>NC_092570.1:7315000-8515000 GCF_037975245.1 Apostichopus japonicus | reverse complement strand
TGCAATGTAAATAATGTGGGTGATAGGGTGTGATGTAAATAATGTGAGTGATAGGGGTGGACTGTAAGTAATGTGAGTGATAGGGTGCAATGTAAATAATGTGGGTGATAGGGTGTGATGTAAATAATGTGAGTGATAGGGGTGGACTGTATGTAATGTGAGTGATAGGCTGCAATGTAAATAATGTGGTTGATAGGGGTGGGATGTGAATAATGTGGTTGATAGGGTGTGATGTAAATAATGTGAGTGATAGGGGTGGACTGTAAGTAATGTGAGTGATAGGGTGCAATGTAAATAATGTGGTTGATAGGGTGTGATGTAAATAATGTGAGTGATAGGAGTGGACTGTAAGTAATGTGATTGATAAGGTGCAATGTAAATTATGTGGGTGATAGGGTGTGATGTAAATAATGTGAGTGATAGGGGTGGACTGTAAGTAATGTGAGTGATAGGGTGCAATGTAAATAATGTGGTTGATAGGGTGTGATGTAAATAATGTGAGTGATAGGGTACAATGTAATTAATGTTGGTGATAGGGATGGTGTTAATAATGTGGGTGATAGGGGTGGAATGTAAGTAATTACTCTGGGGAAATAGGTTATAATCATTTTTGTTTTGAAATTACAGTCATAGAATATCGCATGCATATATAGTGTCCATAGAAACAATTAACCCCTATGCGGTGATGATGTCACTGTGAAAGAGAAATATATAAATATATATATATATAATAATAATATATAATATATATAAATGTATATATAAAATATATAAATAGGTATAGTTTAACCGATGTGATCTGAAATAAATTTCTCTTCTTAGATCCGATGCTAAGTCAGCACATATAGAAACAAGCAAACTAATTCACTTACTTGCATAATTTGCAAAAAGAATGGAAAAGGTCTGAGAAAACATTTGTAATGTTAATAGAAACATTTAGACCCATGTTGTGATGGTATTAACTAAAGGGAAAAAAAACCCCTAAAAACATGTAATGCCTCATTAGCCTTGAACTTTATGTCGTTACAGTAATAAGTGAATGGTTTAGCCGTTCATATTGCTCAAAATTTCTATTCTTAGATTCAAACCTTAAGTCAACACAGACAGAAACAAGCAAACTGATTCACCAACTTGCATAATTTGCAAAAAAAAAGATAAAACCATGGCAGGATGTTTGTGTCATCTGGCCATGAGATTGGTACAAGATAAAAAATAGTTATATAATTATAAAGTTGACAACCTAAGAAAAAGTTATATAGCTATGTTATAGTCATAGTTATGCATGAAGGCCACAACCTTCTCAATGACTCTGTTGAACTTATTACACCCACACACCCAAGTGTGCACAATTGAAATAGTTGCTCCTGGGGTACTATAGTGCCCTACATCTATATGTCCCGTGGGGGTAGTGGAGGGGGAGGGGCATCTCATATGATGCAGCCAGACATATAGGAGTACTACGTACTACCAGGCATCTTTCTAGAGACATTAAGAGATGAACTGTTAAATCATATGAAGTACTCCATTTACATATCTTTATCGTATGATCATAACAGCAACTGCGTACAAAGTTCGCGTGGCCCATCATCTGTGTAGACATAGTAATGCATTATTTATGTAAATTTTATTCATGTATGCAGTAATGCATGCTTTGGAATAAGTTTTTTTATACTAAGGAATATGTAAATTTTGATGGGTTTCCTCTGCTATATTTTACTAGATCTATGTATTTTTTGCTTTGGGGTTTATTTATAAACAAGATGCTGTTTTTTATTTCTGACGATGACAGATTTTTACATCATTGTCTTGGATCTTGTTTGCATGAATCAACAATCGGATGATTTGAAATCCGTTAAGACAACTTCGCAGCATTTAAAATGTTTACACTTCCGTCAAAAAGTGATGTAACACCGCCTAACCAGCATAAACTGCATTTATATAATGGAGCAGCTGAAAGACAATTACACCCGAAGAATAGTTTGCCGAAAATGCAGGAGAACGCCGGTGGATGCGTACCTTGTAAAATATTATGAACTACACATATAATAATACATGTCTTCTTCACAATTCGGAAAAAAAGGGGAAAAAAACTGAAAATTAAGAAACAAAAAACTACCTTAACATCATACAATCAATTTTTTGAAAACTGGGATCTTTGAATTTCAAATCATTTTCAACTGTGCACATTTCAAAGTTGGAAATGTGCACAGTTGAAAATGAATTTTTTTTTTGCCCTTCTTCAATAATGACACTGAAAAATAAATTTTCAATTCTTCTATTTATATTTTATTTAAATTACTATGGGACTCAACAGTTGCAAATGTTTCTCTAATATTTAAGAGAATAGGTACAGTATTCTCACACCATCTAGAGAGTGCAAGGGCAGGGGGGGGGGGGATAAAATAATCTAATATTTATATCAACATCGTGATCCACAGACTGTTAAATTCATTTACAATTCATGAATTCAATGATTAATGGCCTATATAGTATTCAAACGTATATAACAGATTAAAAACAAACCCATTAATTAGTTAAAATGTATGGATCAATGATGATTACAAAAATTGACTGAAATTTCCTTGCCAAAGTGAGTTATCTGTGACATACATAAAATAATTTACCTGATTGGATCAAGAGGATTGGCAGTAATTGGATTGAGGCACAGTAATCAGCTCCCTACAATGTTACAAATATAGTTATAATTACAATATTTTGGATTAATACAACAATTACACATGCAAACATAATCCAACACATGATGTGGTCCCTAGTAAAGACTGGGTAGCTAAGGATGTACCTAACTAGTAAGAAATGTTTAAACTTTGTTAAAATAATCCGCTAAAATTTTCAATCGAATATAGTTTGCATAAATTTTGACATTACCTAATAGATTCCAATTCTGAGAGGAAAACTCTGGAATGAAGTGAAACACATAATAAATGGAAATAAATGGTGATGGATTTAGAATCGTATTCTGCCCTATGGTAATTGAAAGCTCTCTTATTAAAGTAACTAATGGAACGCTGCAGCAAGTGGGAAATTCCCTGCAGCAAGGCTGAATCAATATCAACAATAGAGATTATTCCTGCAGTCCAGCAGGTGCCTATTGTGGCCTTCAAAATATTGCATACTATCAGCTACTTGTGCCTAAATGGGTCATAGCATAACATGCCAAATGAAGATCATGCCCCCCCCCGGCAAAATGGGAGGGGTGGAAGGGGGAGGGGAAGCCCTGGCTCCTCCAGTCTCTCACATGTGTCAGGTTTCATGTACAAAGTATGTTAAACCTCCTTTATAGTGAATTCAAGAACTGTGTTGGTGTTTGTAAAGGTGAAAGGTTATTGCAGATCAACAAAAACATCTTAAATTCTTGTTAACACAGTCCCTCCCACAAGTTAAGCTTTTATAAAATCCTTACTTAGTTTGTTATTTCTGCTTGGTTGCTATGACCCTGGTGTTTTCTGTTGGGGTCAAAGGTCCATGCAGATCAGCAAGTCAGTGTGTCATATGTGGATGAATTTCATGTGTGGTATCACTGGTATGTAGATCCACATTGTTCAGTTTAAGAACCAACCTTTTTCTTCTGTGAAGGTCAAAGGTCTCCAAAGTTGGAAAGTATGAACCAAATTATGTAAACATGGTAACTCCAAATAGTAATCTTTAATGAACTTCCGTTATTAATTGTAGGTTTGTATTAGTGCAAGAAGCTCAGCTATGATCCAAACTTCTGAGTGCCTTGTGTACAATGTTACAATGAATGTTCTCACATATAAAACATGTATAAGAAATCACTATGGAACCACATTGGCTTTCTGCTTGGAAATAATTCACATGAGTACATCTTTTGTAATGGGTATGTTGGTCTAAGTACCTTTCACTCTGAAATGAATAATATGGAAAATATAATTGGCTTTTAAGAGAGAATTATTGCCCTTGGTTACATCATGAATTGTTTTGGTTCTTGATATTTAATATAACAGCAACAGTGATAGTTGTATCAAAGACATCAGGATGTCACATCATTGCAGCTATTATGTATGTTGTCCTTTCCCTAATGGTTTTAGTATCTATGTTTTTGGAAGCTCTATGCCTTACCAATCAACAGCTTGATATATGTAAATAAAAGAGTTATAAATAACTGTGTACAAAACCTTATCGATTTGATGATGTTTTTACAAAACATACGCACACACACATACACATACACACTCACAATTATATCCTTAATCTAGAAGAGCATGATTTACAATATAAACTCCGTGTCACAGAATTTCTTTTCAAATGTTATGGATTCCTCTCTTTAATCAGTGTGGTGAATATGTGTGAGACATCTTCAATTTGTTTTCGCAGTGTAATATACCAAACACTCGTTTCTCAAGTGGTTGTAGCGTAACTGTATGATGAAATTTATTGTTGATACCTCCCAACCAAAATTGAAGAATCCGAACAACAACAACACTCGTGCGATGACAACAGTTAACAGATGACTTCAGTGTGTGGGTTGTATGACATATTGAAGTCTTGTTTGTTTGTAGTGTCAGGTTCAAAGCAACAGGGGTTTGTAAACAAGTACTTGGTGAGAAAAATAACAAAGTTGTTAAGGTTTGGGAACACCTTTTTGTCTTTTCTGAAGATGCGTGCCATTATTAGTCTTGACGTTTTTTTATGACCTATTCGGGCAAAGAATTGTTACAGTCGTTCAGAAGATTTGGATCTTAAAGTTAAGAGGATAATTATTTTGAAGATGTACATTGAATGGTAATAGACAGTTTACAGCATTGTGTATTCATTACTGCCAGTCTCATGCACGGTTAAGATTTTCATTTCCCAGCTGGTCCAGTTTTTCTTAATTCTTAGTTCACATTTTTGCCACTGTTGATTTGTAATGCTGCTACATCAATGAAGTGCAAACATGTGGCAAAACATGAATGGAAGTAGAAAGAGTTGGTTGTGTGGAATACTTTCAGTACACATATATGGGCAAACTTTGGCTTGAGGGAAGGGAAAGAGAGTAGATCATAGCCAGGATGGGATGGGGGGGGGGACAATGGAGATTCAAGGGGTGAATCTCTGGCCAGGAGGGGATGAGGGAGTGGTATGATGGAGATTCAAGGGTGGAGGAATCTCTGGCCAGGAAGGGATGGGGGAATGGTGGAAAGGAGGTTCAAGGGTGGGGGGATCTCTGGCCAGGAGGGCATGGGAGAGTGGTACGATGGAGATACAAAGGGGGTGAATCTCTGGCCAGGAGGGGATTGGGGGTACAATGGAGATTCAAGGGTGTGAATCACTGGCCAGGAGGGGATGGGGGGTACAATGGAGATTCAAGGGGGTGAATCTCTGGCCAGGAGGGGATGGGGAGTGGTATGATGGAGATTCAAGTGGGTGAATCTCTGGTCAGGAGGGCATGGGGGAGGTGTTAGAAGGTTCAAGGGGGGTGAATCTCTGAGCAGGTAGGTTAGTAGATACAACAGCTGTGTTGAAACGGAATAAGTGAAAATGACTGTTGCCTCCTCAACAGAATAATGAGGACAAGTTAAACAGACAAAATTACATTAAAACCTCCCTTCCCAACCCCATTTACATGAATTAGACATCTATCTGGCTACATCTATGAATGTAATGGAACAGAAAGAAGCTCAACCATCAACTTGTATGCACTGCAAGAATAGTCTTACAATCTTACAATTGAAAATCTAGGCACACTCGATATTAATTACATTTTGGCAGTGATCATTGTAATTCTAAATCATCTGTGACAAGATCCTGCATAGCGGAGCAAAATGAAAGAGAAAAACTTGCGTCATGTTCTGTATACGGTTGCCGCGAGCGTAGTCATTAAATCTCACATGATATACTGTTGATTATATGGATACGATTAAATTGGAAATGTAATTCACACTCTTGTGTACAGATGGTTAACAGGTCTCCTCTGTACATACATGTCATATGTGGGTGTGAACTGCCTGTATTAACAATATGTCATCCATACATTTGTACATGCCTATCTATATATGTATGCGGGGGGGGGGGGGATGTATGTGTCTCTAAGAGTGTCATTTGTACCTATCCATATTCCCTATTTGGGTTTCCATTATCTGTATGTCATACGTCTTTATACCAAAGAGTCATCGGTCAGTCAATGCACATGGCTCCTTTGATTTTCTCTTAGTGTTGTGATTTCTTTGAGAATATTTCTCTAGAAGTGATCATGGATTGTCATCTTGGGCATCCATTGATGTGACTAAGCTGAGATCTCATTCAAGCCAACTTTAAGATGAATTTATTTCTGGCCTGTTCCATTCATTTTTTGATGCATAATAATTCCTTGCTTGAAAATCATTTCATTTTCAAGATCTTGGAGGTTAATCATGTTACTATTTGCTCTTAATTTTCATCTCACAGAATAATATTTGAAGTTTTTTTTAATTGTACTTAAATACAAAGCCTTGCATGGATTGACATCTTATGCAGCTTGATTAGGCCCTACTCGTCAGGTTCTGCTAGGACCACTAGGTTATCTTCAAACAGAAATGTTCTCCCAAAGTGGAAGCCTTGTACACATGGTGTTCCTTCATTCTCCAACTGTATCTTTCTTTATAACTCACTCCCATCATACATCAAGTCTGCACCCAAATGTGGACAGTTTCACAAAGAGACCCGAGACACCAATCTCTTCTCTGTTGCCTTTTCTAAATGCTGCAGTTTCTCTCAGCGTTGAAAGCTTCAGATATCACTGCATTGTCAATTGTACTTGTTAATGCTATAATTGTTGTTATCATTATTATTGTTGTTCTATCATTATTGTTGTTGTCAATATTGTTCTTATTTGCAGACGGTGTTGTCTTAGTGGATCCTGAATACCTCAAGGACCGTAAAGTTTACGCACACGTGTTGGCAGCATTCCGCTATGGGAGAGAAGACCTAGACGTCTTAGGGCTCACATTTAGAAAAGATTTGCTCCTGCAGACGATGCAAGTCTATCCATCAGACCCGGACGCAGAGAAACCTCTGACGAAACTCCAAGAAAGACTGATCAAGAAACTCGGCAAAAACGCTTTCCCGTTTTTCTTTCAGGTCAGAGCTTCGTCCTAACCTTTCGTTTTTAAGATCAAGTTTCGAAAGAGCAGAGACATCGCCTGGTGTGTGCATGGGAGTTAAACCAGGAAACTCAAGAATACAAACCCTGAGCTATCATGCAGAGCCCCAGATAGATGTGTTTGCTCTTTCAGAAATTTGTTTTACAATTTCCCACTCACTTTTCTGATGTTTGTAAATAACATATTTGGTTCATATCTGTAAGTCCTGCCTGCTAAATTTTGTTACATGCATAACTAAGAATGATGTACAAATGGGGAAAGGTAATGCAATTCAGACAGTTTATATGAACCATTCTTATTAAATTAGATATTTCATGTTTCTCCTCAAGTGGCACAACCGAAGGGTTTGGTGGAGGTGGGATATGTCAGTGGTTAGTTTTAGCCGAAATTAACCGAATAAACGCTGGACGTGACAACAGAAAGTGCACAGTTGCCATTGCACGTAGCAGCCTCTGTATAGTATCACTTCATCCACATTCAACGTTGATGGTTACTAACATCATACTTCATCACCCCATATCTCAACCAGGAATTACTACTGAAACAACAACATATATACCTGCCAAGTTATCTTGCTTTATAGGTGACAGTGCTCAGTGCTTGTCATGATGAAACCAGCATATCGGGGTTTAATTTCCTTGTGAATCTGAACTACCCTTAGATGTCATCAGCCTCTATGTATAAAGTATCAGGAAAACATAACTATAAACACAAGTTGTATTTTTTTTATTTTGTTTTTGTATTGGGATGGGTTTGGAAGGTAGAGTATTCATTTCTCTCCTTGAGGTTTTCTTTTCCACTGACCTAAAGCCTCGGTTTTCTCTCCTTTCTCTCACTTTTATGAATTTAAATATATATATATATATATATATATATATACTAAATTGTAAAAACAGAAATGTTTGCATTGAAGCTCTCATTCTAGTATTACAAAAGACTTTGTAGTTCTTGTCCATTTGATCACTCTCTACATATGGTGTGGTTTAATGACTTTTTCTGCATGTTGACAAGCAGAAAGTGGCTAAAAACCAATTTTTATGTTTCTCGACCTTTGACCTGTGATGTCATCAATCATGCAGGCACGAGTATACATGGTCAGGCAACCTACTCACCAAGTTTGAACTTGATAGGACTTAGGGTCTAGGAGGACTTGCTCACTCACTCACTCACACATATTATTCCTCACATTTCTAATGTGGGGTGAAGAACATTATCTCATCTCCCTTATACATTACATGTACGGAGATGAGATAAAAAAAATATATATATATATATAAAATGTTTGCATTGCAGCTCGCATTCTGGTATTGTACAATGTCTTGTCTTTCTTGCTCATTTGCAAGTATCATGTTCATTTTGCATTCTTTGGCTAATTAATGGTCAGCAAATTTATGGTCAGCAAAACTGGTTCATTGAAGATCTTTTAATGCGTGTCATTCACCAGTAACTGCTTAAAAGTCCATCCAAAGCAATCAACTGGATGACATAAATATTTACGTTGTGATAATTTGAGAACTGTTGAGTTGCCAGGAAACACTGCAAGTTAAGCAGCTGTATACATGTATCTATATTCCTTTGCATAATGATCGTGAATTTTTGATCAGCTGTTAATGTATACTTTCCATGACGACAAGGTTATATTCACACTCCATTTTACACATCTCTGTGCACCAACAATTTCTTGCTTACAGCTGTTAGCAATACAAATCCAAAAGTTGGCATATGACAGACAGCATTGTCTGGCTCTTTAGGGCTCAAGTTTAAGCAATACCCAAGTTATCAGATGTTCCAAGGTTAAAGCTCACAGGGTTACAGAAAGTCAACACACATATATGTTAACGTGAGAACACAAAAGGGCTCCAACAAAATCAAGTTTCTAATATACCAACTACCTTGGTTTACATGACAATTAAAAACCATCTAAATGAAAGAATTTCATCAATGTCATCGTCTATTCTAGTCATTGGTGATGGAATTTGTATTCATGACAAATGTATCGTTTTGATTTCAATCCTACCATCAAACAACCACGATATATATGTTTAAATGGTGTATGGTTAAAATGGTTTATGCAACAAACATAACAGTTTATGCAATAAATGGTTTACACAACAGACACAATAATGTATGCAATAAACAATAGTTTTTATGCAGTACATTTGCTGACAGTTGAAATGAGCTGAGTTTGTGCCTACTGATATTACTTCAGGTAATACAACCTGATAGGTTAAGAGCGAACTTAGGCTGCCTTATCATCATCTCTGACTTAATACTGTAAATATTAGGGAACCTACTATTGTAGATGGATTATGTACATGTATGAATACCAAATGTGTATAGATATAAGATAAGGAGCTGCATGTCAACAATTTGGAGAACCATCACTGTAGGGACACTCACATGCAGTCCTCTTTATAGTTTTCTGGTGTGTACCAAAAATGTTATGATTCTCCTCAAAGCTACTGTAAGATTTAAGCCACTGATTTAAAATTCTAGTAGAATTTTCTAATAATTTCTCACATGTAAATTTATGCTCTTAGCATTTGGAAAGTCATTCTTGGATTGATTGATTGATTTAAAAATTTGCTTAAAAATGTTATGTTATATCCTCTCTTTTTACAGTTACCAAAACATGCACCCAATTCTGTGACCCTCCAACCAGCTCCAGGGGATACTGGTAAACCCTGCGGTGTTGACTATGAACTGAAAACTTACGTAGCAGGTAAACCAGTTCATCATCCTCTTAGTGAAAACTCTGTGTTCAAGTTGTTCTGAATATTCCCTCTCAAGAAAGAGAACGAACATTTGCCGTGTCAACAAGCTCGCTAAGACGGCGAAAGGCATCGCACTCTTGGTCAAATTTGACTTCATCAGTTTACTCTCCGTTGCTCGACGACAAAAAGAGTCAAGAATTACGCTAAGTTGTATCCATGTGTGACATAATTTGGTTTGCTAATGAATCCTGTTAACCATTCCTAGAAATTAGAATAAATTCACCGCATCAGTTGATCTGCAGTAAATCAGTCATAATTTAGAGTGCATAAAAAATGCAAATTATAATTAGCTGTTTATAGAGGTGTAGTGTATTGTATTGATAGTTGATTGTAAGTTGTATTGGTTGCAGAGGGGGAAAAACCAAGTACATAAAATATATAACTACTTTGACAGCACCAACAAGAACCGGTTCAGTTTGTAGATCTGCTAAATGAGACTGCATTTAACTGCTGAATCAATCCCCTCCAAGACTACATGCATTATGGAGGACACAACGAAGCTAATACTATTTGCAACTAAGCTACTAAAGATGTGGGGGGAATTCATTATTATGATTGAGATAGTTGAGCAGCAACATTTGTTTTGTAGTCATCAACTAGAATCATAAAGATGATTATCTATATAGATAAATCTGTCATTACCTGACACAAAATCAGGTCAGTTCTTTTCAGAAGAAATTTATGGATATTAAGTGACAGCTTTCTTTCCAAGAAATTATTTTAAGTTACAATTTCAACATGAAAGCGATTTATTGAATCTCTCTCTTACTCTTAGATGTAATTTTATTACCAACAGTGTGATGTGAGACATGGCAATAGTGTTGTGTGAGACATGACAATAGTGTGGTGTGAGACATGATGATAGTGTGGTGTGAGACATGATGATAGTGTGGTGTGAGACATGATGATAGTGTGGTGTGAGACATGATGATAGTATGGTGTGAGACATGATGATAGTGTGGTGTGAGACATGATGATAGTGTGGTGTGAGACATAATGATAGTGTGGTGTGAGACATGACAATAGTGTGGTGTGAGATGTGATGATAGTGTGGTGTAAGACATGATGATAGTGTGGTGTGAGACATGATGATAGTGTGGTGTAAGACATGATGATAGTGTGGTGTGAGACATGATGATAGTGTGGTGTGAGATGTGATGATAGTGTGGTGTAAGACATGATGATAGTGTGGTGTGAGACATGATGATAGTGTGGTGTGAGACGTGACAATAGTGTGGTGTGAGACATGATGATAGTGTGGTGTGAGACATGATGATAGTGTGGTGTGAGACGTGATGATAGTGTGGTGTGAGACGTGATGATAGTGTGGTGTGAGACGTGATGATAGTGTGGTGTGAGACGTGATGATAGTGTGGTGTGAGACGTGATGATAGTGTGGTGTGAGACGTGATGATAGTGTGGTGTGAGACGTGATGATAGTGTGGTGTGAGACGTGATGATAGTGTGGTGTGAGACGTGATGATAGTGTGGTGTGCGACGTGATGATAGTGTGGTGTGCGACGTGATGATAGTGTGGTGTGAGACGTGATGATAGTGTGGTGTGAGACACGATGATAGTGTGGTGTGAGACACGATGATAGTGTGGTGTGAGACATGATGATAGTGTGGTGTGCAATGCCTCACAAGTTATGAGCTCTGATGTAGCATCATAGGTCCCCAAAACTAATGGAAAAGGCTACCATAGTATTTCAGTAACTTCATTATTATTTTCTTTCAGACTCTGTGAATGAAAAACCACACAAGAGGAACTCTGTGCGATTGGCAATCCGTAAAGTAACATATGCTGCCGAAGTACCAGATGAGAAGAAAATTCAACCGCAGGCTGACAAAAATATGGAGTTCATGATGAGCAGATTTCCCCTTCATCTGGAGGCTACACTCGATAAACAGGTCCTTAGAAAATACATCTAATACTTATATCCTTCCAGATACAGTGCTCAAATTTCAACAACAAAATATACATACATTCATAATTAATTAAGTTCTAACAAGTTTTTTTTATGATATTTTTTTATTATTGTCATCTCTAATGAGGGTAGTCCTGCTCAGTGCAGAAGCACTGCTTTCCAGAGGAGCCCTCAATACGAAATAAATATACAATATTATGCAGTAGAAAAACAGTAAACATCCAAAAGCACAAAAAGGGCGGCAAAAAGATAGACAAACAATTACCAGACATTTAAACAAAATATATAAGTTTTCATATTGCGTTTAAAAGTATTAACCATTATTTGCCATTATACTTCATATCTTTCAATTTTTCTGTGAAACTGTGCATAAAATCTTAAATGTATGCTATATATACCATACACAAAACACATTCATTAGCATTTAACCAACAGTGCAGAATTGTAGAGATGGAGGGAAAGAGGTGGATGGAGGGAGCATTTGCAGGTTCCAAAGTAACAAGGAATTTTGAGAAAGCAGCAAATATTTGAGATTACTACATTCATGAATTCAACATTATTTGACCGTCATGGTTTGCAGTAGTAATGATGTTAATCCCTTCTCTCTTTCACAGCAATATTACCACGGAGAGGATATTGCAGTCAATGTGCACATCGCAAATAACTCTAAAAAATCGGTGAAAAAGATCCGAATATCCGTTCGACAGCTGGCAGATATATGTCTTTTTTCATCTGCACAATATAAATGTCCTGTGGCAGTCCTGGAAACGTAAGAATCTGAGCTAAATTTCATCTCTAATGCCAGCTGAGATGAGGTGTCGCCTCTTCATCCTTAATTCCTTTCATAGTTACATCCTCTGGTATGAGATGAATACTTAAACATGATCCATTAGCTTGTTTTGAAAGTACATACTGGTTCCCACTCTATAAAGCTGTTCCTCTAATACATAACGAGGAATGGTTTTGAGGTTGTATGGTTACAGAAGCCTTCCTTAGTCCATGATGAGGAATGATATTGAGGTTGTACTGTCACTGACCCCCCCCCCTTCTAATACGTAATGAGGAATGATTTTGAGGTTGTATTGTTACTGACCCGCCCCTCTGATAAGTAACGAGGAATGATTTTGAGGTTGTACAGTTACAGAACCCTTCCTTAGTCCATTATGAGGAATGATTTTGAGGTTGTATCATTACAGACCCCTTCCTAATCCACTATGAGGAATGATTTTGAGGTTGTATTGTTACTGAACCCTTCCTTAATACATAATGAGGAATGATTTTGAGGTTGTATTGTTACTGACCCCGCCCCTCTGATAAGTAACGAGGAATGAATTTGAGGTTGTGCAGTTACAGAACCCTTCCTTAGTCCATTATGAGGAATAATTCTGAGGTTGTATTGTTACTGACCCCGCCCCTCTGATAAGTAACGCGAATGATTTTGAGGTTGAATCAAACCCTTCCTTAGTCCATTATGAGAAATGATTTTGACGTTGTATGGTTACAGAACCCTTCCTCATCCATTACGAGGAATGATTTTGAGTTTGTATCGTTGACAGAAGACTCATCTCTAACACCTTTCCAGGAAATGATATTTTAATTGTCTCAATACACAAGCCTTCCTTGTGTGATATGAGGAGTGATATTACCTGTGATGCAGTAAACATAAACACTCCCTCACTGCTTATTTCCCTTTGAGTACTTCAAATATTTTGCTTTCTCTTTTACTCTGTATGCCTTTGTCCATCATTTTCAATGTTCTGTCGATATCTCTCTTTGGAGTAGTCAGAGCATCTGCAGGCCATTTCTTGTTTGTCAGCATCTCGCGTATAGATTAAAACCTGAATCAGTTTATTGGTTGGACGACAGGTAGATTTACTAGTCCAGGGGTGAGCTTCAAGGTAGAAAAAAAAAATCTGCTAGAATATGTAAATATGCAATTTCAAAATGGCTAGAAGTAAAAGAAGGGAATTATTAGTTCTGATTCTCCACCATGGGATTTTATTTTAGTTGTTGGATGGCTGAAGAGTTGGACGCAAGGTTTCTAAAATCATCTAGTCAACTGAATATAGAATGATATCTACAGAACAATCTAGTGAGTTGAAAAAACTATAAAAAGCAGAGTTCTATATTATATTGCATTAAAATTCTCTGGAATCAAACTAAGAGTTTCAAACCATATTTTGCCAGAATAGTGTCCCATGAAGAAGATGATTTGATATTAGGTAATGATACAATCTAAACCCGTGCTACCTATGTTAAGTATCACTTTGTGCCTTTCAAAGACATTTTTTATTATTTTATATTGTCTTGAGGTGCCTCTAAAACAGCTGGTTGCATTCATCTATTACATATTCTTACCAGATCCAATCAGGAGATCAGCACAAATGTTCTTACGAATGTTATGAATTTTTTTTCCCAGCTTGCACCAGAAGGTGCCGTTAGCTGATAATTGGCTTTAACAGTGACTGACAATAACAACCTTTGCCCCACTTCTTGCATATGAAGTATAGGGATAAGATTAAGTCTTGGTATTATGAAAGGGAGGATAGAATGGAATATCCACATACTCTGTGCGGATATTGTGTGGATAAGCGTGCTTGAATGACTAGACCAGACCAAATATAATATCCGTATGTATAAACAAGAACACACCCATTTTTAGTGTTTTGAACATAAAAGCATTTATTTTGGCAAGAAAATGTCACAGATTCACAATTTTAGTGCTTAAAACAAAGACAGTGCCTTGAAGGGACGTGCAGATGCTTTCACGGTATTAAAATTTTCATAAGAGCAACTCACTGCAAGGATTGGCTCAGTCGTTTTTCACAGTTTCCCAGCCGTGTATAGGTCATCAAGGAGTAAAAAACTGTTCATAATTTCACAAATATTGACAAGTACCTTTTTTGCCTTACTGACGATTTAAAATGCAAAATCGATAATTTCTCATGCCGTGTGGTTTTGACATCCTCCTCTTTTTCGTTCACTGTCTGTTCAATCTGTTTGCATTGAAACTGAAGAAAGCATTTCATTGATTGAAGTCTTGCTCGAATAGATAAAAACCATTGATTTTTTCTTAATATCCGTGAAGAAAAGTGGAATATAGACAATGAGCATTTTATAGAAAGATGTCTGATAGAGTAGAGGAAGAAAGAAACAAAAGAAAAGAATCAACCGCTAATGGAACCGTACAAAGAGCTCAGAAGATGGATAATTAAAATCAATAATTTTGTGAAAAACAAACACAAAAAACAGCCAGATTTGAAGTCATGTTTAAGAACTGAGGGTGATATTTCATATATATCCATGTATTCTTGTAATAAACATAGACCGGTTTCTATCTTGCCTATCATTTAATGCACAACACTGATTGCTCATATTCTGCCAGCCTTATTAAAGTTTAATTTTCTTCAATTTTTGTCTTTTGAATTCAGAGTCTTCATATTCCATGTTCAGTTTTTTTAATAGTTAACATTATCAAAAGCATTACATACCTTTTCAAGATGGCAGCCGAATTGTAACCATTTCTGTTTAAAGGTGTTGTATCCCAAATAAACAATTAGGGTATCCCCTCATATCTGCGATTTTGACAAATTATCCGTGAACCTCTCTCGATAGAATTTGTAACCGTACGTTTCACTCGTTTCAAATGAACAGATATTTTCCGTGATTCAAACCTCTGTGGTTTTTAGGCCCATTTGTCTCTCATTCATACCAGCGTCTACGCAATTCTAATTACTTACGACCATGGTATATAACTTGTGTATAACATGTGTGGTATGTGTATCCTGGGTGTTATGATTCCTGTACCACATAATCCCTGTGTGTTGTATTTCCTGTTGCATGTTCCCATATATAAATGCCACAGTGTCATAAGTAATAAGTATTATAGACTGACAGAAAGTAATCCACCTGTATTAAAGGTCTACTCCATTCCTTGAAGCAGATCAAGGATTTTCCTGAATCTTTTTTGTTCACAGTGAGGAGGGTATGCCTGTTGGACCTAGTCAGACGTTGTCCAGGGTATACAAAGTTACTCCGCTTCTGACGAACAACAAGGACAAAAGAGGACTCGCTCTAGACGGCAAACTTAAGCATGAAGATACTAACCTGGCATCTTCAACAGTGTAAGTGGGGGAAAAAATTCATGTTTTTTTTTTTTGGCATGGAATTGAAAAAAATTCATTTCATTTAATACTGTTAAAGGAAAAATTTATTATTCTTTTATTCAAAACATGAAAGTACATTTTACATCTCATCTTAACTTATTTTTTAACACGTTTGACATAATAAAGAATGTCAAACCTTGATTGTCACAAAGCCCTTGTACATTTCGTAGCACAACCAAATGGACAATAGTATTCCAAATTTGTATGAAATGTCTTGGTTTTCTCCAGCAGAAGCACGAACAGTTTCTTGTAAGTGCATTAACATTCAGTTACATAAATATAGTCTTGTGACTTGTGTAATAAGTGGCTTTCCATTTCTCTGTAACTTGTGACTAAGTTCCTATTTGATATTTGGCCAAAGTAAAGAGTATTCAAAATAAAGCTGAGTTTGACCTTGTTCCCCTTTATATATGCCTTAGATAAGACTTTCCATTAAGAAAATAATGAGGCTGACTGACAAAGTAAAACAATGAGTAGCACACTTTTAAATGCTTGTGACAACTCTGTCACATTTCTGGCACTGTGTCAACCCATTCAAGCATGTGCTATGATATGTGGTATGTATGTTTGCATGCTAAGATAAACTCTAGATTGGTGTACTGGGAGGCAGTTCTGGATATGTACCGGTTGTATGTATGCACACCCAATGTAATCCATACAGGGGGGGGGGGTATGTATGCACACCCAATGTAAACCCTACATGGGGGGGTAAACTATGCACACCCAATGTGCCTACATGGGGGGTGGGGGAGTATTTGCATACCATATTCTCTGCATATTTAATTACCCATTAGTCCATCCTTTTTACCACCTATTCCAACCCTTTGTGTCCCTCCAGTCTCCTCTTTGAAACAAAAACCTATGGTTACTCCAGTGTTGGTTGTTGAGGACAAAAACATAAAGCAGGGATAGAGGGATAGGTTGATAAGGCAGGTTGGTAGGGCAAAGGGATCTCACCCTGATTATGGAAGTGTTTGTTTCGTAACCAAGATAAAGTTTGTTGTTTGATACTCCCTCCAACTCCCTTTCTTGATCACTTGTGTCAATGAAGTGGGGAGGGGGGTGGGGGGAGGGCATGGAAGGAAAGGAGAGAGAAGTTAGCTGTCCCTCGCCCTGTGTGTGCTTACTATTCCCCCAAGTTCCCATCGTCACCATTCAGTCCTTATTTTAAATTTCCATAAGATAATTGGATCTTACGTTAATACGTCTTATCTGTTCATCTCTCGTTGCAATTATACGCCGTAACCTTCAGAAAAGATGAGTTTCTTTTTATCCTGATGTGTATTAATTTGTACTCATCACTGCTGTGTTGTCCTCGTAGCCATCTGTCTATTGTTTCATACTTGCATAATTCATGGCCGTTATTCTCATCTTCTTGATTATATTTCATTTTCCGCTGATTAGTCTCCGTAATACAGATCATGTCCGTAATGCTCGATTGTTATTATACTAAACCTTGATGATATCATTAAACTACTCTAGATCATTAACTTCCTCTCGTAATCCAGCAGCTACGGTCACTCCCTCATAGTATAAAAAGACTTGCTATTTTTTGGTACACAAGGACTAGATTTTGTCCTTGTTATTGGATTCTTTCTCATCACATATGGGGTTTCTTTATTTTTTTGTGATAAATTTTCAGATCACATTTACAGATCAGCGGCTCTGAAATGAAGTTATGTAAGATAGTAATTGCAGGTTTTCTGTGTCAGCAAACCTGAGAGCTATTTTGCTTATCACATTGAGAGGTTTAATGGAATATAATGCTAAATAAAGATTTTAGGGTGTACACAGTACTAATAATTAAAATGGGGTACATATCTTAATCGCTAAATAGTAAGTACAGGGATACATTGCATTGAGTACTCGGTACAGGTGCACACCCATTTGATACAACTCCTATCGATAAATTAGAGAAACTGAAAAGGTTTCAACAAACATTGTTCCCCTGCTTCTTTTTCATATATCCAGCATGATAAGACATGTATATGCAATATACATGCAATATACATGCAGTATACATGCAATATACATGCATTAAACATGCAATGTACATGCAACAAACATGCAATATACATGCAAATATACATGCAATATACATGCAGTATACATGCAATATACCTGTTTTTAATCACTTCTGCTTCACCAAGTTCACGTACACTGTGAAATCTGTCATCAGACTTGTTATACAGGGTTCACTCCCTCGCATGCATATATTGAAATTGTTTAGAACCCGAATGAAACTTACCGTGTCTGAGAGTCCGTATAAGAAGCAAATGCATTATGACGAAATCTTTACCACTTAGAATGGCTGCAAGGATTATAATAGAAAGTCCTAAATTGGCAAGTACTTAAATGTGAAACTCTGACATTCACCTTGGTTGCTTTCAAGCCATGTATGCGTTATTATTGACGTACATATGCAGGCGAATCCTTCAAGTGTAGTAAACATGGTCAGTTTCAGGTTGTAAACATGTTCTCAATTCTTCCATTTTTCTAAGTGGCCTTTTGAATTCCCACCTTTGTTTTGACGCCTCACAGGAAAGAGGCACTTTAGGAGGGAGCTGGGGGTTTAGCATTTATATTGTAATTAAGTGCCTAAACGCATTTGTTTGTACTGCTTTACTGTGTTGTATTGTAAATATAATATTGTAAATATTGTATTTTATTTTGTATTGTATTATAAACTGTACTTGCGTTACACTGTATTGTATGTTACAATGTGCCGTAGTGTGTGTTGCAACTGAAGGTAAATTCTCCCAGTTATTTTAAAGTTGGTATATTGTACCATGGGCAGCGATCATGGGGGGGACGGGGGGACATGTCCCCCCAATATTTTAGGTGGGGGGATATAGTATCTAATATCCCCCCCCCAATATTTGGTGGCATATTTTTTTGTGGCTATTAATAGAACATAATAAGTGAGATCATGTATCCAAATCATACTAGGTGGTGGCTAAAACTTCATCCAACACATGCTGCATGAGGTAAATGACTCTTCGTGGTCGTTTCTGTGACTGTATAGCATGTTGTCACTCATGATTATGATCATAATGTCTGTACATCTCTTGTGTATGAGTGTAAGTACGTACAATCATATATATGGTCCACATGGAAATGGGTTCACTGGGTTTCCATTTGGCCTGTTTCCTACAAGATTTCTAACCACAGGCGCGTATATATTATTTCCGCCCAGTAGGGGGGAGGAGGAGACCGCCCTCCCTTGAGCATATTTTTTGTATTTTTTATATTGAAGTTTTATAGCCGTTATAAGAGGTTTTAATATTTGTACACCAATAAAATAACTGTGCCTGAATTTTCGAAAATTCCCTGACCAACATTCTTCATCATACTTGCCCTCTACTCGTGCAGTTTTGACCGGTCTGTTAGGGGTTGAAGGGGTTTTTTCTATATCGGTTGTCCATAGATGAAATTTTGTGCAACATTATGGGTATGTTTTGAAGTGAATTTATTTTTCAAATTCTGAAAAAATAATGGGCTTAAAACCTTGAAAAATGGGCCTGACGGGTATTTTGGGCCGTTACGTAGAATTACCTACAAAAGCAATGATCTACAGGAGATGCGATGAGGTCGAACATGATGTGTGACTGGTGACAATCTTGAAAAAGGTTATGGATGGAAAAACAAACTATTGGAAAAAACTTGGTTCTCAAGTAAAAGTGTACATCTGGTTGGTCATTTTCAAGCCCTAGAAGTGCCATTTCCGGTGATCTGGGGGGCTATCAAAACCAGAAATTTTCTTGTACGCTGCGCGCCAACCAATGGTGGCGCCCCGCTTTGATAGTAATTCGCGCGCCCCAGGTTAGAAAATCCTGCTAGCACCCAAGCAAATGTTCCCCCCAATATTTGAAACAAAATCCCCGCCTCTGTATTGTACTAGTTATTTTGTTGCATATTAGACTGTTCATTGTACGGTATGTTGTACATGATAATGTGTATAAGTGGTATGGCACACTGATGTGCATTGTATTGTACAGTACACGTTCTGTTATTAGTATAGTACATTGCAATGAATTATCAATATTGCATTGTTGTGCTTTACTTAGTATTGAACATTGCATTATATATATATATTTATATATATATATATATATATATATATATATGTATTTATCTATATGTAGGAATAACAGAAAAACTGTTAAACAACTCTGCTGCATTAAGAGAAATATATATATATGTATATATATATATATATATTTATATATATCAAAATCATATGAGTCCTACTCAGCTTTGATGATTGTACATGATAATTTATGATCCGTGTATGTTTTGCATGCATGTAACCAGCAACATATACTTCAAATGTTGTGCTTCATTGCTAGTGCATATCTCATACATTCATGTTAGCTCCTATTGCTTTCCCTGCCTCTCCTCTCCATCGTCAATTGATTGGCTGCCGTCTACTCTTCCTCATATTACCTAGTAGACACCTTCAGAGTTTTATAACATTCAAATTTCCAGGTTATCTTGTAGTAATTAACTATACTCAATACAAGTTTCTCCTCATCTAACAGTTTGCCAGTTTGGTTTGGTTTGTGGTAAAGGAAGGAAATTTCATTTTTGCTCCTCATAATGTGATTACATACAGGTGTGTCATGGCAGCCTGAATAGTAAACTCCTGACACCTGCCTATGCAAATCATGTAATTGTATAGTTAGCTGTTATATGAAACCGTAAAGCTGCTCTGTTTGCTTAAACCCAGCAACTGATTTCCCTAGGTAGTATTGTCATGCCTGCCGGTGTATGATATTCTTTTATGTTGTTACTAATTGCTCTGAGCACTGCTAATCTCACTTAACCTCATTTCTGCCTCTCCATTTTTCCTCAAAGGTTATCTCGGTGTTTAAAAGAAAGTAAACTGTCATATGCGTTGTTCTCACTCTGTTCTTGATTTCATTTTGTATCTTGGTATACGATCTTGCTGCTTTGTTGATTTTATTTTCCATCCTGACCAAATAAAAAATCTTTGAGTTTAATCTCCAAGGAAGGCAACAGTAATGTCAAGGTAAACTCTCTTGAAGGCAGATGTTGTATTTTCATACAAAAATACAAAATAACCCAAATTCATTGTTATGGTTTGAATGAAACTGCACTTGATGCAAGAAATCACATGTAAGTCATATCCGCGTTGTAGACTGATCTGCAAAACTGACACCATGGAATTTCAGCTAGAATGGTCCGAATAATGGCCTCTGGTTACTAATGTTGCATGTACCCTGTCATTGGCCTTCCAAGTAAATTCACTGCTTCCCATGAATTTTCCTCAATTCTTAACGTGTTTAAGCATGAAAGTATCTTCCATTGAGGGATAGTTACACCATGTGGCCTCTTCTACGTTGATCTGATTTCTTCAACATTTCATCCCATGAAATGTATCAGGGGGCTTCACATCTGACTCATGTTCATGGTAGCAAAAAAGTTATTTTATCCGCTAGGGATTTTATACTTAACTCTGCTGATACCTGGTTGAGACCTATCCACTCTTTTACTCTGATTTTTCCTGACATAAAGGGGACAACGAATGGTTAACAATTTCTGAAGCTAGTTTAGCATTTTCTTCCAAATCTAGACAAGGTTTGTCAACTCTGCTCAGGAGTTGAGTTGAAATCTTTTAGCAAAGTGGAAATCACTCTGATGAATAAATTAGTAAAGACCTCCGACTTTATTTTTGTCAGAGGCATTGGTCAGAAACCAGACAACTGATATTTAAGTGAAGTTCAGTGAGTAGATGGTAGTACTCTGTACAGAATTCATACAGTAAGGTTAAAGTTCATATGATACATATGTGGCCAATCCACAGAGGATATTTAGCATTATGAACAGAAAGAAATATTTAGTTGGCAGAGAATGCTATATACATGTATTTGAAGGTATTTAAATACTGCACATGTTGAAGGTTATATCATTCCTATATTTAACTGTTGACCTATAAACAAACAAATTTGATTGGTTTTTCATGTTTGCTAGAGGGTAAATTGTTTTATTTGTCCTTCTAATGTTGTCGTTTTTTTATTTCTTCCCTCTCTTAGATTGACTGACCTTGATGAGAATGGTAAAATTGCTGATGAAAGAAGAGAAAACCTTGGTATTATTGTTGAATACAGGGTTAAGGTAGAGCTCAAGGTGGCCTATTCAACAACGTAAGTAGTCATCAGTTTTAAAGTACTTTAGCCTGTATGAGTTGAATAATCATGCACATTCATCAATATGAAAAGAATTACATGGCTTGGTAAGTGATATCCATAACTGTATATTACATGGCTTGGTCAGTGATATCCAATACTGTATGTCACATGGCTTGGTCAGTGATATCCATTATTATACAACACCTAATTGTATTCTGGTCATTTGATTGGTCAATTGCTCATTGATTGCATGCAAAATCCACTCTATTACACTCTATGAAATAGAACCATGGGTTATACTTTTTTGATAGCACTTTTTTCAATGGTAAGAGAGCAGAGAAACCTGTCTGTACAATACAATCTGTTGCATGAGTGCATTTTACATCCAATTATATCCAAATTTCTTTGAAAGATGTAATTTGTTCCATTCAACTTGGCTGCACCTCATTGAATGGAACATTCCATCTTTCAACTCATGAAATATTTGCACTGTTGCACTCATAACCATTCATTATTTGTATAATATCACATGGCTTGGTCAGTGATATCCATTACTGTATATTACATGGTGTGGTGAGAATAATGTCAAGTTTCTACTTGCATCTAGATGCATCTTTAAATGTCAAAGATACCAGTGACAACCTTGAACTAGCTTTGTATTTGAATGATTTAACTGGCATTTATTGTTGGAATGCTTCAATTTGTCTCTCCATTGACCAGCAAATTACCATTTCAGCAAAGGAATAAATGAAACTAATTCTGCTAAATGTGTGTCTCTGTATCTCTGTTTCCAGCAGAGAATTAAGACTTAACTCATGCGGTATATGTGCAAATGGTGTACTTTGTGTGTCGGAATTGTTCGCGCTAATTAGGTCTAATGTCTTCTGCCGTTAATCATGTCTTCTTATTTTGTTAGGATAAAGAATATTTTTAACCTCTTGGGAAATAGCTGGTTATAAAGGGTGCTTTGTCAACTGGAAATGACTGCATCCATCCACTTTGACTCCGGCTAAAATGGGAGATTGAAGCCAATATTGTAAATTCAAAGGAAAAATAAATGCTTTGTTCATTCTCTTTGTCATCTAAAATATGATATTGTTGTCACTTTGGTAACAAATATTAAATCATTGAAGAATCCCAAATATCATAAAGATTACGTAATGAACTATAGAATCCTAAAGTCCTGATACCGTTTTTGGTACAGACAGATATCAAAAAGATTACATAATTTACTATATAATCCTTAAAGTCCTGATATTGTGGTTGGTGCAAACAGATATCATATAGATTGCATAATTTACTATAGAATCCTTAAAGTCCTGATACTGTGGTTGGTACAGACAGTTATGAAAGAGATTATGTAATGAACTATCTTGCATAGATCTATCTATTCATGCACACTTAGTATAACAGTCCCCCTGTATGAGTTTTTTTTTCTCCATTTAAGATGACAGTGTATTAATTGGTTTTCAAGGATGTGGCAGTGGCTTGTATGCAATGATATATATATAATATTTAGCCTACGCAGAATCTACTTGACGGGTATGTAGAAGTGGTTTGAAGAAATTATTTCAAATGAAATATAAGGAAGCCATAATTTATGCGGAATACTTCAGATGCTAACTTGAAAAAGGTTTACAGAAGGAACATGGGTTTTAACATCTGTAATACAGTAAATTGACTTATCATTGTATTTTTGGCCTTTAACTGTTTGTAATCAAAGAAAATAGATTAAAGCTTACTCTTTGTGCCAGTTAGAACTATGGTGATTAGTGCTGTGTGTATTAAACTAACGAATGTGTTAATAATCTGTATAATTAGCTGAACAAAGAACAAGCTAACAGTATTTGAAAATTTGTTTTCTGTGTTAAAGCTGAGCAAACTGTGAATAGTGTTTGTGATTCTTTAGTGTGTCAATATGGAATGTAATTCCTCTATTATAAAATGAGAAAATCTCAAGGTTTGTTACCTTTAGCAGCAACAGAGCAATCTGTGTATACTTTTTTCTTAAGCCAAAAAACTTGGTATACGCTTAATGATTACATTCAGCTTGGACATTTGGGGTGACTAAAATAGAATCCATTTTGTCTAGATTTACTGTCTCCCTATCAGTAGCATTTGGCTCTTCATTACATTTGGATGATGAAATTAAAAGTTGAATCTGGTTATTATTTTGACCAGTTTTACTTCACGATATACTGAAATTTGTCAAACTCCTGACAGTCTTTGTTTTTGCAAAGAAAGTTGATTACCAAAATATTTTATAATACAGTTGGACAGTTTTGCAGCTTATGATTTGGTGAACAGTTTACATCAAGCTGGATTTTAATTCGAGTTGACACGACCAACGGTTAATCTAATTCTCAGATAATTTCAATTATTTCAAAAAGTATTATAAGCATTCCTTGATTCTAGTGAAAATTTAAAATTTGATTTAGGGAATTCAGTGAATTGCCTATGAATTTAAAGTACATTATGGTGAAACACAAGATTTGAACTCTTTCATAAGGAAACAGATTGATTGGAGTGTTGGAGGAAATGAAGAACGTTGAACAAACATACCAAGTAAACAGGAACCGTTAAATGTCAATTGATTCGCTGAGCCGATACCTTCCTTTTATACTTACCGTTTGCACAGTGTTAACAAGGAGGAAGGTATTAAGTACCTTCTGTCACTGCCTATGTAGTCCTTCCTTGATTGGGAACACCTAAATGCCAAAATCCGATTTAAGCATGAAGCTATTCGAAATGATCTTTGAAATAAATTCAAATGACACATGTCATAGCCTATTGATACCAAAAAGAAAATATAGCAAATGTTTTTTTTTTTTTACACAAAGCTGCAAACTGCCCAGTGCCTTCCAATCCCCCTTCTTTTTCTTTTTTTATGTAAAAGAAAATTACTTTTGTTTCTGAAAGTAACACAAACATATGACACGTAACTACTAACCTTGATGACTGGGGCCACAGATACAAACAGGCTAGGCTTACTGATCTTAAAGAGACATATCAAAACTCTTCTTTCATAACTGTAATGTTTTCTTTTACTGTTACACAACTGTATTATTAAATGCAGTTTGAAAATAATACATTTATAAATTGATGTGTAAAACACCGATCACGATTTCTTTATTTGGTTTAATAAATATTCCCTTTGGGCCTATCATCGATACTCGGAATTTCACCAGCCCCGTAGGTAACTGTGTGTTGCTCTACTAAAACAGGATTTAGATATGGGATATCCCCTAAGTATTTTTATTCAATGTTAATGCTTCAGTTTAATATCATGTATTTTCTTTTGGCCATGTTAGTGATATTAAAAGAATAGAATGTAAAGAATTATAGCCTTCTAAGACCACTGCTTGGAGATAGATAACAAAAGTAGATATCCTATTTATTATAAACACTCATGCAGTTGACACACTATTAGTATGAAGTGCACAGATTCTACAACATTATATGTCGCAATGTGTGAAATGTGAAATGTCAGACCTGCTCAAATACGTCCCCATGATATTTGGGGCAATGAGCTTCATTAACGTACTTTATTTATAAATATATTCCTTGAGCAAACCAGAGAAGTGATTTGTATAATGTAACCGATGATGTGTCGAATATATTAGTCTTAAGGAAACCTCACCGTTTTGTAATAGAGGGTCGACAGAAATAAAATTCAAAATAGTTTATCGAAATTGGTTAAATTGGCTGCATAGAAGAATTTGCAATTAGGAGCAAGCTAGTAGAAATAGGTGAATTAGAAACAAGGAGATTATGAAAATGGAATTTGGAACAAAAAGAATTTGAATAGTACCTCAATACGCAAAGTAGATTTAATATTTTAAATCGGCTTAAGGGGAACCCTGAGTGACACTCCTGTTGGAGTAACAATACCAACATGTCCGTCATTAGCTCGAACTCCCCCCCCCACCCCCCCCCACGGCCTTGTGAAAACTATTTATATTACGTTGTCGTAACTCATAAGTGACAATAAGTCATGCTTCTATACAGTGATCAGCTACATTTACAGAGAAGAAGAAGGAGAGAAAGAAAGAGAGAACATTATATATTCTGTTTCGTCAACTATTTTTTACCTTCTTGAGGTTCACACAATGAACCGTGTCGATCTGCTTGCTCGGTGGAAACCATCAACGTTTGTGATGAACAACAGATATTGATTTGCTTTTCACCGTGTATTTTAGTATTAACAAAACGGCTCTCTATGAAATGCATTAAAAGAATGGTTGGGAAAAATGGTCTGCCAGGTTTTGCTAATGGCAGTATTGTCAAGACTTGGCAGGTAATCTAATTTTGCCTCGAGAACTGTCAGGGAGAGTATTAACTCAATCAGATGCACACTGTAGACCCTTTTATGCTCATCCAAAAAACGACCGAGGGAAACAGGTTTTTCTTTTTTTTTTCAAGACAGGTTTCTTGGCAAAACTAGAGAAGACTTGCAACAACATAAAAACACTTTGTTTAAAAACCTGAAATTTTGAGTTGTTTTGTAATTGTCTCTAGAGTCTTGAGTGTAATTTGATAGGTTAGCTTTAATGGCACAGATATAAGTTTGTCATTTATTGTGTAGGGAAGCTTTCATATAAGCTTCTGCTTTTTTTTCAGCAGAGTGATATAACAGGTGGTATTTACGGATGTTAGGAAGTTACCAGTAACATGCATTATGTATTGCTTGAGTTTACTGTATTAGTTATGAATATGCAGCATGTCTCATATACATTCATGGTTATTCATATCGTAAGCTTCTGCTTTTTTTTTTCTTTTTTCAGCAGTGTGTGATATAACAGGTGGTATTTATGAGTGTTAGGAGGTTACCAGTAACATGCTGGATGTCTTGCTTGAGTTTACTGTATAAGTTATGAATATGCAGCATGTCTCATTTACATTCATGGTTATTCATATCTTTCATGAATGATCGCAGTTCCATTTCTGATTGTTGTTACTTTCTTTCTCCAAAGGAACATCTCTGTTGAGTTGCCATTCAAGCTTAGTCATCCTAAGCCAGAGGATACAGAACTGTTACCCCCGGTGATCATCCAACAACCTGCAGATGGTACATTTTTGGGTTTCATTTTGCATTCTGGTTTTTCTTCAGTTCTAATACTGCCTGATCAGTACAACTGATCAATTCTTTTTTAAGAATCTTTAATAATTAGATTTTAAAGACTAATCCAATATTCTGAATTCACTTAATTGCTAGAAAGTCTTCTTGGTGATATGCTTGAGAAATCCTGATTCTGAGATTGGGATCCCATTCCTCGACCCCAGGCCTTTGTCTGCCAGTCAGTTGAGCTTTTGTGTTGTAATTATTGATTTAGAATGTTAAATGATAATGGTTTAAAAATTCTTTCTTTCATATTTTAACTAAAGAGACTCATAAGTTTTGTCATATTTTTTTATTACCTCCTCCTAGGTGAAACAGCACCTTTGGATACCAATCTGATCAGCTTTGAGACAAAGTAAGTTTTTCTGCTCCTTGAAGTAATAAGGAAAACCCTTAAAAACTGCTGTTGGCATGTCTTAAAATTAGTCAACATTATATATCTGCAATTGGGTTTCTTTATGGATTCATGGAGGTTCATGCATAGAAATACAGCTTCTATGAGGATGAAGTTCATTGTTGCTGGTTTGGGGTGTGTGCCCTCTTCCCTCCCCCCAAACCATAGTGTTCTGCAGAAGTCAAAGGTCATTTGAGGTCAACAGAGGATACGATCTGAAAACCTTGTAAACACATGCTAGCTCAAGAAGTAAAGCTTGGATGAATATCAGATATAGTAAGTGGATCCACTTGATAAAGTAGAAGATGTGGAGGTTGTAAACAAGTCCAAAAGGAAGCACTGGATGAAATTTAAATAAGGTATGAGGATGCTCCTGAATTATTGCAAGAATGCTATTGTTTTCTGCAGGGGTCAAAAGTCATTTAAATCCACAAGTGGTCAAAGTGTGAAAACTTTGAAATGCAATTGAATGCAATCAAAAGCAAACTGTAGATGAACGGCATTTTTTAGCATGTGGATGTAATAATGCAAGTACAAGATTCCTATGGATTTTTAAAGAGGTCAAATGTCATTTGAGTTCACATGGTCATAGTTTGAAAACCTTGTTAACAAGATAGCTCCAAAATTATAGCTTGGATTTTCTTCATGCTTGGTTAGGTGGATCCATCTTATTAGGTACAAGAACCCTATTGTTTTATGTGAAGTTTGAAGGTCATTTGAGGTAAACAGAGGTCAAGAGTAGAACCACTGTGAATGCACCTATTAAAAGGTATTTTAGGTACTCTGTGCAAACTGAGGTCAGAGGGATTATCAATTTCATAGGTCCCGTGACAATGAAGTGTCACATTGAGTGAGTACCCACTTGAGTTAATTGATATGGATTTACTATATAGACTGCAGGTAAAACAATCCCCTCTCCTTGATGAAACTTCCTCCTCATAGTCAGGCAGAAATATACTCCCTTTAGAAATTTTCTTAAATGCTGGTTTTCTAGTTTTCTTCCAGTTAGAAGTTTAGTTTTCTTATGGAAGAAACCAAACCCTGCATTCAAAATGTGTCAAGGAATCACAAAGCCCTTTTTTTCGCCTCACTTTCTACAGCGAGCAGAAACTTCACGGTGACGAGGATGATGATCTCATCTTCGAAGATTTTGCCCGACTGAGACTCCAGGGAGCCGAGGGTGAGGGCACCGAGGCGTGAGATGTTCTTTAGCAGATAGAGGGCGCTAATTGAACCAGGCTGCTTTGATCACCTGAGAGGGTCATGAGCCGATCACACATTTGAATGGTTACCTTGTATCTTCTGGTGCTAACGTTTCTTTCTTTTTGAGTCCACATTCTGCTGACACCATCTTGCGTGGGATTCTCTGTGGTTACGCGAAATTTTTTCAAGTGTCGCACATTGGAGGTGATTGTGTTTTGTCGTTAGGGTCTTTGTACAGTCAGTGTAGCTTTGCAATCTATCAATAGTGCACATAGTTTGTGTTTTAGTATTTTCAAGTCAAGAGTAGCGTGACTACTGCCTGGAGCACAAAGAGAGACAGAGGGAGAGAGAGAGATAAAAGAATAAAAGAAAAACACTATAGCCAAAGAATTCTATCTAGTTGAAAACTATTCAGATTTTACACTTTGAAAGGATAGTATAGTAGTATCCCTGTGAATTGATTTTCTCAGGATAAAGAATTGATGCTCAGAAGAAGGGACATCTATATGAGAAGCTATGACCAAACTACTTAAAACTATTGACGACTGGAAAGGAATCGGTGCAAAAATATTATTCAACCTTGGACCAAAATCCATTCATGAACAAAAAATAATTATGTTGTCATATGAAAAACTTACCTCATTTAGTTTAGTGATTCAGAAAAAAAATTGTTTTTGTAAACTTAGACGGGAATAATGGGAACTGCACAGATATTTTGATTTTGAAAGTTTCCAATCCCGATGTTTTTGATTTGTTGACTAAAATCCTATATTTACCTAATACCGCCTACTGGTTGTGCAGTAAATAGTTTAGTATTAGCAAAATGAAATATGTTTTACTCTTCAGGAGTCTACAGTACTTTTATATCGGTAGATATCATCAACAAATATGTCCATCTCTCAAGGACGAACAGATGTAAAAGGGTGAGGGGTTGCCCTAGGGGGGGGGGGGGGGGGTGGAGGAAGGGGAAAATTGGGAGTAGATGGGAACTTTAGAAAATTGCATTCTCGAAATGTGGCATACAACATGTTTGACTATGTGTGATCCTACATAAGTAAAAGACAATGTTGAGAATCATCTGAGAATATGCTCCTGTCACTAGCTTTAAACAATAGCGAAGGTCTTTTTTCTTTTTTTTAACTGCACAAAATGCCAATAAAAGCCTTGATATAGCTCTGACTTGTGATATACTTAAGATTTGTAGTAGCCTATGTACTGCTGCTAGAAGACAGTGTTATATAGCATATGTAACTGATAGTAATATTTGATAACGTGGTAGAAAAACTCATGGTGATGTGGTTGTACAGTGCTAGTAGTAGACGTAGCAAGTTATTTGTCTCAGCTATGGGCTGTCTCTGGAAAATCGTCTTTTATATCCTAAATGTGCTGTAAAAGTTGCTCCCTTTCACAACCATACCATATATCTAAGGCAGAGATCCTCCTCTTCTCCCCCCCCCCCCCTCTCTTGTTCAATGTTATGTTATTTTGTTTTTAAAAGAAAAATGGGATAATTCCCAATAAAAAAAGGGAAGCGAGATTAAGGTGATCTTAATGTATCTATAGTATTTTTGTAAGTTGAGGGTTGAATATCATGTGAAGAAGACTAAATTTGCTATGTGGAAGCATTTTTTTTGTTTTTTTCAATGTTGCATATAAAAAAACCAGAATAAATGTGTTGTAATCTTTTTGTAACGGTTGTAATTGTTAGATTTGTCGTATTATAACATTACTCTTAAAGACATGAAATGAAAAAAAAAAAATTAAGAAGAAGAAGAATCAAGTTATATATTTGCTCTCAAAAAAATTATTGATATATGGCTTTATATTATTTTTGTGATCCTTGTCATGAAGTTTCATTGTGAATCATACAGTGTTTTGTTAAAATTATATAAAAACACCCTGTAAGTATTTTCTTAGCTTTTTACTAAAAAGTTGTTTCATATTTTGGTTAATAACAAAGTTAATTGTGACTCTATATCAGGTGTCCATTGTTTAAATTGTTCTTGTTTTTTGTGGTTTGTGTTTTTTATCTTGGCAATGCATTTTACTCATAGACATCTGGTAGTAGCAGTGTATTTAACATGTCAGGTTAACCATATTTAGTTTACACAGGGAAATGACGGAAACAGTAGTAAGTTCAATTTAGTTGTTGCCCTACGGTCAAGCCACCAGTTTTAGAAATGACTTGCAATATTATAAAGTCATTTTTTTGAAAGTTGCATGATCGATTAAAATACCGGGAAATTTATCTCAGAACGACACAGTTTACAGTCCCATGAGAATGTGTGTGTTCAAGAATGATGAATGCCTGAATTTAATTGTAGATTCTTATTGACAATCTTCAGCAGTTGTTTTGAACTACCTGTTAACAAGTTTTGGGGGGGGGGGGTATGTTGTCACAGATAGAACAGAGATTGGGAAGATGTCTAATAAGAGGACACCTTTGCTTCGATCTGACAGCCAAGTACAGCAATACAAGCTAAAGTTAATGAGGGGACTGTATGCAATTATGTACAGATGTGTTGGTCTTTGAATTAACACCACAAACATAGTTGAGAGGGTAATAAATTGGAACTGGTGCAGCTGGTTTCAGTCTGATAAGCTAGTGAAGACTGATCTATAAGGTCTTCATTCATATGATGTAAATCTCAGGGGTGGAGGTAGATTCGTTGCTTAAGTCTGCCAAGTTGATTCAGACTGGTCAAGGGTGTTAACATAACACATTGATGTGGTGTAACTCTCCTGGTGAAGGTAGATTCGATCCTTAAGTCTGCCAAGTTGGTTCAGACTGGTGAAGGGTGATTAAATAACACATTGATGTGGTGCAACTCTCCTGGTGGAGGTAGATTCGATCCTTAAGTCTGCCAAGTTGATTCAGACTGGTCAAGGGAGTTAAAATAACACATTTATGTGGTGTAACTCTCCTGGTGGAGATAGATTCGATCCTTAAGTCTGCTAAGGTGATTCAGACTGGTCAAGGGAGTTAAAATAACACATTCATGTGGTGTAACTCTCCTGGTGGAGGTAGAGTCGTTCCTTAAGTCTGCCAAGTTGATTCAGACTGGTCAAGGGTGATAAATAACTCATTCATGTGGTGTAACTCTCCTGGTCTAGGTAGATCGATCCTTAAGTCTGCTAAGGTGATTCAGACTGGTTAAGGGTGTTAAGATAACACATTCATGTGGTGTCACTCTCCTGGTGGAGGTAGATTCGATCCTTAAGTCTGCCAAGTTGATTCAGTCTGGTTTAGGGTCTAACTATCACCTGTCTATATTGCTATAACTCCATTACAAGGAATATGAGTTGCACATGTGCCTACACATTAAGTCTATTGATTAGTCAAAGAACAACAATCATGTTGATTGTTGATAACGTTCTGAGGTCTCAAGAAATTACCAAATGTACCTAAGATTGTCGCTGCTGCTGATGCAGCGGAGAATAAGGAGGACTAGAGAATAGGATGGGGAGAGAGGAGGACGGGAGAGAGAACAAGATGGGGGGTGTGGGGGGAGAGTATGACAGGATAGAGACTAGGAATTGGGGGAATAGGACGGAGCAGAGACTAGGACGGGGAGAAAATAGGATGGGAGAGATAATAGGATTGGGGAGATAATAGGATGGGGAATAACAGGATGGGTGAGAGCGCAGGATGGGGGAGATAATAAGATGAGGGAGATAACAGGAGGGAGCAGAGAATAGGACATGGTAGAGACTAGGACGAAGAGAACAGGACAGGAGAGAACAGGATGGGGGAGATAATAGGATGGGGATAGAACAGGATGGGGGAGAGAGTATGACAGGGTAGAGACTAGCATGGGGGAGAGAATAGGACAGAGCAGAGCCTAGGACGGGGGAGAATGGGATGATGCAGAGAAAAGAATGGGGGAGAGGAAAAAGATTGGAGAATGTGGGACGAGGCAAGTAGCGGTAGAGGGCAGAGAATACAACAGGTAGAGTAGGACATGGCAGTGAATTGGATAGAGCAGAGCAAGGTACAAGGTAAAGTATTGGGTGCAGGAAGATTATGACCAAGTCAGGTTTTGTTGCTCTAAGATTTGTTGATTTCATAATTATGTGGTGGTTTTTATAATTTTACTTGGCAACAATTTATCATAGGTACCATAGTCAGCCTTGTGAAGGGTTTGCATTAGTACAGCATTACTCATGACTACGTTTGGTCCATTTAAAAATATCAACGAAATCTTTTAAAGAGACTTATAAATATCTTTGACATTAATTTAATATACTTTTTCTAGCTGTTTTCAGCTGTGGTTAAGATCATGAAACAACAGGCAATACTTGATTAATAATGACAAACAGTTGAACAACGAACTATACAGCTGTATTGCATAATGACAACTGTGTGACTACATGTGTGGAAGAGGGCAGTAGACCACTTCCCTAACAAATTTTTGGAATCATGAATGTTGATTGAACAGAATACTGAAAATGATAACATTTCAAAACATTAAAGATCATTTCTGCTGTTACCAAACATAAGATGTATTCGACCAGCATGTAAGAGAGTTAACAACACAATTCAAGCCGTAAACATATATGTTACATCTATTACAGAAGGCGGTATGAACGATTTTGGGTGTAGATAATTCTGGACTCTGTAGGCTCATGAAGTCATGACTGCACCCTTAGTCACAGATCTTGCCTTTTAATTTAGGCTGATTATGTTACTATATATAGATTTATATACATCATTATACATATTCAATATATATTATCTATAGTAGCATTGTGGTTAACTGTTATTTTATCTGTATGTACTGCTGCATGAAATTAAATGGATTTATTAAGTTCAGTACCTTGTTGTTATATTCATTATTGGTCTTGTTGGTTAATTGTCAAATAATCCCCTGAATTGTTGCTGCTGACATATTAACCATGGCTGCAATCAGTTCAATGGGGGAATGCTCAGTTCGTAGAATCATAACTAGATTATTCCTCCAATTTGAGTCCTCGAATCAGTAGAATTATAGTTCAAAAATGTAGGACTTGATTGTGGAATAGTTTATGAAATACTAAGGTAGTGGTATTCCGACGTAAATAAAATATTTGAAGTGTCAAAAGTTGATGAAAACCATGAAATATCTAAAAAAGCCAATCGAGCTACTTAGGTAAACCTATGAAATCATTTTATCGAAAGACAGTTCTCTGACCTCAAGACTGAATCAGGCTGTCAAAGGAGTTAGTAAATTTCATGATTTGCTTCTGAGTTGTTTTTACACTGAAGATGCAGGAATGCTGTCCTAAGTTCTCAAGGAAGTTAGTTTGTTTCAGCCTGTTAGTTAATTTCTATTAGTGCTCCTAGATTGGAAAGGGATGTGTGGTTTGATGGCATCTCTACATGCCATTCCGTGGCAATTCTACCAGATACCCCTCTGCCTCCTCCCAGCACTCCCCTCCCCTACCCCCCCCCCCCAACTCTCCAAGGCCATCTAAAATTGGATGCAGCATTTTGGAATGGTTTCACCAACAAACTAGTTTAGGATGATATTTTTTGTTTTGTTCCCACCTTTCTCACAAGTGTTTTTCATGTCATCAGTAGGCTGGTATCAGGGAAACATTAAATAGACATTATGTACTCTTATAGCTCCAAAGATTCCACAAGCTGATCCTGTGTACTGGTACATGGACTGAAGAAAAGCATGGCAACAGTCTGCACATTTCTGCAGCCAACTCAAGTCTGGTTTGAACCCCATCAACATTAAATTTATTTAATTACTTTTTTCTGCAAATAACCCAAATCAACTAAATGCTGCTTTAACAATCACAAACCTGAATAATATCAGTACTTTCCTTGCTCGCAGGGAATTGGGAAAGGGTGGTAAAAGGGAACACTTATAAATCATGGTTATTCATGTTGTGAAACTCATGGGAGTGGGTGAGGGGGGGGGGGGGAGCGGGCACTGATACATTTCTGGCTCATAACAGGAAGTGAGAAATAGTTATGATATAGTTAGATGTTATTCCCAGCCTGCACTGAGCCCTTTCTTTGGGAAGTATTATTTCCCCTTCGTGAGCAACCAACGAGTTTGCCAAATCTAAACATGACATCAGTTTTTTCTGCCCTTTCATCGCCTGCTCCCTTTCATCTCATAACCTATCGTTCTGTGTAATTTTACTCGGTTCATCGGTGTTCTTATAAATTTGTCTGTTGCATCTTGTTTGTTTAATTCGTTTTCCTCTGGATTCGTTTTTCAGACTGACTATGATCATGGAGGTAAATCAGTTACTGTTTTACCTCCACGCTATGATGAAGATGCTAGGACTGTAGGCTATGCACCCCTTGGAATTCTTGCCTCACTTCCCAGGGGATCAGTGAGATCCTAGGTTAAGAAACCCCGTTTAGAGTAGGCTAATGTGTGAACTTTCGTAGGAAATGGTGATCAGACCGAACGCTTGTGTAACGGTGATATATGATAACCCAGAAAGTTTGCTTGAAAAATTAATAGTTGCTACGTAGTTCCACGTTAGCTATTGCAAGATCCTTGCTGATCTTTTATGTTCAAGGACGAATGGATTTTAATTAACAATTGGTAGCGCTATTGGAAATAATTAACTTCATAATTAACTTTTATTACTGTTTAAGAAGCAGTTGGTTTCTTGTTCTGTATCATCGTATGTGCCTGTCGACTTAAAATGGGGAGGGCGCTATATCTAAATTCAATCAGGGAATTATGTTCTACCATTTAACCATGTATTCAATTAGATCGTATTGTACTTCTGTACTCTGTCGAGTCCCATACACATAATAAAGCATGTGATGTATTCCTCGGTTCCCATCTCACCAGCACTTCTCTGAGTTCTCTGAGATATTAGAAGGAGCTGTTTCATCTAAAGTGCATCTCATCAAGGGCGGCGGAAGCGCTTTTAATCTGGGGGGCACCGACGTCAAAGGGCACTTTGCAGAAATTCGATTGGACTGATGCAGCCTTATATTTAGTACCCATTATAACTCTTATTGTATTATCTTATTTGCGTATACACATCACTCCATCAACGCCCCCCCCCCCCCCCCCTTCAAGGAAAATATGCATACTAGCACTGCAATATCCAATGTGCAAATTGGGAAACAAGGAACAAGTTTTCTTTTGAGACAAAATGAGGTGAAATCATGCTAGTTGCTAATGTAGGAATCTTCGGAATTAGAGTTTATTTCTCGTTAATATCTTTACAAATTTTTCCATTCGAAATAGCTTTGAGTTTGACCCACAGAAATTCATTAAAAGTCAGGGGCGTAGCCAGGATTTGCAAAGTTGTATGCACGACTATGTGAGCGGAGCGCCACCATCGGTTGGCGCGGAGCGTACAAGAAAATTTTTGGTTTTACAAACCCCTCAGATGGCCCGGAAACGGCCCTTCCCGAGTGTTCATTCTAATTCCCTGGCCTCTTGCTAACTTGAGACACCTCAATTTTTATGTAGAAAAAGGGCACACTTTTAACCTGAGGAAAAGTGGGGGGGCACGTGCCCCCTGTGCCCCCCCCCCCGGTTCCGCCGCCCTTGCATCTCATGCAATGATTCCATTGAGCTAAGATTTCCATATTCAACGGACTGACGTTAAAAGTGGTCAGGGCGGCGGGAAGCACTTCGGAAACATGTTAATGGCCTTCTTGTTACTCGTCCGTCCAGGATTAGTATCTTGGGTACTTAAGTTTTTATGGCATACATCATGTAAGTTGTCGCTCTCAGTCCGTGCATATTGCTTCATAGCAACTTCAAGTTCAACTAGATAAGTTATAAAATCTAAAGCAGCTTGCCTCTAACCATGCACACCTTAACACAGCATATATTGTAGGATTGTTAAGTTCGAAAATGTCGCTTGTCATGTATTGAGAAAATCGATGAACTCTTTTTTTCATCAACAACACACTTTCATGGCAAACATTCGCCGGTAAACATTGGCCTAACCTCATTTGCATAAAAAGTCATGTAATACATGTTAATCACCAGGTAATCACCATGGTAATCAGCTTCTTATTCGGGCAGCAAGTACTGCCCGTTTAGCTTTCGTGATATAGCCTTCGTAAAGAACGGTGGCTCATGCCAACAGGCAGGCTATCTGACCGAAAAACATACGATTTATGTTCTGCAGTGGCTAATTAGGGTTAAATGTGCGCTAACTGTTCAGTGTCAACCAAATGCATAGCCTACCTTCAATATAATTTTCGTTATTGTCACAATATCTCTAGGACAATTCAATTGATCAGTACTTTGTTTAAGACACGTCGGCCAGCCTTGGCACGAAAACCAATCCAATCTGAACCCCCACTTCCCCCCCCCCGTCCCCTCCCAATTCCCTTACATCGATACTGTGACCGTGCGATCATGATGATACTACGTCAAATTTTTATCACGAGCTCTATGGAAGGGGAATAGATTAAAAAAATAACATTGGTTGGATTGATTGGTTCTTCATCCTCCTCCCTCCGTGACACTCCATTCCCAGTAGGGATCCCGCATGAAGATTATTGGGGCCCTGTGCCCCCCTCCCCTTCACATGTCAGGGAATATTTCCCTGCACCCCATTTCATCAGGCACACAAATTTTCATCCAGGAGCTGAAACATCTACCTGTTTAGCATATGCATGAGATCCGCTTGGTTGACATTCCTGTCCTTTTTGTAAATAAATCTTCATTCATCCTCCTGAGAGTGGTCCATTCGACAGAAGATTTGCCATTATTGTATCTGCCATGCGTGAGTGACTCCGCATCGTAAAATCTAGGCCCCTAGTACACATAGAATTCACGCATACTACAATCTTTAACTGGCCATTTGCGAGTCATGTCGTCGGGTGGGTCAACGTCGGTAAGTAGACTTTTGCGCATAAAATGCTCTGTACTCAAGGTCTGCTCTAACAAAAAGGACCCTGAAAAATCTACAAACATTTTTACAAATTCTTCCATTGGCTTCCGGTTTTGTTTTCAATATTATCCCTTAGTTTTTGTGTCTTCAGTTCAGTTTAGCCAGTAAATTGCGTCGACTTGATTTTGGTTGTGATTTTCCTCGATCTAAAACCAACTTATTACAATAAATTAGGTTTGAAATCAACCGAGAAAGACCTCGAGAAGTACGCAACATTATTCCAAAGTGCCTTGCATATTAAAATATTTTGACCACCGTTGGCATGTTCACCCAAATATAGTCGCTTGAGGGACTTTAATTGTGGTACTGATATGCAGGCAATGGCGTGCGCAAAAGTAGGGAATTGGCATAGCCACCATCTCCCATCGTCAGTGGAAATCAATTCAGTTTATTTTTAATTAATTAGATTAATTAATTAAATTTCTTCACCATTTACCCTGTAATATGTCTCCAATCTGTTCTACAATGAATTTATACCATTCCTGCTGTCCAGCAACATTTTTGTCAACATTGGAATGCATCCCCACCAGAAGCCACCGACGGGACTTTTGTTTACCCAAGTGGATCCCAGACACCTTGCTTCTCTTTTATCAGATATCTTGGATTTTCTTTGTGTTTTTATGTGTTTGTGTATTTGTGGACCTTATTTCCATCTCAATTCTGTTTTTCGTCGTTAGTACAACTACATGCAGAGAATGTATTTCACATTTCGATTCATATTAATTTTTCATTTCCCTAGCTGATGTTAAGATTTGCTCCTGTAATGTCAGGGGCTTAAGGTAGAGTCAAAAACGTAAGACAATTTATATATTTTCATCGCCATCATTTTAATATACATCTTGTCCAAGAAACGCACAGTATCCATTTGATGGAGCGCTGCTGGACTTATGAGTGGGTTGGGAAATTATTTTTCTCATGGTACTGCTTTAAGTAAGGGTGTCGCCTATTCTGTTTAACTCCAATCTTTCTGTTGAAATTGTTTAAGTACATACTGACCGGCATGGTAGATGCATTATTGTTGACTTTAGCTACAATCATCGGCTCTTTACCATTGTCTGTATCTATGGCCCCAACCAAGATAATCCTGCTTTCTACAATGACGTTTCTCGTAACTTAAATTCGTTCAATACTAACTAATACTATCATTTGGGGTGGGGATTTCAACTTTGTATTTAATCTTGCCGTTGATAAACTCGGTGGTGACCTTACAACAAACTTTAAAGCCCGTGATGAATGTTTAGCTCTCATGGATATTCACAGCTTTGTCGATATCTGGAGAGAGATTAACCCTCTCTTAAAAGATTTCAGCTAGCATTCTAACATTGCCGATATTCAGGTGCGTATCCAAGGGGGGGGGCGTTGGGGGCGCGCGCCCCCCGGGTAAGGAAAAGAGGAGAGAAAAAAAGAGAAGAAAAAAGGGAAAAGGAGGGAAAAAAGAAAAGGAGGAGAGAAAGGAAGGGAAAGAAAAAGAAAAAAGAGAGAAAAAGCAGAAAAGGAGGGAGTAGAAGATAGCCAAGACCTCGGGAAGAGAAAGAGGAACAGTCATAGTTAAAGCGCTGATCCCAATTATATACACAGGGTAGCCAGTGACAGATCAAGGATTACGGAGGGGGTGTGCGCCTCACCCTACCTATTACACCGACAACTCCATTTTTGACGTTTCCATTTTTCCTCTCTCACTAATGTATCTATATAAATACTATCTATGGTCTATCATAACGCGTGTGTGTGTATGGACGCCTTAACAATTGTACAATTGTGCTATATGGACCCAACTGTGGCTGGTCTTGAACTCGACCGAGTCGTCGGGGAACATGACGCATTTCGGGAAGGGGGCGACCGCCCCCCCCCCCCGAGCAAATTTTCTTTACGACATCGCTAGTAATTTCAAAATAGACAATGCTTAGATGCAACTTACAAGGCCTGGGAAGTGTCATTTCCAGCGATCTGGGAGGCATTTTCGGCCAAAATTTTTCTTGTACGCTTCGCGCCAACTCATGGTGGCGCTTCGCTTAGATAGTTTGCCTACAGGCTTCGCCCCTCCCTTGGCAATTACTCGCTACACGCCTGTTCGAATTTGTAAAGCAAAGAGCAGATATAACATCATATCAGTGAGCATTGAAATGCATGTTCCACGATGAACAGCCTCAAAAACTGTCTATGTGTGTAGTCAAAGGCGTAGAAGCCAAATTGGATTTGGGGCTGTAACGACTTGCCCGAAGAAAAAAGCCAAAATTTTTCGCGCGCGGAGCGCGCGTTCAACATATCGATGCCAATATCATATAAGCAAGCATCGGTCATTACATTGCATGGCATCGTGTGCCTTAAGGTCCGTCAAAGTTGCACAGTATACTAATGTAAACAACCAAATGTAAACAACCAAATGTCTTATGTAGATGGAGAAAAACCATACAGATCCATTTATGTCAAAACTCTCTTTTACAAAGGTAATGTCGGCCAAGCTTACAACTTTATTTTAATTACCAAGGAGATCATTTTTAAGCCATATTCATTGCTATTTATTTTTCTTTCAGTAGGTGCCCGAAAAAAATGGGAACAAATTTGGTTGCGGGAAGGGGGGGGGGCTGCAGCCCCGCCTCCTACGGGACCTACGCCTATGTGTGTAGTGTTCGCTTTCGATATACCTCATATCGGAAATATCTCCTATTTGTCATTTCCTTCAACCAAGTTTTATAATAGCCATTATAAGAGGTTGCAATATTTCTACACCAATAAATTAACTGTGTCGGAATTTTACAAAATTTCATCACCAACATTCTTCATCATACTTTCCTCTACTCGTGCAATTTTGACCTGTCTATTAGGGGTTCAAGGAGGTTTTTCTATATTGGTTGTCCATAGATAGAATTTTGTGCAACATTATGGGTATGTTTTCAAGTGATTTTTATTCACGGGAAATGTGAATTTTCAAATTCTCAACAAATAATGGGCTTAAAACCGTCAAAAGTGGGGCTTTCGGATATTGTGGGCCGTGACGTAGAATCACCTACAAAAGCAATCATCCATAGGACATGCAATCAGGTCGAACATGATGTGTGACTGATGACAATCTTCAAAAAGGTTATGGATGGAAAAAAAAAACTTTTGGGAAATACTTGGTTCTCAGGCAAAAGTCTACATCTGGTTGCTCATTTTCAAGCCCGAGAAGTGCCATTTCCGGTGATCTGGGGGGTATCTAAACCAAAAATTTTCTTGTACGCTCCGCGCCAACCGATGGTGGCGCTCCGCTTAGATAGTAATGCGCGCCCCCCGGATTAGAAAATCCTGGATACGCGCCTGGATATTCATTGCAGATTAGATTTTTTCCTTATATCTCGTAGTCTTGTTGGTAAAATCGTCAGTATTGAATTTCAGCCTCCTCTTCAATCTGGCCACTCTATGGTGGTTTTATCGATTCGCAATCATGAAGATAATAGAGGTCCAGGGTATTGGAAGTTTAACAACTCTCTTTTAGCTGATTCTGCGTATAACGACCTAATCCAAAATCTTGTTACTACTGTTATACTCGCAACACACGTTCTCTAAACCCTTCCGCAAAATGGGAGAATCTCAAGTATGTCACATGCTCTAAAACTATTAAATTTGCCAAACAAAAAGCTAAAAGCACACGTAAAAGCGAGAACGAAATATTACGCAGTATCTCCAATCTGGAAAGAGAGTTGTATGAAAACCACTCCGATGCCATTCGTCAAAGTTTAGATAATGCCCGTAATAAATGAAAAGGTTTGTACCATGACGAGCTTCAGGGCATTATTGTTCGGTCGAGAGCTCGTTGGGTTGAGGCTGGTGAAAAAAAGCACTAAATATTTTCTGAATTTAGAAAGGCTCAATTAGGCAAATAACAGCATTTTTAGCTTAAATATGAACGGGGCAATGTCAACAGTGGAGAAATTCTTCGTGAAATAAGTTTGTTTTATAGTACTTTGTACTCTCATTCACAATGTTATCCTTCATATTTTATTAGAGATTTGCCTGACTTTCACTCTGATGAATCGGACCCCCGTTCTTGTGACGGCCGGGCCCATTACTTTAGATGAATGTCATAGCCTTAAGCTCAATGGCTTACTGTAAATCTCCCGGAAGTGATGATGGTCTCTCTACTGAGTTTTATAGACCTATTGGTCTCTTCTTGGTCAGCTTGCTGTCGATTTCTTGAATTTTGGTTGTGATCATCATTCATTATCCTGTGAGCAAAATAGAGGGGTCTTTACTCCAAATAAGGACCATAAGGCTATAGCTAACTATAGACCTATTAGTCTCCTTAACACTGACTACAAGATAGGAGCCAAAGCATTGGCTAACCGGTTAAAACGGGTCGTCGACAAAATTGTTGGGGATAACCAAACTGGTTTTATCAAAAATAAGTTTATTGGGGAAACATTCGTTTTGTGCTGGACCTGATCGATCACACTACCACAAATAACATTCCGGGCCTTCTGTTCTTTATTGATTTTTGAAAAAGCTTTTGATTGTATCGATTAACATATTTGCCCGGGAGACTAAAGTACTGCAGTATGCCGACGACACCACCGTTCTTCTTAGACGGTACCCGCAACAGCACTGTTAAGGTGCTGAATACCTTAGAGAATTTTGGTATAGCACGGTCTCAAAATTAATTTCAGCTTCCCCGTTCGGTACATTTTGCAACATTGAAGAGGAAACTATTGAACATTTATTCTGGTCCTGTCATGTGTCAGGATTTTTTTATTCTCCTTTTGCCTTTTAGATTGCGATTAGATTGCCTTTTAATTTCCTTTTAGATTGCGAACAGAAATTATATGGTAGCCAGTTTATCTGCTCAAAAAAAAAAGATTTCTTCTTCGGTAAACTGATAACAGATTACGACCCATTGAATTTTGTTATCCTTCATATCAAATACTTTATCTTCAATTGTAAGCAAAACAATGTTAAGCCTGACTGTTAAATTTCTTCTATAAAATGAAATTCATTCTTAACGTTGAAAAGCACATTGCTTCGAAGCGAAACTCTACTAGCTCTGCTCGTAGAAAATACATGGCATTAAGGACTTGTTTTTCTCATTCAATTAATGAACTTTGCGACTCTTGTCTTAACCTCTGCTTATCATCTACCTTACTGTTACATTTATGTATAGCATAGACAATCTCTGATGTTGTTCGATGTTTTATTCCTTACTGTGCATTGATATACATGTGTGTGGGTGTTTATGTACGTACGTGTTTGTATGGTTGTGTGTCTATGTATTTGTGTGTGTGTGTACGCGTGTGTGGGTGGATGTGTGTGTATGTGTGCGTGTGTGTATGCGTGAGTTTTGTATTCTCTGAAGGTATTTTTTATGGATGTGTATATATATATCTATCGGTATAAGAAGAGCAGAAGAAATACTCACTCAGAATCAATTTTCGCATTATGTAAATAATTACTTTGTATCATTCAGATGACATACCTATGTTGTTATCGGAACTCGAAATATAATCGGTGTACCATATACATGTATGATAATCGTGAATACATGAGATGGGACAAAAAAATAATAATAATAATGAATTAATTAATTTAAATTTATTAATTTTACATTCAGCCTGAGAAAGATTACACCATGCCGCCCCCACTTTACTTTTCAATCTCACACAACATATGCACAACAGGCGCGTATCCAGGATTTTCTAACCCGGGGGGCGCGCATTACTATCTAAGCGGAGCGCCACCATCGGTTGGCGCGCAGCGTACAAGAAAATTTCTGGTTTTGATACCCCCCAGATCACCGGAAACGGCACTTTTCGGGCTTGAAATGACCAACCAGATGTACACTTTTTGCCTGAGAACCAAGTATTTCCTAATAGTTTTTTTTTCCATCCATAACCTTTTTGAATATTGTCAACCCGGCACACATCATGTTCGACCTGATCGCATGTCCTGTGGGTCTTTGCTTTTGTAGGTGATTCTACGTCGCCGCCCACAATACCCGTCAGCCCCACTTTTCAAGGTTTTAAGCCCCAAATTTGTTCAGAACTTGAAAATTCACATTTCTCGTGAATAAACTCACTTCAAAACATACCCATAATGTTGTACAAAATTTTATCTATGGACAACCAATATAGAAAAACTTCCTTCAACCCCTTACTGACCGGTCAAAATTGCACGAGTAGAGGGAAGTGTGATGCAGAATGTTGGTCAGAAATTTTCTAAAATTCAGACACAGTTAATTTATTGGTGTACAAATATTAAACCTCTTATAACGGCTATTATAAAACTTGGTTGAAGGAAATGAAAAAAATAGCAGATATTTCCTTCAACCGAACACTACACACATAGGCGCAGGAGGCGCGGTGGCAGTGGCGGAGCTAGGGGTATTGGTCAGGAGGGGCGAGAATGGTCTGTAGGGGCGCTTTCGACACTATCTAAGCGGAGCGCCACCACTGGTTGGCGCGTAGCGCTCAGACAATTTTTGAGTAAAGATACTCCCTAGATCGCCGGAAATGACCCTTTCAGGGCCTGGCTAATTTGCAGATAAACGAAGAATAGGGTGTCATCGCCAAATTACACCAACAAAATGTGACAAATGTCAATAAGTAGATGAGAGCGCAATAAAAAAGTCAATAATCGCGAATAAGTAAAAAGTGGTAAAGAGCTGAAAAAGGCGCCAGCAGTCCATTTGAGTCCGTCAGGGGGGCATTCCCCTCCCCCCTGACCGTATGGACGCTCCGCCACTGCGCGGCGGGGGTGCAGCCCCTAATTCGCCATTACTAATGTAAAAGAAACTTTTGACATAATTGGACCTCCATGCTTTTTATACATCTACATGAGACATGTCATTGTTTACATTAGCATCCCGCGGTATACTGCGCAATTTGAACGGACCGTACGGTACATGATGGCATGCGATGTAATAACCGATGCTTGCTTATATGATATTGACATTGACACGTTGAAAGCGCGCTCCGCGCGCGAAAATTTTTGGTTATTTTTTCAGGCAAGTCGGACAGTTTTGAGGCTTTTCATCCTGGAACGCCATTTTCATGCTCACTGATATGATGTGATATCTGCTGTTTGCTTTACAAATTCGAACAGGCGCGTAGCGAGGAATTTGCCAAGGGAGGGGCGACGCCTGTAGGCAAATTATCTAAGCGTAGCGCCACCATAGGTTGTCGCGAAGCGTACAAGAAAATGTTGGCAGAAAATGCCTCCCAGATCGCTGGAAATGGCACTACCCAGGACCATTTGTTAGCGCGAAGCGTACAAGCAAATTTTGGCCGAAAATGTCTCCCAGATCGCTGGAAATGACACTTCCCAGGCCTTGTAAGTTGCATCTAAGCACTTTCTATTTTGAAATTACTTAGCGATATCATTTAAAAAAATGCTGAATGGGGGGGGGGCGGTCGCCCCCATCCCAAAATGCGTCATGTTCCCCGACGACACGGTCGAGTTCGAGACCAGCCACATTTGGTTTCATAGCACAATTCTACACACGCGTTATGATAGACCATATATAGTATATATATATAGATCATTAGTGAGAGAGGAAAATGGAAACGTCAAAAAAATGGAGTTGTCGGTGTAAGGGGTGGGTGAGGCACACTTTTACGAAATCATTGATCCGTCACTGGCTACCCTTCAGCGCTGTAATGATGTCACTGTTCCTCTTTCTCTTCCCGGTGTCTTCGCGTTTTTCTTTTACTCCCTCCTTTTCTCCTTCTTCTCTCTTTCTTCTTTTTCTTTTCCCTTCCTTCCTCTCCTCCTCTTTTTCCCCTCTTTTTTCCTTTTTTCTTCTCTTTTTTTTCTCTCCTCTTTTTCTTACCCGGGGGGCGCGCGCCCCCAACGCCCCCCCCCTGGATACGCACCTGCACAATCTTGTTTATAGAGAGGCTAACTTATAGTTTAAATATGCCTCAGAATACACAATTTGACGTTTAAATGTTAATTTTATCTAGGACAGGATCCCAGACCCCCTGCATGGGAGTCGGTTCACTTGAATTTACTTTATTTATTTTCACAATTGGTATGCTTAGAGCTACTTATGAGCTTGACCTAATATATAGTCTAATATGCCTCAACATGCATCAAAGTCTACATTTGGGTTGAAAGGTGGGAGGCGAGGGGGGGGGGGGCATACCCCCTACATAGGATTCGGCTTCAATGACCCCAGAGCAGGACCTTTTTTTATCAACTACTTGATTCGCATATGTCCCTTCCATAAAAGCTTAGGTCCTTACCTAAATCAGTCCGGGAAACTGAATTTCGTCCACTGCCTCCACCTGTGAAATTCTGCACACGCCAATGTGTGCAGTTGCAAAACCGACACGTTATTGTAGCAAAATCTTGCTTTTTACGTTTCACAGTAATAAAATCAGGCTAAAATGGGACAAACAGATGGAACGTGGCCAATAGAGGCAAAGAGGTGGGGGAGATGAGGTTGAAAATTAAAAACAGTTGCATTGTATGTAAATGTCTTTATGTGTGACGTATGTCGTTATAGCCCAAGTATGGTTTAGTCGGTAGGCTTTTGTTAAAAGATCTATAGGCATAAATATTATTCAAGTATTTGATATTTTGCCTAAAAGTGATCAAACGTCTAGGTAAAATGATGCCAATACTTTTCATGTATTTTAATTAAGGTGACCCCCATTTCCAGAGACAGTCCCGAATTTCATGTGCTGGACCCGGACTTTATGTACCGTCCCTGCAATATCTTTGAAAGTTTAAAGTCATGAATAATTTTATTCGGTTGGCCTCCTATTAATAGCAGGGGGTAGAAACCGGGGGGTGGGCACGGGGGGGGCACGTGCCCCCACTTTTTTCCAAAATGGCAAATGAAATGTGCCCCTTTGATGAAGAGCTGTCTTTTGGATATCTTAAGCATTTGTTAATTTTAATATTTTATTTTAATTATTTGTTTTTAATCTGTACATGCTAGTTTTAAAATGGCATCACAAATCTTTGTGTAGCACGGTTAACAATAAACAATCTCAATAAATAAAAAAAAATAAATGTTGCAGCGCACCATAATAGTATTGATAGCATACTAACACATCATTTGATTTGTAGTGGTGATTGTTTACAGCTAGGCTACAAACCTCAATTTGTAACGTAAATTTCAGTCAGTTGGCTCACAGATGAAAGCAACCAAGGTTACTGAACAGTGGTGTCGCCAGGCATTTCAATCTTGGGGGGCACATCACTTAATTAGGGGGCACAATGTTTATTTGTGCATGCCGTCATGGGGAGGGGTCTATTATTTATTTGTTATTTTATTATTATTATTTTATTAATTAAGGGTCCTAAGGTGCAATCTGGTGCCATATTTTGCAACTTGAAGTAACTTTATTTTCAAGAATTTGTCGGGTTTAGTCTGTCCGATATTTATGTTTTTAATGGAGGAGGATAAAAATGTTACACAAAAAAGGGAAATTAACCTTTTTTGCTTTGATGTTTTTAAATTAGAGTGTTGACATTGCAATTCATGCAGGGTAGTTTAAAGCACTAGCGGGGCCTCTGTGACCTCGTTAGTGAGAAAACAACTGGTTATTGTGATGATCGGTGGAAAGAAGATTTACTGATGAACATATAACGTTTCGTCCTTTGTTTATAAAATTTAGTTTGAGTATTTTTTTCTTAACACTACAAATCGCATCCGGGGGGGGGGGGGGGAATGGGCACCTGGAGGCACGATATTTTTTGGGAGGGCACGAGCCACGGAAACAGTTCTTTTGAAAAGTGTCCCCACCCCTCCCCTTCCCTCCAAATAAACAAATGCGTTTTTGCGGATTGAATATTGCATTTCATGAATGGAAGTATTGCGGTGCGAATATTTGAGCAATTGAAGAAATTACGGGTTACTTCAGGCATTCAAAGAACTGCGAGGGTGTTGAATGAGGGAGGTGGGCGATCAGTCTCTGGATATTGTACTTAGAACTTATACTGAACTTCTATACTATATATAGGGGACTTGATCCAGGTTTTCAAGATTGTGTATGGTTTCGACAATTTATCCTTTACCGACTTTTTCATGTTTGCTAACAGTAGTTGTACCAGAGGTCATTGTCTTAAACTCCAAAAGTCACATAGTAGGATTAATATTCGGCATAACTTTTTTTCTAATAGGGTTGTGAATGAGTGGAATGGTTTGCCTGAGAAAGTTTACTAGCAAGTAGTGTCAATGGGTTTAAGAATGCTTTGGACAAGCACTTTAAGCATTGTAATCGGGTGTGAGTGTTTGTGTCTTCAGTTTTTTTTCTCTCTCTATAGGGTCCTTGATGGGGACTTAAGTGTCCCTCCTGATCATTTTTTCTACTAAACTAAACTAAACTAAAACTATACATTTTACGAAACGATGTGAAGACAAGGTGTCCTTATATGGTGTACTGCTGTCTTTGAGAGGGACATAATTTTATTATGCCTTTATCCAATGGCCAGATCCAGGACTTTAAAAATGAGCGGGGGGTTGGGGGGTGGTGGGGAGTGGTGGGTGGGGCGTGGCCCCGAGATCGTTCAAACTGAATTTCATGTACGGTGTTCCTCTCCCAGAGAAAACTTAAATTTAGGTATTAAATTACGCATTCTTGGGAATATTTAGACTATAAATTAGGTCTACAAGTGGGTCTGCAGGCAAGGTTGTGCTTGTAACCACTTAACATATTTCTGTAGGTTTAAAGGGAGATGGAAGGGGGGGGGGGTTGTATACAACCCACAACCCCTAGCTCCGTACTCGATTCAGCCTTTTCTCTCCCATTCTGAAATTCTGCCATATATAAATGTTTACATGAAGTTCGTGGATTACAGTACCATTTCCTTTGCCTTGTGGGTTTTTACCCTACACCAGAGGGTGGGGGGGTGGTAGAGGGTGGGAGGACCACTTTGGCTTCCTTGCACCCTGTTCTAGGAACTTTCCTGTTTGTTTTCAAGGATGCTCAGCATAATCACTCCATTCTGATCACAGAAATAAGTCACCTAAAATATTACTGATCTTCCAACGAATTTAGTCAACTTATTTTGACTGACTATGCAGCTTGGAAAAATATTTATAGATTGTTGATGTTTTTTATTATGGGTCAAATTGAAAGCTGAAATTAGCACATTTTGTAGCAGAAGTAAATGCAATCTATTATTATGGTCTCCTTAATTTGTCACTCTCTTGTTTTGAACTTAGAATGAGTGAAGTTTTAACTGAAGGTATGTAAGTTTGTTAAATAGTAATATAATTTTTTGCTATGATCCTTCTATTTTCCAAAAAAAAAATAAAAATCAGAACAAACCCAAAACACTCTCTGGAAATGTGCATCTTTACCGTCACAACGGCTTGCTTCAATTTCAGTTTTGGCAAAAAACCACACCATTTTCAAATTTTATCTCTAAAACTGCATGTAGAAAGTGAATGCAACTTTCTCCAGGATACCAAGATCACACTCCTCCTCTTTAACAGGTCAAACATATTTTTTAAATCTGGGCACTTCTTTTAATTCATTAAACTTACAATTAATGCACCATTTATAGTGAGAATATAATAAATTGTTTCATCATTCCTTTCTTTGAGTATCTCTATTTGTTTGTGCACTAGTTTATGTAATATACTGTAATATACAAGTTTAGCCTCGAGGTAAGTTATGCAATCTCTCAAGAGAGAACCAGGCTGTGGTTACATGGGATATGGAAGGGTTGGAGATGTGTTGGGTTATATAAACCTCTTTCCTTCTTCTAAACCAGACAAACTCACAGACTTCAATGACTAAACGGTTTTTATTAAGTTGCAAAATACAAAACCTAAAAGCTTAAAATCAAAATAGCTGGGAGTCATGTCATGATTAACACAAATATGCATGATTACTGTAAGTATCAATTCCAATCTTCCCATAATGCAACATTCGCATGCTAATAGTTGTATGACAAATCTACATAGCCATTAACCATTACAGGCATGTTCGACTGGTTGTTCCGTATCGGTTCGGCTAATTGTATTGTAATGTCCAGCTAACTACACCAGTCATGCAAAGTGTATAACCTAAGCATGGTACATTTTGTGCTACTTGGACATAATCTTGCATCAAATTAAACCAAAAAACCGAAGTGCAATGAACACCTGCAGCGATGGTGGTAGTGCGTGATTGCGCCTGCTTGCGTGTTGCAGTTCTTGCAGTTCATATCAATGATGTTGATGCACGCAAGTCTACTGAACCGGTACTTAAAATGCATCTGTCCGTCTGTCCATTGATCTAGTGGGTTGGTTCTGTCCCTAAATACCCTTTCCCTAACAGTCATGTAAAATGTATCATTAAACACATCGTAGCAATGTAAAAATAACAAACTTTAATATAGCTAGCAACAACCAGTCATGTAAACTGTATCATTAAACACACTGTAGTAATGTAAAAATAACAAACTTTAATAAAGCTAAACATACCAGCCATGTAAACTGTATCATAAAACACATTGTAGCAATGTAAAAATAACAAACTTTAATATAGCTAAACATACCAGTCATGTAAACTGTATCATGAAACACATTGTAACAACGTAGAAGAAACAAACTTTAATATAGCTAAACATACCAGTCATGTAAACTGTATAATTAAACACATTGTAGTAATGTAAAAATAACAAACTTTAATATAGCTAAACATACCAGTCATGTAAAATGTATCATTAAACACATTGTAGTAATTTAAAAATAACAAACTTTAATAAAGCTTAACATACCAGTCATGTAGACTGTATCATTAAGCACATTGCAGCAATGTAGAAATAACAAACTTTAATATAGCTAAACATAACAGTCATGTTAAATGTATCATTAAACACATTGCTACAATGTAAAAATAACAAACTTTAATATAGCTAAACATACCAGCCATGTAAACTGTATCATTAAACACGTAGCAATGTAGAAATAGCAAACTTTAATATAGCTAAATATACCAGTCATGTAAACTGTATCATTGAACACATTGTAGCAAAGTAGAAATAACAAACTATACTATAGCTAAAACATACCAGCCATGTAAACTGTATCATTAAACATGTACTTAATAGAAATGCAGAAGAAATGTTAATAAATCGATAGCTAAATACACCATCCAGGATGCTGAAAGATTGCTTGAAATTTCAGCTCTCCTTGTCCAGAATACTTCCTGATGAAAACAAAAGAGAAAAACAGAATTTGTCACTAAGAGCACAAATATTTTTCAGGTTCAAAGATGAAATTTTAAAGGAAAAAATCAATCCCTTCATCATATTTCAGAGTACTGATAGGTAGCCATAACAGTTCTAAACTAGTATTGTATCTATTTAAGTTTGAGAGGTTGTTTAGGGTTTGCCCAATCCAAATTAGAATGGTGGAGTAGGAAAAACATTTTCTAAGCTGTAGAATCTACTAACTGCAAATAAGTCTTCTGTCGAACTGTGAGAGTAAAGAAGGGTTCCTAATTATGAAACAAACTTGACAAATATATTCCTTATGCCAATCTGGTAATGCCTGTAAGTCTGGCACTAAAAGGCTGCCATGAACTCAAATTGTTTGTAGCATATTATTCAAATATAGGTGACCTGCGGTTATAAGCAACAAAGTCAGTTGTAGTTAGGTGTCTAGGAGTTGGACGATTATCCTAGCGAACAGTCTTTTAGCAGCATTACCATTTTTCTTTCTTTTTTCTTTCATTCTTAGCTTGAAATATAAGAACAACCATTAACTTCCAAGAAGATCCTGTGGCACAGTGGTTAGTGGACTGGAGTTCTTGAAATGATTCATGCTTATGAGTTCAATCCCCAGTTGTGACTTTTACTTTTCTCTTCTTTCTACAGATAGGGAACTATAGAAGGAAAATCAAATGCAAACCTATTGGGAACTAAAATGGTGAAGAGGAAGCCTTGAAACCTGCCAATCCCCCGATCACCGGTTCAAGCCCTGGAGGATGAAATGGAAAAGCACTGCTACCTGGATTTTCTCCCTTCCTCCCCTCACTTCTCTCTCCCCTTTTCCCTCCTCCCAAGAGTTTCTCATATGACTACACTAAGAAAGTAAATTTCGAATATCTTTTGCTGAAAAAATTCCAAGTCCAAACATTTGGATCTTTTAGTATTTCTTAAAACAGAAAAAATATTCTCTTCCCCTATGGTGTTGTGGTCAAAATTTTGTTTTCCAGCACAAGATCCCTGGTTCAATCCCAGCTCAGACTGGACCAAAAAGAAAAGATGCCCTTTTACATCAACATATGCTCAATTGAGCAAGAAGATATCTTTTCTCTACTTTACACACACTGATATGTGAAAAATGCCTTCACTTCAAAAACACCAACCCCAAATTTCCCCACCACCATGTTTGGGGGGGGGGGGTAAGGATGGTGGTGGTGGGAAGGGTTTGTCACTTCAGTGTTTTTCAAAGGTATTAATGAGGTGCACGAAATAGGAGCAAAAAGGTAACATCACAGAATTGCATCACAAGAAAGCTAAAGTTTGAGATTTTCAAACCTGCAATTAAGTTTGCTTCTACAGTTATTACAAAGAAAAAAAATTCTCATGATGAAAATGACTTCAAATTTGTAATATCTTTTATTTTGTCCCCAAATATGGACCTTTGAAAGCCCCTGCCCTTTCAAATAAGTGTTTGGTGATGCCCCTTCAAATAATAGAGATTGTGAAGCCCCTCTAATTAGACAGTTTGTGATGCTCCTTCATTTGAAAGATATTACCTCATCTGCTCTCACATTATCAACTTCCTGTACATGTTTGAAAGAAGAAACTTGCATTATTAAAAGTGTCAATATTTAGTTACAACATATTTGTAAGATAAGAAAGCTTACTATTTCCCATCATTTTTAGTAATTGCATTTCTTATAAATTGTTTGACAAGCAGGATTCAGTTTTTCACTCCAAATATACAAAGAAATAGCAACTTTTTGCATATTTGGTAGCATCTAAAATATTAAAATAATATAACTGAATAGTTCAGAGTTCTTACTTATTTACAGAAGATAAGGCTGTAAAACAAAATAACACTACATCAAAGCATATGCACATCTGATTTACAGGTTGAAAGATAATAAAAGTGACTACCCCCCTGCCCTGGAAAATGAGGCAAGTTAAAGAGGGTTTTGCAACAACTTAGAACTGTCCAGACAAACACAATTTATGTTGTGATAACCATGTTGCCAAAAAAGTGCCAAAGTAATGGTTTTCTTCAACTTGTAAAACAGGTACACAATGCTTAGCTGTAGTGTTGATGTGTATGTTTCGTGTAATTTACAAAAAATGGAAGTACTCTGAAATATTCTTTTCAAACATCCTCTAGAGATGGTGTCTATCATAACGATTCTACAAGGTCAAATGTAATTATCAAAATCAACTCCAAAAAGAATCCAAAACTAAATTGATCATCCAAAATACATCATTTGTTTCCATAACTACTTCCATTTATTGGATCTGCACTCATTTATTTAAGTTCAGACTTATATTCTAGACCTTATCCAAACCATGATAATAGACACCACCTATATTAACTTTATATTAAACCTACAACAGGTTTCTTCATCTCAACCATCTTCTCATTTCTACATCTCTGCACATCTCAGAGGTTGATGGAGACTACTCCTGTCATCGAAATAACCTGTGGTTTCTTCATCTCAACCAGCTCTCCAGTTCCTAATCCTGACAGCTCAAAATGCCTCTTGGTTTCTGACTCTGCAGCTGAAGCTGCTTTAAAAAAAGAGAGAAAGATGAAATGAAACAATAAAAAAATTGATGAAGGATAATCTAAGGCACAGACTTAATTTTTTTTTTTTTTTTTTTTTATAAATAATTTTGTTGCCAAGCATCAAACAAAGCTACTATCAGTATAGATAACATTATTAGTATTGTTATCAGTTTTCGTGATATGTCAGTTCAAACATCCGTGGATCATCATGTAGGCTGTGTCTATTTCAAATTAGCTTTAATTCTGAGTAAAATTCGGGTCAACTATTATTACCCTATTCCAAACTCAAATTGTAAAACACTCAAGTTCATTAGCTAATAAGTCAACTTTCATTTGAGATTGTGAAGTATGGGCAGCCAATTTTCTGTTTTGCTTTTTAATTCATGATAATGATAAGAATGTAAGGGCAGTGAAATATTGATAATCAAATTTAAATTCATGAATCACATGTACTTGCCCATTAATTACTTAACCTTCGCTTGATGAGATACAGCCGAGTTTCCTTCTTTTGTGGTTAATACAAATTTGTTGACCTTAAATTGACCTTGAATCTTCAATAAAAACAATGAGTTCACAATAGCAATATTATCTAGATACAGCGAATTAGATACAACTGAACTGCCTCAGATATAATATTTGAAAGGTTTCAAGGTTGCAACCTCCACAATGAACAATACATGATTGGGCATCCACCCCAAAGTTTCCCTTCTTGAAAGAGCGCTTTATGAGCTTTTTCAGACTGAGGTCATCTGAGGTTTTCATGATGACCTTTAGCCTCGATGACATCAATCGGGTCCATCTCCTTAGTATGGTGTATCAATGTACCAAATATGACCTTTGATAGCCAATAAAAACAATAGGTTTCATCTACTCAATTGGGACATCCACATAATTAACATGAAATTCCTTTAAGATTCTCCCATTCTTGAGACATATCAAATCCCCTTCACCCCCCCCCCCCCTTCCCCAAATCCACATCTGGTGTCACTTTGGTGGACTAATGTACCAGATTACTTTTCTAGGTAGCCTATCCTCCTTTCTAAGTGGAGTATTATAGCATGTAGTCCTGAGAAAATCTAAAGTCACTCCCAGATGGGTCTCAAAATTGGAGTTGTTTTCAGCTTGGACTTACAACCATGAATTTTTAAGTAATGAATTAAAAATGTAGAAAAAGCATTTTCTGCGTATCTCCCACTCATCTACATTTCTCATATTTGGAAAATATTAAAATAACAAAATTTTGCTATAACCTGCCCCACCACCCATTCTACTTCCAGCCAATTACAATGTCCAGGTTTAGTTATAAAACAAATTCATGCATGCATTTGTTGGTTTGCATGCCATTTACTGTAACTTGAACTTTAATGGTAAAGAGTGTTTTTTCTTCTGAACAATTTATTGTTCAAACATAACACATTACCTTTTTTTTTTTTTAGCCTTTCCAAACGGTAGCAAAGACTGTGACTTTCTAGTAATCACATGTTATTAATCACAAAGTAGCCTTGTACTTCATCAACTCACAGGACTTGACTCGCAGAATGACTCAGCGTATTGTGCAATGCTACTAAAGACAAATGAAACACTCAACAGAGGACTCACTTGGTTTAAGCTATTTGGTTCTCTTTCCAGTAGTAATGTGACTAATGTCCTCATGTAAACACCTCTAGGAGATTGGTGGAATCATGGGTATGCTTGCTCTGGATGTAGTTGGTAACAGAAAAGCCACTTTACTGCAAAGTTCCTCTCCATTGTCAGCTGGTGTTGATGCAGCTGCCCAGTAAAGGTGGTTTACTGATAATTTGTATCCAACGAGAGTCCTCTGAGCACCACTCCACCAACTTTGTCAGTTTTCTTAGCTACTCCTAAAAGATATTAAAAATAGAACAAAAATGAAAAGTAATAGAGTTTCCATAAAGTTTGCTGAATGATGTACAAAAAGGATCTCTTTAACTAGAAGGGCTCAATCCCCCCCCCCCCCAAAAAAAAGCCCTGAAAAGATGCATGGATTGATTTCTGACAAAGGAAATTTACAATTCCGCCTAAATTTCTGAATGTTGAATAATACAAGGATCCGTTCAACACACGAAGCAGGCAGATTAGTACAACATGGAATATCACATACTTCGTCCTTTAAACAATGACCAATTAATTTCCAGCATGCCAGACATCAAAATGGTGTAACTTGTTCTTGGTACATTGATCCAATTATGGGAGACAGTGTAGTTTATACTGCATATCTAATCCCCTCCACCACCCCCCTTCCCTTCCCCCAACTCTACACAGTAGAACCTTCCAGGGATATATATAACTGCAAGAATATCTGATGAAGTATAGAAAGGTCATCCTATCAAAATTAACACAGCTTTTCTTGGAGCAAAATAAGGGAGGAAAAATAAGGATCATGATAGAATTCTCCACCATTTTCACTGTCTGGGGGGTACCATGAAAAGGTGAACATATAGTAGTTGTTGTCGACTGGAATGATGATACAATGTTAACACAGAACGTTCTTCGAACCAATTCCCAATGGATAACTATATTTCAGTGAATGTCAAGGATCGGGTCATGGCAAGAGCTCGTTCAAATTATATGTCTCTATGGCCAGCTCTCTTTGTCAGATAAGTCATCAATCTTAACTAATAGACTTCACTCAAATAAGATGCTTTTATGACTAGATCTATAAATGCAATCCTACATACGGTGATATGTCCTATTGCAGTTTTACTATGCATGTTTGGTGGAATTAATACAAAATAAACTCACCTTTCGGGTAGGACACTTACCTCGACCCCAAGTGTCAATGAGGAAGCGTGTGCCGTTGTCTCTGTCAGTGACATAAAACAGGCGACTTTCCCCTTGGCCAGCAAGACCCGTCGCTACTAGTCGCTGGCCATGGAGTTTTCCGCTTTAGTAGCTCCTTTGTGGGTGCACGGCAGTCGGCAATGATTGGCATCTTCACCAAAGGTGTGGTGGTACCAGCAAATACCTCCGGTTGGTGTACTGTCACGGGACTTGCGGCTGTTATTTGACTTGGATCGCGACTTCGAACGACCAAGACTTTGGTCTCGTTGTTGTTTCGTCAGCGACGCCACCTGCTTCGTTAGTTCGTCGATTTGTCGTTGAAGTGTAGCGATTCCATTGCTCAGAGCGGGCGCTGTTGAGTTTTGTACCGCTGCCACTGTTGCAATCGGGTGTGGGATTACCACTTCCATTATTTTGTCCGCGAGAGTTGCCAATTCCTCGATGTTGGTTTTGTCGCTGGTTGTGGCGAGGACGAGTTGTACATTTGATGGCAGTCTCTGTACGAAAAGCTGCCTCAAAATATTGGCGTCGACGGTGTTGGAAGCAAGCAGCTGCCTCATTCGGCGGAGCAGTTGGGATGGCTTCTTGTCGCCCAACTCTTCGGCCGTCAACAACTGATGGAGCCGCTTCTGCTCGGACGCAGTTGTGCGTTTGATGAGCTCCTTCTTGAGCGATTCGTATGGGTTGGCTGATGGGGGATGGAGGAGTATGTCGCGCACCTCTTGCGCTACCTCCGGCTGCAACGAAGCGATGACATAAGAATATTTGGTTTTGTCGTCTCTGACCCCTCTCGTTGTAAATTGGGCTTCCACTTGGGCGAACCAAATGTGGGGGTCATTCGAAGAATTCCAATATACGTGCACTGATGCATAAATGATAAATCCCGGACTAATTAATATGAATTAATAGCGGGACATCCAATATAAAATGATCGTAGATGCAATAAATGAAAAACACTTGTTGTCGAGCGTAAATTCGATATGAGAATGTCATCGTGGGAAAAAACTCCTCTTTTTGGCTATAAAGACTCGTTCCTAACGGTTGAGTCACACAACCCGGGGTCAGGGGTTAATCGCTAATGTCCATTTGCCCCGAGAGAAATGACAAATGAGGTATTTAGTAAAAAACGACAATGACTGAAATTCCAAAGTTGAACAAATTATGGCGGCGCTGTTTCCAAAATTTAGAACAAATAGAATTTCCTAGAGAAATGATGAAATCACTACACATGCATCAGTTCTGCAAAGTCAGATTTAGACTGTCTGACAACACCTCCTATTGGCCTAAATTAACTGTTTGTGAACATACCTTGGATAATCTGTCACTCTAAGTTCTAAGTTGTCACCATCCGATGTATGTTCTGATAAGGCTGGTGGAGAGGTAAGGGTTCACTGAGTTTTTAAGGCCTTGTTATTAGATGTTGATGCCGAGTTCAGATCCCTGTCTGGTATTAAAATTCAACGATCACACGGCTCTCTTGCTACCCTGTTTCACCAGTGTTGGCTCTAACAACTGTAATGTGGTAGAGAGAATTACTGTGTGCTTTGATCCACTATTTCGTTGATTGTCCTGTACATGGCCTGATTTGGTTTCTAAAAGATAACAAAGGAAATAAACACAAGTGTATGGTTAGAGATGACTTGGATTGATACATGAATGAGACTATTGGAAATTTTACGTTGGGCGAAATGGTAAGGTTGGTCGAAATGGCAGTTGGGTGAAAAGGTTGTTGGGCGAAGTGACCAGCTTTCAATAAATTAGGATGTTATTCACATTTTAATTTTTTTTTCAATCTTGAGCTTATCCCAGAAACTCTGTACCTTAATTAGCATGCCTCCTGATAATGTTTGAACTATTACTATCACTTTCCTTCAAAATGCCTATAGGCACCTCCACTAGAATTAGAAACATAATCCTGATCAAAATTTATGTCTGACCTCATTGCCCCCCCCCCCCCTCAATTAAGTTTAAACATAGCTGTTCAACAGAGTAATTCACCATCCTACCATACAACGAGGCCCCAGCATTAGCTAAGTGCAACCCATCCCTGGAAAACAAATCCCTTCTACCCTGGAAACATGACCACATGTCAACAAATATGAAGGAGAAGTCAGAACACAGTCTACTCAAGAAACCATTCAAACTTACCAACTTATGTGACTGAACCTTGATGTCAAATCTAGGCAATAGATCACAGATGAGAACTTCAGCACAAGTGGATGCTAGGCGACACAACAATTCGTGATACCTTGACTGAATTATATCGAGTGACTCCACATCTGCACATTATTGGTACCTTCCTGGACCACAACCACCTCCTCATTTGACACAATTTTGTTTAGTGGAAGCGTCATACTCCATAGCATACGAATTACCTCGCCACAGCTGAACGTTGCAAAAGTTTAAGTTAGGCTCGGTCATAACTGTTTAGATGGAGTGTTTAGGATACCTAACTTGGCCTAACAATTGGTACTGCTGGTACTACTACTAGTGTTGAGGGCCTACTTCTAGTGCTGTGTTGTCCGCCGTTAACAAAAATAAGAGGAATGTACCTCTTTGCATCAACACGAGCTTCGGGGATTTTAACGTTCTAACTTCTAGGTGAACTCTGACCTATGCCCCAGATGGTACTGAAACCTCTGATCCATACATGACCTCTGCTGCTGAGATTCTACCAGAGTTTACACTGAGTACATGTGCCATGGCCAGTTGTCATTCAACTCACATCCAATGTCGCGCTCCAACTGAAACATGATTGAGAGTCCTATCGTGTTCAGCACATATAGAAATTGATAATTATAAATGGTTCAGAGCGGTAAAGGAAAACGAGAAATAATGATGCACGTGTAAATGTATAGGGTAGACTCTGACTGTCTTTCTCGGTCAGTGCGTCGTCTGCTACCTTATTATCTATTTAACGATCTAGGCTAAGAAAACACATTGAACGTACTGCTAACCTAACATAGTAACAATTGTAACGCTCTTACTTGAAGGTTTAACTTAACACCGACGGCGATTTCTGATGTTTCACTACTAAGCGTTAGCGATAAGGAATGGTACCATCATCTTTGGACATCGAGTTGTAGTCTTGGTAGGCCAACACAAGCTGCATTCTGGGCTAAATACATTGTCTGAACTGGAATCCGTTTATATTTTTGGGCCTAGCTCAATGTTACAGTAACATAACGTAGCCTTATAAACTTCTTGATAACCTTTACTACACTACTACTGGTACTAGGCTAACCTCAAAAATATCAACTGTACCCAAGGCTAGACTTGTCTGTATCGATTTGCTAAGTACGTTTACCATTCTGACGATAAAAAGTGCTGTCATGTTACATTTACTCCTGGTCCAGCTGCCTGATTGCTAACTATGTATTAACAATTGTATATATCATTGTAATTCAATGGCAGAAATAAGCGAATATCTTCCAACTTGACCATTCCAGTTAAATATGACAAAACTGGCCTAGGCCTAAGTTAGACCTAGGTCAAATGATGGAAAAGCAGAGTGAAATTAGTTCTTAACTTAAGTCTGGTGTACTAGTGGAAAAGATTCTCAATGATTGGTTGTCATACTTTGAAAAGTTGAGTCAGTTTGGATATACTCAGTTACTCAGCAGAATTAGACTGGAAGTTTGCCTCAATAATTATTATTTCTATTTTCTGTTTCACATTTCAGGTCTGCAAGTTCTCTTGATAAAGTTTTGATACAATAGTTAATTACTGTTGACTTGAATTTTGGAGAATTAACAAGTGAAGCCAATGTGGGTTTGGAAGCTATCCCCCAAATTTCTTTTCCAACTTTGAAATGTTTAGTTACTTTATTCATTTTGAGTTCAATTAATTTATTCATATGAGCAACATTGACAATATATAGTGATCTGTCATCCCAAGATATGCATTGAGAGACAATTGAAGGTACCAAAAATAAGTAATTAGCAGCTTGCCTAGCATTTTAAAACTGTCATGACTTCGTTATAGAAAGCAATAGGTATTCTTTACGATGGCTTCCTTACCTACTAAAGTGACGCAAACATTGGATTGCAAACAGAGGGCTGTGAGAGCTGTACGTTTCAATGCTGATGGTAATTATTGTATGACCTGCGGTAGTGATAAATCTGTCAAGCTTTGGAACCCTCATAACGGTCTACCTCTGAAGACGTACGTCGGTCATGGCTATGATGTCTTCGATGCCAAGAGTTCTGTAGACAATGCTCACCTCTGTTCCTGTGGAGCGGACAAACAAATCATCCTCTGGGATGTCGCAACTGGACAGATTTTAAGAAAATTCAGAGGTCATGCAGGGAAGGTCAATTGTGTTTGCTTTAATGAAGAATCAACAGTCATATTTTCAGGTAGAAATTTGCAATTTGAATGAATGTATAGTTGTAATATGTATATTCCAAGGACCATTTTCTTTCGGGATGTAGGGAGCATCTAACATTGTCATCTTGCTTTTGTTTCAGCTCATTCCTCTCTCTTAGCACCCCTTCCTCTCCCCTCCCTGGGAGTGGCCTAGTCCATCAAGATATATACTACTCTTCTGCATGTTGTATTGCAAAGCCCTTTTCCCCCTTTGTTACGATTGTAAATTTTTAATCATCTCATCCGTCTGTATACACATCTACAAAGTTAACTGTGTATCGACCGTACCGTCACCTTTCATTCACAGGTTCAATTGATGCTTGCGTATATGCTTGGGACTGCAGATCAAGAAAGAATGCACCCGTGCAAGCCTTAAATGAAGCCAAAGACAGTGTTTCGTCAATTCAAATCTCAGACACTGAAATCCTGACTGGATCTGTAGATAAGTATATCAGGCGATATGATGTCAGAAATGGGAAAATGACTGCTGATTGCATAGGACGTAAGTGAACATATCAGTCACCAGTTGTAGGATACAGCCTTGATAGCCTTCTACAGCCTTATAGGAAATAAGTTGCCCTTAAATGTGTTCTGGGACACAGGATTTTTCCCAGCCCTACCCTTCATCCACTGCTACATTTGTGATTCCCAACATTTGTATGGGGGGGGGAGGGGGTTCCTCTCTTTCTGGTCTCATGTCCTGATAAGTCCTGTATGTGCAACATTTAATGTAACTGGGATCATACTTTTGCTAATGGACATTACCAAATATTTTGAAATCACATTGATTCTTTGTACTAGATTTTGCAACCTGATCCCAGCCTCCTATGATTATAAATGACTCCCATATTCTCATTTCTAAATTAATGTCTTCTCTTCCATTCAGAACCAGTGACGGCAATTAATTTCACAAAAGATGGCCAGTGTACTTTAGTTTCATCCCTGGATGGGAAGCTGAGGCTCTTGGATAAAGATACTGGGGAACTGTTAGGAGAATATACAGGTCACCAGAATACACAATATGTTATTGATAACTGTCTCAATGAGAAGGACACCCATGTCATCAGTGGTTCAGAAGATGGCAAAATATATTTCTGGGATTTGATTGAGGTAAACAATAAGTAACATCCTGACAGAATATATTTGGTAGACAATCTTACTTTTGGTTTCTCTGCACAAAATACTGAACTACATCCACATGCTAAAATATGCCAGAGAACATCATTTGGTTTAATTTCATTACTCTTCTGTCATGGTTTAGATATCTTTTATTTAAATGACTTTCTTTAAAACACTAGTCACTGAAAGTAAATAATTCCAGACAAATTAGGCACCAGATGGAAATCTTTCCCATGTATCATGTCATACAGACATAAGATTAAACTGGTAGTATGTTACAGCTGTTGGATATATGGTAATGGTAAAGTTACTGGAAGTTTATTAATTACAATGGGGGGGGGGGGGCGGGGGTTGGTGGGAGGAAAGTTTTGGGGAGGGGGGAGGGAGAAGGCTGAGGTACCCAGTTATACTTCCCACTCCACCATCTTTGCCCTGCATTAATAGTCTTTTAATGAGACTGCGTTATGAGCTTTCTGCAATAACACGTGGCAATAATTCATTGTTTTCCCCGATATCCAGGGCTATGTATTAACCACAAGAGATGTTTTTATCTCCCCAGGGGTCTATAACCACGACAGATAAAGCTGGCCCTGGAGCTGTACACTCCATCTCCTTCCATCCTCTTGAGTCCTGTATGCTGTCAGCCTCAGAAACTCAAGTTCATGTTTGGAGGGAACCATCATACCAGGCAGAATCTTAATATACCCGAGAGATACAGGTTCAACTGAACTGCGGTTTTCTATTTCCATAGCATGTCCATTCCACTGAAGTTTGGCTTATGGTGGTTTATTCATATCCATGTTGTTTCCAGGCGCGTAGCCAAGAGGGGGGGGCAAAGGGGGCAGCCACCCCCCCCTTGAGCATATTTAAAAAAAAAATTTTTGATGTTTTTATGATATCGCTAGTAATTTCAAAAGAGAAAATGCTAAGATGCAACTTACAAGGCCTGGGAAGTGCCATTTCCAGCGATCTGGGAGGCATTTTCAGCCAGAATTTTCTTGTTCCTTATGCCAACCATGGTGGCGCTACGCTTAGATAGTATGCAATGCCGTATCTACGGCTCTGATAATTTTTCTACATTTCCCCCCCCCCCCCCCCTTGGCAAATTCCTGGCTACGCACCTGGTTGTTCCTCAAGAAGAGCTGCCACAACAAGTAAAATATTGATGTCACATCTGGGGTACATTAAGTGATAGCAGTAACCCAATTTTGCCGTTCAGCACTTATGTCATATGCAAGTAATATCATTTGAGGCTTGTAGAGCATTATGGTATAATACGACTTGGAAAGATCGTTTGTCAGACTGAAGTATTACACAGGAACCACAACCAACATTATATTCCACAATTAATTCTCAAACCACTCTTTCAAAAGCTGTCTTTCTGCTTGTGTTGAATCATGTGAAAGTATTTGACAAATAATTCTGAAGCCTCTTAGAGCTATAAATTGAGATTTTTGATATTTTTTATTAAATTTACAGAGACATTGTGACAAGATTGTTTGGATATTAAAAAAAAATGGATAATAAAAATTGTTGTTGCAATTTTTCATATGTAGAATTTTGCACTGAACAAAAACAAACTGTCCAAAAGTTGCTATGTATTTGAGCAATTACACACTGCATATGTTAATGGTTTTGAAAGTACTGGATGGTGCTGGAAGAAACGTGTGCCTTATTTCACAATAACAGATGGAAGAATGGTTGACCAGATTTACCTATGATCAAGCAGAAAATCTTTCTGGGTAACAATCTAGGTTGCAATGTGACCATGATTATATTCAAACTATCTGGTAAAATTTAGATTCAATTCCTACATCAGGTTTTGGAGGGTGCTTACAACTGAACCTGATACACTTCTTTTTTTCTGCCGACAAATAATGAAAATGTGTAATATTGAAAAAGTCTGATGTTATGTGTAGGGAGAGTGTACAACATACTTGATCTTAGTAATACAGTGAAAAGCAGTGTGATGTGACAAACAATAAATTCACATTGACACAGGCTGTCCAGAAATGACCATTGACCTCAACAACAAGCTTCTTGTACTAAATGTGATAGATATATCAACATACTAAATATGACATGTCCTTGTTGTAATATTGTGTAAAACATGGTATTCACAATTTGACTCCTGGTGACCATTGACCTCCACCCACATCATTAGGCTTCTTGTACTCAATGTACAATTCCATACCAAATATGCAATCTGTCCAAGCTTCCTTTGCGATATTATGTTTAGGAAGGTGTATTTGTGTAGAGAGACAGGTAAGAGGGGGGTGAAGTACATATTTGGTGTGTGTTGACTTCAAATGACCTTTGACCTCCACCAAAAGCAATAATAGGCTCCTTAAATTTGATATGATACATCTACAAACCAAATATTAGATCTGTACAAGGTTCCCTTCATGTTTTTTCATGTTTACAAGGCTTTCACAATTTGACTGTTGACTTCAAAAGACCTTTGATCCCCCCATAAAGCAATATTAAATAGGCTCCTTAAATTTGCTACGGTTCATAAACAAACAAAATGAGATCTGTCCAAGCTTCCCAATTTGACCATTGACCTCCACCAAAATGATAGGCTCCTTGTACTCAATGTGGTACATAAACATATTAAATATGAGATCTGCCCAAGCTTCCCTTGTTGCGATATCGTGTTGACAACGTATTCATAATTTGACCCCTGGTGACCCCAACTGACCATTGACCTCCACCAAAAACTATAGGCTTCTTGTAATCAATGTGGTTTGTATATATATTAAGTATGAGATCTGCCCTAGCTTCCCTTCTTGAGATATCGTTTTTACAAGGTTTTCACAATTTGACCCCTGGTGACCCCAAATGACCTTTGACCTCCCCAAGAAACAATAGGCATCTTGTACTCAATGTGGTACTTCTACACACCACATATCAAATTCGTCCAACCTTCTCTTCAGCTATTGTGTTTACAAGCTGAGCGTAACAAATGCACATACACACATAGCCATCATGATGCAAAGGTTATGGTTATCATCGTAATCAAAATTGTTGCCCATGCTTCCAACCTACTAAAAATGAACAATAAAAAAGAAAAGTTAACACTGTCGTCCTACTGCCATGTTTTAATCATTGCAATAATCTTCTTTTAAAACTTACGTTCAAAATAGTTTAATTTCAAATGTACATACTCTCTGGTATATAATAGTATGTAACTATCGTTTGTAACCAGAGTAGGAGGGAAACTAATCTACAATACAACACACTCAATACAGTGCAATCATTTGAGTTATTTCAAAATCCACATAAATGGAATGAACATATTATTATGAACTAGATATATCCAAATGATCTATAAACTTAAGGAAATACTAACTGTAAGATGAGTAAATTCCGCTTAACCACAGACTAGTTGTTAGTAAACTGAGAACATGGTCTCTGGGTGGCTTTGTGCTTATGTGTAGGTGATATAGGGCATAGGAAATAAGATGGTGGATTTGTAGATCAGATTTTGTGAGAAAAAATTCCAACAGTTTGATTACAAAAAGGTATTTCCTCGAGTAGGTAAGGATATGGTGCAAAGTTGGGCATGATGATTAACTTAACAGTTATTAGCTTAATATTGACAACTTTTCAAATTACTTAAGCAAGAAGGAAAAATTCTCTGATCGATTTGAAACTGAAATAAAAACTTGGATGCCTTTACAAACTTTCCCTTTCACCCCCTATGCTTTCGTCTTCCAACTGCTTTTGTTTTTGGTTTTCATTAAACGTAGTTTCAACAGAAATCAATACTTCTCACAATGAGCTTCATTGTTGTTTGTCAGAACAGTATCAGTGGGTAAACGATTTCTACACTGTCCGATTGCCATGGCAATATTAATTCACCAACCCTGCTGTTGCTTGATAAGGTATCTGATCAAAATCCAGATCTAATTTGCTCCACTGAAATCTCACTAGGAAAGATGAAACTTGAGAGGTTTACCATAAATGAAATAAAACATTTAACTGTTACTAACTTAACAGGCGCTTACAAATGGTCATAAATAACACTGATATCTTAGTTAGACTCTGGTTACGTGTGAATATAACATAGGTTGGTAAAAATGATAAAACGTTACAAAGCCAACTCAAAATGCAGATTTCTGATATGAGACTCTACAGACTAAACTTCAGATGTCATTTGTTCTATTCAAACACAGGAGCCTGTGTCGAACAACACACCAGGGATTCTATTCTATAAGGAATGTCATTGTCCAACTTATCATCGTAATTAATTCCAAAGACCATGATTTTTAAAATGAAAGACCAAACTTGTCAACATAACAACATGAACACATTTTGTTGACGCAAAACATTGTACGTATCATCTTGAAGTTACAATTATCACATATTAATAAATAATGACAAATCAAGATGAAACATCGGTTTATCTAACATGCAAACCAGCAGAGTGATAAATTCCACAATCCTCCCTTTTCTCCTCTGCCCCCTCAATATTCACTGTACTAATGAAACTCTGAATCAAGGTACAAAGTGACTTTTTTTTTTTAGGGGGGGGGGCACATTTGATGGCATTTAACTGATCAATTTTTACGACAAAAGCTTAAAACGAAGTGACTTCTTTGTAACTGGACACATTGTCAACTGCAAGGAAAACCTTACCCATAGTGTGCATACAGTAATAACAGATTTTTATAACAGAATTTTAACCAAGGTTTTATTTTGACATTCCCCGAGCCAGCTAGCTGAAATCCTATTTTAGCCACAAAACCCTTATCCTGTATCATGATTGATTGTCAATTCCCTGTCAGTTATCTGTTGCACAAAGGTATTTTCCTGTAATAACTTCTGTAACAGTAGAATTCTGTTTGGGAGAGGTGTCGTGAGAAACATGACCATTTGAAGAAACAATTACTTCAACTTCTAGAATCATTGAAAGTGAATACCAAGGATTCCACCCGAAGGTGATAAAACAAAGGTTCCAATCTTTCTTCTCAGCACCGACCTCGTTAAAAAGAAACTAACGCCGGGTTTCTCAAAATCTCTTTGACGTTTTCCTAACATTGAAATCAACACACAATCCATTATCAGGACAAAAAAAAACAACTATATATGTCAATAAATAACATTAAAATTTGGTACATTAATTAATTTAAAACCAGAAAATAAAATGATACAAATTCAAGACTTGGGTTGTTTGCACATGATCATTGCCAGAGGCCTTTTCTCAAATCACTGCCACCTTTCCCACTTTTTGCTTGCAGTCTGTGAGGTTTTGCTTGTCCCAGCTCCAGTCCTACACAATTCTAAGACAAACAGCAACATTTCAAACACACATCATCTTCCATTTCATCTTTCTGAAATTTCGCTCATCAACTGCAAAATTTCTTACGAAGATAACATTATTTGGGCTACACGAAAACAACCATTCCAGCTCAAAATGGATTGTACAAAAAAAACTGAATTTAATAATATTGTTTACTTATTTTATAAGGCAAGGAATAATTTAGTGTCATAGTTTTGAAGGTTCTGCATTTTATCTCTTCAAGTATACTATGGTTCCTGTGTACAAAAGCTGCTACACATACTTGAACTTAAAGGGTGTGAAGACTCGCGCACAAAGAAACGTCTCATGCCGGTAATCTGACCTAGTTTCGAATGAGGTGTAACAGAAGTGTTAGACACCACCATCGATCCCCAAAAATACACACGCAGCTTGCTACCGTCAGTAATTAGACACTAGTGTACAGTCAATACATACAGCTACGGTCAATACCCACAACACAGTGTACATAGCAGCGTGGGACATCTCAGGTCTAGATAAAAGATAACAAGGTATCACGTTTCATTACTGTCTGCATTTTGTAGCGACAAGAAAGAAACTTCATTTGCAAGCAACGGAAAGTTAACTTTTTCAGAGCGCGGCACGCGGTTTGGGGCGAGTCTTCAATGCCTTTAAATAGCAATTTGCTAACTTTACTATGCAATACCGGATAAATTATGCCCTGTATGACCCTTTATTCTAAGACTTCTCTTTTCACTCCCGTAATTTGAAACTTCCACCAAAAAAAAAAAAAAAAAAAAATAGAATTAAAACAAAAACTGATTATCTGCAATTTTTCAAATTTGACAAATTTACTGTAGCTTTTCCAAGCATCCGTTAGGTTAAGAACTTGAAAACAATGGGAATAAAAATTTTCTGATATTGGTAATAAAGAGCAAATTTTTTTTTGGTAATTAATAGCAAATTAAGTATATTCAATCATGACAACATCATTGCTAAAAACCCTGTCATTAAATCTTGTGAAAATTTGCAGTAAAAAAAGATTTAAAAAAATTCATGAAAAATGTCCAAAATCTATTTTTCTGTGAATAAAACCCAAGTCTTACTAGAGTCGTTCGTACCTGTCGACAACACTTGGCAAGATTTGTACACACTGTGAAGAGAGCCAATTCAAACTGGTGTATAATTTAACTAGGATATTATATTCTTAGCTTGTTACATTACTCTGAGTCTTATTGAAACTACTAAATCTTCCTCTATTTGAGAGGGCTTCTGTCCGGGAGTTAATGTCATCGGTGAACTGAGAAAATCCTGCATCGTTTAAAGCTGCTTCGGAAATGTTTAGCCCTTCCTCGTGGAAGTTTTCGCGGTACGGTTCATCTTCCAGAGGATGACTTCCGCCTTTGTGTATCGTGTCATCATTCCTGACATGAACAGAAGACTTTGGATGGGAATGTGACTGGCTTGAATCGTCAGGTTCTACGATATGATTTATAGCGAGGGATGTAGGGGCGCCCTCGCTATCACCTGGTATAGTTTCATTCTCAATTGCTTTTGTGCTATTCTGCTTGTCCCTGTCGCTATGGTAACCATTTGCGTCACCATCCCTATCATTGTTTTCGATTGCACTTTCAGACGCTCCCCTCTCGTAACCACCGTTAGCACCCGACACCGGCTCGGTGGTGTCCGCGTCACCGATATCTGGTTCGGTCCTCCCTTTGTGACCTTTGACCTCTTCTTCTTCTGTATTATTAAGGCTTGTGAATTCTCTTTGAGCATTACTAGCTCCCTCGGGTGTGGAGGCTTCGACCACCACGGTGCTAACGGACAACGGATCGCCGGCGATCGAACGCGACACTTGCTGCTGGGTGAAATTTGCTTCGTAGGGAGGCGGTGGACTCCTGGGAAAGCTAGGATCAACTTGAGTTTCTGTATACTGGGGTGGATTAGAGGGTAAAGGCCTAGTTGGAGTGGGTGAAGGAACATCCATGGTGTGATTACTACTTGTGGCTTTACCGGTGACTGGAGAGTTAGTCAATGAAGGTTCTGACATCCTGCAAAGATAAAAGGATTAAACTCAATCTTTCATATTTATTCTTGGTTCATTATCCTTCAGACTCTGTATTCATTATGGTATCATTTGAATAAATGATAACAGAGACAAAAACAGGTTAACAAACTGTGATAGTATTCCCTGCCAAAATCCAGGTGACCATAAAGATATATAAAACGGTCTGACATTTTCATCCTTGCAGGATCTTCTTCCAAGATAAAACTTTGAAGATTCTGCTCGTACAAATATGACAGGCAGGCCTCTAATTATTAAACATGACCCAAAAAAAATTATGCTGCTAGGCACATTAGTAATCGCCCAGTGTTTATACCCCACTTCTTACACAAAAAACCATCCCATTCTAATAAGTTTTTTTTATTTGAAAATTCTATTTTATGCTTTTATCTGGTTTAGGCTTTTACAATAATTGTCTTACTGTACTATAGTTTCTCATACTTATTTATATTTATGATTTAATCTATTTTACTATTTACATACTTCTGAATTTGTTTTGGACTATATGCGTTTTGGGCTTTTTATTTTTAAGTTTTAGTATCGTTTAATACAGGTGTTTTTTAAATTGTTGCTTTTGGCTTTTACATTTTTTTGCCTTATTGGTTCTCTATATTTAATATTTTGGTTTTTGTTACTATTTGTTTTTAGGTTTTACATTTGTAAAGCGCTTTGAGCAGCTTTGCTGATTATGCGCTATATAAATATTACTTATTATTATTTTACCGTACCTTCTCACACCCCACTTTTGTTCGAGTAAGTCCTTCAGGTTTGGAAGAGTCGCCCTTAAGTCTTGCGTGGAGAGTCGCACGGCTGTCCGGACTTGCACGATATTTCTGTTCAATAAGTACACCGCGTAATTGAAGTGCATCTTATCCCTACCTTTGATATACAACGGAAAACTGTGGAAGACAAAAGAGACCGAGAGCATTGAGCCACTCTTCAGCATCACTGACCTAAAAGCATCGGTAAAACCGTTTCTCTCTCTCTCTCTCGAGAGAGAGAGAGAGAGAGAGAGAGTACATGTGATGATAAAACAAGATTCATGTCTTCTACAAGATTTACTACTCCGAGTTCATAGTTTCAGCGACAGTTTGATAATACGGAACAATATATATATTAAATAGCCCCAAAACGTCTCCTTCTTTTTTCTGGTCTCTCACGATCCCATCTGACAACTGAGAGATGTATGGATTATTCTGCACCAACACACCACTTGGCTTGTTTGTCTTTTCTTTTTTCTAAGTAATTATTTCAATTATTTACTCCTTATTGTTTCCAATTTTTATTTTTGAGATCTGTCTTTGTAAATGAGGGTCTCTTGGAAATTATAAAAGTCAAAATAAGAATTAAATAATAAAAATATCACACTGTTTTAGCAAATCAAATCAATTCATATACAATAGTTTAATCTCAATAATCCAACACACCAAATACAGCAAACATAATTACTCACTCCCTATCCTTCTGTGATAGATGTGCTGTTATGTGATCTCGTATGATAGACTTGGAGCCCAGATGCACCATGGGATACCTCAGAGGCATCTGAAGGAAGATGGCGATCATGAGGACTAACTGGCAAGTATGGCCGAGGGCAATCGCAATCTGGGTGTCATCGCAGCCTTGAAGAATAATACAAAAAAGAACCTCAAAATCAATTTACAACAATGTAAATTTTTCATTTTTTTTTTCATTTTTACATCTTCAGTTATCTTTTGCTTATATGACAAACATCTTTGTGAAGAAGAACTCCAGCAAACAGCTAAGATATATCTTGTTCTGTTTGGTGGCAGATGTATCCTATTTTAAGAGTCGTGTCTGTGAGTTGTCATTTTGTAAATCGGTAAATGTCGTAGTGCCACCAGGATCTCGGACATTTTAGTTTCTCTTAGATTTTTCTTGTCTTTTTCGTACTTCCAAGGTAGAATGTTATTCAGTGTCGATGATGTAACCAACAATATCTTTAGGTCATGTCAAGAGGTTCAACATCTTAAAAACACATCTCCAAGATAGAAAATAAACATTGTAATAAATAAATAAATTAAGAAAAAAGAAAGAAAAAAAGAAAAATAATTGCAGCACAGGTCGTTCGATGATATCATGTTTTAGACTTGATCAAAGTCTTCAGCTTTGTGTGTTTGAAAATGCAAAATTTAATCTTCTTAACAAAGAAATGCTCATCTCTTGACCATTCATTGATGGGAGTGGGGGAGGGGAGGGGAGGGGGTTAGTGGAGATGGGGGGGAATGTTTGTTTCCATTTGAGGCTGCTTAATGTATTTATGAAAGGTCCTTTATCATTCTCCTTTCAATATTCATAGATGAGAATGGCAGTGAAATGGAATACTATGTACAGCCAAAAAGAAGAATAATAACATATGTTACAAAAGTTTATAAAAATTTCACAAGCTATAATGATGCACTTGAGAGCAATATCACTGTTATAGGGAGTGTTTTTACCTTTTTGGAGAGGAATGATCACCCATCAACTAAATGAATCTATTTCAGTATTAACTAAGCAAATGACACTAATTACATTTTTAAGATCAGACAATATCTAGATAAAATGTTGTTGCATATCTTTTAAATGAAAAAAAAGAGATTCAAATCATAAAAATCGACTAAATTCAAGTGGTACTCTTAAATAAGATGATATAATCACAAATGTTAATATTTTTTAAACAAAAGAATGAGCTTAGTTTACCTGAGTACTTTTCAGCATTTGGTAGTCTGATTCCATTGATGTAATAAAGATTGTCTGAGTCCACATCTATTGGATAAATTGCAGCTAGTTCCTTGATCAGGGTAGACCGTCGAGAAAAATAATCACTTTTCACCTCACCCTGTTTATCCCTAGCAAACGAATCATTGAAAGAAATATATTTAAATAATAAACACACATAAAATATGACGGAAATAGATGAACACAAAATGTTCCATTCCAAGATTGCTGACCTTGCACCAAAAATAGACAAGCAATTGCCTCAAGACAAGCTGTTAACTTAAAACCAAATATTAGTATTTTTACAGCAGATGTACTAGTGTCTAACCCTCTTAGCTATGTCTTCTCTACTCATAAACAGTTGGCAAAATTTTGTTCTAATGTAATTGAGAGAATCATGCTATTCACAAGTTGATGTCACCATTTTAGGGTTGGGGTGGGAGGAGGGGTGTAAGAGGAAGGGGGTGTCACTTCTTGTGTTTGATTGTGAGTGCTTAAATGTAAAATGGTGGCATCTTTTTCAGTTTCTCCAGCAGACAAAGCCATCTTCCATATCCGATCAGTATCGTCCGCTTTCTCTCACTTCTACAAGAATATATCAGGTTGGTATTGGTACCTAACAAGATTAAATACCAAATACAAAACCATATTTTATCATCAAGTTCCATCAAATTCATCTTCTTAAGAGTAGAAACTTCTATCTCTTTTGTCCCTGACTATTCAAGACAGATGGTTTGTATAAATTTGACAGGAGTAAAAACAACAATGATACCTTATCGAGGACAGATGCTCCAAGTGATCTTGTAGTTTCCTTCCACTTCTTTGTAACTGTTCCGACCTCTTTGAGCTCTCCGATTCTAAAAATGAGAGAAGAAGGGAAATTAATCAGTTGGTTTGAAGAAAATGTAGTGCATCAGCCATTTGTATTAATCTGCATACAAGACTCTGGGCTGAAGTGGATAAGTGGCATCCACTATCACTAATTCCTGATAACCATTAATAACTAAAAGAGGGACTTTAAAGGCATTGAAGACTCGCCCCAAACCGCTTGCCGCCCTGTGAAAAAGTTAACTTTCCGTTGCTTGCAAGTGAAGTTTTCTTCTTGTCGCTACAAAATGCTGACAGTAATGAAACGTCTTATCTGGACCTGAGATCAGGGAGTTCCATAACAACTCCCTGCTGAGATGTCCATCACTGCTATGTACACTGTGTTGTGGGTATTGACCATTGCTGCATGTATTGACTGTACACTAGTGTCTAATTACGGACGATAGCTAGCTGTGTGTGTATTTTCTGGGATCGATGGTGGTGTCTAACACTTCTGTTACACCTCATTCAAAACTAGGTCAGATTACCGGCATTAGACGTTTCTTTCGCGAGTCTTCACTCCCTTTAAGGCAGAAATACAACAGCTGTTCTGGTTTTCAAAAAAAATTGTCATACTCTGGAATGCTCCTTTAATGCTTCAATTTGATGATGGCGTCCGCTTCTCAGTACAGACCTAAATGTGAATCCATCGTTTTATCAATTCTTGATAACTAAATTTTAACTGATTTTCTTTTTACATGACATAAACAACAGAGCGGTAAGAAAGAGCACCCTGGGATGACATTCAAACCATTTGCATTTTACAAATTTACAATAACTTGTGAACAGGCACCTAGCCAAGGGGGGGGTGACCAACCTCCCACCCCCTCCTTGAGCATATTTGTTGTATCATCGCTAGTAATTTCAAAATAGAAAATGCTTAGATGCAACTTACATGGCCTGGGAAGTGCCATTTCCAGCGAACTGGGGGGAATTTTCGGCCCAAAATTTCTTGTACGCTTCCCGCCAACTCATGGTGGCGCCACGCTTAGATAGTTTGCCTACAAGCTCCGCCCCTCCCTTGGCAAATTCCTCGCTACGCACCAGCTTGTGAACATGTCATTTGAGGCCACACAAAGTCTTGTTTTCCAATTTTTTGGCATTGATTGCATGATCAGTATATTAGACTATATAGTCTAATCACTTGTGCTGTTTAAAGGGTCATTTATCAAAAAGTGAATATAAAACACAACTTGGATTGATGTCTGTGGTTTTAAATGTCTACAACGTATCAAAACTCATTTTTTGTTTTTTGCCTCAAGTCATCTGTTAGGTCATAAGAGCTGGCAAAGCAGTTATAATATCTCTTCATTTTATAATTAAATATTTTTTGTGAAGGAAAGCTGTTATACAGTGCTTCAATTGCATAGCAACTCGTCTAATTTGCATAACATGGTCTACCAGAGCCAGGTGCAACCACTAAAACAATTATGCAACCGGACCCCCATTTTAAAGTCTTAAAAATCAGAAACATTATTTCATTCCATATTTTTTTGGTACTCTGGCAATGGGCTGAAGCCTTCACCCTGTCATCATGTCTGCATGTAGGTATAACAAAAAGAGTAACCTTTGTATGTTTTTGAGCAATGAAAGGATACACCATCCCCACCAGTCAAATACAGCCGTTTTCACTAAAAACTAAATAACTTACTTTGTTGAAGAGATTTGTCTCTAAATTCTGAGCAAATTTTACGTTCATCCTTATGTTCCAGTCTCTGTTTTTCCAATTCCTCTCGAAGGAGATCTATTCTGAATATAAGGTCATCTTTTTCAGCTTTCTGTACAAAAGGGTTGAAGAAATAGAAGAAAAAGAAGAAACACATATGGTCACTGCAATAGTTCCCAATGAATAGTGATAAAACCACAGGGTTGGGCAGAAAGAACACAAGATACAGAGGGTTTGGTTATAAATTGTGTGATGAAAACATGGAAATCAAACTTGCATGTTTTTGCCATGGCATTTTAAAAATATGAAATCTTCAATACTTTTTTTTATGGTTTAAAAAAAAAGTCTTCAAATAATAAGCCTAGTTGAATTAACAACCAGAAAGCCAGAAGAGTTCCATGGTTCCACGCATTGCCTTATAAATGCAATCACCTGATTGACAGAGCAACTGAGTAAAAAATAATTTGCACATTACAACAGTACTACTACTACCCTTCTGAAAGTTAATGACATCAGGGTTGTCATCAGTGGAAATGGAAAACCCTTACAAAGCAGAAGAGGCCAAGTCATGTGACAGTTATTGACATAGAAAAAGACATTTGTCCAAGAAATGGTGCTTAAAGTTAAAACAATGATGTGCTGGGCACTTTGGAGCATAATGTCTGATCAGTCATATTGTTTCTCGTAAATTCATTTTGGCACTTATAGACTTAACCTTGCCTGTCCCAGGCTCTATTATGAGTGATAAATGTTCTTTTTTCCTGAAATATACAACTGGGACTTATAGTAGGTTTCAGAAATGGTGACAAGTATGGCAAAATTTCCAAGTAGACCCAACGGTGCAATGTGACAGCTCCCTAGAACTAGATGTAAAATATGAAATTGCAGAAGATGCTGCACTCCCAACCCCTCCTCCTACTCAACACAGGTTGCTCCCAACCCCTCCCCCTCAACACAGGTGGACAGGAATATCATTGTGACTCATGCAATCTTGTGGAGGAAGGAATTCAAATTTGTCAGTATTTGATTTGCCTTAACGCAAGTACTACGCATTATGGGGCAACGATCACCCAACTACTGCACTACTTTTCACCAATTCTGTAGTTGGGTAAATTATTTAACTTGACATTGTGACCACTGATGACCTCAAATGACCTTTGACCTCTGCAGAATCAAGAGGGATCTTGTACTCAATAAGTTGGATCCACATAAAGTTCAACATTTACTTTTTGAGTTTCAGAGAGAAAAAGTTTCAGACTTTAACCTCATATAACCTTTAAACTTGGCAGAAATAAATAGGGTTCCTGTACTTGGTAAGGTGCATCAACATACCAAGTATGAAGTAAATCCAAGCTTTAATTTCAGATTTATCATGCTTACAAAGTTTTCAGACTATGACCTCTGTTGACCTTTCACAAATGTAGAATAAGGTAGTGTTCCTCTGTTTAATAAGCTTTGACCTTCAATACCTGCTAACAGACATTTATTCACTGTCTGGACTTACCAAATCAAGTATGAAGTAAATCCAAGCTTTACTTTCAGAGTTATCATGTTTACAAAGTTTTCAGACTATGACCTCTGTTGACCTTTCACCTATGCAGAATATGGTAGTGTTCTTCTGTTTAATAAGCTTTGACCTTCAACACCTGCTAGCGGACTTTTATTCACTGTTCTGGACTTACCAAATCAGTTTTCTTCTCCTGAGCTGTTAATTTTCCCATAATGCTCTTGTGGGCTCCTGAAAAGGAGGCCTCGGATTGTTTTATTGCACGCTGCATCGTATGAAGTCTGACAAAGAAAATGTGATTTGAAAATTAAAATGTATTTAGACCCCAAAATGACCCTAACAGTTTACATTCATCAACCAATTATAAGTTGAGTGAGACAATGACTGGGAACAATTTCATATTAAGGAATGTCGCCCTCAGCAACTCTGTACCGTGCACATGGCTCTTTACAGGTGTACAGTTAATAATTACATCTTGGGGGTCTGAATCTTGATCGGGGGGTTGCGTGAAGGGAGACTGAGGTGAGGGTTAGGTAGGTTGTGGGTCCACAGTCCTCATGGAAGATCCTGAGTTGTGGGCCTAAAAGTTGACATTCCCCCTGCCCTAGGCCAAACAGGTGCAATTTAACTTATCACAAACTACATTAAAAGGTAGAATTATCAATGGCTGTGAGAAACTATGTACCATGAAAATATCTTTGTGTAGCTGTTTAAGTTTTCATGTACAAGCTCCTCTGCAACTGATATAAAGAGTGTGTTATGATAGATAATAACTACCTTGCGATGGAGTAGACATCATAAGTAGCACTGACCATAGTCTGCTCTACCTCCAAGGCATGACAGAACTTAGCATTGTTCCCTAAAGCTGACACCTACAGAAAGGAATAAAAAGGGGGAAAGAGAACTATATATCAATAATGGCTGATATTTACTTATCCTGGGCAAACAGACATACATACATAGAAGCAGGATATAGTGGTAATTAGGGGCATGACCATCACTCAATGTTTCGGTTCAAATATGCTCCCATTGTGTTTATGAAATTTTTGGACGATACCTAAACCACAATGCAACTCCCTCCCCCTCCTCCCTCTCCCTCTTCCCTACTTCTCCCTTCCTCTCACCTTCTTCCTACCCAACAATAGGTAAAAAAAATGTATTTGTCATGTTGTGCAATCATTTCTCCTCTGCATATTCAGTTTTGGACAGTACCTGAACAACAATGCAACTCCCTGCCCCTTACTTCCTCTCCTACTGCTATCCCTCCCCTCCTTCCTCCCTTTCCCCTTGTTCCGACCCCAACGAATGGTAAAACTATTTTATTTGTCATTTTGTCCAGTCATTTCTCCGCTGTTTATATGAAAAGTTTTGAACAGTACCTTAACAACAACGTGACTCCCTCTGCCCTCCTCTTCCCTCCTTCTCATCCTTCCTTCCCTCCCTACCCCCTCCCCCCTACCTCCCCCTACTTCCCTCTCTCTTTTGTTTCTATCCCAACCATAGGTCAAACAAGTTTATTTGTCATTTTGTCCAGTCATTCCCCCTCTTTTGGCACTATTTTCTATTTGATGTCTTAGTTTAGCCCCTGCTTGCAAAACTACAGACATTCCGCCATGCCATGTGAAACCAAATTTGAATTCCACCTACAACAAAGGAAGGAATACAAAGAAGAATTCACACATCTTACCGGTAAACAGTCGCCTGCTGTATAGAAGCTGTCTAGGAGACCAAAGACTATAGAATCTGGCTGAAATTTCTTGCTGTCTTTTACAAGCTGGTAAGAAAAAGAAAGAACATCATCTTAAAAAAAGCAATATAACCACTCCTTAAGAACATGTACGATACTTAATGCATGTTCAATCAAATATTAAAGTGTTTCTTTCACATGTTGCATATCAAGCAAGTTTTTCTGAAAAATATCTTCTTGGATCTTCTACCACAAGCACACAATGGGGCTCTCCGGCATATCAACAGAGGGCGCAGTCATATCTGTCCTACAGTGCGTGATCTGTACTGTTTAACGATCTTTGAATAAAAGTTAACACAAGCATGCGAACACATCGGGTGGATTTGCATACAGACATCAAATGCTTTTGTACTTTTACCGAAGCCTGAAAGCGCTCAAGGAGTTGTAACTAAGCCAGTGTCGTCCTTAGTACAGCAAACCATGCGGCACTTTTAACACTAGTTACTAATGTATGTATTAACTGAACAGACATATGCATTTTGCAGTAGTTTCAAACTTTTCAAGCTGTTGTGACTTTCCCAGCTTAAGGCACTATGGCATAAAACTAAACACTCCCCCCTACCTCAATTATACATATGCAATGGTTTACCCCTCAACCCCCCCCCCCCCAAAAAAAAAAAAAAAAAACTATGACTTGATTCTTTGCTTAAAAAAAGTATCTCAGTTGCATTACCTCTTCACCAACATGGATGAGCCCCCTCAGATGGACTGTCCACTCCACCAGAATACGACTTCCATTGGCGTTGCTCCCCCATATCTGTACTATAACACCTGAACAAATTCATTAAGGAAGCTTTAAGCAACAACACATTACTACTGTACAGTGGTATCCCACAAGTACCACTTGCATAAAAATGAAAGTAAAATAGATACTCTACTTCATTATTGTTGTAATATATCATGCAGTCATAACCTTTACACACAGATGCATGATCTAGGTATCAGTGTAGTAAAATATGCATTTATGAAGTTTGATAGCTGAAGCAACAAGGAGATACTGCAATTGTCTGTAAAGAGGATGTTCTCATTTGACTACTGTATAGTACATATGGCTACCATAGGTTGAATGTACTTTTTGTGTTAAATATTAATGCCTGCTCTTTTGACTTCTGATTCTAAATCCAAAATTGAACTGACTAACGAAAGTGAAAACTTATAAAAAAACTTTATTTATAACCAACAAGTGACTGACAAATGAATAAATAAATCTTTCACACTTAACTGGAGCAACATAAGCTCAAGGCGAGCTTTCATCCTATTTTTGCTAACAGCTGGTAACATCTATACTACGTATGTAATACTGTTAGCTTAGATGAAAGTATTAAACGTGTGACAATTTTTTGGGAAATTTGAAGAAAAAAAACTGTTAATTTCCGTCATAAATCTGTACCACTGTTCTGGTGAGTAATACGAAATATTGTCAGACATGGTGAAGAATATGTCACCTAGACTTATGAAAATAAACCACACAAGAAAACTATGTGAACTTACTTGAAATATAAACTCCATCCTATTGACTAACAAACCCCCATCTGCATCATGTAACTTATATGCTAAAGTAACCCACCAACCCCAATGATATAGAAACCTTTAATGTTATGCAAAGCCTAGGAACAACATTCCACAATATAGAAAAGCTTTCAAACATACATTTGCCGGCCAGAAGTCTTTTAATTAAGACAAAATTGATTTTGTTCTGATGCTTAAAGCCATTACTCTGACTATATTTAGACCATATTATAACTTTGGTAATATGATATCCTGTCACAAACACTTTCCAACCCCCCTGTCCCACCCCCCTGTAACAATCTCCTTGTAAAAAGTAATAAATTGATGAAAAATGAACCATAAATAAGAAGGATACAAAGGAGGCTGCCATAATGGGTTTTGCAGAAATTCCCCAAATCAAGATTGTTCCAGGAAGGATTCTGAAGGATGAGGAGAAACAGCAATGAGAGAGGTTCATAAAAACAAAAACTATAACTTTATGATATGTACTGGATTTGATATGAGGTTATAAAGGGGTAGTAATAACAAGGAGGGCCAATCAGTAGTGGCCTACACCTGGGCATCACAGACAGGGCCGTCACATATATGACAGTAGCCTACGTACAGTAGGCTGAGACTAAAAATGAAACATGTGAGCTAAGCAGTATTCTTCATTGCATATATGTATAGTAGCTTTTCATTTTTCTTTCCAATTAATACCGCCCTATCAAAGTATTACTTAGCATGCCTACAAAACAGGTTACTGCACCTCTTAGGATGGCTGGTATATCTTTTTACATACTGTACAATAGAATATTGTTTTCAATTTTCTTTCAGCTATTATGGGCTACTTGAAAATGGCAACCTTTCCACTTCCTCCTTTCTGTAGTAGCAAGAGAAGTACCTAGAGATACAGCCTTTAATAATATATCTACTTCATGATAATAGTATTTACAACTGGTTATGACAGCAATACATTGTTCACCAATTACAACAGGAAACATGTTGCATTCTCAAGTATGTTCGAGTGTTGCTGTACAATAACCGTTCCAAGAATAACATGCACTGTACAATAGTCCCTGCATGCACTAGCATGCACTAAGCATATCTGATTACACTTATATGACATCATGTCTGGGCCAAGAATTTAATGACTACCTAATTAACATACATTTGATGAAGAAATCAAGAAGGGGTTCATAGTCTTAATATTGAACAATGAATATCACACTTTATATGAAATAATATATGAAATAATTTATCAGATAATACATGAATAATATATCAAATTATGGGGGCGTTACTAGCTTTGGAAAAAACAAAGAAAGAAAACATAGGGGTAATGAGAGATCAAAGGCGAGAATCTCTTTTAGGTACTACAGGAAATACATACCACAATATCTTGGACCCTTTCACTAGAATAAAATCCTGTTGAGCAAAATGAATGACAAATATTAATTACAGACATCTTTTCAATCAAAAAAAAATTGCTAGTCCTAGTCCTTAAGTTGCTTAAGATTCTGGTAACAGCTCAAAGGCTGTATATAGAAGTACACAAGTTAACAGTTCAATGCTCATACATGTTCACTTTCTTTTCCTAGAGCAAAACTATATAACTGTACAAACATGTTGGATTAGTTGGGCAAATTTCTCCATAAAGTATGCTCCAACACCTGTGACAAAGGGGAGGAAGTTGGGTAGAGTGGGTGTGATGTGAGGTACCAGCTGAATGATGAGGTGTCGCACCCATCTATTGCCAAAAATGCACGGTTTGCAAAACCGGAAAGGATTCAATTACTTTGTATCCAATTGACACATTTTTTTCAAGGTTTGTTTCTTTTGTCCAAAAACAAACAAGATTTCTTACAGGTTCAGGTCCTCAATGATAAATTGTCCCCAGAATACTCCTGAACCACTTCAGGTGCCACATGCAGCTACATGGACCCTTCCCAATTACTCAGAAATGTTATATCCTTGCCAAATCTCAAAAGTGTGCCGATAATATTTTTGTATGGGTTGAGATATTTGTATGCCTGTCTCATATTTCCCTGAGCAACTTACCCAGCTGCTGCTGGCAAAACATGATCATCATCAATATTATTATTAATCTGAGCATCAGTGATCATCTTTGTGATTCCCCATTGAAGTTTCTCTTTTTTCCGTCAAACCATACCTGTTTCATCTCCTGGTCTGAGTAGCACAAAGTAAACATTTTCTGGAGCATCATCCTCCAGCAAGGCTCTATCAGTTGATAAATTCTTCAGCGAGATACTCTGTATATGTCTCACCCTTTTCTACAGATTAAGCACAAAAAAACAAAACAAAAACCATTAAAACATGAGCTCTCTTTGCAAATTTTAAATTGTTAAATGTTAAACGCTGTTACTTAAAAAATGTGCAAGGCAACAGAATCAATCTATTTTAAAATGCTTTATACTTAGTCACACATCTTCTTCAAAATGTCCCAAAACCAACTTGATGAAAATATCAATCATTCATTTCATGGTGGAGCAAGGTAGACATTAATTTCAAAGCCATAATTTTTACTTTGTGAATATTTTATTTTCTACAATAATTAGTTTGCTTCCATGTTATTATGCATATTGAGAGATTAACTCAATGCTTAACTGCAATGATTTGAACACACCAAGAAAGGTTTGCTCCTTCTATTGTTCAATTCATATTTGTTCAACTTCTGCTGTTTTAATGCTGTCAGTACCTGTGTAATCAACCAAGATGCTCTGGGATGCAAGGGTTCTTTTTTTTTTGGGGGGGGGGGTGGGGTAGGCGATTTCGAAGCAAATTACAGCAACTATAGGTCATAATTTGAACCTTGCTGATGTAGGCAGAACCTAGGTATCTTCATTTTAAGTATAGTTATGCAAATAAGTATGGTAATGTTTCTAAGTCAACAAGTATATTTTTAACCTTGAAAACGTGTCAGTGTACAGAGCTCGAAATCACTGACGGCAAGAAGCCGTCGTGCCCTTGATGTTTGCTGTGGTGCCCCTGAAAAATACACCTCGCCGACGGCAAAAGTTTGCCGTCATGCCCTTTACGTTTTGCTGTCTGTGCCCTGTGCATTGCGAGTATTACACTAAGTTACACTATACAGTAACCCCAAAATACTGGGGAGATTTTGTTTGATTCATCTTTCGTAAATGCAGTACCTTGTTCGTTTTTTTTTTTTCCTTCTTCCTCTTCTTTTTTAAAACTTTCTCATGAGTTTCGCAGGATAACCATATCTGTTATACATACATTAGTACAAACATTAATGTCTTTTAGATCATTCTTTATTCTTCCTTCACAAGGACTTCACTATTTGACGTTCGTTTTACTTCCACAGTAAGTCAATGGGACTTCTCCATTGAGTTAACTGTGTGCGAAGGAAATCACACATCAAAATCCCATTGACTTTGTCGCGTGACGTTTGGACTTGCTTTAGTCGATCTATTGTCCTGTTCTCAGCTATAAACTGGGCGGGAATGTTAATATGGCAACACCTTTATAGAAATAGTAACCTCCACTTAGGAAATGATGTAAGTGGATAACTAGTTGTTGAAAGTAGTGACGTATCACGTCATATGGCACATACCACATACGAAAGGGGTGATAGTTATTTTTATTTACGTCTGGGACTTTCAAGTTAAAAGTTGCTTTTCACTGCGCTTTTTACTGAATATCAACCAAAGTGAAGATTAAAAGTTTTCAACATTTCCGATTCACTATGCCATCAAGCGAACGAAACAAAGGGAAAAAACAATGTGAGATGTCTACAGCATCGGAAAAGTGTGCTCGCAGTGACCAGATGTTCAGGTAGAAAGTATTTTCTAAACGAAAAAAATAAATAGCTTTATCCTTGTATTGTTTAATTATTCATAATTTAATAGCCTGCAGCACTTTTACTGCTCCAAAATGACATAAGAATTGCACGACCAAGAATGCTCTTACACAAATTCATTTTTGTTGTCATGCCCTTCACAATTGGAAATTACCAATTTTGTTAAGCCCTGAGTGTATAATGTATGCCTCCAACTTCCAAGGCCAAATGAATGATGACGTACATATGTATATACATGTAGATGCTTTGCACAGAATAAACATATGAAATTTCTCAAACAAACATGACTTATGAAATTCAAATCAACAATTTATTACGGTCCCCTACTAATACTACTACTAGAGGTAATTCAACACTGTCTGCAAAGCTCATGGCATTTGTTGGGTTAATTCTGTGATGGTTTTACCAGAAAATTAACTGGGAGTGTTCTACTTTTGCAGGTATCAGTGACATTAATAACCTAGACCTTCCTATAATACTACAGGCAAATGTAATAATGAACTTTGTTCTGTCCCAGGTTTGAAGTTGTGCCTAGGCCCCATATGCAAGTACAGAAACAATCAGTTTGGCAAACAGTTGGGCAAAGAGGAGCCAACTGATCAGACCAGTATATTCAGAGAGGCTGAATGAGGGCTTTACTACCAAAAATTTGGCATACATCGCGAGCCACCAACCTTGAGCGCCACGTTACATGATATCTTTGCGAGCAGTACTGTAGAGTCCTTCGATGTGATTACCTATGTTACGCCTTCTGGTCAACTCAGTTAGCCTAACGAATAACTGTGTGGCCTTCTTAGGCAACCTAGCCTAACATTAGGCATTGATAGCATAACACGGACTAAGGCTGGATATCGATGATCTCATATTCACTTTTTTGAATGCTTACCTGTTGGGATAACAAACCAAAATGCCGTAATTTCCTGCTGCTTTCGGCCGATGACATACTTGCCTACACTCAGTACATTTGTTGTGTTTCTTCCATTTCCTAAACATATGAAAGAGTTACAGCCTTCTTTTGCTGTAGTAGTAATATAACACCCACAATGTGTGTTGACATGTCAGAGCTACCGCATATGCCCTATGACCTCCAAACTCTCGTATTCGTTGCGATCACAGCTGGACAGGTTCATGCCTGGGAAAGATATGCAATGTAAAACAGGTGTGTGTAGGTGATGAGATGAAACTGCAGAGGAACGGAGTTTTGTGGGGGAGGGGGGGGGCGGTGTAGGGACTTGGCAGGCGGGAGGAGAAAGGGGAGGAGGAAGGGAATGGGAAAAGGAGGGTGGAAGCTGGTGGAAGACAAGACATTTGGAAAAGAAGAGGGAAAGCTAGGAGCTGATTGGGAATGATCTGGAGGAGAAGTGAGCGGGGATTAGGATTTATAGCTTAACTTCGCATTCATGGTCGATCACTTCTTTCGGTGCTCGATAAATTCAAGCGTCAGGGGATATAGCTGGATCAGAGGGATGAGCAAAAGCGATCTTTGAATTCATATTTTATGTTAGAAAACCTGTTCATGTAGCCGCTTTGTGCATGATTTCCTGTTTAGAGTTAACACATGTAGACTATACTTTAGGCCTACATATCGGCAAATGCTGACTGCATATGTTGTCAATACTGGCCTATACCAATTGATGAGAGATATTAGATACTATTTTAGCTTAATATTTGAGTAAACACTTCACTACGGGTCGTTGCAATGTTAGCCGTGCTAGAATCCGATCGATAATTCATATGCTTGCTGTCAAATATGGCCTTCAAACTGAGATACAGTTCTTACTGTCGCTGCTTCGTCAAAAGCTATGATCGCCTTGAACTTGGGACAACTAACGATCTACAGATGTGGAATATGACTTTAAAGCAGTGTATTCTTCATGTCATCTTACGGTAAATTGACAGAATCTATATTTTATGAATGCCTCGAAGTCGAACAGCGGTGGTGACGGCGTGTATGTGTGTGTGTGTGGGGGGGGGGGGGTGTGCTCTATACGGTACTTTTCGCCGGTTTAGCCCGGTAACCGTCACAGCTAACCAATGTGATGGCGTGACTATATGCACATGACTATCGGTCCATATATGATCCGTAATCTTGATACATTTTAGCGATGATCACATTTATAGAACACTCTAAAAGCTTCCGTAAGTATACAATACCCATTGTCCAAGCAAGCACAGTAATACCACATGAAAAAGCCTCTCCTTATTTCCCCCGTAATGATCTCTGTTTCGTTTGCTTCATTTAGGTTTAGAGAGGGCCGGGTGGTGGCACAAATGTTGAGGCAGTGGGACATTTAACTTTGATTTGAAGAACTAAACCTTATCCCAATCACCTAACATACTTCCGGTATATAATATACGTCTCATGAAATGCTAAACTTCATTCTTTTGGTAAATCATACCATAGTGTTTACAAAAAATGGGGTCCTTTTTATATTACATAAAGGAACTTCTTTTAAAAAATAAACGATTTCATTTTAATGGAAATGGTAGACTACTTTTCATTAACAACAAAGGCATTTCTTATAGCTACTTTATGATGAGGAATACACTTTAGGTTTTGCATTAAGGCCCTTGATGGGCTATACATGTGCCATTATATATCTCACGGAAGAAGATTCAGCATGCAGTGGAGATCAAAACCTTAAATTGGTTTAATTCAGATAATAATTAACGGAGATATAGCATTTTATAAGTTGGATTCATTTTCGGTCAATAACCCAATAAGAATGGAAACATTTTACGGATACTATAGAGGTCATATATAGGTCGATTGATGTCAAGACAGGTCAAGTAGCCAGTTTAATTTTTTTTATACCAGTTATAATTGCAAACAGTAACAGAAATGAACAATAATAACAACGTAAAACAATATTATTCAATGGTTTTGGTCTAATAAATTGGTTTAGCAAAACAGTTCACATCTGCTTCTTATAAAACGCAGTTATGTCCATAGGCAATGAATCGCAGAACCTGTCGATAGCTCTCATTTGTTTCTAAAAATATTTGCTTTAAATTCCCCTTTTCAGGGGAAATAATTAATTAAGATTATTCATTATTAAAAAAAAATTAAAAATATAAAAATTAAGTAAATGCTCTAAAAACTATCTGAAAATGATCTGAAGTACAGCCAACTGAACTTGTCATAAAAAGAATTGAAAACTAACTAAAGCTTTTGCATCTGCGGTATTTCATTCTACCCCTCCCTTCTTCCCCTTTACACCTATAAATCCAATCGTTACGCTAATGGCTCATCTTACGTATAATGAAAACTGTCTTTGGCTATGGTATCACTAAACAAACTTATAAAATCTGAAGATAATTAATATAGTTACATATACATAATAGCTAAATCTTCAAGGAAAGAAAATATTCTTTTACTTTTGATTCTGATCAAACAAATTAATCATCCTTTACTTTCTAGTCATACTTTATTATTGCAAAGCATTTCCTTATACATTAAGAATCTCATTGCATCCACAATTCTATATGAAGCAAGTTACGAAAGTGAAGGTGAGATCAGCCGCCGGAACAAGTGGTATAGCTGTGCCCGACTTTTGTTTATCCTACCATATATTTATAGTATGATCACAATGATGCACATATACAATGCATGTAGTGTATAGGCCTATACATAAAATGTAATCCACATCACGAGCGAATTTGATACGACTTAATAATGGACGTGGTATACTAACCTAGATTATTAAAATATTTCAACATAAACAACGGAAATCAACGAGCGCGTAACTTAATATAACGTTAAAGTTATGTATACATTAGAAATAATTACAGTTCTGGCAGGCTTAAATCTTCAAATACCCGGCTTTAGTCTAAAAGGCAATGGTCAAAATTAAAAGTATACGGTATTACATTTTAGGCCAAATTTATAGACTTAAATAATTAGATATTTCATATAGAAAAATACGCATTTTCTATCATTTTAACTTTGTGATATAGTATGTTACTATTCCGGGCATAAGCAGTCATACTCAGACGTAATCAGACATATACACAATTAATGATAATCACGTATGTGTATATAGTAAACTAATTCGTTTCCAAAGAAGATGATTCTTGGGTATCTTCTGGTTTACCTCTGCCCAGTGGCGTAGCCAGCATTCTATTGTTAGGGGGCAAGATTTTTCTTAAGGGGGGGGGGGGGGTGGCAACCCCGTGATGGTTGATGGTAGGAATTACCAAGAAATATATGTATTAATGGGCACCTCGTCTGCACAAAGTGGCATCATTGGTCGCTGAAAATGCACATGGGTTGCTAGCGCTAGTTTGTAATGGTTATACAACCGGCCAAATTATTGGCGCTTATTATGTAGGACGATATTGATCAACGGTCTCCGTATATGTGGGTATGATGAAGGCCAAAAAAGGGTAATATCTCGGTCTGATTACCAAGTTCTGACCTCATATGAAGTATGAACATGAGCCCTGAGGTATGAATACTTGTGATTAGAACTCGAAAAAATGTAAAAAAGAAGTATTTTGAATACATTACTGGATATCATTGGGCGGGAGGGGGGGGGGGCAAGACTGTAGCACAAAGCAAATTTTTTTGGGGGGCATTGCCTCCCTGGCCCCCTCTGGCTACGCCACTGCCTCTGCCTACCCCCTATCCCTTTTTTTTACTCCTGGCTCCCCTTGAGTCCTCCTGGCCCCCCGTCTGCCCTCATGTATGGCCATCATGTCAAGACACATGTCATCCGGGCGAGGGATCCCTGACCGAAATCCGCTAAACCAGACTGACCGACGATGTGTGTTTCCTTCCGCCAGGGTTTCTGGAAGAGATTAATGAATAAACATGAAGAGGGGCATATGGTCAGCCATCATTGGGAACATTTCCTAATGCTAATACCTCTCTAAACTGTACTCCAATATCATGCTCTCAAAGAACTGGTATTGACAGTACAAACAGTTCCTAACCTTGATCTGATAGAGACATGATATTCATACTACTCGCACTGACAATACGAGTGCTCTGAAGCGGGACATGACACTACATTATAGGAAAAAATTGTCCCAACTGGGTTATCATGATATGATGAATGTTACATAAGATCCAAATTTTATATTGAACTAACCGGTGCATGGAGTATTGTTATTGTATGTTGTTCAATTGTGTTATGAAGCGCGAGTTTGCTAGAATCATTTATCCATAGCAACATCCCTATAGTGCACAAATGTACCTGAACCAAACATCTTCTAACCCCAGAAGCTATTCTCAAAAGGGCAAAACGGGTAGCTGATTGTCTAGTGTTCTTTTGTTTTTTATTAATATATATCATATTGACACAACGGACAATGGAACAACTGCCTATCTTCAGATTGCAGAATCTTGTTTCTTACAATAACCTTTACGCAACATTTTCTAGTTGTTCTTCTCTTTTTGATGTTTAGGTTTTCGGAGTCACTATTTATTTGTCCTAATTCAGTTATACCTTTATTATCTGCTAAGTGGGAATGTGTATTATATATTTCGAAATTCGTATTAACCTAAAATACTTTGTTAATCGATCACTTTCATTTTCACAATTATTGTCGCTATTTAAGAAATATCTATTGTTTATTTACGAAAATGGAAAAAGAAAGTTGTACATTGAATTCAAAGTTTGAATAAAAGATGGCCAAAAACAAAAGAGAGAATCTTGTTGATCAGTTTCAAACTTATTAATAAAAAGCAAAAAAAAAACTATTAACTGCTACTAAATATTGGCATACGCACAGTCTATCGTAATTTCTACTTCAGGCAATATGATTGGATAATCGGCACTAGGTGTTCACTGTTTGATTCGAAAGTAAATGTAACACACCTTTACAACATTTTAAGTATCTGCTGTTACATAACAATGTAATAAACTAACAAACATAGAATCTATTTAAGTGCTCTTGATGGCGCGAGAACTCTAGCAGATCTTAGAGTTCCTTTATACTCTATAAAGGAACTCTAGCATATCCCAGATATAGCAAGATTGGCGGTCCGCCAGTGACAACGTCCGCACAGATTTGTATATCGGTACAGCTGCACAGTATATATCTTACCCGTTGGACGGTGTGACTTCCGCTGGTCGTTCATCTTCTGGGATGACTTCCAGAGATGAAAGGGTACCGGTAGATTTTAGATGAGTCGTTGATGACGTAGGTGTAGATGAAGCTGATCCCAGACTTTGCGGGGTAAGTTTGTTAATCCTTTGCTGATCTTTAAGATCAATTGGCTCGTTTGAAATAGAGGCATTAACAGAGGATCTTCGACTGGTTGGAGTTATCGGGTCCACACGAGGAGGTGGAGCTACCTTCAAGTGACCGTGTTTGTAACGCTCGACCAAAGTTTCAAGAATCTTAGAGTGAAAAGATGGAAAAATGAACTCTTCAAAATATCGCTATGAAGATAGTTACCACGAATATCGTATTTTACATGACTTAAATGTTATTACAATAACATAAAAATAATTATACCAAAGCCATGTATCTCTCTTTCTTTGGTTAATAAACCCTATTCGTATAATCATTGGCGTCACGATGGTGTATTAGTTCATTTTTGTTCTACCAAACCCAGCTGTTTTATGTTATATGACAACAAACGTTTTTCTTCCACCCCCCCCTCCCCCATCAACTCGATGGAATGATGAATACATATTACAGCAATAAATATAGAAGAGTCAGTAACTATAGGATTTCAGGGACCCCGGTTCTAGAGCTACGCCTCTGTGAAGAGGGTGCAATGTGGGGCATCGTATACCATAGACACGGGTGGAGGGTACCTCTACTTTCAAGAATGTTTTTCATTTTATAATCTTCTCATTTTTTTGATTTTCTATTATAGTACGCGGTTTACAATACGATGGTACAACAATGAAACGATTTACACATGTTTGTATCATTTTTTTACTGTCCTGATATTGCTGAAACCATGGAAACGACTGTGTTTTCGCAAAATTTCATTGTGATAGCTATGGCCAACTAAATCTACTTCAATCAGTGATCTTTCACACAATCTATAATCGTTTAACATGTTATAACTAGCTACCCCCCCCCACCCAGCACCTATCATCACGCACCCGACCACCCATTCACCACCACATCAATCCACACCAGCTACAACCTCAACCATTAATTCGGCAGGACTACACATACAGAGGTGCCTGGTATGCATTTTGTACCTTTTGGCGTTCCTTGAACCTGATATTATTATCCCTGTTGCCCGCTGCTCCACCGGCTGGTTTCCTTTTCCAGTGGTAGTTAAGCCTAGCTGCAAAACGTTCTGGAACCTGCATATATATATAAATACGGAGAAGAATCAGGGAGGTTGAACACTACAACAGAAGACCGAACTATGATGAGTTAGAAAGTCAATGAATCCTATGTGACTTCATCACAGCTGATGCGGGAGGAATGTGACGTCAAAAGGTGAAAATGGGGGTACAAGTTTTTTATGAATGGAGGGGTGGGACTGGGGAATGTAAGGTATCGCCAGTAGTAGGTAATGTAGGCCATATAGAAACTATATGACACTTTTGATATAAAGAAAATTACGAAATTAATGAAAACAGAAAACTGATATAAATATTCACTAGAATAGCCATTTCAAACCATGCGGATATCTTCAAACGAAACAAATTAATTCTAAAGCTGTTTGGAGGAATTGTTCATCATAATCATCTCTGTTCGTATATGTAGTCAGCATGTCAGATTGTGATCATGTCAGATTATGATACGGAGTGTTAGCTCAGTGGTTAACGTCGGTGCCTTCCAATCATAAGGTCCCAAGTTCGAGTCACTCCAAGATTAATGTATGTCGTCCAGTTACAGATTTTTTGATAATTGACAATTCATAAATAATCATGGACGTTAAATATGAATCTAAGAGACTGACTTCGGTCAGCCTGCGGCTTTGATAAGCCAATGAGGCTTCTTCGCGAGTTCCAGCTTGCAGGAGGATCTAAAATACATACATACATGATGTGTTAAGCTTACCGTCACTCCAAGTCGCATGAGCAAGCTTGCGATTCTTCGAGAAATTTTCTTCACGATTCCCCAAATAACACGAACGGAAGGAACAAGATTAAAAGGAACTGGAACATTTGACCTATGACCGCAGTATCCCTGCAGTAACTTCGTTCTTGAAAATATCCATTCTGTATGTAAGTTTCCCTGTTCAATACATCAAAAGAAACACAAGAAATTTGGTCAACATGAAGCGTCTGAAAACTCGATAACTTATAACTTACTTGAAATAGTTAATGAGAGACAAATTTCATACCTAAATTACTACATGTTCTTCAAGGGTTTACAATTGGTATATCAAATTCTTGACTTAATCGATCATATCTCTCAACTTTTATAAAGCATTTAAAAGCAACTCGGATACTTATTTTTTTAAAACTTTGTTACAGGTCGCCCTCTATTACATCGCGTGACTTATACAGACTACAATCTTACGGTACATGCTTTAAAATACTGCGATTGGTATTAAAACTGGTAGGATGCTTACTTCTCTTATGAAGCTGGAAAATATTATTCGAAGACTCTTGTTTGGGAATTAGATCTCAAGGTTGTCTAACAAGATATCGGCTGTGTTCATGTCTTGAAATAGAACAACTTCTTAGTAACAATTGATGCAAATTAATGTAATGAATAGTAGCAGTAGGAGGGGTGCTGGAGAGAGGTATACTTATCTTCCAGTCGTCATGAGAGTAGCTAGGTGTAATCTTTACTGGTTCGGAAGGGACATATCATATTTATGAGAAATATTAATTTATCACCAAGGTAGATGAACTGTGTTTAACAGCACCCAGTGTTACACGATCAAACGGTTTGGTACTGTGGGTAATTTATCCCAGTTCATGTTAGTCTTGGGGCAGTGCCTACCCTCACCCCCCCCCCCCCCCACCCCGCACTACGACCGATCTTCTTCTACATGGTGTTTGTTGTATACCTGTGAGGGTACTACATATTACCCAATCTCTTGAACTAATATGTTGACTTACTTGTATTGATTCGTACGTAGTCAACATTGCAGCTATCAACATATTTAACAGTATTATCGACGTCACAACGATGTAGATGGCGTGAAGAATTTGCACAGTATAGTGAACCATGAACAGGTTGATCGGTAAAGACATATCTACTATATGAAACTCTCCAAAGATTGCCCAAAAAAGCGTATGTAGAGAACCTTGAACGCTGTGAATATAGACAAAAGTTCTACCATTAATATATATAGACGTACTCAATGTAACCAGTTATAGTTCGTAGCATTACTCTAGTGTATGTGTTAAAAAAACAGAAGATATATTGTAATGCAAACGCATTCAAGCGATAGATTCAGAAGGCGTTGGGGTTGTAGCTCAGTTCTTCACTGAGGTTGTACGTGTGCATAAGGGTAAAACATTATTGAACTAGTCCGTCGATTGGACACGTATGCACATAATATAAAACACACGAACACACACGAACACCCACGCACACACACACACATATATATACATATATATAAATATATATATATATAAATATATATATATATATATATATTTATATATATATATATATACATATATATAAATATATATATATATTTATATATATATATATATATATATATATATAGAGGACGTTACAAGGGGAAAATACAGAGCTATGAAAAACATGCAAGACTGTTGCAGACATTTGGAAATTACACCCCTCTCGACGAAAGTACAACATTAAAAGAATGAAAATATATCATTACGAAATAAATTATAAATATTTTACGAGAAATCACGTGCAATCAAAACTAGTTTCTTACTAAGCCATAGATATATGTATACAAACGTTATATATTTCTGTAAATACTGAGGTCTAAGGGGAAAGTTGTGACGTAATAACCCTGGTGGATTTTCGGGTTAAAACGTATTATATCAGAAGACTGTTAAACCTTTCAAACATTTCGGCATTTCCGCAGTGATCCACGTGGAAATCGTCATCTTCACAGCTCCCCAAGTCAGAGTAAGGAGCCATGAGCTGGGCAAACCCCAGAGCAAAAGAAAATACGATTAAAGCTCCCACCACGGCGAACTTGAACACATTAGATAGCATACGACCCATTGAGATAATTAACGAGCCAACACTCTCGAAGTATATGCAGATATGCAACAGTCTTTGTACAGTCAGGATATTGGCCACTGTGAAGTTGAGAAAAAAGAAGAAAAAAGGTGGGATATACGACACCTTTTTTACGTAACAAGTGATTTTGTCGAAACCTTTAAAACATATCATTTTTCTAATCTCTTACATGTTTGTTTGATCGAGACGAGTCTATAAATACCGCAACCGTGCACATGTCTGCGTACAGCATCCATAGAAGATATGGAATATGTGTGGTAACTGTGAGCGATCAACCTTGAGGAACTTTGACTGTGGTGACGTCATTGTGCGGATAACATCTTAATAGAGTTGCGCAACCGACTTAACTCACCTTCCCCCACTTTAATCTGTTCTTAGGAATAGACACTTAGTAAATTGGATTATGCCTAGAGAGAAATCATGCTGAAATGTTGAGTCCATGTCAACTACGAGTCCGTGGGGGTTAGGTGGGGGGTAGGACATGTTCTCTCCTGCTGGGGGGGGGGGAACGTTAACAGTAACTGCGTCAAATGTAGCAAAACAAATTGATATGGTTGCAGATTATAGCACCATTTGTATATATATATATCTAGGCATCCTTAATTATACAAACTCGACACCTATAGTATGGTGCTCAATAAAAGGTCCATATCTTCAGAAAGCGCACCACCTTGACCACCCCAAAGAAAATCCTGCGTACGGACCTGAACAATACTTCTAACTTTATACACATTTATGGTAATATCACACAATACGTGTTAATTTCAAAGTCACGAATGTTGAGGTCAATACTTCTGCGCTATGTATCTCATCATTAGGACTAATCAATGAATGAAATATTTCAAATTAACAAATGTTTTACCAGAAAAAGTAACTTCAGCCCAAATTTGGGTTTCGAATGTACTCCATTCGGCCCGTGATGGTTGGTACAGTGTACCATTAACACTAAAATAAACGGTATGGTTAGCCGGCTTTCGATTCCTGGAAAGAAAAGACGATTCATATTGATTAGCCGCATTCATTGTAATGGATTAAGCTGATTAATCTCATGCTCATTTAATTCCACATAAAGTAAACAAGTATAGCAGATACATTCACTTTTGCAAATGGTCAGCTCTAGAAAGGTAAAATCGTTGGGAAGGTACAGAGTTGAATCTGAATCAAAAGTAGGGTTTGGGGCCGGGATGGGGTGGGGGGGCGTTTGGGTGGTCAGCATGTTGCAACCTGTTATATGTAATGATATTGAAAACAATCATATACAGAGATCCTTAGTTGGTAACCATGTTGCGACAAAATGGCATTGTGAACAACATTATAGGGAATCTGGAACAAAAAAAATATTGATTCGTATCATGAAGTTAGAAAATGGAGTCTTCGGATTTTTAAGATGTTGCCCCAAAATGACTCTGTAAGAGAAAAGGAGTGGGATGGGCTGGGGATGGGGGGGGGGTTGAGTCGACATAGTTCATCCTTTCATACAGATGAAGAATATAACTTAATACCATTCGGTGACTTACACTGTAACAACCTCAGTGCCTCCATCCGTTATGGACGAATATACGTCGACCTGTCGGGAGATAAAAGAAATATGTAAAGTGCGCCTCCTTTCGTGGTAGTCGTGGAGCGGCGTTTTTTCTCTTTGATCTTTCATTTCACAACAATAAGTAGTTAAAATATTTAGAAAATTAGGAAACCATATATTTTTCAATTCCTTTAATGACAAAGATATTATAATTGACCTTCACAAGTCTTTTTTTCTTAATTTCTATTTCACGATCTCTCTATTCAAATTCAAGGATTATAATTAGGTATATATACAATGATCTACGTCATTGCTGACGTTAAAGAGTGACTCATTTCAATTAACTTATACGTTCCTGTTTTATTAGTTGTTTCAAATATGGTTGACAATGCTCTGTACTCATAGGTGACTACATACATGTACATACTAACCTGTACCAAAGACACGAAGTAAGCTGCAAGTGATGCAGCGTATAGACACGTTTGAGTCAAATTTATCCAACTCCATGACTTTCCGAAGAATGACTTGGCGCCCATCTTATAAATACTGGCGACGGTCCACATAACTTGTCCTACAGAAATGATAATTAAAACGAGGTATAGGTTTACGACACAGGATATCTCAACTCAGATCCGTTGCCAGGGTCAACATTTGGAGAGAGGGGGGGGGGGGGTGGTGAAGGAGAATATTGACCGATTTCCATCTTGGCGAAGGTACTGAGGGGAGTGATCTAAGGGTATATATAGGGGGTGTCTTCTGATTAGTTTCAACTTACAATCCGCAATCCAAATTGGCAGAAACATTGAAAATATTTCCAACGTTCCCCCGACAACGCTCCAAGTGACAGTGATATCAGACCACGATATTTCCGACAACTTTTGAAATACTCTGATAAGACCTAGCAACTAACCAATCTTTTATTTTCGCTGATTGGGTCCAATTAGTAAAAGGTTTGAGTGTTAGTGAATGCGAATTAACTCCACCTCTCTCTCTCTCTCTACTTGCATTCGTATACATCTCAATTTTGTAACAACTTCTTGTGCTGGTGTTTGGAAGCCTTTACCCCTAGAGGCTTCTTCAAGAGATTGTACGCTGCGGGAGAGTACATACCTGTAAGCATGTCTCTAGTCCAAAACCCAATCTAGTGTACCTTACTCATCTTGGTCTTGGTCTTGGTGTAATACTGCACAAATCGCCCCTGATGTGGCTGTTGACATGCAGTCCTTCAAGTTTGCTAATGGTGCTGCTGACTTCCCAGCATGAACTTGAAGGAGGCGGTGTTTGGTGCTGATTTTAGATCAGGTGGGAGTGCGTTCCACTGAGGAATGGTGCGAGGATAAAGCGAATATTTATAACAGTTCTTTTGAGCTTGAGGAATTTTATAATTCAAACTGTGAGATTGACGTGTGGTTGGTTTGTCTTTGTCTTCAAGAAGGTTATTTATGTTGCTTGGGATTAGGCCATGAGTCTCTTTATATATGGTAACAAGTCGTGCTTTGAATCTTCTGTTTTCAAGAGTATCCCAGTTGAGATCTTTTAACATGTCTGTGACACTACTAAAGCGACTATACTCATTTTTGACGAACCTGGCAGCCCGTCGTTGAACTTTTTCCAAGGATTCTGTGTGGATTTGCTGATGAGGGTCCCAGATTACACTGGCATATTCCAGTTTGGGTCTAACAAGAGCTTTATAAGCTGTTTCTCTTGCCGATGATGCACAATTCCAAAAATTACGTTTGATAAGACCAAGGATTTTATTGGCACTGTTTACCGACTGGTTGATGTGTTTTGACCAGGTAAGATCACTTGAAAGTTCGACTCCAAGGTAGGGATGGTGTTTAACCTCTTGAAGGATGGAGTCGCCCATTGAGTACTCATGATTTGGAATATTCTTCTTGTGAGTCATCCGCATAATGAAGCATTTTGATTTGTTGAATCTCATCTGCCATGCTGTCTCCCAGTTACAGAGTGAATTTATGTCTTTTTGAAGATTGTCACAATCACTATGGGAATTTATTTGTCGGTACAGAATTAAATCATCTGCAAACATTCTTACATCAGAAGCGACACAGTCGGGTAGGTTGTTTATGTAGACTAGGAACAGCAGGGGACCCAAAACTGTTCCCTGTGGGACTCCGGAAAATACAGGAGAACTTGTTGATGACTCCCCGTCAATAATGACATTTTGAGTTCTGTTGGATAGAAAATCCTCAATCCACCTGTTGGTATTGTGTCTGATGCCAAGATGTTCAAGTTTCATCAGAAGGCGTCTGTGAGGAACTACATCAAATGCTTTGCTAAAATCCATAATACAGAGATCTACATGACCTCGATTTTCCAGTATTTGAGTTAAGTCATCTACAAGTCCGGCTAACTGCGTTTCACATGATCTCCCGCGACGAAACCCATGTTGTTTATCACTAAGTATGGAGTATTTATCAAAATGAGTCATTGTTACTTACTGCTCAGACAGGACCAAATCCTGAGTTCAATGTGGAAGTCCCTGTAAGCCTGTCTCTAGTCCCAACCCCAAGCTTGTGTACCTTAGTCAGTGTTACCTAACTGCTCAGACAGTACCCAATCCCAATCCTCTTATTCTACTGAACTATGGAACGCGAAAACTAAGTTTTTTGTTGTCTTAACTTAAGTTGTTGCTGCTGTGTTACCATGCTGTTGCTCAAACTCACGTTGATGTCTAAAATTCCGTTGTCTAAACTTACTTCGTTGTCTAAACTTACGTTAAACTTAGCAACGAAATAAGTTTGCCCTTTTCGCGTTCCATACTGAACTCTTCTATCTGTAGATTGCTTGCTTTATATATCTACATACCTGCGGTTATTACTAGAATGATATACATCCTCCCGTAGATGGGCCAATAGAGCGTGTTCACCTCGGAGCAAGTGAAGCCTTCTGGATAATCCACGCCTATGTCCGGGCACTCTGTATTTGTATATGAAACATTCACAGCCGTAAGTAACAGGAAGAGTAGGAACAACAAGTGCGATGAGAACGAGTTGAGGATCCGCACGTAGCTGTAATAGAGAGTGGGAGGGGGGGGGGGGTGAGAGGGGGTGAGAGACGATGGAGAGAGAAACAGAGAAGATGGGATGATGCAGATGCAGACGATCAAAAGGTTCAAAATTAAATTAGGTCTACGCATGCTCAGAGTGGTATGGTAGGTAGGTACGCATTATGCCACTACGCTATTATTAACTCTTTTCGAAATCATGAAATAAGGCAACAACCTAATAAGCATTTCGAAAGTGGTATATAGTCTGTAAGATAATATCTCTTGTTTATACATTCTCAATATTTGATATTGTTGGAATGATTGGACCTGATAAAAAACTATAACATCGCCACCCCGAGCAAAGCTAACAGCTAAAGCCAACCACATGCCTAAAGCAATTACAAACAAATATAGGAAAAAGAGCGAAATGCGATTTTTATTTACAAGAAAAGTATTGTTACTCACGGTGTTTCCATAAACTGAACCAACTTCTTGACTGGACAGAGAGAGTATGAAAGGCAAAGGAAGGGGGTGAACATAATCACCATTAAGGACAGGAATAAGAACCTCATAGGTCCCATCTCGTCCCAGGCTATAGGACCATGAAAGATCCGTTCTGTTACAGCCATTTGGGAAAACGGATGCGCTACAAACTATATGAAAATAACAACAGAAAGGTAAAAACAAAATGGGTAGAAGGAACTGCATGTCGGGTGAAACAGGGGAGAGGGGGAGGGGGATGGTCAAATTGATTTCGAAATCAGATGAATAACAGCCTTGGAATCTTATCTGATGGTAACAGTGGTTTGAATTTCTCATTGAATTGCTTTGACGTCATCATCCAACGTAGGCAGGTTGGACGCATAACATCACAGCAAGTCAGTAGCGGGTCGTCTAAAGATTAGATTCAACAGAGTGTGTGTTGAGGAAGGGAATGGGGGGGGGGGGGTGATGAGAACACCTTGGACCGTCTTGAACTACGTTCGTTATTAATGATACTTTCTACATCAATATATCAATCACAACTGTGCAATACTTATATACCCTTCATCAAAATATAAAGTCATTGTTAAGTAAGCCGCTACAGTATATATATATAGTCTTACCTTTTTGAATGTAAGCGATATTGCCTGCTCCAAACCTACTGGTAAGGCGGATCCACCATTATGGTGTTTCTTGATTTTCGGTTGTCGTCTTTTAGCATTTTGGAAACATTTGGGAGTTGCTGAAATTGCTAGAAATACTTCAATTTCTCTCTTACTCTTGCATTGGTCCAGCAAATTACACAGTAAATCTTCTGTTGTGTCAATTACTTCATCAATTTGTTTGGTGAAGCTGTGAAGTTTGTGGGAAAAAAAAACGTTTTCCTTCAATCTGAGAAGATGGGCAATAAAGGAGAAGCTAAGAAGCACTTTGTCAGGCCCATCATTCCATTCCTCCCCAGTCTCCCCACTTCCCACCTAGCCCCACTTCCCCCTGCAGCCCACCTTTGTTAGCAATGACTTTACTACATTAGTTGATGTTTCCCATTGTAAACCAGTCGCAAGTTACCTGAACACGTACTTTCTCCATAAACCCATTAAGGTAACTAATTCACGACCCACACGTAAGCTTTCTCCATAAACTCATTAAGGTAACTGCTTCATGACCCACCCACAAGCCAGCTTTCTCCCCCAAAAAACATTAAAATTACTACTTCATAACCCGCAAGCCAGCTTTCTCCAAAACCCCATTCAAATTACTACTTCATGACCCACAAGCCAGCTTTTTTCATAAACCCATTAACTGCTTTATGATCGACAAGCCAGCTTTCTCCATAAACCCATTTAAGTAACTGCCTCATGACCCACAAGCCATCTTCCTTCATAAACCCATTAAGGTAACTGCTTCATGACCCACACGCCAGCTTCCTCCATAAACCCATTAAGGTAACTGTTTCATGACCTACAATCCAGCTTTCTCCATAAACCCATTAAGGTATAACTGCTTTCATGACCCACAAGCCAGCTTCCTTCATAAACCCATTAAGGTAACTGCTTCATGACCCACACGCCAGCTTCCTCCATAAACCCATTAAGGTAACTGTTTCATGACCCACACGCCAGCTTTCTCCATAAACCCATTAAGGTGACGACTTCATGACCTACAAGCCAGCTTCCTCCATAAACCCATTAAAGTAACTGCTTCATGACCCACAAGCCAGCTTCCTCCATAAACCCATTAAGGTAACTGCTTCATGACCCACAAGCCAGCTTCCTCCATAAACCCATTAAGGTAACTAATTCATGACCCACAATCCAGCTTTCTTCATAAACCGATTAAGGTAACTGCTTCATGATCCACACGTTAGCTTTCTCCATAAACCCATTATGGTAACTAATTCATGACCCACAAGCCAGCTTTCTTCATAAACCCATTAAGGTAACTGCTTCATAACCCACACGCCAGCTTTCTCCATAAACCCATTAAGGTGACGACTTCATGACCTACAAGCCAGCTTCCTCCATAAACCCATTAAGGTAACTGCTTTCATGACCCACACGCCAGCTTCCTCCATAAACCCATTAAGGTAACTAATACATGACCTACAAGCGAGCTTACCTCGGGTGACTCTGCAGTGTTCGTTTAAGGTTTCCTGTCTCGCTGTATCTGCTTAAGTCAACTGCGAGTCGGAATGCCCGACCCACCGGGTTCGTCTCGGTCAGGATGATCAGTGAAGGACTGACAATTGCCTTTACGTATTGAAGAAATGAAAAACATTCCAGGAGCTTGTCACCCTTGACCCCTGGAACATGTAAACATGACTTTAAGTCCGGTAGCATCGCGCCATGTCGGATCAAAATCTGAGAAAGGAATGAAAATAAAAGCAGAGAAAAAAAAAACAGGGAATAAGACGATATTAGTAGGGGAATCGAGCCAGAAGTTTTTGAATGGTAGAGGAAGGACCTGTACCACATTAATAACTACTTTCCCCTCACCCCTTGTCCCGTCTCCCCAACGCCCCAACGCCCCACCCCCTCCCACACCATTCCATCTCAGGAGAACGATTGTTTCTGCGCTATAAAGTCAGAAATTCAATATCGCCGGTTTGTGAGTTCTGAGGATGATCGGTAAGCTACGGAAGCTTAAAAATACCATCAACATAAGTAATACTTTGCCCCAATAAGTCAACAATTTCAGTAAATTGGTTAGATAACTAGATAATATCTTATCAAAAATCAGAAAATTGTTGGATTGCTCAGTTGAAATGAAGTAAAAAATTGAACATTGGCAACTTATGTTGATAGCACTTTTAAGCTTCCGTAGTAAGCAGCAAATTCGTGTGGCAGGCTTTTTGTTTTGATGAGATCCTCGTATTTGATGAAATACTGACTGTATCTTGAATACACGAGGATTCGCATAAACGAAATCCATAGATATCGTAAAGGCTGGCCGATTATTTGCAGCAATACCCCCGAGTCTCACTTAGCAAAAGGCGTGTAGTTTATTATGAATTAGAGCAACTACGTGCAGATGGAACCCAATATGGCCGACAGATTTGATTTACTAGTAGAATTATATGAATCACGTACATGGCAAGTTATCTTCGCAATAAACCCTCGAGAAATGATTTGTCCACTTTTCTTGACGGCATCTTGTCTCATCTGACCAGATTAGAGGCAGATCTATCGATAACTGTTTACTTCCCAAGAGTAAAATTTTCCCAACTTTATTAGATTTGGAAACATAATGACTTCGATTCGAATTCTTTATGAAGAGTTGTATATCATAAGTGTATTTAGAGTGTATACAGGCTGCATCAAGATTTTGCCGAGGTAGTATGCAGATAAATGAAAACACCCAACTCTTGATGCAACGAGACGAACAGAAAAATAAGCTGAGCTGCTCAAGTTGGAGCGGGCGGGCGAGGCGGTGGGGTGTGGGGGGGGGTCGGGCGGAATGGAGAGTGTATCTTTTTAAGGGGTTAAATCGTTGTATACAAAATCGAAACTTTTATAGGAACATTTTTCCAAGACATCACGGTTCCCAAGCCGACCTATCACGTAAACAGACCTGCCCTCATTACCACCCACCCCAATTCTCTGTCAGAAATAAATTGTTAAATTATAAAAAATTAATAAATTCAATAAAAGGTGCCTGTAGTTGTACCATAACCTGCATTCATACCTTAATCGTGTCGAAGTCATTTTCCTTGGCTGCTAGTTGCAGCGCTGTGGTGGATGCGAGGAACTCGTGTCCAGAAGCAAATCCGTTGATTATGTTATGACTCTCTGATGGATCCTTTAAAAATATGCAAAATAAAAAAATATACGGTAGACTATGATAATAACAAAGGAATCATTATATTATTTATGGGTTTTAATGAAGATGGAAGTGTAGTGTATAAGTAAAATCAGTGTCTTTTTATTGTTAAATCGTGAATTGTTGAAACAGTATATATCAGTTGAAACATGTTTCTGCAGCCTGCGCAGTCGTAATTCAGCCATTAATTAAAATTAATGAATTAAGTGTAGTTCGTTGCCGTTCAGAACCACAGTATCTACATGATGAATAGAGAAAGTTAATCCATCAACAACCTATTCACAAAAAGTATACAAACGTTTGTAAAAAAAAAGAAGAAGAAAAGAGATTAGGAAATCTTTGTAAAAAATGGGACGCCGAGATGAGCTGGAGGCTGATATACGAACTAACTGCATGGCCCTAAATAAATCTCATAAATTATGTGAAAACGCCACGGAAGGTGTTTCAATAATCAGTCTGAGAAATGATTCGTCCTCTCTGTTGATGGAATGGGATTTCTAATCGATAGAGTATATACAGATCCTTACCTTTGTTCCGATGAAATTACAAATAGTTTGGATGATTTGAGGACATCTCAGGCTTACAGCAATGAGAAGCCCATCACCGATTGGAGAACCATCCTGAAGAAGTTCCGACAACCGTTCTGGTTAAAAAAATGGTACAGGATCCTGTGATATTTAATTATATATATATATATATATATATATATATATATATATATATATATATATATATATATATATATATATATATACATATATAAATATATATATATATAAATATATATATATATATATTTATATAAATATATATATATATATAAATATATATATATATTTATATATATATATATTTATATATATATATATATATATATATATATATGTTATATATATATATATATGTTAAAATTATTACATATGCCAACAAAAAAAAACAGCTTCGTTCAACACCGTTATAAATTGTAGCGACGTACCATATCTGATAACTACGAGTAAAATAATGTACTGATCTCTTCCGCCTTTACACCCTCCCCCTCCCCCTCCCCTCCCCGTCCTTCCGTTGTCTCAGTTGAGTTGCTGCGGCCTGTATATAGTCTTGTATTATATTAAATTCAAAGGCCCACGACTTACCAATGTCAGATATCACGACTGCCTCTTTGACTGTCTTTACAGTCGGTTGGTCATCTATTGTTAGTCCGCCGATGTGAAAACTACCTCCATCAAATGGGTCGGCACCCTCCTCATCTTCCTCCTCGGAAACGTTGACGTCACCAGCCTCAATGTTTGTGTTTTCCATCATACTTGTCTCGACCTCGTCAAGTGTGTCACCATGTCGTCCATTCTCGCCGTCAGAGTCAGACGAGGAGCTTCCAACCTTATCTAAGTCGATTTTTTTATGGCCTTTGTGATCCTCGCGAAATGCCCGTCGCCTCCAAGGCAACTTGCGGCCCATCTTGCGGCCCATCTTGCGATATTAGGTACACCTCTTCGTCTGTGTATCTCTGTACGTTCCTTTAAATTCTTCCACTACACTGTATCGGACTTTACATGGGCAAATAGTTGTAGGATGATATACACACAGACATCATAGCTGTAACACACACACGATACTCACACACGTCCTGGTGTTCGAAAGGATGGTTCTGCTCGGCTGGGCAAGTTGGCATTTAACGCACCTTCACGGGATATTGTTGTACAACAACCTTGTGTCAAGCTTACTGCGTTCGCACAAAAGCTATGCGGGCCTTCAAAGTCTGAGGTGACCATGATTAACGGTGCCTTCAATATCTACACAGGTTACAGTGGTTATACGCTTGGTTACATTTACACAATCAAGGGTATAACTAGTACGATAACTGTTTTCTGAGAAATAAAAAGATTGTTCGATATCCCTTAGGTAGGAAGTCTATATGCAAGACAAATATGATAAAATTTCTACATATCTTAACTTTCCCTTAAGTGTTTTTTTCTCCTTCTTTATCTCAACCTCTTCATAGGGAAATCCTTGTTGCATTGGTTAATTAACATATTCAAACAATACTCATTCTGAAATTTCCCTCGTGCATCTAAGCACCCCCATCTCCCAACAATACAGCAAATTAAATGAGTATAACCTCTTGTAAAATTATTTATCTGAGGTATGTGGCCATATAGGCTACCGGTACCTATTTATTTAGGTATACTATGCCAGGAAGCTGTTTATAACTCCTACGTTACACTCGGCGTCACCAATTACGTCACCAATGACGTGAGAGCATGATATCGATATACCTTGAGGGGTGAGTTGTCGGGTCAGTAGAGAGTAGAATTAAGAAATCTTTCCTTATACAGCGTGACACATGAATGCATACAACTACCTACTGTGTAACATTCAGGTCTTCTAGTCGATCGAACAGATTCCTTCTGCACATCATAACACAATTATCCCAAAACGACACGAGACACTGGCGCACGACATTTATAATGATAAGTCTTGAAAAATTTATGTTTGTTTATATCAGTTTCGACTCCTGTTTGTCTATGGTTTCATGAGACAATAACAAAAATTGATAGATATTTGGCAGATTTAAAACATATATGTATTAATACTCTGCCATTTTAAGCTAAGATCATATTTATTGTATCTATTCTTTTCAGTTCAGATGCACGGTACTATGGAACGCCATTTTAACATTTATTCAACAATCACAGATAACTCTAATTCATTTCCAGATATCTCTAATTTATTTCCAGATATCTCTAATTAATATCCATATATCGATAATTTAAACATATTGAGATATCAGAAATTGAATTCGAGATATCAAGAATAAGATTTAGAGATATCCCAAATTGAATTCGAGATATCGGGAATAGAATTCGAGATATCCAAAATAGAATAAGAGATGTCTCTAATTCGAATTCTTGATATCTCTAATTAAATTTTCGATATCTCTAATTCGAACTCTTGATATCTCTAATTCAATTTTTGGATATCTCCAATTCAATTCGAGATATCTTAAATAATGTTACCATTTTTGATATCTTTAATATATTCTTAAAATATACTTAAAATCAATTTGAGATATCTTAAATAAAATTCAAGATATCGAAAATGCAATTTCTGATATATCTAATTGAATTGGAGATATCTGAAATCAATTGCAGATATCTCGAATTAAAATGAAGATATCTCGAACTATTGAAAAAATGTTAACATGGCGTTCCATACGGTACACAGAAGAACGCTCACCAAAGTGAGATCAATGAGCCCAAAATAACAACTCCCTTGTGCGATCATATTTCAGAATGTATCGCCATTTCGAAGGGACTCCCATGCACTGCTACGTTTGACGTAACACAGCCATTATCATGAACGGTTACAACCGCGATGAAGGGGGAGTTGGGTTGAGAGGTGGATCAAATTTTCTGGTTTCTGTTGTCCGTACGTGCTATCTCTTATGTGACGTTTCTTACAAAATGCATTTTTGAAAAAACATATACATTATGAAGATGCTTTTGATGAAATTGTTTATTTCATTCCTTTTTTTCCCTTCTTTTCATCCGCGATAAAGACTATAAGACAATGCTGAGGTAATTAGATGAATCGTCAAGGACAGTATTGAATAGTTGTCGATTTATCAATATCATTTAAGACCATCATATTATTGATACATGGGTTGTAGCAAACTCCCCACAAATGTTATTTTAAGCATTGACCTTTTTTTTTTAGTTCAGATTGCATATGGAGATTTGATTTCATTTACAAATACAAACTATCTTGTGGAAACGTTGAATGATAAGTCCATTTCTTGAAGGAAATTCATACATATATACATACATACATACATACATATATACATACATACATACATACATACATACATACATACATACATACATACACACATACATACATACATACATATATACACACATACACACACGCATACATACATACATGTTTTGGGCTGATCTAGCCCGTATAGCCTTTTTGTGGGCGTTTCTGATTACACTGAAGGCCTTTAATATATAATTGTGTCCAGATCGGCGGGCGGAAGCACGAATTGTTTAATTAATTTAGATTTGTTTCCATGGCAACTGGGCGAAAACACATGCCGACCTAATTCATATCAGCGTCTGTCATTTAATTTTAGTTTAAAATTGAACAAAATTTCACTTTCCACGTATGTTGCTATATATTATGATTAGAAACCAACCAACCTTGTTATTATGTTTCGCTGCTAATATATTTCTGTACTTTTACTTTATATTCCATTAATCTTGTCGGTGTTGTGGTATACGTCATGTCTCTCGGTGGAAAATGTAGCCGTTTCATTCCATTAACTTCCAGGGAAGTCGGTGACAAAAATACATAGAATGTGACAGAGATAGAAATACTATTGCTTTCCTCTTATATGAATTATGCAGACTATAATGCGAATTACACGTAGAAACACCTGTTACTACATGTATAAGAAGCCTAATACGTTGATGCGATGCATCAATAGACCATAGCAACAGCAGCGACGTGACTGGTTTGGAAGCTATGAAATATTCATACGCCGTACTAAAAATTAAAGAGAGAATTGTTAACTGCACATGTACAGGTCGTTTGAATAAACAAATATGACGTTTATCTGTAATAAATAATGTAATAACAATTCAGTTGTTTAGTCTTAAAAGTGGACAATACAGGCAGTTGTTTTGAGTATATACATGTAAGTATAGGCAAGTATAGACATGGTTATAAGCCATCCGGCTTCTTTCACATACATACATGGCTGCGTCCTCCATTGAAGGCCGACATTATTAGTCCTTGTTTGTTAATTTAATTAACATTACATAGTGAGATATCAGCACGTGACATATAGTTTTCTCTTTCCGCATACCTCTAAAAAGTATACAATGGAAATTTGATTTCTAAATATTTTATGTTTTATGTCTAAATATTTTATATGTCTAAATATTTTATGCCTAAATATTTATTACTGATGGTATCAGTTTACTAAATCATATGAACGTCGAAATTGGAAAAACAACTCCTTTAATAAATCTGTTTAACTTTCCAAAAAATATATATACGCATTCATCGTTTGTCATTTTCTTGAAACAAAAGATTTAACAAGCACCGCAGTAGTTTTTAACACAATGTCAGTGCAATGAGGAACGTTATATAGTGACCAGCACCATAAATCCACCATATATCACTATGGCAACAAAGATATTACAACACAGACACTACGTCATCAAGAAACGTATATAGAAAAAACATTAACAAGTAAAAGAAGTAGTGAATGTTAGTATTGAAGAATAAACCATTCATATATACATCAGAACAATGTGCCAATTAGTGCAAAAAACGATTAACCACGTTATACCATATAAAACCACATTGGAACTCAGGGGCGTCCGAGTCACTTTCCTTCTCCCAATTTCTTCTAAAGAGAAAAGAAAAACAGTCTCGAAGAAATTTCAGAGTAACTCCTTTAATACTTTGTGCATTGAAAGTCTTTTCGAGAGACAAAGAAATATCTGGAAAACTATAGCTTCACGGGCTTCGCCTCCTGGACCCGCACACAGGGGCAACTTCCCGGCACCATCAGCAATAAAAGTGTACCCCATCCCCAACTCCCACCATCAAGAGAAACACCCACCTTAAAACTGACATGTTTCTTTAATTCTTGAAAAAGTTGAATAAATGTGAGGATAGAAATACTAGAAATATGAGTACAAATAAATTCTATGCTCTTTTAGCACACGGTTGCGGACCCTGTTGTAGCAATGTAGCACCATTAGTAATAGGCCTAATATATATATAGCCATAACGTTTTACTCCTGTACTTAATTACTTTATTCAACATCGTCTTTGGAATTTCCAGGATAGACGTTGTCTGATTGTGATTTGTGTACAAATAATATAGAATATGACAAAACATATTTAAAAACTTTTTAAACATAGTGTTTCTGAAGGTTGTAGAACTGGGTTTTCATAAATTAAAACAAAACGACTTGAAGTATATACTAGAAACACCAGGGACATGCATGGGACACGTCAACACCATGCCTCCCAGTAACCTTCAAAGCTAAGTGAGCTGCAAATAACACTGAATTGTCAAAGATGGAAATATATAAAACATATACTCCAACCCGATGGAGTGGTGCTACCCCCTCCCCTACCCCTCGTCGGCGCATACATACTGTGGCACACAAGAATTGTCGTGTTTCTATTTGAAAGACTATAACCAGGACTATACATGTTCTCTGCCATCCAATATGCTATAGCAGATACGTTAGCATGAAGACAAATAAAACACTTGAAACTAGAAGTTAGTAAATACTGAGATGCTTATCAAAAACATATATAAAAACATATATAAAAGCATATGAGAGGATAATCCATCGTACTTGTCGACGTTACGCAATCAGACCAGACTAATTTCCAGGTGTCCAAGTTATTCATATTGTGCGTAATCCATTCACGTGCTGATGTCGTCAGAACATGTGTAATGATGGTACAGGCGACCAGAGGTCGTGTAGACGTAGGCCTCTAACATTATAAATGTATTGTACGAGATGTGAAATGTATTAGAAGTAGGTCTCTAGACCTGTAAATTAGTATTAAATTAGTATCCAGAAAGAATGCGTTATCACAACGTTTCACATAAACCACGTATCAAAAGACGTTTACATTTCAAAGGAGTATATAAGTATATCAAACCATGGCGACTGACTGGGAAATTAGATATGAATGCTATTTGAAAGAGCAAAAAAAAAATGAATTCAGTCATGTTCCCATTTCGTCATCCACTCCTATTTATGTGGTGATCCCTGTGTCATTACTTGTTTAGCTGGGATGGCGTTTTTGCTTCTTCTTTTCGTTATGATTAATAAAAACAGATGATAGCTATTTCTTGACCATTTTCCACATCTCAAAACATTCATTCAAGCAATTTACTGTATGAGGTATATATCTATATCACCTCGAATATGCAAGACGTACGCGTGGCGTTCTTTGCGGAGGGAGGTGCGATAGTGAACAGAAGAGCGACAGACTATGTGACGAAATCATCAGACAGCTTATGTATACTTCGATCAATCAGAGTGCAGAGATGTTTTCTTGTATCTTACATCTCAACATGGAAGTAATTAGCTCTTAATTCTTTTGGTTACATCATTATAGCACCGTCCTCTATGATATCAAATCGCCGTTAATATTTGTTGCTTGCACAAGAGTTTTGTCATTTACAGTAGCTTTAATTTTGTCCTTCTTAGGTCTGGAGAGAACGGAGAATTCATTAGTTTGTTCATCGGGTTCCTCATCTTTCTTTGAACGTGTGGCTTTATCTTTTGATTTCTTGGATTTCTTAGCCGGTTGTGTCCAGGCTTTTGTGGTAACCACGTGATTTGTTCTTCTGTTATTATACTCGTTTACTTTTGCTGTTTCCACTGTCCAACACAAATATGGAGGGAAAAAAGAAAATGAAAAACAAAGAAGATGCATTAACTAAGTAGAGCAGACGACAGACATCGACTATTACTTAAACGCCCCATTGAATCTCGTTTGCTTCTATTCCATTAGCATTGAGTAAATTTAGAAAGCCGCATGTCGAGTATATTTTAAGTAAACTCTCCTGCTAATACTGATAATGCAAACCAAATTGTACAGTCTCCATGGTAACAATACTTCAGTTAGAGATACTCGGTGATTTGATAATTGCATTTAATATAATTAAACATTTGTGAAGCTTTTCAAAGTATGCCTATATTTTATGGTTATAGAACTAAATATAACTGTCAAACACAGTTAAGCATGCATGCAGGCGAAGTACACATACATGTTGTGTTTGATATTAGACCTTTGTTCTTTTGCATTTAAAGAGTGTATGTTGGGAGGGATACGGGTACGAGGGGATATGGTTGCGAGGGGATATGAGAGGCTGGGGTTAAAGCAGAGTTGAGAATACGCTATACACGAAGGGTTACACAATCTTTTCGTTATTATCATCATCATCATCATCATCATCATCATCATCATCATCATCATCATCATCATCATCTTCATCATCATCATCATCATCATCATCATCATCATCATCATCATCATCATCATCATCATCATCATCATCATCATCATCATCATCATCATCATCATCATCATCATCATCATCATCATCATCATCATCATCATCATCATCATCATCATCATCATCACCATCATCATCATCACCATCATCACCATCATCATCATCATCATCATCATCATCATCATCATCATCATCATCATCATCATCATCATCATCATCATCATCATCATCATCTTCATCATCATCATCATCATCATCATCATCATCATCATCATCATCATCATCATCATCATCATCATCATCATCATCACCATCATCATCATCATCATCATCATCATCATCATCATCATCATCATCATCATCATCATCATCATCATCATCATCATCATCATCATCATCATCATCATCATCATCATCATCATCATCATCACTATCACCATCATCATCATCATCATCATCATCATCATCATCATCATCATCATCATCAATATCATCATCATCATCATCAATATCATCATCATCATCATCATCATCACCATCATCATCATCATCATCATCATCATCATCATCATCATCATCACCATCATCATCATCATCATCATCATCATCATCATCATCATCATCATCACCATCACCACCATCACCACCATCATCATCATCATCATCATCATCATCACCATCATCATCATTATTATTATTATTGAGATGGAGAATTAAAGAGGATAGGGGTGTTGCGGGCCAGGTCGGTATAACTTACAGCTTTTTTCTTGACCATCTGGCTCTCCTCTTGTGTCCTTTGGTAGAATCACGGTAGAACATGTATCAAATTCACTCTGTTCTCTGTACATAGCCATACCGGCGGATGTATTTCTGCTGGAGCCGCACCCCATCTTATACTTCAATAGAAAATTCTGGTCTAGTAGTAACCTCCAAAATGATTAGCCATCTGATATTACGAGAAAATTGTGCAAAGATAGAAGTGGAAAAAGATGAAATAATATGCGACAGAAATAACTAAATTATGGAGACTGGAATGAATCCTAATTTCCTTGCATAATTATATAAATTTAGGTAGTAATTGTTATCAAGTTTCTTATATTATTTATGAAAACATTTGATAAAAGCGACCAAACAGATGTATATAGACTTTGTATATAGGGATATCTCTCTCTCAGCATTATATAAAACAATCCATGCATGATTGACAGACGATGGGTTGAATTTTGGTTGGGGAGCGGGGGGGGGGGCGGGAAGAGTGCAAAGCCTTCGAGGGGATGTGGACCATGTGACCGGACAACCACAAAAGGACCTCAAATTATCAAAAACAAATTAACTGTGCATTCCGTACCACAATTCCTGGTGATAGGTCTATTCGAGAGTTTTTTTTTTAAATAAACCAATAATGGAACTTTTTTCTGCAGTTTTCGAAGAATAAAAAACAGCACATTTTAAATAACAAATGGGGCCAGTTGCCCAGTTTTTTTCCACTAAAGTGGAGAGGGGTTCACGGGACGCGATTCCCACGTGCCCTCAGGTGTTCCACCGCCGTGAAAAGATGTCAATCTATGAAATGCCTGTTCCCCCCCCCCCCCATTTACTTTATAAAACTCTTAAAATGGAGAGAGAAGATTAATAAACTGGATCTCAATATTGCTACTTTAAACAAGATAACCATCTGTGTTGCCTGTAAATAGAATAATATGGCATATGTTTCGATCATTCATGCCCATATATTGCTATGGAATTGTTGATGAAGACAGACAGAATTGACGTACATAATGCGTTATTGATTTCTCTAATGCGCACGAGGTACTTTTAACAAACAAACGCATCATAATATGTGTACTCTCCCAACAGATAAGAGATCTTTCCGCCGCACGAACAAACAAGGCGAAAAGTGGTAAATGAACGTATGTTGACACGGTTAACGATTTTCAAGTGTCGTCACTCACGGATATATAGAAATTCTCTTTAGTCTGAGATCAGTCGGAGTTCCATCGTCTGCCAATCAGAATAAGCAGTCTATCGTAACGACGGATGCAGTCACGTGTCTTCGTGCGGAAGAGATTAGTTACTTCATGGTTAATTCATTCTTTCACCAGTCGAATCACTCCGCATAGAATCGCCTTATTAAAGGGAGAAGCGTGCCTCCTGATATCTGAGGGGGGGGGGGGGGGAGAGGGAGAGAAAAGGCGGAAAACCAAAATGTTAAATTTTACAGACACGTATTTGCTTCTATATATGTAATTTGCGTTTTTTTAACTTTTGTGTAACTTTTATGACGATGTGTTTCCGTTTCTCGCATGATGAGGGATATGGTGTAACCATTGTTTAAATATAGGCACATGTGCTGTTTGCTTAAAACGATCTACAGCTTGTAACATGCGGAAGTTTTCTTTCAATTTTTTTTGGGGGGGGGGGGTGGGGGGTTACAATCTTCTTCGATAATTTAATTTCAAAGCAATAGAGTGATCAGCGGGTTAAAATCTTCTTATAGGTAGACATAGTGGTAGATAAAGAAAGTGCAACAGTAAAGAGGCAGCATATAAGATAGAAGTTTACGAGATACTGAAACATACACAAATTATTCATCTATCCATTGTACATACATTTCTGCTGCTTGGTACATGAACAAATGTTGAACCATATATACTCTCAATTGGACTCGTGGTTGGGTCTCACACCATCGTATATCACATGATTCATTATACTACAAACACCAAGTTAGATGAAAAAGTGCAGAAGTGAGGAGACATGTAAGCTGGAGCGTGTTGTATACCTAACTATGCTGCAAATAACATATAAATGGTTTATTTTAATATGCTGACTGTACAATACATTGTAAATGACATAGGCCTACTATATATAACACAGCTAAAAATCCCAGTATATGTGCGGAATTCGATCTAGGGCCTCTAGAGTTACCTAGAGTCGATCTAGAGTCATCTGAAGCGTTACCACGCCATGCTATGCTACACTGCATATATTATATATGCATATATTATATATGCATATAAAACCATAGCCTATATTATATATTCATATATTTCTCTTTAGTTATAACTTCGTCAGATATTCAGATTTCCTTATTCGTTCAAATTTTCGTACAGATTAATAGTGACTTCCAATTGTTGTATCGTTGATTCTCTTCGTTGTCGCTTTGTTTTATTTTTCTAATATTCTTATCTATCTATTTTTTTCGCTCACTTGCTTTAAATTTGTTTCGATTGTAAATATTTAATACCACCGTCCAAGCTGCTTGTTACTGCTTATTTGATGCGTGCATATCAAAGTGTATTTTTGTTTTTCTTGCTTTTATAATTCGTTGTTTTCTTTTCAGAATAAATCATAACATATGTAACAGGTGTATACACCAGACCATATATACCCACTTTAATATGTATTTTTGCTCGGGCATAAATAAGAATGCATATTAATGAGTATGCATATTAATGAATAACGCAACCCATAAAACTTCTGCATAATCATTTATGAAAGCATCAAGTAACCGAGTAAAAAGGTTTTGTGGTTAATGGAATACAAAAATGTATTAACCGTTAAGGACTGATTAAACGCGTGTACATTGCCAGTCTGGAAGCATCAAAATGATGACATTTATAGGCAAACGCCTTCGGCCACCTCCCCCCCCCCCCCTTCCCCACCCTGTTAAATGTCTTCCAACACGCCAATGATGACCTTTAAAGGATAAGAAGCCCAAAATGAAGTTTCGAATGAGATAATAACATAAAGTGCAGTCGCAGTTTACACACCCACGCATAATACTATTAAACTACAGGTCCTATGTACTAATACGCATTTTATTTACACGTAAATACGATATCACACAGGGTAGGGAATGAGTGAATGGATTGATGTAGGTTTAGATATGGAAATGTTAAGGTGCCGACAAAATGTTAAGAACTATTCGTAAGCATTGTTGCATTTTTTTTAAAACAAAACGATTATTTGAATCAGTTTTATTATATTAACAGTTTTATAATATATTAACAATAATATATTTAATATACCATGATGGATAAAGGTTGTGGAGTTAACAACACGATAAGTGAAGTTGCGATGTTTTCAGTGTGGTGTGCGAGGCTTTAGCTTTGGTCAACATAATGACAGAACGCTGTGGTTTTATCAACATGGCGGACATGGTGTTAACGATATATGTTGCACATACATAGTGATGCTTCAGACACAATAAACTAACATGAATACGTCTTATCAAACTTCTAGGGAAGTACATGAAAACTTCTTGTTCAAAACGACACAAAATATGTTTGTTCATTCCGTTAAACCGACTTCCACAACGACAGAATTGAATTTCTGTTCACAGTAAACGTGCAAATGTTAGTGTACTTGAAATTGTTCCTTAGTTCATTAGAATAACGAAACTTTAGCATATAATAAAACACGCTGCTGAAAAGTTTGCAACATCCATCCATCCATCCATCCATCCATCCATTTAATATATATATATATATATATATATATATATATATATATATATATATATATATATATATATATATATATATATATATATATATATATATATATATATATATTTATATTATATATATATATATATATTATATATATATATATATATATATATATATATATATATATATATATATATATATATATATATATATATATATATATATAGAGGTGTATAAAATGTTCCAAGTAGAACACGACAGAGTGCTCAATTCCGCGTTATGAAGAAGAGCGTAATGTAAATTTTGAATTTTGCAGCCAAACCTCTACTCAGAGTTTCATGCTTACTAGTAATCGTCAGGAGGTGTACTAAAAAGCTATCTCTCTTTCATCTTAGTCTTGACTTTATTTTGGGGGTGTTTTGGTTGGTGTCTGCAGCTTGCGAGGATTTCAGACCTTTTGTTCAGGAGATTAGGGCTAGAATGATCTATTATTGCTAGTTTCTATATATATATATATATAGATATAGTATTGACATTTCATTTTATTTATATGTATATATAATATCACCATGCATGCAGGACAGTTGCTCCAGGGCTAACAATAGCAACAACTGAAAATATGGGGGTTACATTTGATTTCTCTATAATATCGATATAGTTAGATTAAGTTGTAGGGAAAATGACTAATGTAGGTTATTACGTATACACCGTATAAGCATGCATGGGCCTACATATATATTGTATTGATTTGTCTTTTTGTCAGATTCTTCTAATTCCTATTTTGACAGGTTTTTGTCCAGACGCTGCTGAAACTACACTAATATCTCAGTCTCTGTTGATATAAGAATCCATTTGTTCTTGTTTTGATAATAACACATATATACGTTTTTTTCTCTCTGTCGTCAGTGTGTCGTTAATTCCGTAAAGCCCCGTAACTCAACACGTATAGATTGACAACCTCAGGCTGAAGTCTCATCTTATATAACAAAACAAGGACAATTCAAAATCAAGTTAATATTTCGTTGTACCGATCAGTAATTAGGCGAAGAACAAGAATATCACCATTTAGTGTTATGTAAAAGACGTAAATAAGCGAGAACGATTATTTTGGAATTATTTTGCTTGTGTCGTTCGGTCGCATACGATTCAGCACTTCTGCAGCTATATATAGCATTACAGAATACCGTAAGTATATATATACGTACATGCTATGCTGGATACAGAAACAAAGCAAATTTAGAAGACTGACGTGTGGACGTCTTGTTTACAAATGTTGGATTTCCAACGGTGGAGCCTACGCCCTCACAGATTACAAGTAAATGGTGGGAAGGGGGGGGGGGGGGTATGCAGGCCTCGTACCGTATATCAAAGTATACGCCAATTATGTTACCGGGTCATTTTTTACAATCTTCTTCTTTCATTATGTATGAATACAAATGAGAATACATTATTCTTATCCCATATTTCCCGGGCCCTATCAAGCCACCGGGCCACTTGCCTATGGTCCTCCCCTCTATACCCTATATGTACATATAATGAGTGGTTATCAACGAAAGTGATATACGACTGTGTGAACCTATACATCCCCCTTCAAGGTCAGTATACGACACTTGTTCCATGGAAGAAATAATTCCAAGGAACCAATTCAAGATTATATCATTAGTAGACGATACCGGCTACATTTGAATTAATTTCTCACTTTCATAAACATATCATTATATATCCATATAAATTGTTCATATATAAATCTATTTCATTTTGAAATTGAAATTTATACTCGACGCTCGCGTATTCTGAAATACTACAATAAATGTTCAACTTGAAACGATTCATCTAAATATTATGCATTTTTCTAATAACCATACACGTCAACTGGCGCTCTGTGGAATCTATTTATAGTCTAGGAATCAAAAAATTGGAACTCAGATGTATAAAGTACATTCACGTGTCCAAGAAAGTTTTGTCTTTACGCATATTTGGAGATACACAAGATTGAACGAACAAACGAACGAACGAACGAACAAGCAATTGTCTTTTCCTTCATCATTTACATTATTCTGCTTGTCGGTACTACATATATGATCCCAGTTGTTAAACTCAAACACACTGGAACACCATGGAGAGTCCATTACGCTCTTCATTAACGCATGTTCCGTTATACGATTGATAAATGGACATGCATAAAATCCGGCATTAACATGCAATATAGATTAATGTCATAAGAAAGTCCAAACAGACACTGAGTCAGTGAAGCAATATAGCTCTATATACATGCACGCTATGAGACTAAAAGTTGTTTTGACCGCGTCTTATAAGATGATATTATATAGGCCAATAGTTAGACACATTGTCTGCATATATATATATATATATATATATATATATATATATATACATATATATACACATATGTATACATATATATATATACATATACATATATATATACATATATACATAATATACATATAAATATATACATATACATATATATATATATATATATATATATATATACATATATATATATATATATTACGTGCCCAAAGTGATATGGGTATTAATGCAAATTCTTTGATATATAGGGTGTACCCATATCTGTATAATTTTTTTATATAAATATATATATTAGCAGTCATATACCAGACATCTATGTTTAAGTGTTGGAATGTTTTAGATATTTAGATATAGTATATAGATGTTTATATTAATAGTTTGCGGTCACTCGCGAATAAGATATGTTTACATGTTACTTATTATGTTTCATTTTATACTGAGAAGAAGTAAACCGGTAATAAAAAACAAGAGCTACTGCCAGATTCACCACAAAAGTCATATACTCACCTCCCAGTCTTCTGCTTCACAGTTTAGTTATCTTCTACACGGCATGCTCCACCATTCTTGTAATTGTCTACATTGTAAGCCAGCTCACCGTCTTAATAAATTCCGAGATATATACGTCCATTCTTTACGTGAAGCTGAAATTCCTTGTATGATCGCGCACGCACACATTTTGTCAGGCCTCGCTACTTAAATGGGTTGTACATGCGCACAATAATTGTTGCTAAGTAACCGAATCTGCCACCGTATAGATATATAAGCAGCGAAGATGCATTAGCGAAAAACTGTTGTTTTTATGATCGCAATTCCCTAAACTAAGTCATCAACACATAGATTATGTATGGTTTATACTGCACGCTACACGGCAATATACATTTATGTAGTGTTTAATTTCAATTTCTCCTTTATCGACTTGGAACGATTTCCTATTATTTCTCTTTTTTCATTATGTCTTCTGGTGGTTCTATTGTTGTTGCTGTAACTTTATATTTTATTTTTACGTAGATTATTCCTTTTCTTTTTTCTGTGCAGCTGCTAGAATAAAGTAGCATAGGAAACCTAACATAAAACAAACGAACCGTCAGAATCAACAATACTCAAATCTGGGTCTGAAATAAAACTTACGGTTCATCCCTATATAAGCGGATCTTCAGCTTCAGAAAAATGAGAATAATACAGTCCACGAAAATGAATGAAAATGATGCATTGGCCCTATTGTATAATGCTAGATTGAGAATGTAGAGGAATATAATCCTATACGCTGGAATACTAAAGGTAAATCAGCAACACCCCAGCCCCTCCCACCCCGCCCCATTCCCCTTCATCAAAATGTGATGAAAACCAAATAACGGTCACTGCTGCATGTTGAGTCGTTCAGCAAGAATTTGACTACCGTACCACCCGGCACCCTCAACATATTCATTGACTTAGTTATGAACAGTGGCGTAGCTACGAGGGGGGGGGGGCGACAGTCGCCCCCACTGGGATTTTGGGTGTCGAAAAAAAATTACATGTGCGAAAAATATATCATTGGTCTGAATGGTCTCGAAATTCCATGATGACCACTCGTGAACGACCCTTCGACCGCGGACCGGCAGTAGGCTATAGTTGCTGAAAAACCTGACGTGACAGCGCATAGGCCGAGAAGTCTACAGTTGTCGCACTGTACTGAAAACGCATGTTAACGACCGTCGAATAATATAATTCCTGCTCTACAAGACTACAACGCACATAATGTTTACTACTGCATCTGTGTGTTCGACTGTTCGGGCAAACTTTGCCTTTGTCACTCTTTTTAAAATATCCATAATCCCTAACATACAAATAAATACTAATACAAACAGCCAATCGGTATCTTGTAACCAGTGCGCATTAACTGATCAAACAAGCTAGTGAGCAATACTATACCCTTATAGAAAGGTGGTTTCCAGGTACTTGAATGCCAAAGAAGATGTTAAAAGGTAAAAAATGCTGACATCATTTCTCACATCATTGCTCGCGTCATTGCCTCGATACCCTGTTACATTTTCAATCGGGTTTTCACTTCTGGGACGTACCCTGATGCTCTTTAAACCGCTAAAAAAACAAATTTTCAAGAAAGGAGACAACACTATCGCTGAGAACTACCGGCCAACAGTGGCGGAGCGTCCAAACAGTCAGGGGCGCAGGGGCGGATGCCCCTCCCCCCCTGACGGACTCAAATGGACTGCTGGTGCCCTTTTCAGCTTGTTTTTACTTATTCGCGATTATTGACTTTTTAATTGCACTCTCATCTACCTATTGACATTTGTCACATTTTGTTGGTGTAGTTTACTGACAAAATACTCTAACGTACGGCGGTATTTAATTTATCGGCACTTAATTCTGTTGTACGAAACTCTTTCCAAGAACTGTACGGGGTGTTCGATCTATTTTTTCGAAAACATGAGCACTCATAAAGATGCCACAGGGATTGTGATGAAGCGCATGTACTTTCAACACCCATATAAACTTCCGACTTGTCACAAATGGCGATGACACATATTTATTCTTCGTTTATCTGCAAATTAGCAAGGCCCGGAAAGGGTCATTTCCGGCGATCTAGGGAATATCTTTACTCAAAAAAAATCTGTACGCTCCGCGCCAACCTGTGGTGGCGCTCCGCTTAGATAGTATCGAAAGCGCCCCTACAGGCCATTCTCGCCCCCTGACCAAAACCCCTAGCCCCGCCACTGCCGGCCAATCAGTCTATCACCCTAATAATATTTCAGACGCAATCTTTGATGTCAGTTTGACATATAGTTCGGTCATTTCAGTATGTTACTTGGCTGAAAGCCCAGTCAATCTTTCTTTATTTTCCACGCGCAATTTGCAGATTTGTCGAAAAATGTCAATGCCGGTGTGAAACTCACAAAAGATATGTCATGATATTTCAAAGTAACTTACAAGATTGTTTTTTTTTTTCATTTCACTAAACTATTTGATGACCATATCAAAACATGGGATTTCAAAATAAAGGATGTTGAGAAAACTTTAGAGCAGCTTAGAAGGCCTGGGAAGTGTCATTTCCAACGATCTAGGAGGCCTTTTTAGCTAAACATTTTCTGTGCGCTGCGCGCCAACTCATGGTGGCGCTCCGCTTAGATAGTAACAAAAAATGGTCAAGGCCCCCAGGAAATGTTCAAGCCCCCCAGCGCCCCCCTCCCCACTGAAAAAATCCTGGCTACGCCACTGGATATGAATTCTCCAAGTTATAACAACATACTCTAGAATCATTCTGGCAAAAAAGACGTGTCCAGGATGATGAGAATCTGGTGGAAAAATTATACTTTGGAAAAAACAACAACAACTGTAACAACAGTGAGGGCATCCACTGAAACTGAGTATATAGAACGTGCATGCATTGCAAGGCTGTATACCGAACCAGCATCTAAGTCAATTATGCCGCTGGTAATCACTAAAAGGTCAAAAACTAATAAAAAACAACAACATATTTGACTTATTTCTAAGCTTCAATAAACTAACAGGCGTACTTAATTCTGTGAGTTGTAATTTTATGTTTTATCGACGAGAATCTCCACGACGATATTGTTTCATTTTTCAAAAGGATCTTTTCTATATTGACCTTGATGACGAGAGCCGAGATAACTTCATGTTTAATTCAACATCAGTTCTACACTTGATAAGCAAAAGAAGAAGAAGAAGAAGAAGAAGAAGAAGAAGAAGAAGAAGAAGAAGAAGAAGAAGAAGGGAGAACGTGACGTTAACAAGTCGGACTTGTCGAGCCGAGAGTGACCACTTGAGTTAATTAGGCTGACCGTTAATAAAGACAACTCTATATACAGCATTAAGAATTGACGCGGTTTCTAACGTCTTTGCAGATTTAACTGAAATTAATGTTAAAGTGATTTTTAAAGTAATTTTTATAGTGATCAACTGAATGCACACCAGGCTGTGGAAGTTGTCTATCCCCCCCCCCCCGGGTATTGAACCCATCTCCCATCGCCAAAAAAAAAAACAAAGCAAACAAGCAAAACGAAATGAAAAAAAAAACACAAAAGCACAAACATTAAGAAAAAGAAAGGAAAACGAAGGAAAACAAGACAAATTAAGGACACAGAAAATGGTTTACTAATAATCCAACCAAAATTTAGCATTTTTAATTTGGTTATACTTTGAACTTTGTTCAATATAATAGCAATTAATGAGGAAACTAAAGCAAACTTCCCAATGTTTCTTCTGTACCAAACGAACGAACTAAGGTTAATTAGTTGTACATTCCGTACAGTATGCCTATAGCGTCGGTATAGCGATGGGCGGTATTACCTGCAGAATAACAATTTGAATTCATCCAACTGCTATACTGTATGTACTTTAGATCCTCCTGCAAGCAGGAACTCGCGAACAAGCCTCATTGGCTTATCAAAGCCGCAAGCTGACCGAAGTCAGTCTCTTTTATTCATATTTCACGTCCATGATTATGAATTGTCAATTGTCAACAACTCTGTAACTGGACGACATACATTAATCTTGGAGTGATTCGAGCTGGGTTTTTTTTAGTGAAGCACATCCTCTGCTGTATAACTATCTCATAATGTCATGGTACTGGAGAATATCATTACTGCACTATCACTAAACATTAGCAACATATGGTGGTCTGCGCAAAAAATGTGTGCTATAGTTAGTAGGCTAGGCCTACTACATGGAATCTGTTGACACTGCTGCGCTTTTACGTACCGTGCCAGACATTCGTGACGTCACGCTGTAGATGTGACGTCATGCATGGGATTCCGGGCTTACACTGTGTGCCGTATACTCATAACTATCACTGTATATGACGTCATCATCATAAACGAGTTTTAAATGTTAAAATGAGAGGAAAATGCTCATCTCACTGCTCTCAAATATAGTACTGTGTTAATGTAAATCTCTACTACTATAGGCTGTTATATTATATCGGTTTCATATGACCTGCAGGGAAGAGTAGTTCTCCCCCTTAACTAACATACGAAATCTTTAACCTTAGGCGGTTTCAATTAGCCATAATTCTAGAGAAATATACTTTACCAAACACTACCTGCAGACAATTTTTGGCCAATGTATCACTTTTAGAGCAATTTTAAATTGCCCTAACCGTCGTTATTTTACTAGCTAGTTTGGGGCAAACCTAGTTGGATACATACGCAGGTTATCCAGTGTAGACTTTTTGGCTATGTAAGTTACATCCCAGGAACATTATAAACTGTAAAATCTAGAGGTTACTATAGTCTATATATCTAGACTGTCTGTTTTTTTCTTCCCAAGCTGTATAATACGACCGACTATTCGTCATCTTACTATTTGACGACGACCTCATTTTTATTCCGTGAAGCCTTCATACTCCGAACAGCTAACTGAGGTGAAATTAGAGGGCGGGCTGGTAGAAATTCGAGATCGTGAGTATAATACTGACAACAGACATCCACGGTCTTGAACAAGACTAATATAAGAGGTTACCACCTTCGTGTTACAAGCACATAAGTCTGTAGCACTATAGGCGTGAAGAACAATATGGAACCATCCCAATTCTCCCTCCGTCCATAAACATCAAGTTGTTATTCATCTTTACCGATTTCACCACTGAAAGGTTATTTGGAGTGGTCTTCAAAGCCTGAGTGGACTTAGTCAAGCACATCCTCTGATTTAGCCTCGTTATACCCAATAGAAGTAAAATAGGATCATATATAGAACTGATCTAAAAAAAAACAGATTAAGACGCCACAAAGCGTTTTCAATGCTACCAAACACAGGCATCCTAAATTCCCCGATGTTGCTTGCAAGAAATACATAAATTACTTGTGTATAGATATTTCTTCGTTTAAAAATATGTAAAGAAGATTACTTATTCAGATCATGGAAGGAAATCCATACAATTCCTCAAATACCACTATTGTTTTTCAAATTTAGCCCAACAAAACAATGTGCAGGGCGTCACGACGAAGGCCGGGGGGGGGGGGAGGGGGCACGTCGAACCTTATTGACACCCCTAACCATGGGCATTTACACATAGATCCAATTCATTTCACCACTATAAGCTTCCGAACAATGCAAATACTTTGCCAATATATAACTGAAATTGTAGACACCCAGAACCCGTGAATGCTTTAAAACATTCACCAATGTTGAAGATAGCAGGGCTTGTTAGATGTAAAGGATTCGGTATCACTAAATTCGATCGATTTGAAGTTAGCTACAGTTACAGCTAATACTAATATGGTTGATCCAACAATAACAACGGAATTTATGAGGTAATCAAAAGTGGACAAACATCTGCAAAATAAGAAGAAAAGAAGACAAAGAAAACAAAAAAGGATCAAAAACAGTACGAATGGCATAAAAACCGACAAAGACTTCATCAGTTTCACAGAAGACAGAGTTCGACAAAACATGGTCTCAGTAGGGAGGGCCCCAGATCGCACCCGTGTAATCCCAATTTGTTGATGTACCCCGATCCCCTATTAGATGTAGCGACTATGATAGCACCCGTGCAATCCCACTTTGTAACATACCCAGATTCCCTATAACTTAGATGTAGCCACCAATGATCACACCCGTGCAATTCCAACCATAATTTGATGTATGGTGATATATATCTATTTGATATATGTATATATGTATTGATCGCCCATCAGTACGATACCAATATGAGATCGCCTCTAATAGTATACACTGTGCATGACTTTGATTTTTGAGATTGCCCATACTAATGAGTAAGAAAGGACCGTATATCATATTATATGGGATATATTTTAGATGCATTGCTTGGACGTGCGATATAATTTTCTCACTCGGGCAAACCCACTTTGTAACGTATACCCATATTCCCTATAACTTAGATATATAGCTACCAAAGACCTCACCCGGGCAATCCCATGCCACATCACATGGTACAAAAACTGCAGAAAGGAATTTTCAAGTTGTATCCAGAAAACACCATACATTGGAACCAAGGTCATTCAAGATGAAATAGATTGATCGAATTCAACGGCTCTTTTTAGGACCACCAAATAATCCAGAAAGAGCAGGCTTTTCTCCGTTAAACATGCAATCTGTGTCTTTGTGTCTATTTTGTATTGATTTGTTTTTACCCGTTTTCAAAACGTGCATATTCACTAAGGATGATATATGTTTCCACTTTGACGGTCTAGTTTTATTCACGGTACGTAGGCTGATATAATTAGAAGGGAGATACTAAACTTGCATGTGTTGACATTTTTTGTCTTTGGCTTTATTTATTTATTTATTTTTGCCCCATTTTAATAACAGGCATAGTCGTAAAGTCGCCACTAGATTAGATAGGAGCTTCATCTAGTCATGACGGACTGGTAATGTCATATAAGGAGAGTAAAAGTGCATTGTTTACAGCACACCCTTAACTGTGTGAAACCGAGTACAAAATGAGTGACTCAAAGAGCAAAAGAGCACACCGTGATCAAAAGAGAGTCGTTTAGATGAGCACTTGAGCACGTGCTCATAGTAGAATAAGCAACAAAACATAAACGCATGATGTGGTTCATGTGATGAGCACGTGAGCACAAAATGAGTGACTCGAAGAGCAAAAGAGCACACACCGTGATCAAAAGAGAGTCGTTTAGATGAGCACTTGAGCACGTGCTCATAGTAGAATAAGCAACAAAACATAAACGCATGATGTGGTTCATGTGATGAGCACGTGAGCACAAAATGAGTGACTCGAAGAGCAAAAGAGCACACACCGTGAGCGAAAGAGAGTAGTTTAGATGAGCAATTGAGCATGTGCTCATATTTATATATTAAAAAAAGTATGTTTGAAACTTACCTATCAGGCCATGTCGGATTTCTCATGCTACATAGCCTAATATACATCACAGGTGGAAAGATCATAGATAATATTGTCAATAAGGTACCGCCGACTAAGGACAGGACTTTACTAAAGTCTGGTACAGAAGCAGCTATGAACAAAGTGACAGCAACTAGTAGTGTTCTGGTCAAGGCTCGTTTCCAACTAAAATCTGAAAAAAAACAAGAGAAGCTTACAAGAGAAGTTTACTTGCGGAGTGTATAGCCTAGCTAGTGGTTAACGCCGGCGTCTCCCAGTCATGAGATCCCCGGTTCGATTCCCCGCCGACAGCAGTGTGTGTCGTCTGACAAGGGTGTTGTTCAATAACAACTTCCCGACATGGACGTTAAATGGATGTGGGCCGAGAGATTGGCTTCGGTCAGCTTGCGAGTCTAAAAGCCTCCATGGCTTCTTTCGAGAGTTCCTGCTTGCGGGAAGATCACATATACATACACACATACTTTTGAATGCAAGACAAGAATGGAAAGAACAGAAGGACTGATCATAAATAACTGACTAAACAATACTCACCAGTTCCTATCCCGATTAATTCCTCAACATCCTGGAATACTGGATTCAGAAGCACTACGAACCCACAAACCACGTGTATAGTAATGAGCAACAGCGGTATCGTTTTGGTATAGGGCTGGGTTGGAGTACCTCGAAGACACTTTCCTTGTTACGAAGGTAATCTCCGTAAACGTAATAAGCGACGAACGTCAAAGGAAGATAATACGAGGCTACAACTAAAAAGCAAAAAAAAAAAAAAAAAACAGAAATACTTTGTAAGTCAAGTTTTCCTCGAAGGCAAAAATGCTGAGCAAGAAGAAATAAAGATTTAGTTAACCTGAATTACAAATTGACCGAATTTCATAACATCGAAACAAAATCGAAAACATGATCAACTTCTTAAAACACTTAAGAAACTAAATGTGGTATCACTGAGTGACGTCATTATGCCGCTAGTCCGAATTGGGGAGGGAAAGTGTACGGAAGGGGGGGGGGAGGGGTGGGCGATAAAAATTTAATTTTCATTGCTATCCTTTTCATATTTCCACGTTGGAAGTATACGCAGTATTGCCTGGCAGTGAGACTGATGACAGTATATTACTTAAAGATAACATTTCCTAAGTTTGCCTTTATTTGAATGGAAGTAGATTCAATTTTATTATAGGTGTACCCCACGATGAGAGAAAAACCATTTGAAATGGACCCCGTCCCCCACAACACCACCACCCTCACCCTTCATATAAGAAGCTGTACGAACATATTAAGACCAATGTTTACTTCCGATATGAAAACATCAACATACAAGAAAGCGAAGGCTACTGTATGCGTTCACATTAACGTTACACATTTATGATCATAGAAGCTTATTATATGGTTAAGTTCTACAGAATCTTCATGAGTTGGGCAATTTGAGTAATTTATAAAAAAAAAAAAACTGGGGTCCTTCCCACCAAGTTTATATAGAAAATCGGAACAGCGATTAAGCAGGAATTTTTGAAACAAAATTGGACACACACACGATGACCGCCACACCCACGGACAAGTTTTGAACCCTCCGTCAGTCATGGACTTCCGGTCACCCTGGGGTACCCCACCACGGGTGACCTCCCGAGAGTAGCTACACATAATTAAAATTAACCATTACCATGGCAAATGTTGCTATGGGAACTGACATTGATGTGTGTATGGCTCAACTGCATGACAAAGGAATTAAATCTAACAGATTAAGCAAAGACTTGCTAGGGTGTAACAAACCGTTTTATCGAATGCAGGAAAGTTTGTGTCCCACACATTTAAGTTACTGACACCTTTCCTTCCTTTTGCAAGCCAAGAATTTTTTTCCCCAAGTTTGCTATGATGTTTACAAAAGAGGAAATGATTTTGTTTGCTTACTGAAATAGGATAAGATCAAACTTCGGGAGAAGTCAGTTTGTTTTCTCATATCGTGCTGAATGGTTGGATATATAGCGTGACCAACCAGGGAAACAGAAATTAGGCCAACTCCTGCGCCTAAACTCCAATATGAGGGCGGGTTATACTGAACGTCGACTTGCGGTTGAGCCTGCGGGGCTTCCAGCAGAATACTTATCACTAATATTATGGAGGCCAGTCCTGTAGAAACGGTACCTCCTACCGCAATAAACCTGATGAGGGAAATTATGAAGCAACAACACTGAAATAGAGGGCGCTTTATAATTCAATCATATTCAGGTTTGTTCTGCTTATTGCCTTATCTTGAAATACATATTGCCTTATCTTGCAAACCCAATGAAAGAAATACATATGCAAGCGCATAAGGCACCCATGTAGTACTACATTAGACTACTACGAAGCACACAATAATTGGGCGGTGTATGATCTTGTTCTCGTGAACCAAAATAGTTAGCAGACGTTTTATTGGCTCATTTTTATAGTCTTATCATCAAAGAAGGATTAAAACTGGCATATGCAATGCCAGATAAACACCATATGGAGTCCTATCGGGCACCTTATCATTGTTTCCCACCTTAATAAGTTTTGCAGGCACGACCCCAAGAAAGAGATGTGTGTGTCTTGGCCGGAAATGTTGACAGGCTCCTTGATCTACAGGGGTCTTGATTCTGGGGCCGGACACTTATCTGATCTGCCTTTTGGATAATCCGGCCTTGGGCTTACACCTAGCCTTTCAATTTTGGAAGAATATTCAGAGAATTGCAAAGCAGAATTTATATTTCGATTTAATCCCTGTCCCTTCAAACCGCCACTTTAACGCCCCAATTCGAGTGCGCCTCAACTTGAATGCGCCCTGTCTATACCATTACTGCAGTGAAACGGCATTGAAAGGACAAACAATAAACCCAACCAAACATAATACTGTACAGTAGCATTGTTTAAATGAACAGACAGTACTGAAGAATAGCGTACATTAGGATGGTACGAATGAAACAACAGTAGTAGTAGTAGTAAGTTGAGTCTCGTCTATGCGACATGCTCCGCCACGTATTACGATCTTGTGCAAGGTTTATTACTTCCTCGAAATTGAAATAAGGGGTTAATCAACGGTCTAGCGTGCGTTACTCACATGATTAATGCACGATCGGGGGATAATGCAAGCGATGCACGAGGGCGGAGCCCGAGTGCATCCAGCTATAGCATTAACACCCGGAGTGCATTAATCATGTGAGTAACGCACGCTAGACCGTTGATTAACCCCGTTCATTCATACACTACCATTTGTGTGGGGGACAAATCATAAAACAAAACAGTTTTGGTTACATATAACCAAAGATTTATTAAAGTGATGCCCCGTAATTTTACCGTGCGTTACTCATAGGATTAACCACGGTCAGCTGACCTGAATGGACCAATAGGATTTAGGAATCTTTACTAAGTATGAATGAACAACAGATAACAAATAAAATGACAGTCCTTATTACGTGCGTATGGAACGCCATGTTAACATTTATTCAATAGTTCCATACGCGCGGTTAAAACGAGAGATACAGGAATGACGTCTGGCAGGAGAAACAAGTGACGTATCAGTTCTCACTAGTATTATACAGATTACTTGTGTAAGTTGCACATCAAATGAATAATTGTGCATTGTGCATATGTCATTTTGGCACGACCGACACTGGATATCCTACATAATTGGTTTTAGTGAACTATCTGAGATATAATCCAACTGCATTTGTGTTATTTGCTGGTATTATTGAGCACAATCTCTCGGTACAGATAAAAAAAGGTTTAATAATCTTTTTTTTCTCCAATCTATATACCCTATGGTGTGCACAAGATACTAATTGGATTTCATATGTCAATCACGCTAATATAACTATCCTTTGTGGGAGATTATGCCATTGTTTTTGCAACCTTTGGTTTTGATTGAAATGGAAAATATCAAAGAATAAAGAAATGATAACAAATGATAAAAAAGGGATAATAGTGCAGTAACGTACTACTAAGGGTTTTGTAATCACAAAGAAGGCTAAGAGAGCACTGCCAATCGGATTATATTGAGTCAATGTATAGTTATCCAAGCTCGAAGCTAAATTTGTGAAATATGTGTCAAATCGATTGCCGAATGCATAAACTGGGTCATACAGCTGCCATAGGCTATGTGGAATGATTGCGTAATCATCAACTCCAGCCATAGAATGAAGGATACAACATAGTGATGAAACTTTTAGTTTTTTTTTTAATATTCACGCTGAGCTGTTCTTCCCTTAACGTTTTCGCAAATAATTATGTATATATATATATATACATATTTATTACCAGAAGTCTTTAGGTGTGCCAAACCAAACGAGTGGACAAAGAGCCAACGCAACCATTGGTAGAACTGTACAGACTTGCAAATATTCCAACTGTAAAAGAATCTCGATATTCCTTGAGATGATCAAGAGGAAAGCCACACAAGCTCCGATCAGGGTAACATCAATGACGACGGTAACTATAAATCTAATAAAAAAAAACAAAGAAAAAAAAGAAGAACAGAAGAGTGAGAGGGAGAAAGAGAGATGGAGATGGAAGTGGAGAGAGAGGATTAAGTAGATCAGATAAAGAAAGGATTATACGTTCATGCGTCACACCTCCCACCCCCACCACCCCCTCCCACCCTCAACATGAGATGGAAGGGGGTGAAAGTAGCCTGGCAAATTGACATAAAACTTAATTGAGTGAGAAGAGTAACATTTAAACACCACTGAAATCTCGCAAAAGGGAAACTTCGTATACGTGTTCATAGTATCGAACACATTAACCCCAAAGCGGTGGATAGATGTCGTACTATATACAGGCTATACTGGGGTGTTTTTCCTACCCCTTTTTAAACCCCTTATTTCTCCCTCCCTTTCTCCCGCCCCAGGAAAACATTATTCGGTAAACGAATGAAGACATCGGTCACTGCTGCCAAATGATTGTTGTGACGCCCATTAGCCATCGCATCCACGCATGCTCTGTATAATAAAGGGGCAAATCCCCATGTTCAGAAGAAGTATACTTACAAACAGACACGCTGATAAGTTTGAATTAGGATATGCAAAGAAGACTGAAATACATTTCCAGTTGTCACGGTCATATAATATCATCATAATAATCAGCATTTATTTTTTACGACGCTTAAATGACCACAAATGTGGGAGAAACCCGCAAGGGCTTATGGATTACAACTTGCACGTCGGGTGGCTTCCAATTCAACATTTAAACTCAAATTTTGAATATCTTTTCAAGTTAGAAAATCATTTCAGATGGGAAAACCGTAGATTGCTCTTGGACAAAATAAAACCCACCTTTCTATGACCCGGCCGGGGATAGAAAACCCCGAACCTCCCGATTACTAAGCCTCATTGCTTCAAATGCCACCGCCTTTATCCACTTGACCACATCAACGGTATGGTGCATTAGGGTGCATCAGTTGGAACCTTTACCAGTTGGACATCGCTTACGGAACTTTAACGTACAATGTAAATTTAATGGGGGTTTTCTGTCAGTAATTAAACAAGTAAGATCACAAATGGTCATTACTTTTTGCTCTGACTAATACACCAATTATATCGCCACAAGGAACACTTCCCATTAGATAAAAATCAATGTATAATTTTTATAATCCTCTTAGCAAAGCAACACCTTGAGGAGTGGTGCCTTCAAGAATGCTTAGCACACAAAAGTGACACAATTATATGCGGGTTAAATATAAGAGAAGCGAATGATAGCTGCATGTTCATACCTTCCGATTGGACCAAATGCTTCATATCCGATGGCTGCGTACGGGTATCGGGTTTGACGTCTGTATAATTCAAATCTCTCTTGTAGGATGACCCAACACCTGCCGAGCAGGATTCCCGTGTACGTCTGCGTAACTCCAACAACGGCTAGGATTAGTAACCCATACCATCCTGTATATGATAAATTGTAGCATTTAGTGTATAGAATCTACCATTTATGTTCACTTCAAATTTTACCCAGACTGGTTAAGGTTAAGCGGAAGGACGGGTTGATTAAACATTTTACGATTAAGGGTGCATGTGGTTGTGGGGCCGTTGAATGCGACGCCCAAGTACGAAATTTTGATCTCCTCCGCCCCACCCCGCCCGATCCGAAATAATAAAAAAAAAAATGGAGCTGAAATATGGAGGGGAGAAAACTGATGACCTTTAAATATTTGTAGAATGCATTTAAAGAAAACTGGGTAGTAAATACCACGTTATACCGGGTATCCGTGTGTTCACGAGCCGATACATAGGCCTACCTGTTTTAGCAATAGCCACTGGTAGTACGAGCACTCCAGTACCCGCGACGGCTGAAACAATAAAGACGGCACCGGTAAAAATACCAAATCCTGTCGACCCTTTGTCCTCGTCTGGTTCACTGGATAGCTATACAAAGATAAGTCACAGTTCACTGAAATCACACATATAATCTGAAAAGCTTTGCTGGATATTTTTTTTTGTAGGCCTTCTTTATCATGATAACTTTACTATATATTTATTCATACAATATTCGCATTCAAAACCGCTTCATTCCAAAGGCCACAACAACAATTCTTCGTAAACTTCAGTGTTTTCATGTATTGGCCTAATATTGTAACCTCAATTATAGACAGTGCATCATTGTGTTCGTCTTCTTCGAGATAAATTGTAACAATATTGTTGCAGCAGTTTAAAAAAAAACTATATTATAAATAATAAAATAATAATAAATAATAAATACCATATATTAAAGTGCTGTTATCATGAAATAAAACATGCTCAAGAGCACTGTACAAAAGAACCAAAACCTGGAATATAAAAATACCAAACTTAAGAAAACCTAAAAGTAATAACAACAGCAGTAAAAGTAAAACCTGATATAAGACAGGGTAATAAACCACAATAAAGAAAATATAAATATACATAAATATGGGCACAGTAAAATGAATAAAACAAAGAAATGTGAATAATGTGATTAATGCCCATACTCGAGCCTAAAAAGATAAGTTTCCAAGTGCTTCTTAAAAGTGTCAATATGTGTGATATTTCTCAAGTGATGGGGAAGAGAATTCCAGAGCTTTGGACCTGCAGCACTAAAAGAACAATCTCCATATGTGACTTTGTTAGTATGAGGAATGATTAGAAATAGATGACTTTGGGACCGTAATGCCCTAGCTAGCGTGTAGCGTTTAACTAAATCAGACATATAACTCGGAGATTGATCATTAAGAATACGAAAAACGTGCAGAATGAGTTTGTAATTTATCCGGCGATGAATTGGTAACCAATGCAGGTCTCGGAGTACAGGAGTGATGTGTTCGTAACGACGGGTTCTGGTGATGATTCTGGCAGTCGTATTCTGGACCCTATGTAGTTTTTTGATTGAGGAGCATGACGTTCCATTCAGGAGAGCATTACAGTAATCGAGACGAGATGTTACCAGCGAATGGACGAGAGACTTGGTTACCTCCTCGTTAAGGGATGGACGAATTCTCCCGATGATACGTAATTGGTTGTAGCAAGACCGACTTATTAAATTTATATGGTTTTCCATAGACAAATATGAGTCAAATAACACACCGAGATTCCGTACTGATGACGAGGGTGGAATGACATCATTGCCCATTCTCAATGAAGGAAGGTGGATCGTTCGTTTGCTATGCTTTGAATGGAAAAATATCACGTCTGTCTTTTCATCGTTAAGCTTAAGCATGTTATCAGCCATCCATTTTCTGACATCTTCAAGACATGTCTCCAATATATGTAGAGGATTAATTGCATCAGGAGAATCAAGTGGCTTAAACGAAAGGTAAATTTGGGTGTCGTCGGCATACATATGGTAATCAAGGCCATGCTGCCTTATATGCCTAATATTCAATGAGAAGGTGTCATTTTGAGTATTAATTTATTAATTTTTGTGAAGGTAAAAATTCATCAAGGGTCAACAGTATTTGCAGAACTCAATATAAACGGAACATATATCTTAGAAGGATATTCCAATTTCGACAGTTCTGAAACTTTGTGTGAGATCTCTCTACGTTGTTCGCCAAATTCTCCCCGCTCATGGTCCACCATTTCTCAGTGGTGTAACCAGACTTTGTGGCGGGGCTGAAGGGGAGGGGGTGAGTTACGCGCGCTACCAGTATACAGTGGTAGAACATCCCACACGATGTTTCAGAAGTGTGGAAATTGGAATATCTTATCACCATTCATGACTAACACTAGACTTCATAGCTAAATTAATAGTTTCAAAATTGAAAGCTATGAAAGCCTCTTAAGTCCACCATATCGTATAACTTCCAGGTGCTTCGCCCGGACCCCACCAGGGCCATGTGACGGGCCCTGGACCCCATGCAGATAGCGCAAAAAGTTCTCATTGCCGGGTAAATAAATTTAACCCGCCCCCCTCCCGCGCTTGGAATGACACTGTTATACCGACTATGTCTTTTATTTTTCGCACAAACAAATGGATAAACTGCTCAGAAATATTGCCAATCAAAACAAATTTCTCAAATAGAAGCTTAGCTGAGCGTTGCTGCTAGTTTTCTGCCGTGTACCCAATGCCGGAGACAGCTGCTTGATTGTGTATAACCATTGTATTATCACGCATTGCCTCTCAAATATGATGCAGATCAACCGACTCGTAATCTCAAATTGCAAGCTGCAATAAAAGCCGTTGTTCAGATCAATTAGGATGTACTATAGCCTTACCTCATTATTCAGTAAATTATCATCTTCTTTAGAAGTGTCAAAGCCTTCGTTGACATTTTCCAGATCGTCTGCAACATCTTTAAGCGGGAAAGAATCGTCAGCCATACGGGTTACTTTGCAAGGAAAAGCCAAGACAAGCGGCAAAGTAGGATTCTATATAAATTTGTTCCAATAAACGGTCTGTATTTTATCCTAAATCCGGTTAAATAAACTACCTGCATGAAGTGGTACTATGGTAAAGTTTCTTTACTAGTTATATAACTAGACACCACAGATACGTATAACACAAGTCGATCGTAGCGACTACAACTCAGTACTATATTATGCATAGATCTATCTTCTTATCTAACGCCAAGTCAAGCCACATTTCACTACCAGTAGGAAACGTTTATTTGCATGCAATGGGCGTTACACTTCGTTGAACAGTTAGTGCTGATAAAGGAATGTGTATGCAGAAGCTATGTATGATATGGGACCACCAATGCATATAGGCAACTTGATCGCCTGACAGGATAAAATGGACAGTTAAATATTGCAGTTTATTGTAGTTGGAAAGAAACTTAACTAATAATGTACGTTATAACGAGTTCTCGAAAAACTTTCCAAATGTTATTATATCTTTTTTTGTTACAGCCTATCTTCGGATCAATACAAAATCGGTCAGCATAAATCAGTGCGTGTCTGTTAGATGACCTCACTCGAGTCTATCAGATGACCTCAGCCAAGGAAATCTGATGACCTATTGCGATTATGAACATTAATCCGTGTGGAAAAAACCTGTTTCATTATTAAAATCATTATTATCAAAAGGACCTCTTATTCTAGATTTCAAACACTCTTATAGTTCAAAACTACTTAAAGTAGGCCTTTACCTCACCTATGCTATCTTTGGTTTACCATCTTTTTAGCAATATACCTGCACAATTTGGTGAAAATGACTAGCTGTGTGCAGAGCCGACGGGAAAGGGGTGGGGTAGTCAAGCGAGCCTGCAGCCCGGGTCCATAAGGGGGGGGGGCTGGGCATATATGGGATAAAATAATGTGTTCACTCCCACTTATGAATGTACCATGCATGAAGTAGATAAGCAAGTAGTCAACTATGTATGCATTGTGTTTGAAAGAAAAATTGGACACACAATGACACATACACACACACCCAACCACACACACACAGACACGTTTTGACCCTCCCTCAGTCATGTACGTTCGGTCACCCTGGGTGCCAAACCATGGGTGACCCCCGAGAGTAGGAAAATTAAGCATCACCTTGGCAATTAACAGTTAACTGTTACCATGGCAACCAGACATAGCTGTATATGACTTAACTAGCAAATCATAGCTGTATATGTCTCATCCTCCCTATAGTAGCTGTGAGATAATAACAACCGTTTGTAGCCTGCATGTTCTTTTTAAGTATAGGTTATGAATAATATGTAAAGTTACTTCTTGTATTTTTGGAAGTTCAATTTCCATTCGTCATATTAACGTAACTCTAATTTTACTCTGTTCATTCCATGTAGGCTACCCAGAAGTTTCATCTCTGTTCGCTACTTTTCTTTCTATAGTTCACTCTCAGACCATATTGGCAGCTAATTGATTCTACTTATAGTTCATCCCGTTTGCTACATCTTTGTCTAGTACATCTTGCTCCGCGTGTTGGCATCTAATACTAACACGAAATCTTACATTGAATCATTTACTAAGAAGACGGACGTTCGGTTCTCATTTTAAAAGATTCGAGATACAGTCGACATATTAACTCTGGAACATTAACGGGTTTAAAGATATTATCGAAAAGTTATGCTTACAGTTCTCGGTAAATGGACTAACGAATGAACTACTTTCCTACAGTGACACTTCCAGATATTCATAACGAAACGAAACTTCTTACTCTTTAAGAAATCCTCAACAAGATAGAACATTGAACGAAAACTAAACAATTTGATACAATCTCAACCCCACGCAGTCCCTTACACTGAAACTATAATCATTTTATCAGCAGTATCACGAATTCTTTCGAAAGGGAATGCTTTCAAGAAAGTCACCCAAAGATAAAGGCCTGTATGGACACAAAAACCAATACTGTAAAACTGCACTGTACATCTGAAAAGAACAGGTACTCATTGCAGGGTCAGACATGAGAATTGCCTTATAACATAGGAAGGAAGTAAACAGGGATTCAGTTGTCACTCATGTTAAACATTAAATCATTATCTTAACAATAAAATGTAATGACGTGAACTATTTCAAACTTCGAAGAGAACAAGATACTTCACAAGAACAACAATGTATGCATCCCTAACATAGCACAATCTAAATAAGAATGCAACGCGTACGTACACTTTACGTAATGTAGATTCTGTAAACTGTCCGGAATCATGCATTTCATTGTATTATAATATTGAACATTTACGATGACTTAAGGTAAAATGACGTAAACAACAGATCATTCTATAGTCGGTGAAGAAACGAACTTGGATCAAAAAACAACATACTGGCTAGATTGACTGGAAATTGAATAGTACATAATTAAAAATAAACAATACTGATATATGTAATGATATATACCATGACCTAAATACGTCTGAAGGGACAGCGGAGTTGCAGACTTCACGTCAACACGTCCAAAACAAGGGCGTAGGAACCGGGGGGCTGGGGGGCGCCAGCCCCCAGTGAAAAATGTGGAGGGGCGGAAGTATCATTCCGCCCCCCGCTTCGCAAGTCAGAAAACCCCTTTTTCATTTCCAAATGAGAAAAAAAATCTCATTTGGAGCACCAAATTGCATCTAAGGCCTGGTGAAAATACAAAATTAAATTTACAAAATGGAGCGGGTGTTGAAGTGTGCTATATTGCACCAAATTGCATCTGAGGCTACCTGGAAATGCAAAAAATTCCAAAGGGGAGGGGGACCCCTCCCCCAGGCCGGTCATCAGTCTTCAGCCCCCCCCCCCACTCAAAAGTACCTTCCTACGCCACTGGTCCAAAATATGATTTTGGTCGAGTTGACAAGTTATGCTAACTTTACATCTTGACGAAAATTACCCAAATTGCTGTGTTACACCATGGAGGTACACGTACCTTGACAAAGCGTCCACCTTTCGATATTTTTCGAGTTGATAAGTAGGTTGTCAAACCGTAGTTTAGAGATGTTTTCGAGTATGATACATACTAATTACACGCTAAGTGTACAACTCGCCTGTCCTTCATAACCACGTACCGTATTCGTGAAAGTAAACATAAGCGCACATATTTCGAATTATTTACTATTGTAGGGGCTGTTGGCAGTGGTCCGGTCCAGTATTCTAAGCAAAGTTGCCAAATTTCTTGGCATGCTATCTTCCGGTTACATTTCTAAGTAATTCCATACAGCTTCTCGGCATTTTAGCTAAGATCATGTTGACATATATTCCCTTTTCAAGTGACTCGTGATACAAATATAATATCGTCATGATCAACGGTTCCATTCTCGATGTGGGCTGAGAGTGGGTCAGTTAGGTTGTTTGGTTAGTGCCCAGGCACTATCTTGTGTGAATTTTATTTAGAAGAAAAAAGTAACCACATCTGCATGCAGTATTTGCAGGAAAAGGGTCTAGGTAAAGTTAGCTTAATAGCGTACCTCAACTAGGACATAAAAAGCAAAATCTTTTTCTGATGACATGATTACCATGACGTACTGGTTGTTTGATCCAAAATTGCGACAAGGGATCTCTCATCAAGCTGGGAACCTATATCATAACTCACAATTAACGCAGATTAACCATAGTGGCGTCAACAAGGGGTGGCCTGGGGGCACGTGCCCTCCCAAAACAAAATCGTGCCTCCCCCCAAAAGCGATTTGTAGTGTTTAAAAAAACTCAATAATTTGTTTTTTATCTGCCTCAATTAAAAACATAAATATCGGACAGACTAAGCCCGAAAGTTCTTGAACATAAAGTTACTTCAAGTTGCAAAATATAGCACCAGATTGCATTCAAGGACCCAGGGGACATCCCCTCATATTAGACCCCTCCCCCAGGATGGCACTCACCAATAAACATTGTGCCCCCTAATTAAGTGCTGTGCCCCCCCCCCCCCTAGATTGAAATGTCTGACGACGTCACTGAGATTAACTAAGATATTAAGGACATTTATGAATTTGCTGCTGAAAACTCGGATGATAAACAATAATTACACGCTAATGGTTGAGCGTTCAGTCATGTGTAATGAACTTAATTAATACGGGGCTATTCGCAACTACAACTGTTTGCACAATTACACTAAAATTCATTCCACTGTTCCAACGACTACCACCGATGATGTCATACACCGACATACTAACTTAGACGATCTCCAAATTCAAAATCCCACTTATGGGAACGAAAATCAAACAACCGAACGACTGATCCGCTCAGTCAACCCCAGTCCCCTTGCATCGAGACTGTGACTGTGTGATCATCGTCAGGTGTGTATCACAAATTCCCATCGAAAGGGAACAGATACTACACATGATCTTAGCCAAAAAGCCTTCGAGAAGCGATCAAGAATTGATTGAACTGTCTACTTACGTGGTTGCGCACTTGTTGTGGACTACTCTTGAGTCGTGTAGCCCCAATATCGTAGAGAGATGTATTGCTGAGATAGTTAATAGTTGTTTGGTGCTACCTCATCCACTGGATAATCGAGAGGGGGCTATAGCGCTTTCGAGGGCTAAATCTCTGGAAAAACGACTAAGTCCAACAACACTGAGAGGTTGACAAAGTTTTCGCCCCCCACGGGAAAACGCAACATCTTTTCACCCCCAAATTAATACAACGTTTAGAGGGTGTATACGAAATTTACCACAACTCCCTTCATCGGGCTATTTCCCTCGTTTAATGGGGGCAAGGGGCTCGTCAAGCATGTCAACTTTGCCAATTTTACACCCATTGACTTAGCACGTAAAACGATTTTCAAAAAAAACCTAAGTCCAACAACACTGAGAGGTTGACAAAGTTTTCGCCCCCCACGGAAAAACGCAACATCTTTTCACCCCCAAATTAATACAACGTTTAAAGGGTGTATACGAAATTTACCACAACTCCCTTCATTGGGCTATTTCCCTCGTTTAATGGGGGCAAGGGGCTCGTCAAGCATGTCAACTTTGCCAATTTTACACCCATTGACTTAGCACGTAAAACGATTTTCAAAAAAAACCTAAGTCCAACAACACTGAGAGGTTGACAAAGTTTTCGCCCCCCACGGAAAAACGCAACATCTTTTCACCCCCAAATTAATACAACGTTTAAAGGGTGTATACGAAATTTACCACAACTCCCTTCATTGGGCTATTTCCCTCGTTTAATGGGGGCAAGGGGCTCGTCAAGCATGTCAACTTTGCCAATTTTACACCCATTGACTTAGCACGTAAAACGATTTTCAAAAAAAACCTAAGTCCAACAACACTGAGAGGTTGACAAAGTTTTCACCCCCCACGGAAAAACGCAACATTTTTACGCCCCCAAATTAATACAACGTTTAGAGGGTGTATACGAAATTTACCACAACTCCCTTCATCGGGCTATTTCTCTCGTTTAATGGGGGCAAGGGGCTCGTCAAGCATGTCAACTTTGCCAATTTTACACCCATTGACTTAGCACGTAAAACGATTTTCAAAAAACACCTAAGTCCAACAACACTGAGAGGTTGACAAAGTTTTCGCCCCCCACGGAAAAACGCAACATTTTTACGCCCCCAAATTAATACAACGTTTAGAAGGTGTATACGAAATTTACCACAACCCCCTTCATCGGGCTATTTCCCTCGTTTAATGGGGGCAAGGGGCTCGTCAAGCATGTCAACTTTGCCAATTTTACACCCATTGACTTAGCACGTAAAACGATTTTCAAGTCCAACAACACTGAGAGGTTGACAAAGTTTTGGCCCCACCCCCCTCCCCTTATCGTAAAACCATTCTAATATCATGCTGCATTTGTATTGCAGAGAGCTGCAGAGCAAGAAGATTTACCTTTTGTTCCTTAAGATTTACATTGTTTCTTTCTTGACTCTATCATTGCTTGTTTATTGTAACGTCAATTGTTAAACTTTAAAGATTGTTGATATGTTTTGGTTATACTTTTGTTGTTGAAAGTATGTTAGAAAAGACTATAGTCGGCTTCTGAAAGAATATAATTTGTTTGCAATATACTCAATACTCCTAAAAGAATTGTTGGTGGGTGCACGTTTGTGTGATTCCAGTTTTACCATATTTTTACTTAAAAATAAACCTTTCATTATTTTTATGTTTTTGCAATTGATTTTAATTAATGCTGTTAGTGCAGATATCGAGTCATTTGTACACAAAAAGGAATTATGATAACTAATATATTGACGAGATCAAATCATTATTTGAAAAAAAGTAAAACAAAAACCTGTTAGTACACTGCTTATCCACTAATATGTAATAAAATATGTAAAATTAAGTTTTGCTTATGCTCTTCCACATTCAGTTCAATAACTTTATCAGTCTTGCATTGGGAAAATTGTATATTTACTCCAACTCTCACCGTCAAAGTTTTAAAAAAAAACCTTTTTGGGGAACGAAATTCAATCGGTTGGTTTCCCATGAAAAAAAAATTGAAAGCTGTGAAATCATTCTACAATGGCGTGATCGAACTAATTCATTTGTTAAATTTATTCCAGTGATGTATGTAGGTCGATCATCCCAAAACCTATGTAGGGATTGACCCCGACCACCCCCCACCCCCCGCCCTTGGCTCTTTATTATCATTTTTATTTTATGTTTTCTCCGATTGTTCAGATTGTATGTGATTTAACATGTTTTTTAGTAACAAATAAAAATGAATTGGAATAATTCTGGTGTATATTTTCACCGGTGGGTGTCTAGCTTGTTGTTATATGTATACGTTAAATGTAATTACAAACCTGAATATAACTAAAAACATATGCTTTGCGATTATTTAGTCTGCAATAATACGTGTAAAAATTCAAATGTGTAACAAGGAAATTTTATCGATGTATTTCACCTTTACACCAGCCAAAGAAAATGTCTTATTTTAAAAGATATAATTGATTCTTTAATCACGAATATCTTCATCCAGAAGAAAGAAGCAGAGAAACGACAGTCCCGAAAGATTATACAGCGCAAATTAGAATATTGTAGGCAAATCAGTATATAAGCAGCCAAAAGGATTGTTTATATCCAGCAGAGACCAAATTAAAACGGCGAATTTACTAAAGCTTTTCCATACTTGACAGTCATACCGTACACATGCCAAGCCTAACCCCTTACCCCCACTTGATACATAGAAATTGCCAATTCGTCACGCATATATATCATTGTTTTCATTTGAATTTTACTTTAAGCTAGTAAGATTTTTCAGATTCTCAAAAATGAAAGTAAAACGCGTATATAATGATCATCCTTTCATAATTATGTTAACCCGTCTCCACCCGAGCCCCTGTGCATTAAATAACCTATTTGTCAATTGCATCAAGGGCGTAGGAACCGGGGGGCTGGGGGGCGCCAGCCCCCCAGTGAAAAATGTGGAGGGGCGGAAGTATCATTCCGCCCCCCCGCTTCGCAAGTCAGAAAACCCCTTTTTCATTTCCAAATGAGAAAAAAAGTCTCATTTGGAGCACCAAATTGCATCTAAGGCCAGGTGAAAATACAAAATTAAGTTTACAAAATGGAGTGGGTGTTGAAGTGTGCTATATTGCACCAAATTGCATCTGAGGCCACCTGGAAATGCAAAAAAAAATCCAAAGGGGAGGGGGACACCCCCTCCCCTTAGACCCCTCCCCCAGGCCGGCCATCAGTCTTCAGCCCCCCCCCCCACTCAAAAGTACCTTCCTACGCCACTGAATTACATGGTTTATGCGATATCGATAAAATATACAGCGTTGCCTAGAATGTTTTATGTCCCCAAAAAACATTGTGTTCTGGTAGTTTATCCGGATATTGTAATGTCAACCAACATAACCTCAGAGAGTATAGAAAGAAGCTAAATCGCTTTTCAATCTAAAACGGTTTAGTCTACTACTGCACCAATTATAATTGTGGTTTTTATAACTTCATGTACAGAAGAAAAAGTTGCACGCAGCCGTAGCTATTCACTAAAATCAGTAAACGGATTAGCTTCAATTTAAGTTGGTAAGATCAGCTTCTTTGATTGATACAAAGATTCAATTGATATGGTTTTATCGGTCAAATGTAAGCTTGACATCCCAGCCCAGTCATCCAACTGAAATAACTGGAGGAAAGAGGGGGGGGGGTGTGGGGAGGATGTATGGATGCCCTGTATGTTCATTGTTGCCCGTAATTATATATTGGCTGTTGAATAAAGTTAATTTGCTATGGCTCGTTTTATGTTGTGGTTTTTTGCGCTATATATATATATACCTTCCTATATAATTTTGTTCGCAAGAACCAGTAACTCGAATCGCCAATTGCTATTTTTCCTCGCTTATTGGTATTCTTCCTCCTTAATGTTTATGGTTGTACATATAATTAAGAAAAAACACTTAATAATATCGCTCCAGTTTGTGAAGAGTCCCTGGTGAACCATATATCAACGGCGCTCAATTCAGTTATGTTCATTTATTATTCATGTCAAAGTAAAACCATGTTTAGGTTTGCTCCGTCAAACCCTTCCCCAAAGAGGGTGATGCAATAGTGACAACTCTTTCCAGAGGATCAAGCAACACGTTTTAGTAGCAGAAACGATGTCAACTCATCTTTTCATCTTGTATCTTTTTATTAGTTATACTAACGTGTGCTTGAGAGACATAAACCTTATGTTAGCATTCCAGTTGATCAAAATTATCAGTGATGTTCAGGAACATTAAGCCATATGTCATTTAGGAGTCATCCGTTCAACTTTCAGACCTCAAAGTTATTTTTGATGTACGAAAGAGGATTATATTCTATAAGCATTCTTGTGAAACTTGAATATTTTTCGTTTTCAAGATACGGACAGCTTAAATTGTATCCTACAGAACCCAAAAGTGAAAAAGAGCAAACAGGTGCGATGTCATCGATTTACATTCACAAGTAAATGTTCTGTTTTTCTATAAAATTTGCACCTTGTTTTCCAATATATAATATAACGTATCCATATTGTGACTTCATCATTGTCAATATTTTCACATCACCTTCAGGTAAACCATCAGCCCTATCCCATCGAGGTCAAAATAACACACTGAAAAATAAAACTATATAACATATTTTAGTCAGTGTGCATCTACGACATCACCCCTGTTTGCATCAAATCTGTTATGGTAGAAAATGCAATAACTTCAAATTTCAATATCTCAAAAACGGTACATAGGAAACAATGCAAACATTACATATTAGGGACTGGGTTGAGTTTAATTTAAAAGTAGACTTTCATATTATACCATAAAAGAAACAGTAACATGACACAGTGGCGTATTGATGAACATGAACGGCTCCTGGCCCAAAGGGGCCCCCTATCAGGAGTTCCAAGCAAAGGTGCCTCAGAAATGTTCACATGGGGGGGGGGGGAGTATACATGTTGGTGTAACCAGGGGCGGACTGGGTATTAAAACCGGACCGGGCATTTTTCACCTAGACCGGCCTATTATTCATTGATATTTTACTTACATAGTGATCGCCGTCCTGGGGAGGGGTCTAAGGGAGGGGTGTTCCCCTCCCCTTTGATAATTTTTTGAAGTTAAGGAATGCGTAGATGCAAAATGGTGCGATATTTCTCAATTTTGTAGGTTACAATAATCCTTTAAAAGAGACCCCAAAATAATTTTCCAGAAGCAACACTTAATTAAACCGAGAAAAGTTAAAAACGTAACAAAAAATAGACAAAAATATATATTTTAGACTGGATTTTATTTACTTTTTCAAGCATTTTGCGACAAAATGTTTGAAAAAAAAGAAAAAAAAAACCTACATAAAATCCACTAAAACTATATGTTCAATAACACGAGCACATATCATGTCTATGAGAGTAGGAGCCTACGCAGTACGCTGCTTCTGGCAGCTACACCATCAATGATATTTTTAGTGTCAAGTTTGGCCAAGATCCTTTTTTCCACAGACATCAACATGAACGCCTCAAGATGTTCGTCGACGTCTAATATTCGTCTTACTTTGATAACCAAACAGTGGCAAACACCCCACTGTATGTGGGTCATTTTTATTCATACATAATCTCTCAGTGAGTGATATCCAAATAATCTAATAAAATTTTACCTTTATTACTTCGTTTTCTGGAGGATGAGGTGCAGATTCATAAAATCTGTGTTCTCTGCCAATGCTATGTATATGTCAGAATGCATTGGTCACCGTACTTGTATATCTTGTCGTAAAAATACTAACACGGACTGGTTGCCTTAAGCGTGCACGTTCTTTTATTGCGAACTAACAGACTTACTAACATAGTGATTTCATGAGCTGATTCCCAAAGTAAAAAATATATTTCTACACAGCCCATCTGTATTCTATTAACTACTGTGAAAATTGGCTGTAATTTTTACCAGGCTCCCCAGCCCACTGGCCCACCGGGGCACCGGCCCACCGGGCATTGCCCAAATGCCCGTGTGGCCAGTCCGCCACTGGGTGTAACACAAAACTTTATACTATCTTAGCGGAGCGCCACCATCGGTTGGCGCGGATCGTACCACAATTTATTTTGGCCAAAAAATTCTCATAGATCGTCGGAAAAGACACTTCCCGTGCGTTTCAAGTTGCATTTACACATCGGTTATTTTGAGATCTCATGTACTATAGGATTTTGACTTTCAATAATTTCTGTAATGCATTATGGGTCCGTATGCAATGAACATAACTAGAGAACTGTTGGTTGGGTGAAATTTTTATCAATTTTTTTTTGGGGGGGGGGGGTTGCACCTCTTGCCCTTCCCCGCGGACGTCCATGGGTTCAAGGTCCATTGATTTTTGCAGGATCAATGCAGGGGGCTTAGTTTAGAACATTTGAATGGCCATTTGGCATGTACACATTGTTTCCAGCTGACAAATATGTTGTAATGCTAAATACATCAAAATACATCAAGATAATGACAACCAATGCGGCACTGGCCTAATTTCGACTGAAACTTTGTCTACATCTAGGCCTAATTTCCTGTGCATTTTTTACTTACCAGATACATCGAAGGCATCTTTATTCTAACATTTTATTATTATATTTCTAAATGAACGCAGTTTCAAGTCTGTGGGGTGTTGGGTTATCGTTTTAGTATTTTTCAAATAATCATATGTCTCGATGTTCTACTCAGTACAACATTGGCTGGAATTGGGTTTTAATTTATATCCTTTGTTTTCATTATAAAAATAAATAACACAATTAGCTCGATACAGACATTAATACCCAATGAGCCCCTGATCATGATGTCCGTATTCCGTATCACGTGAAAATATGTGTATTGTCTTGCTCAGTCTTGCATGAGTTTTTCTTCCCCAGTAAAAACGGACCCTCCCCATCCAAAGAGGTGCCCTTTTCTGTGCATCAGTAAAGCGGGGTCCCCCTTTTGGTCGGGGCCTACGGCTCAGCAAGTTCCGAGCCCATATGATTTACGCTACTGAAATGTCATAAATGTCTTGTGCCACCTTGCAGAATCAAGGCTGAAACAAAAAATTTTTGGCGATTTTCTTCTTAGAATTATTATAAATTCTGGCAAAGTAAAATAATCTATTGTGAATCCAGTGTCTAAACTTGGGGTATGCTGCTGTGTCAATCACCAACCAATTTTGGTCGACAACACGGAATCGATCAAAGGTGACTTGCTTGACGAGCGCCTTGCCCCTATAAAACAAGGGAATTAGGGTGCTAAGTCAATGGGTGTAAAATTGGCAAAGTTGATATGCTTGACGAGCCCCTTGCCCCCATTAAACGAGGGAAATAGCCCGATGAAGGGGGTTGTGATAAATTTCGTATGCACCCTCTTCATGTTGTATTAATTTGGGGGCGAAAAGATGTGGCGTTTTTCCGTGGGGGGCGAAAACTTTGTCAACCTCTCAGTGTTGTTGGACTTAAGTTTTTTTTGAAAATCGTTTCACGTGCTAAGTCAATGGGTGTAAAATTGGCAAAGTTGACATGCTTGACGAGCCCCTTGCCCCCATTAAACGAGGGAAATAGCCCGATGAAGGGGGTTGTGGTAAATTTCGTATACACCTTCTAAACGTTGTATGAATTTGGGGGCGTAGAAATGTTGCGTTTTCCCGTGGGGGGCGAAAACTTTCTCAACCTCTCAGTGTTGTTGGACTTAGGTTTTTTTTTGAAAATCGTTTCACGTGCTAAGTCAATGGGTGTAAAATTGGCAAAGTTGACATGCTTGACGAGCCCCTTGCCCCCATTTAACGAGAGAAATAGCCCGATGAAGGGGGTTGTGGTAAATTTCGTATACACCTTCTAAACGTTGTATGAATTTGGGGGCGTAGAAATGTTGCGTTTTCCCGTGGGGGGCGAAAACTTTGTCAACCTCTCAGTGTTGTTGGACTTAGGTGTTTTTTGAAAATCGTTTTACGTGCTAAGTCAATGGGTGTAAAATTGGCAAAGTTGACATGCTTGACGAGCCCCTTGCCCCCATTAAACGAGGGAAATAGCCCGATGAAGGGGGTTGTGGTAAATTTCGTACACACCTTCTAAACGTTGTATTAATTTGGGGGCGTAGAAATGTTGCGTTTTCCCGTGGGGGGCGAAAACTTTCTCAACCTCTCAGTGTTGTTGGACTTAGGTTTTTTTTTGAAAATCGTTTCACGTGCTAAGTCAATGGGTGTAAAATTGGCAAAGTTGACATGCTTGACGAGCCCCTTGCCCCCATTTAACGAGAGAAATAGCCCGATGAACGGGGTTGTGGTAAATTTCGTATACACCTTCTAAACGTTGTATGAATTTGGGGGCGTAGAAATGTTGCGTTTTCCCGTGGGGGGCGAAAACTTTGTCAACCTCTCAGTGTTGTTGGACTTAGGTGTTTTTTGAAAATCGTTTTACGTGCTAAGTCAATGGGTGTAAAATTGGCAAAGTTGACATGCTTGACGAGCCCCTTGCCCCCATTAAACGAGGGAAATAGCCCGATGAAGGGGGTTGTGGTAAATTTCGTATACACCTTCTAAACGTTGTATGAATTTGGGGGCGTAAAAATGTTGCGTTTTCCCGTGGGGGGCGAAAACTTTGTCAACCTCTCAGTGTTGTTGGACTTAGGTTTTTTTTGAAAATCGTTTCACGTGCAGTCAATGTGAGATTTTGGACACAGTCGAGATTTGTGTACTACTGCTTGAGATTTAGCCTCTGTTAGCGCTATAGCCCCTACTGTGGATAACCTGCAAACTTCAGGTCTCGAGATAACCCATTCTTCTGCTTCATTTCAATAATATATCGTAATAAACGTAAGTGAAACCCCATATTCGATGTATTATGTTGTTGATACTTATATTTTATAGGGGAATACTCAACAAGAGCTGATACACGGTGACTTTTTATCCTAAAATACTCATGCACTGTGAATGTAGCAATTCCGCTAAGTAAAATGTCACGTTTTACTCGACTGACTGCAACTAGGCTACTGATGATATGCTACTTGCTAGTGTGCCTTGTTCATCCACACATCCGTTCAGTTTTGTTTCAAGTACCACTTTCGATGTGAGATTGGTAACTGCTTGTTGATTAGCTGCTTTTCTGTTTTACTACCTTGCTACATGTGCAGTTAAGTCTTTGGTTTGTAACTATTCTTCTGGCAGCGGGCTGCAAGAGAAAGGTGTTGTGTTATCCAGCAGCCAGAGGAATACTACCCTTGTATTGGCAGCCGAATGAATGACTCTACACTCGCACTGTATCCTAGCTGCTAGGCAAATAAGAAAATGTATCATGTTGTTTAAACAGCAGCTAGACAAAGAATGCTGACCTGTTTTTTTTTTCAGCTGCCCAGTGAGTGAAAATATGACCCAAATTTCCTATATATTCACTTGCTCATTCTGTCACATTTTCCCTTGCAAAGCAGAATGACATCAGCTGAATCAAATCTTGTTTGGGCAAAGGGAAGAGGCAGAGGGTTTAGACCTACGGGTCCTTTCTCTCCGTCACGACGGCCAGGAGAGAAAAAAGACCCAGCTGAGATCAATCAAGCAGTTCATGGTGATGTTGGAGGTGACAAAAATGACTGTACAACTCAAGCTCAGGATCGTTCAAGTGGAGACCAGGCAAAACATCTGCCAGAAATCTCAAAAGGTTTGTTGCATCCATTTTTAGTTCATCAAATCTTTCAATAAGTGATGTTTTATTGCATAGAAATATCACATAACCACATGCAGGTAAAGTACTAAATATCCGTGGCAACCTCCAAAATCGCAGTGATTCCCCTGACTCCCTTTTTTGTAATCCAAGAAGTGTTTCCATCATCAGCTAGTTCAGCTGCAATCAGGTCCAGTGACCCCTGGTTGGCATTCATAGTACTTATTTAGCACTGAGGACAAACACTTTATATCTTAACATTCATTATTAAAGAGAATGTTTATCTTCAGATATTTCTTGCAATTTGTTCTTTCAAATCAAAAATACTTTCAATAACAATTTTAATCTTGTTTTTGTTTCAGATCATAAATATATTGCCAAGTTTAATTACAAAGCTAATCCTAACAGTCCCCTGGGTGAGGCAGAGGTGGATCTAAAACAGGGAGAATTTTTAACTGTGATGGAGAAACACAAAGTCAATCCAATATGGTGGAAAGTCAAACTGGAAAATGGAAAGCAAGGATTTGTACCCGCCAAATATGTACAGGTAAGTTGTCAATGTATATCACTGTAGCTTGAGATTAGTGTTGTGGAGATGCCAAATTTGTTACAAGCAACACGTCTTCACATGCGATTGAGCCCTTGGTTTAAAACTTCCCGCAATTTTTCCAGGTTTTCTTGTACTGTCACTGATCATTCTCAATTTTTCGAATAAGGTCCAGAATAAATTAAATTTGAACCAACAAAAATAAATTTGATTTCTGTAGAATGTATTACATCAATGTGGAGGAAGTTTTCTATCACTCTTTAAGCATAGCAACACCAAACATTTGAAGATTCCAAATTCCCATCCATCTGTAACAATGTGAAGTGTAGATATTACCAATTGATGTCAACATGGTTTAACATCAATATCAAGTCACTGGAATTTCTGAAAAACATGACTTTAGTAGCATCAACCAATGTCTTCATCTTTCATCTCGTATTCGCAGAAAGTCGAAGAGAAGATTACTACCCTCCCCTGGCTGGCTAACAAAGAGATTGATACAAAAGATGAACAGCCACCAACAAGTGTCAAAGGTCAGTTTCCTGTTTATAAATTCTAGTCTATGTTAAGTATGTAAATTTCTGTACAAAGTTATATTTTTATTTCTGCTGAATATCTAGTAGTTAATTACCTGGTCAAGATGTAAAAGTTGTCTCATAGTCAAGACATGCATTGATTTCAACACATCCATCACAGGGCAAGTCCTGCATACATGTCATAAAGTTTCGAAGATGTCACTAAGATGTGAGGGTTTTCTTGTTTGGCATGTTGTACCTTTCATGAAACTTGTATATCACTAATATTTCATGACATCAATTAAACCTACTTTCATACAGTTATCAATTTGGTTTATTAATGATCCTGTCCTAATCTTTCCCTCATCCCCTCCCTGCATTGTTAGATCAACATCACTACATTTTTCTGGCAAATTTTTTTTTGAAAAAAAACACCCTGGTATCTTCCATTTTCTGAATTAATAGCTCCTCCGAAGCCGTACGTGTCAGCTTACAGCAAAGAAGAAAAGCTGAAGCAGTATTATTGTGGCATCTGTGAAAAGCAGCTGAATGGGCCCCAACCATACTCTGCCCACATGGCTAGTAAGGACCACAAATTAGAGGTGGAAGTAGCAGAGGAGAGAGAGAGAAATGATGCCAGATAGCCCATCAGAGAGTTGTACGTCACCAGAAAGGACTTGAATCTTTCAAAGGGTTACTTTCATCCATTGGAGGACAAAGTTAGAGAGAGTGTGTCAATGGAGGACAAAGTTAGAGAGTGTGTGTCAATAGGTCATCAGTACTGCCAGCAAAATTAGCTAACAAGTCAAAAAATCCCAGACCTTATTTTTAAGGGTATCATGAAACAAAACATCTGCCCAAACTTGAGATATAGTTTTTCTGGTCACATAATTGTCAATCGCTGCAGAATAGCTTAGAGAAATCAGGACAGTACTTTTGAAAAAAGTTTACTAGCAGCATGGTTAAAAATTTGAGGCGATTACTGATGACCTTTGACACCATTACTGTAGCAGACCTAAGAGAGAGAGAGAGAGGGAAGTTCTTTTGTTACAAACAATTTTGTGTACAAGAAGACAACTTCATCAATGAGGGAGTAGGGCAGCTTTACTATCATTTACCTCATTACTCTAAGGTAACCTTCATTTAGCATTGACTTCTGAGGCTGCCTTTGGTTACTACTATGTGACTTTGTGAAGTTTCCATGCTGGAGCAAATGAACTAAACTAAATCTATCATAAGCATTTTTCCATTTCAACTTGTATGGAAGAGTAAACAGTACTAATGTAAGTAGCAGTGAAAATGCCACAAATTTGCCATCAAAGGCAATGCAGTCATAACCATCAGATCTTTTATGAAGCATTTCTTTTTGCATGTTGATATTCCATGTTGTTTGTAACATTTGACCAAGTTCATTTTCCATTTTCTCGTAAATGATTTAATGTCACTGGTTTTGTAAAACCCATCTCCCGTAGAAAACATACTTTTTGAAATTATCTTTCATCCACCCACAGGGTCAGGTTCAAACAATTATTTTTGTTTGTTGATGCAGTCCATAGGCCAGTACTGCCAGTTTAATCCTTCATTTTTTTATGTCTGACAATTGAACTTATCTTTCAAAACTTCTTCAAATTACTTCTCAAATCGGAACCACACAGCTGCTCTTGCCCTCAATGTGCGTCAGTAGAGAGAGATTCATGTTGATTCTGTATTTTAAAAGCCGTCCAATTACACTTTATTATGTCTGCAACGATGTACCTGCATGTATCTGCAACCATGTATCTGCAACCAAGTATCTGTATGGTCTGCAACCATGTATCCGCATTGTCTGCAACCATGTTTATGAATGGTCTGCAACGATGTATCTGCATTGTCTGCAACTTGTATTCATTTAGGTTAGTTATTGTAATGCACTTTTTTTACTTATCATGCACCCAACACTTGTTGCTAAGGTTACTTCTATATTACCCTGTTGCTAGGAGTACAGTCAGATAAGCTCATGCACTCAACACCGTCTGTTGCTAGGGTTACTTCTATATTACCCTATTGCTAGGAGTACAGTCAGATATGCAGTCTCATTATTACTCACTTCTTGAAATGTGAGGACAAATAATATCAGTCTCTTTTCATTCTTGGCATTGTCAAACAGTGATAATGAACCAACTTATTTGATCAAATGGCTCATGGTTATAAGGTCATTGGAGTCTCTGCGTGTATGGTTCTGCTAGGTGGAGCAATCACATTTATGTTTTCATTCCCTTTATGCATGTATACCTTGTTATTTATTCTTCCACCAAAGACAAAATACATTTTTGGGTATTATTTCATCTTCAATTCTTGTTTCAATGCACTGAAGAAACTTATTAAACAAGAGCCCAAGGGCACTGTGGTTCCTTGCTTGGGGTATATGACAATACACATAATATTATCAAGCAAGATTGGGCTCAAATAGTCCAAGTAATTGTGGTCCTACATGTACGCATAAAGTAACCAACACTATGGCCAACACTTTTGTGATCACAAAATGTGATCGGATTTTTGATCAAAAGGTACTTTTGAGATCTAAATATGGCGTCGAAAATGTAAGAAGTATAAAGTCACCTACAAGCGGGTCAACAGATATGATAACATTGGTGACCACAGATGACATGACCTTTAAGTATGAAAATGTTCCACCACCCCATTCACAACTTGTCCCAAATTATCAACCATGTCACACCTTGGCATTGGGATTTAATTGTATTAAATGTCTAAAAATTAACTTTGAACTTGTATACATAACTTCACACACAAGGGTCACCCGTAGCCTAGGTCAACCAATTGACATTTTTGATCAGTGAGACCTAAACGGAGCATCAAAACTGTAAAAATTCAAACATGTTTTCTTTGCCCATTTTCTCCCCCCAAAAAACTAGTTTTTTAACATTAGCTGACCTTTGGTGACCTTGGACCACATGACCGCTAAGTTTGAAAATATTCCCCTATACCATTCGCAACTTGTCCAAAAAAATCAACCTTGTCACACCTTGGCACTGGGAGTTATTGCATGAAATGTCTGAAAATTAACTTTGACCTCCTATAACTTCACACACAAAGCTCATCCAGGGGTCAACCTATTGACATTTATGATCAGAAGGTACCTTTGACATCTGAAAATAGCATCGAAACTGTAAAAATCCCCAAAACACGAAAAGGTCACCAGAGGTCAAATTGAGGTCAAGGGTCACCCAGATGTGGGTGGACAATTGGATTACGTAGAAGCAACTCCCAACCCTAACTGACAATTCGTTCTCAAGTTATCGCAAAAATACTAGTTTTTTATCATTAATTGACCTTTGGTGACCTTGGATCACATGACCGTTAAGTTTGAAAATATTACCCTATACTATTTGCAACTACTCCAAAAATATCAACCGTGTCACACCTTAGAACTGGGAGTTATTGCATTAAATGTCTGAAAATTAACTTTGACCTCGTATAACTTCGCACACAAAGGTCACACGGGGGTCAACCCATTGACATTTATGATCAGAAGGTACCTTTAACATCTGAAAATAGCATCGAAACTGTAAAAATCCACAAAACACAAAAAGGTCACCAGAGGTCACCAAAGGTCAAATTGAGGTCAAGGGTCACCCAGAAGCGGGTGGACAATTGGATTACATTGAAGCAACTCCCAACCCTAACGGACAATTTTTTCTCAAGTTATCGCAAAAATACTAGTTTTTTATCATTAATTGACCTTTGGTGACCTCGGATCACATGACCGTTAAGTTTGAAAATATTTCCCTATACCATTTGCAACTTGTCCCAAAATATCAACCGTGTAATACCTTGGCACTGGGAGTTATTACACTAAAAGTCTGAAAATTAACTTTGACCTCATATAACTTAACATACAAAGGTCACCTTGGGTCAACTTATTGACATTTTTGATCGGTGAGACCTAAATAGAGCATCAAACTATACAAATTCAAACATTTTTTTCTTTGCCCATTTTCTCCTCCCAAAATACTAGTTTTTTAACATTAATTGACCTTTGGTGACCTCGGATCACATGACCGTTAAGTTTGAAAATATTACCCTATACCATTTGCAACTTGTCCAAAAATATCAACCACGTCACACCTTGGAACTGGGAGTTATTGCATTAAATGTCTGAAAATTAACTTTGACCTTGTATAACTTCGCACACGAAGGTCACACGGGTGTCAACCCATTGACATTTTTGATCGGAAGGTACCTTTGGTATCCAAATCTAGCATCAAAACCAAACATTTTCTTTTTTGCTCGTTTCCTCCCAAAATAAGCACATTTTTTCTAATGTGACCTTTGACCTTTTGACCTTGGTTTCAAATGTAGTTTAATCTCCTGATTCCAAAAAACAAAACGACAAGTCTGTACAACCATCCTAACTCCGACCGAAAAACTTTGACCCCATATAACTTCGCACATAAAGGTCACACGGGGTCAACCTATTGACATTTATGTTCAGAAGGTACCTTTGACATCTGAAAATAGCATCAAAACTGTAAAAATCCCCAAAAACACGTAAAGGTCACCAAAGGTCAAATTGAGGTCAAGGGTCACCCAGGTGCGGGTCGACAATTGGATTACATTGAAGCAACTCCCAACCCTAACGGACATTTCGTTCTCAAGTTATCGCAAAAATACTAGTTTTTTATCATTAATTGACCTTTGCTGACCTCGGATCACATGACCGTTAAGTTTGAAAATGCTCCCCTAACCAGTTCACAACTTGTCCCAAAATATCAATCTTGTCGCACATTGGCACTGGGAGTTATTGCAGTATTAATATTTTCGGTTTTTGGACCATAACTGACCTTTGGTGACCTTTGTGGGCACCAGAAACAATAGGGCACACCTTCTCCATATGGTGGATCTATAGTCCAAGTTTGGCCTCAATCCAACATTCCCTTATTGAGATAGAGCGTACCCAAGCAAGTGTCACAGACACACACACACACATACATACATACATACATACATACACACATACATACACACACACACACGCCAACCTGACTGCATAGGTTCCTTTTGCTAAAGCAAGGAACCAAAAATAAGTTATTGTCATAATTTTGAAGAATAATCTTTAAAGCAGGATAACTTTGTCTACTTTGGACTGGAGTGGGGGGGGGGGGGGGCGAGAGAAAGATGGTGTGGCAAGGCCAAAAAGGGGTGTGATATGGATAAAATTCTGTTAAACGTACAAGCTGTTTTATTTTCCTGGTCTCAATTCTATTTACAATGCATCGATATTGATGCTGACTTGACACTCCAAATCCCCCCGATTTGATTTCTCGCACGCAGAGAGCATCATTGGAGTGATCTAGCACAGAATATTTTAATTAATGTTGACATGTATTCAAGGGCGGCGGAACCGGGGGGGGCACAGGGGGCACGTGCCCCCCCACTTTTCCTCAGGGTTAAAAATGTGCCCTTTTTCTACATAAAAATTGAGGTGTCTCAAGTTAGCAAGAGGCCAGGGAACCGGAATGAACACTCGGGAAGGGCCGTTTCTGGCCATCTGAGGGGTTTGTAAAACCAAAAATTTTCTTGTACGCTCCGCGCCAACCAATGGTGGCGCTCCGCTCAGATAGTCGTGCATACAACTTTGGATATTGCAGAGCTAGTATGCATATTTTCTATGAAAGGGGTGGGGGGGGGGCGTTGATGGAGTGATGTGTATACGCAAAAAAGATGATACAATAAGAGTTATAAAGGGTACTAAATATAAGGCTACATCAGTCCAATCGAATTTCTGCAAAGTGCCCTTTGATGTCGGTGCCCCCCCAGATTAAAAGTGCTTCCGCCGCCCTTGCATGTATTACACATGGATCATGATTTCTTGTTTTACAAAAAGACAAAAAAAAAGTGAAAACAAATTATTATTAAGTTTGCTCCTCCCTCTGGTTTTTAAAGCAGCAGATCTTAAGAATGAATACACGACTTAAGGAGGTTCTCCATAGCTAGGAAACATCAAAAATAAAAATACTTGGTAGGAATACAAGAAGGGGGTGTACGCATGCTAGTAAAAGATAATATATGGTAATATATATTTACATCGCAATTATTAAACCTTGGATTACTCTCCAGCAAAGTTATCAGTCACAAATCCCCCCTCGTGGAGTCTTTATACATTGAGTGGGACACAGTATGTGTGATCCCCATTTTGCCTTGATAATCTGTGGCAAGTGCCATAATGGGTAATGATTACAGCAGCTGATTGTATGATGGCAAATGCCATCAAGAGGCTACATATGGTCACACTTTATATCACCGTTCCATCCTGGTTACTAGTGGCAACTGCCATTTGGAGTAATACTACCCAACCAGGCTACACACCGTCGCTATTCAATCCTGGTTCATTGGTGGCAACTGCCATCGAGGGGTATCAATATTTCAAGAGGGTGCATATAGTAAACAGTTTATCTCACCAATCTACCTCAGTTATTGGTACTCCACACTAGCATGAGAATGAAAATCTGCTAACAATAAATCCTGAATAATTGCAAACCAATTTAACTTCTCTTAAACACTGGACTGTATTTTTACTATTATAAAAAAGCTAATAATACCAAAGGAATTATCAATCACAATTTTTTTCAAACAGTCTTTGTACTGACAACTACAGGCTTTCATACAAATCTCATAACTGTTTTACAATGAAAGCTCTATCAAGTCCTTCAATACATTGTGAAAGCTGCTGCTGGGATCATCTATTAACTATATTTTGCAGTCTTCTTTTAAATACCTTTCAGTTTTTTGTTTTTTTAAAAATATGCAGACAAAAGTACCTCCTTTATACACAAATGAGAAAGTCATATATTACACACTGTACAAGTAAAACAGCTTCCTATTCCTTGCTAAACACCACAAACGCTTTCAAATCCATGGTTATGACAAAGTTTGGCAAGTTAATACAACCTCTCACCATACACAGACACCATCTAACGACTACATACCATCGTGACTACATACAGGCTACCTTCCCCCACGTCTCCCCCACCCCCCTACATCTTCGCCCCTCCCATTGAGGATGAGGATATGTGATTCCTGGGAGGACCTCACATCCTCTGGCTAGTCACTGAAGGTGTAGAGAGGGATACACCTATAGGACAGTAAAGCAAACATTCAATCTGGAGTAAGGACACTCAGAAAATGTAACACAGGACTTAAAAAAAATTTAAAAAAAATTATTTATATAAAACATCAGAAACTAAGGTTGCAATATTTCAAGTGTTTGGTAAACCAGACCGTGTGCATGAAAGCTGATATGAATAGAGAGAGGATAATAAAGAACTTAGTTTCAGACTCAGAATGAAATACAATGGTTGAGGATCAAAGAATAATGAAATAAAAGGGTTCAGCATCAAAGGTAGAGGACAGGGGTGTGGGGGGGGGTGGGGGTAAAAGATTTAGCTTCAGACCCCAGAGTGAAGGGGTGGAGATGGAATGTCTCTTTGAATAACAGAAGACTGGCAGTGGGAAGGTAAGCTGGTAGACGACGTAGGACTCAAATCAAATTGAAATGAATAAAGAGATTAAGAAAATGAGAAAAAGAATGACCGCACGTGTCAAGAAATGAGATAAAAAAAAAAAATTAAAAAAAACGTTGAGTGTCTTAGAGGCGAGGCCATTGGAATAGTCCTGCACCAGAAGAAAAATTCAAGAAACTGAATTGTTGGCGAAATACCACCGGCAGATGGGCGTCCTCTTAAAAGGCAGTGGTAAGACCAATGGTCATGTGACCACATTGCATCCAATAATTATCTCTCCTTTATTCAATTCATTCGAAAATGACAGCGTCCCATAATTCAGGATTCTTCTACCTTACTGCTATATGTTGCGGTCTTCAGCACTTCCATCCATCTAACGGGTAGATAAAAAAAATATAAAAAAATTAAGAAAAACCACAGCCACCTTCTCATATACAATGACAATTGGAAATACCATGTGCATTAAATAAAAAATACAATAATAATCACAATACCAGTAACTTCTACAATTGTCTAGACATTTCAGCATTTAAAATTACACATGTATAAAACCAGCAACTTTGCACATCGCCGCAGAAGGATTTTCATATTCCTGCCTTTAATATCATTAGTGATTAGCTATCTACAAACAACTGTCATTTGTGAGTGCTTCACAATTTACATGCCCGTTTTAATGTTTTTCACAACCAAGAATCATTTCAATCAATGCTACCAGCAACACAACAAGGATACATCTACACTTCGGTGTAGGAGCCCAATTTAATTTGGGGGGGGGGCTGTAACATATAGGCATATGTGGGTTATTACATCGCATGCCAATTAAATACAATCATTTGCCATTTTTGGGGAAGTTGTTACAATAATAATGATCTTAATAATATAAGTTTAACCATTGAAAAACACATTGCAATTTATTTTTCTTTCAGTAGGTGCCCGAACAATTCTCAGCATATTTCCCGAATTTTCACAAAGATATTCCATGGGGGGGGGGGGGGCTGCAGCCCCCAACCCCGCCTCCTACGCCTATACATCTACACCAAAAGCTTTGACAGCTGCAAAATGTCAAACGAAAAGCAATCTTGGTCTCACCTGTAGAAAGTGTATTCGCTCTCCGCTCTGAAGAAGTAAACATGAGTCTTGAACTGAAGCTTGAAGACATAGTCTTTGTTGATTTCATCTTCCTCCCCTGGCTGTGTAATGGTGTATCCCAAGAGAGGTAAACTGGCAAGGGGGTAGCCATCCTGGGTAAACAAATGAGGAACATTCCATTAGCAATACTATGATGTCAGTGCAATACATACATAATTGAATTGCTTTCTAGTCTTTAAGTATGCTACAAAGTCTACAATTTGACCAAGAAACCAAACTGATCAGGAAGAAGTTACTTCTTTCTTAAACTTAACCAAAAGAGTAATCTTGGAGTATTTAAAACAAAGCTTAACAAACTAAGCATGCTTTATTGGTACCACATGGTACATTATATTGGGACAGATTATAGCAAGGGGTATACCACCATACTGGGACAGATGTACCAAGGTGTGTACCACCATACTGGAACAGTTGTACCAAGTGGTGCATCATACTGGGATAGATGTACCAAGGGGTGTACCCCCATAATGGGACAGTTGTACCAAGTGGTGTACCACCATACTGGGACAGATGTACCAAGTGGTGTACCACAATACTGGGACATGTACAACGTGGTGCACTTTACTAGGACAGATGTATAAAGTGCTGCATCATACTAGGACAGATGTACCAATTGGTGCACCATATTAGGACAGATGTATTAAGTGGTACACCATGCTAGGACAGATGTATAAAGTGCTGCATCATACTTGGATGGATGTACCAAGTGGTGCACCATACTAGGACATGTATAAAGTACTGCACCATACTAGGACAGATGTACCAAGTGGTGTACCATACTGGGACAGATGTATAAAGTGCTGCATCATACTTGGATGGATGTACCAAGTGGTGCACCATACTAGGACATGTATACATTACTGCACCATACTAGGATAGATGTACCAATTGGTGTACCATATTAGGACAGATGTATAAATTACTGCACCATACTAGGACAGATGTACCATGTGGTATAAAGTGCTGCATCATACTAGGACAGATGTACCAATTGGTGCACCATATTAGGACAGATGTATTAAGTGGTACACCATGCTAGGACAGATGTATAAAGTGCTGCATCATACTTGGATGGATGTACCAAGTGGTGCACCATACTAGGACATGTATAAAGTACTGCACCATACTAGGACAGATGTACCAAGTGGTGTACCATACTGGGACAGATGTATAAAGTGCTGCATCATACTTGGATGGATGTACCAAGTGGTGCACCATACTAGGACATGTATACATTACTGCACCATACTAGGATAGATGTACCAATTGGTGTACCATATTAGGACAGATGTATAAATTACTGCACCATACTAGGACAGATGTACCATGTGGTGTACCACCATACTGGGACATGTACAACGTGGTGCATGATACTGGGATGGATGTACCAAGTGGTGTACCACCATACTTGGACAGATGTTTAAAATGGTGCACCACACTAGGACATGTATAAAGTGCTGAATCATACTAGGACAGATGTAGCAAGGGGTGCATCATGTTGCGCATATAAAAGCATTGTTACTCTAAAGTTGGTTCTTTAATCAACCTCCTCACGAAAGCATTTTTTCATCATACCTCTTCTCATGTTATACCACACTTACTAATACCTCCTAAATGGAGAGGTTACATGACTCACCTGGTAACTCTTATAGAAGAAGAGGCAGAAGTTTGTAAACACAACCCAGAGTTTTTGCCATCCGTTGCTGTTTTTGAACTTTCTTAGTAAAAATCCACTCAGTTGGTTCTGATTTAAGAAAAGAAAAAAAGTGTTTTGTTTCAAGAAAGATTTATAGTCACATGTTCCAGGCATTACACATTCTTGAAGTGTGGGGTGAATCCAAAACCTGAGATTCTTAATTCATGGAGAACAAATCTAACTATTTCCAAATGTAAAGATAGCTGCCTAGTGGGTTAAGACAGTAGGTCTGTCTGCACAGAGACATCAATCTATACTGTTACTAAGAATAGATTTACTGCCGTCCACATAGAGAATAAATGGGAGGACAGTACTTTCCATGGGCAGCTAACAGACATCACTAAATCTTCGTTCATTCCAAAACACTATTTCAGCACTAAGGGCAGCTTTAGGTTCAAATAGAGTTAGGATCAGGCCTCTGATTAAGTAAGGTGACCATATTTGCCTGACTGGAATCAGGGACATTTATTGCGTGACTGATATGGGTGAGGGGTTTAAGGGGAGGTGGTGTCCCCCTCCCCTTTGGAAAATTTTCAAGTGCCTAAGGTGCTTAGATGTAAAATGGTGATACTTAGAAGCACTTTTTAAATCAATTTTATTTTCAAAAATGTAGCTTTTACTTAGATGAAATTTACTTAATTTACGAAAGAGTGCTAGGCTAGATCGATCTAGCATATTCCACTTTACACTGGCCCACCTGAAATACTGGTTAGTTCCGTTCTGCGACTGCACACTTAACTTAATCTTGTTTTTACAATTATTTTACTAATAATGTGGGATATTTCCGAAATTCCTGAACATTTTGACGAATCAGGGACATTTTCGGGGACACTTGTTTATCGGGGACAGCACACTGTAATCGGGGACTGTCCCAGAAAATAGGGGACGTCTGGTCACCTTATGATTAAGCCTCTCTCTGGTTTGGATAAAAGTATTTGATTGCTTAGACTGACCTGAACTGCTCTGATGTGGTCACTCATACTAACACTGGTGTTCCTATGCCAGCACACAGGTACTGTAGTATTGGCCCTGTGCTGGGATTGACGCTCCAAGGAACGTGACGGGGACGAAACATCGTCCTCTGACTCATCGAATGCTGAATCTTGGTCAGGAGTAGCTGAACAAAAAAATAAACAAGAAAAATCTCTCCAGTATTTGTCTTTGTTTATACCGTTCATTCATTAATCGTTTAAGAATGCTCTTGTCTTACATTATTCCGTTCGTTTCTCATTATACCTTTTCTCTAATGTTTCTTTACTTCTCAGGTCTGTGCGACTCTCTATCACACTTTCCTCGTTGTTCGGTATCTTCATTTAAATAGGTTTTTTTTTATTTGCCAGGGTAGGATTATGCCTACACCTCCAGTAGCTCCTGCATTGTAAAACAGGTCCCTACCTCCCACTGGTTGGACTTTATTGAATAAATACAGAGTTGTGACGGAATACGTAAATGATTGAACGGAATAGAGTCATTGGTGACATTCATCAGGCACGGACTCTCAGACATGTCTCACCGCTAAAACAAATGACATTAAAGGCTAATTAAAAGGTCTAATTTGCATTCAGTTTAAATGAGTGTCGGTGATTGGAACTGCCGCTCTGCTACTTTCTTTATGACATTAACACATTGAAAAAAAAATTCCCGACAAACTGTTGGCATCTGCCCTTATCAATCATTTGAAATTTTGTTTACAGGTCGAGCTTTTGACAATTCTTACATGACTTATAACACCACCACCATAGATAAAGAGAAAAGACAAAGAATTAACAGCATAAATGATGTCACATATTTACACAGTTTCTTCACTTTTTTTTCCCGTTAGTATCTCACCAGAATTGATAAATTTACTTACTGACTGTGGTAGTCGTCTCGTTGTCTTGGCACAGAGCCATCGCACTTTTAATATCCTGATGAAATATAAAACAAACGGATGTTAAAGATTAACAACAATGGAACTTAAATCTGACTTCTTCTGCTGAGATATAAATCAACTTCTAAAAAAAAGCATACTTTGTTTCATGCCAATTGGAAAGCATCGAGATTTTTTTATTTTCTTCTTGACAAACTAAAGATAGATTATGACACAACTGTCAGGTTAAATGTATTCTTGACAATGAAGAGACAAATATGTCTAGCACCCCTAGTTTGTGGCATCATGACAGACCATTCTCATAGCATGTGCAGGAGAGAATTAATTCAAGCAAGTACTACTACTACTACCTTTCAAATCAAATGTCGCAGGGTTTAACATCTCTCTACCCTGCACATGAACAATGGTTTGATTGTGAGGTCTGTCGGCTCTTAACAGTCTACAGGTACAACTTACCGACATCCACCTGTCCTTCTCCTCTGGGTTACTGGCGGCTATGACCACTGTCTTGTTGCCACCGTAAAGGGTAAAACAGTTAGCCACCGACCTGTCCAGTTCGCTGTCTTCAATCTACATCAAAGATGAAAATAAAAAGATACAATTCATCACCTGCAGGAGTTACCTTTAAAACCTATACCTGTAATTACAGGGAAATTTCTTGCACAAATGAATACAAAGTTCTCAAATTAAGGCTTTGAGCTCTACCCTGAAGTTAATGAACCAGGAAAGACTTTTATAATCTCCTGTAATAAGTTTATTGGTATTGGGTTACATTGTCTTGATGATGTGCTGTTTAGCCCTCTGGAAAAAGTGGTGCAGTCAGAATGAACAAAAACAAAGTTTTGAGGAAGAAGCTTGCATTGTTTGGCATAAAAGTAGACAAACAAAACTCAGTGTAGCAACTTTGAAGTAAAAAATGTGTTCCTTCAAAGTAAACTCTTTATTGGGGGATATTCAGCTGTTAGGAGAGGGCGCTGTCCTATAGGTCCTGACATTGCCGTATAAACTGCTCTGGGTGCTAACGCTCGTGATCTATCCTGTTTACATATCCAAAGATATTTCATAGCGCTGAAACCATATCTCAAGTTATGTGTGAAAATATGTTTCAGAAGATCTTGTCTTCAATTATGATGACAAGAATCGCAGGTATATTCCGGTATCTTTCGTTTTGGAGAGTTGGATACAATTTTACTGAAGCTCACAGCTAAAACTCTGAGCTTCAAGTCAGTTTATCAAACGTGATTGATTAATACCTCAAAGAAGCTTTCTGATTGGTTGAAGACAGGTTTTCAGTCTATCATGTCTGTGTCAACAAAGATTTGTTAGTTTGAATTATTGTAACAAGTACAATATCACAAGTACAATATAACAAGTACAATATCACAATATAACAAGTACAATATCACAGAAGGACATCTGCTACTGAAATGATGTGTGTTCATTGAAATTAGCATGAAGCATCAAACAGACCTCTGTCCCACCGAGAGCTGCTTAATCATATACTTTTGAGATGACGTTCAGAGGGAGTTAACTTAATATATTATCTACAGATATACTTAACAACAAATACAAAAGACAGCTCATTTGCACTTAATTGGCTTCATATGCAACAATCCAATGACCTGAGGTGTTCATTTCCTACATACCAGACTGTTTCCTAAACTTCCTCTGAAAGGAACATAGCAATTTGACTACTTTCCATGGTACACTTACCACGACTCCCTTGAGGGGTATCTGCCCGTGAACTTTGAACTGGTTGCTAGAGGTGACTCCTTTACTTGTGTAGAGAAGCATGTCAGAGAAGAGGAAAAACATCCTCTGCTGGTAGCCCTTACGAGAGAGTTTGTGCAGACAGCCCTCACGGATGAATTGCTGCAAGAGGGAATTGGAATCAAGGATCAGTTGTGAGGATAATATTTAGACTGTCTTCATAGAACAGGTCAGGAGACTTTCAAATGACATATAAACTTGAGTATGAGTTTCAGGTAGGCTGCCCTCAATTGATCAGTTTGTGAACCAGAGACTGGAGATAAATTATATACTAATATTCTGAACAGTAATTAGATTATACTTGCTCAAAACATTGATCTGATGGATCAGTAATGAATGGATCAAAGATTAGTGAAACATTCAAGTATTACCATGACTACCATGGATGAGACGAGGTACATTAACTGACTGAATCGTTGCCAAGGTACACACACAGAACGCACACCACTGAAGCTTTTGTGTCAGCTTCTACATTGAAGAACTGTCTGACTTGAAGAGTTCACACAGATGATCAAAGAGGTCTTTGGGTTGATAAATGGGATCAAAAATGACTTCCACAGACTTTTGTGAAGTGTCTGATTCTCTGATTAAGTAAATCAAACTTGGCAGGAGTCATTAGACAGAAGAAGATACAAAGTAAAAAAAACCCGCCTGTGAGAGAGAATCAAAGTAAACCCCCCCCCCCCTGCCTATGAGAGTGAGTCAAAGTGGCATTTGGGATCAGGCACTGATAAACAGAACAGGAACAAAGTAATATATGTCAGTCTCAGAAGGAACAAACTATTAACAATGGTTTTAACTGAGTTCTACACACCCTTCCTGGTTGTACTAAATTGTCCATGCCAACCAGATCCCGTTGGAGTTCCGTCAACTTGAGAAAGTTTCCTATTTGTTTGAGGTCGTTGACCAAGTTACTAGTCAGCTCACCAACTTCAGCAACGGCGGCTGAAATAGGAGATTACCGAGGAAATTAGAAAAATGAATTAAAATATGCATGTGGAGGAGAGCATCTTGGTTTACAAAAGAGGAGTATACTTTTCAACCCATGGGGTACATGATCTCTCTATAGGATTAGTAGGGTGGGGAAGGTGGACAGAGGGTGAGATAAAGGAGCAAATGACTGAGAAGCTAGGGAGTGGAGTGGGAGTGGGGTGGGAGGGGGGAGAGCGGAGGGGAAGGGAAGGGAGAGTTCTTGAATGGTCAAGAGTACTCCATCAACAAATTATTGCTATAAATTACAGACAAATAAGTCATGCACACCACAACCATACAAGAATCCCTTTCTGTTTTACCAAATTCACCCGTTTTGTGTCAAACAACTAAACTCTCTTACCTTTACAATCCTTATAGTCTGGATGAGTTTCTGGGTAATATTTCACCAATCCTGAAGAAAAAAAATAAGAAAGAGGTGCAAAATTCATCAAAGAAAAATCTAAGGTCCTCCCTCAAAAAAAAATTAATAAGTTGCAAGTAATAATGTGTAATTTTTTTTTTAAATGTCAGGAGTACAATACTACTGAATATTCTGTTCAGTTTTATGAATTATTCATTTTGTTTTTCTTGAGCAGACTAATTTGTCATACATATTCAGTACACAACAATGTATGTATACACTATTTTCTGATACAAGATGATACTGGAGTAATGTTTAAAGGCTTCAAGAAAACAATTGAACATCTCAAATTAGCCATTCATCAATCTCATGCATATTCATTACATATCAATATGTATATAACTTACTGTCTAGAATGAGCTGATAGTGGAGTAATCGCTGTAAAGGCTTCAATAGGAATGTGTTAAAAGGCAGATAGCACACTTTCTGGACCTCAAATTCCCTGTAAAAGGTCTCAAAGCTCTTGTTTTTCCGCACCAAGTTCTCTACTTGGTTTAAGATCTCTTCCAGTTTCTCCAGGTACTTGTTGTAGACTTTAAGATGTTGTACATTCTTCAGCATGATGTCACCGACGCCTTGGTAACTGCCCTTTACCTCGGTGTTAGCACGCCCCTCCCTGTAAGAGAACACATACATATTCATATATACATATACATATATACATATATCCACCCTTGGTCTTGGTTGGCCCTCTCAATGTATAAACTAAGGCATAGACTTTAACAGACACACTTGCAGTAACTAACAGTAACTTACCAGGGCAAATTTTGGAAGGATTTTATCTGGTTGTCCATCAGACAACCAAACCTTACAGGTTGGTTGTCCGAGCAGCAAATTGTCCAAAAAAAGTCCCAAAATAACAACGACACATGTGAACAGTGAGAGAGATGTGTAAGATTGGTGAACAGACAACCAGCGTTGGGGGTGATAGCAATTGATTATTTTTACCTATTTTGGTGTATTTTAGTTACAATGTAATCTGAATCTGATGTTAACAACTAGTCATCCACCATACAACCTCGAGAGCTGATGTTGGTTGTCCAAACAGAAATGTTGTCGTCTCGAACGACCCAACTACAGATTAAAAATTTGCCCTTCATTCAAATCTAACTGTTCTACATTGTCATCAATTTGCATTTTGTAAGTAACCGATAAAAAGCCTCAACAATACTTTTTCTTTCATTTTTACATGCCTGCGCCTTTCTTTCTTTGTATGAAAAACCAAATATTATAATATAATTGAAATAATAAATAAACCTTCTGCCCTTGAAACACAAAATCACATGACTAATTTAGTTATTTGTAAGTAATAGCCAGTTGCCTAACTGACCCTGTTGCTTGCTCAATAAAAGTTGTTCTTTCTGAGAGGAATTATGTACAATAAAAATAATAAAAAAGAGTAAAAGAAAACAATTTCATCAATCACATGTCTGTCATTTTAATTCAGCAAACTAAGCCAGCTTAATTAGCCAACGGCATTAAATATTGCAACCCGGTTGACAGAGGATGGGTTCAATCACCCGTCGAATGGACGGCCTTCTCTCTACTGACTAGCAGACAATTCATGTCAAGAAGGGATGGGGGGGGGTGAACCTCTGTGATAGGGCAAGCCATGCTCTCTAAGCAACATCAGAAGGAAGATGTTGAAAGACGAAGAGAAGACTGACGATGATGCATTCAGTTCATGGCAACCCACAAAAGATTCCATCTACACAAAAACAAGACTGGATGCAAAGAAATGGAGACGATGCTATAGAAACTACAGGAAAGAGGACAGTCTTAAAGAAACAGCCAGTATGAGGCTGGCAGCGAAGAAAGAATGATGACACTGGTGAAAGATGCATGAACCCAGATATTATTGATGGTTCTTGAACTCTTTGATGCAAAGAAGGGCAAAGGTCAACTTGGAGAGAGCTTTAATAGTCCAATAACATGCAAGAAGAAACACTCTAGGTCAACTATAACCAGTCATTTGAAATTGGACCAATCAAAATTGGGAGGACCCATTCCAGGTACTTCTGTGAGTGCAACCCCTTCCCTCACCCTCCCCCTTTTCCCTCATTTGGACCTAGTACGATTCGGCTTCACTTATATTTTTGACCCAATTTTGGAATTTCATTATATTTCAATGGAATGAAATATGCAAGGACCTTTGACCTAATTTATTCGTTATACACAAAAATCTCTCTTAGCAACAGCTAAAATATTGACATCCCTCTTGCAGATCCACTGCACGATTCATAACGTGTCCGATACCACAACAAGACAGCAGTAAAGGTTACATTTTAATATTAATAACCAACAGTTCCACTAGAATTTTTTTAGTTATATTGCCATGGCAACAGATTTCCTCTAATCTATAGTCAAATATCTCGAATCCATATTAAAAAAGAAGAAGTAGTGATCACTGTGAAGAGAAGTTTTTGAAGAATAATCTGATGCCAAGAGTGACAGAAGTAATAATCGTTAATTTTACTACCAAATTATTATTGACTAATCATCAATTATTAAACATTTGAGCTGAATCAGAGGTCATTTCAATACTTCTTGGCATTATTAAAGGTATGCTGTATATTGCCCCAAATATGCTAGATATTCAAATATTGGTCACCTTTGGTCAAAATTCTTAAACTGTTGCAAATTTACCTCACTGGGACATTCAGTCATCTTGTGTGTTCCTTAAAAATGTCTGAGAACAAATTCAAGAGTAAAGACCTCCAGGAAAGTACTTTTTGAAAACTTGTAGCAATTATAGTGTGCTATAATTTGGGGCCTATACTGACTACCTTTAAACACTCACACTCAATATATATATGTGCACTTGTATTCAATGCTTCTTGTCCATGAGTTTTGTTTGCAAGTTTCGTATTACAGGCTAATAGTGAACACAGTACAGAAGAACAGGTTTACCATGACTACTTGCAGTGTAAGGCCTAGGAACAAAATTCAAGAGAGGGAGGATGGGGGAGGGAGTTTGAACAAAATGACCTTGATATCACTAAACAGATTAAATAATGCAAGTTATTATGTCAAGTAAATTGTGTATTGACCTGACCAGTTTTTAAATGTATGAGACATCTAAAAAATCTTCTCAAATTCTTTATCAATAAAAAAGATGAAAAAAAGAAAGGAAAGAAAAGCAAAAAAAGATGAGGTGTTCTTGCAATGAAAACAAAATATCTAAATCAATTTTGCGATATAAGTGATCACTTTCTTTCCCACTTATTAGAATTCTTTCTAACGATTAAGAAAGAAAAGATAAATGAGATAAAAGATGGGGGTGGGGGTGGGGGTGGGGGAGGGAGGAAGGGATAACACCACACTGTAGCATTCCAACCCAATCAACAACTGATAAAGAGACCTTAAAAAAAAAAGGGAAAGAAAAAGAAGAAAAGTCCAAAATAACGAAAAAGTAGTGTATAATGCAAACGGAGTTGCCAAAGAAATAAGGATTAGGGAGGACAAAATAAAATAACAATTAAACTTACTGGAATCCCTGAAAACTGCCAAATAGGCAAACCAAAAACAAAAACAAAAGAGGACTATCAAAATGAAAGTGTTTTTAACGAGATGGGACGTCTTTTTAAGTGATCTTCTGGTTCCTGTTTACTATTCTCCCACTCCCCTTTTTTCTTACTGTGTCACTGACAAGATATCATCTTCTGTGTGATTAGATAATTCTGAAACAGCCCCCTCTCGGTTAACTCTTATCGAGTCACCGAGGAATTGAGGCTGCTATGAGGTAATGGGTAGTAATATCTTGATGAAGTAATATTTCCATAAATTGATAATTAGATGCAGTGATATTTAGATGTGGGTTAAGCAACTGTACCTGCTTTTAGTCTTAGAAAATCTACTTCAATCTTATCAAAGAGAGATTACATCTGTTTAGTTAATGAAAAATTCATAACACATGAGAAGATAATCAGCAGGAGGATAAGCTAAAAGCTGAAGCTGTAGATAATAATTGCGCCAATCTCAAGAAAAGGTTCAAAGTAAAAAAGAATAACACAAAAAAATGTTCCCATTTTTAATTTAATGGTAATCACCACTGTCCAATTTGGGAATGAATGATACAAAATCAAAATAATGTGAGTAAATTATTATTATTTTTTTTCTTCAAAATCTCAACATTCACTGACTGTTGTTTGTTTTTGTGAAAATATTGTACTTGAGAAAAAGAAAACAAATTCAAGAAAGTTGTTTCTTACCATGAAGTCAGCCTCTGCTCTATTTCTTTTAGGAATTTACAATGGAAATCATAGATCGGTTCAAGGTGCTCGAAAAGATTCTCCAGCATATCGGGCTGGGTGACCTCATTGGCGGCAGCTCTACGAAACCACTACAGGAGAGAAAGAGGAAAAATAGTAATGAGATGAATGTTTCTTGTGTAAAAGTTATAGGGCCCAGACAGGTCAATCCCATCACGATCATCTCTGGAGGCTTCTTTTTATTGGGGGGGGGGGGGGTTGGTCCCAGAAATAATACAGATGACTATTATTTAGGTTCCTTTTAATGATAAATACTTATCTATCTGTCTGTCAATAATAATCATAATCAGGCAGTTATTTCAATGACACTTAGGCGCCCACAGACGTGGGAGAAGCCTGCAAGGGCTTATGGATTACAACTTTCACAAAAGTGCTGAAAACAGAGGATGGAAAACATTAGCCCGCAATCATGAAGAAAACACTTTCTGGCATGTTTTTTTTGGCATTAAAGGTCCAGTTCACTTTCAATTCAAACAGAAACACCTTGACAGTCCTGATATATATTTGCATTATCTTGATTAAAACATTTTTTTCAGAAAGTGCTGAATATGCAAAGGTGTTTATCCGTACCACAACGATGACCTCCAGGTCCTTCAGGTACGTTCTTTCAGTGGTCAAGATCTCCTTAGCGATGAAATAAGCCTTGTCTGGAGGATGCCGCTGTTGATAAGAAGGGGAAAAAATATCTAAGAAATGCCACAAAAAGTGTAAAACAACGTTTACAACATTTTCTATACATTTTTGTTTTCTGTGACATGTGCAGTGTTCAGTTTACTGCTGTTTGCTAATTCAATTCAAAATTGTATGAAAGGATTCAATTCCTGAGAGAAAACTTAACAATTTTTTTAATCCTTAGCTTTATTGGGCAAGAATCAAAGGCTTTCATGCCATTTCATTTGCAACATGAATATCAAATATTTTCTACAAACATGATGTCTGTACTCCCTCTTGTTGACATAAAAGCATCACCTCTCTCTAACAGCACATAATGACACGCATGAAGTTATTGCCATGGCAACGGTACGCTGAAATGATTAAGATCCATCTTTTTACCTTGACTTTTTTGACATGATTTTCATCTTCCTGAGCAGTGTCTTGTACCGGCGTTGAGCTTTCCTGGGTGGCTGTGATGGTTTTCGAGGGTGACAGGACAGGGGAACCTACACAGAAAAGGGGGTGAAACAAACAATGACAGATCAAATAAAGGGTGCAATTGCAAACTGATGATGCAAAGTTCATACTTTCACACGATTCATAATACCTACATAATTGTCAGGTGTTATTAATTTTTTTTTTCAAGTTTACTAAAAATTCATTATAAATACATGAAAGAACATATTTATAAATAGAATATGAAAAACAGTTAATTAGCCTTAGTTATTCAGCCTTACAATGCACAAGGTATCTAGTATAGAAAGCATAAACGTATAGTAAGAATCTTAGTACGAAACTGATGTGATGAGGATACCGGAATAACCATGAAATGATCTGTAACAAATAAATAATCATGTTTGCTGGATTATCCTTGTAAGTTCAAATCTCCCTGTTATTATATTAGTTATTAAACCTAATTGAGGTTTACCAACCTTCATGAGGTATCATAAACTTAATTATGTATTTGCTAACCTCACTGAGACATGTATTAGTTCACCATGATATTATCATTAGTTTGAAGGTTGAAAAGAAACGACTTACCTTTTAAGTTTTTATCGAGAAATGAGAAAACTAATAAGACTTACCTTTATAACTAGCTGTGCAACTAGCTGGGATTCCTACTGGGTGTTTTCTTTCTCCCCCTAGCTTAGAATGAGTAAGTTTGCGATACTTACGGCTCTCGCGAGTCCTAACCCTGGCCAACCAGGTCCTCGGGTTCTTGAGGGTTACTGTTATCGCAAAGTTTGGATCAAGTATGCTAATTTGTTTTTTTGTAGATCCATAACGAAACCGAAAACCAACTACATCCCTGGGTTTGCTGGTGATAAAAGAGTTGTTTGCAGATCCCACAGAGGAGAGACAGATATGTAGGAATACAACATTGAAACATGAACTAAATGAACATGACATGGGAGCTTCCAGCTAATACTAAAGTAGCCAAAACTATTAAAAAAACCTCATGATCTTCTCAAATTAAATTTTATGACCTTGGTATAGTGAGACTCTTGTGGTAAGAGAAGGGTGGGGAGTTAAGGGAGGGGGCACGGGTAGGGACAAGAGAGGGAAAAATCCCATTGCAACCATCAATCATACAACAAAATAAAGTGATTTTTTAATGTCAAATATGGATAATATTGAGTAGTTGTGACTTCTTGTAATGTCAGGAGTTACGCCTATATTTCATTGTAAGCGATGAAATACAATTTTGAAGTTGTTGTTTAGTTATTTGTATGGTATACAAAGATATGATGTATGAACATAGATAGGATACCACTGGATGTGGTAATAGTACAAAATCTGTTATTCATGTATAAATCCCTGTAAATGTAAGTACACATTATTATTGAGTAATGTATAGAGCTATATAGTTTGGAAGCATTCAAGGGCAAATTTTGACCTTGGAAATTTGTTTCTGATTAATATCCATCCAATGTCACGGTTACAGAATTATGAATAAGATTTAAGATAAAGTGGGAGAGAATTAGTGATGATACAAGGATACTGTATACTGATTGCCTCAAGTGATAATGTAAATACATAAAGAAAAGCTAACATCATCTGTTGTACCTCATAAAGTTTATTGCTTCAAATTAGAAATCATTTCAGATATCTTTATTAATTTAGTTAATAATAATAATGATAATGATGATATTACGAAAACGCTTGCATGATTACATGTGAAGTTGGTAATATTAAGTACTACGTTTAGGATGGATAGGAGTTGAATTAACTACAAAGAGTTGAAGGTAAACAAGGAACATTAAAAAATGGGGGTCAGTCATGCAAAATATAGCCTAAATGAAAATATCATGTGACTCAACAGGATCGAAACTAGTGTAATAGGGAATCTAAAACTGATGATTTCGTTGTTTGTACGGACACTTTCGTTTACCTATAGTGCAGATGCTATCTAATGGATCTAGTTATACCATCAAAATTTAAGGGGAAATCTCGTTTGTGAGAACTAACCAAAAAATTCTTAAAACCATGTAAAGTAATGATCGAAAAGTTGGAAAAGCATTTAAAATATTTTTGGTGCGTTACGATGAAAGAGGTGGGAATTTTAAAGAGTATTTCTTACAATCTGCTGAGCTAGGATAGATTCAAGATGGCAAATCATCCTTCAGGAGCAAACTGTAAAGACAACGTATGTGTCTGCTCTCACCATGTGACAAATATCATTGATGACTTCAAGACAGAGTGTATGTCTACAAATACTGTCCATCAGAATATAAAAACATCTTTAAAAGGACCTTTTTTGTCAAACCTGGTTTACAAGGCAAATTTATCATAACATTTCATAGGTTTTAATGCCGTTTGGACGGTTCAAATGTTAACATCTTAGATTGAAAGTTCATGAACTGTATTTCATACAGTTCACCAGGGTACTTTGACAACTTTTATTCTCTTCTCTAAAGGAGTATTTCAACTACTGTTTATTAAGGAAATTACTGTCTGAGATGGTCTTTTATGGGATCACGCAAATTGCTTAAAATAAAGAAAATATCTTTAGGAATCAATTATCCTCCATCGTCTCATTGATCTTACTGCCATCAGGTATCATCTAACTAGCATTGCCATGGTAACAGTCTCTCCTCTGATCAAGATCCATCTATTAGAAATTCAACCTCAATGAGATGTCTGCATTAGGGTCAGTCTCGGTTGTTCTTTTAAAAAGGGTAAATAACTGCTACTCAGGAACATAAAGTTTTACCATGGCAACCAGTGCTATGAGAACTGAGATACCAATAATAGGCTCCAATGACAAACCGAGTACAATATCTCTCATCTGCCCTATGTTAGTTAATAATTGCCACAGTGGCAACCTCTTGTATAATAAAAGCAACAGGTTGGTGGTGGTCTATTACTGTATCTTGTCTTACACTTCTCAGAAAGCTAGGTCTCCTACCACACCCATTCCACTACACCCATTCTACTACACCCATTCTACTACACCCATTCCACTACAGTACACCCATTCCACTACACCCATTCCACCACCCATTTCCTTTCTCTTCAGAATTTCTTAAACCTTAAACAAGTTTCACTTGAACCAAGACCACTGGTGCAGCTATGTCAAGACAAACTACCAGTGAATAAGAAAACCTATACAACATTCCCTTATTTGGTACTAAAATTAAAATCTCTTATTAAAAAGGCTTAAACTAAACAAAAGGAAATATTTAAAAGATTTATTGAGGAATGTGAGTTGTGTACTAAATACTACACCACTACAAACAGTGCGCATCTTAATTTATAATACTAAACTTAACTACTGTATTAATGTTGCTAGTACTATAGAAAATGGCTAGTACAAACTACAAACATTGCATTCCTTCCTTCACCATTCTTCATCGAAAAAAGTTATCTGGAGCTTGCCCCGGTACTAACCCACTGACTGACAAGGGGGTATTCCTCAGGGTGTACCCACGGCCACCTCCAAGGGATGAAATAACTGGGTTCGCATAGCAATTTCTACCCAAGAATTGCCAGTTGCTAATCAATATTACTTTTGATTAGCAAAAAATGCAGTACCTGCTAATGCTAATTGCTATTTCCAAGAATTGTCGAGCAATTATTGCTAATCAATTCTCTAAAACTATTTCGTCCCTTGCACCTCGAACGAGAGTTAGATTCATGTGTGATATAATGAACATTTGTAATGTCCGGGCAGAGTTAACACAGGGAACTACAGCTTTTAGAAGCAACACAAACGGTTTGAAAGGTTTGAAACACCTGTTAAGAATTAGAAATTGATTAGCTATTATGAGATGGTTAAGAGATAATTAATATGCAGACAGATGTTAATTTATGCAAGTTAAACAATAAGCAAAGATCATACGTTTAATTTTGATTACACAGAATGCTAAATCCTTTTTAATATGACAGCAAAATTCATGCATTATTTTGTTCTATCAACATGCAAAACAACAATATTTATTATAATGGCAAAATTTGAAAACAAAAGCTTCTCTTTGTTCGTTAAAGTGTAAAACACCACCTAGCTAACCGACACCTCTTCTTCTTCAAAATAAAATTTACTCAGCTCGTTTGAGCAACAGATATAATTTTTTTTTTTTTAAACTTCATGAAAACAATATGCTTCCTCTTTATGATGTATTATGCAAATAAAATGAACTTCAATAGAGATGTTTAGAAGGCAAGAAAATGAAAACTTTTTTTTAATATCATTAAAACTGACCTTATGAATATTATGAATACCTTTCTCCTCAACGTGGCACACACTAAGACCCCATAGCCAAAAAATAACAAAACATGTTAACAAAGACAATACTGTATTAAATTTCCTAACATATAAGTTTTGTTCAATTTCAATCAATTTGATCATGTTAAAGACCAAAGAATAAAGAAAATAACAGCAATAACAAATAGCTAATACACAGCAACACAGTGATCATATTGCTTGTAATATGCTAGACCAAAGAAATCTGGTCACCCCATCCTAGGAGCTTTTTCTCTTTGAAGTTTGTATAATCAGTTTTTATTTTCAGGGGTATCTAGAAATTTAAGTTAATCCCATCTGGAACATATCGTTTTCAATTTTTGTAAATTAAACAAAGTTTTTCATTTTTTTCCTTCTATATTCCTATACGTTACAGATTTTTTTGTTTTTTAACCTTTTCAATGATTGAAGGCTTTTGTATTTTATCAGAATACCAGTTTTGAATTACATTTTAATATTTTTACTGTTTTCTCGTATTATTACTATTACTTTGAAAAGTCCAAAAGGTTGTATTCTCCAAAACTTAATTTTAAAAACTTAAAACTTTAATTGTGATGAATTTTTCTGCTGTCTTGCTAGTATGAAAATATCCACATTACTGGACAGTTCCTATAATTTTTATGACGTCATAAACTGAATACCATATTTGGGTGGTTCCCATTCTTTTCTGTTCATTTCAAATACTAAAATGAATACTTCAAGATCTATCCATGTTTCCAACAACAAAAAATGTGGAAAATGATTGATATATTATTCTAAAAAAAAAGAAAACAATTGAAGAATAACCCTGTTACCTCTGAAACTGGCACAAGCCATTCCTTGACCTCTCAGAAAAGAAGGCCAAAAAACTGAATAAACTTAAGTATCAAATAACATGAAGATTGAAGACGCTCTCCTTTGTTAATTTCTTTTTGTTAATTATCTTAATACTGATTTTCAGATCAACTATTTTCTTTTGGTCTTTTTCCACAAAAAAAAAACAATGTTTGTCTTGAATTTGAAAAAGAGTTGTGTGGTAGTTTGCCACTCATAGTTTGAAAGGTTTTTAACTGAATACTACAGGTATAAAATGAAGTGAGGTAAAAAATAATCTTTCTATTGGTGAAAAAAAATGTACACAATTGGTAAAAATAAAAAATTCAAAGTCTCCAATTTATGAATAAATTTGTTCAAAATACTTTGGATCTCATTGTATTGTTAATGAATATTCGACAAATAAAAATACGCATAAAGAAAAAAATATTTATATATTAAAAAAAAAACCCAAAACACCAAGACAACATATAAACAAAAAAGGCACATTTAAAAAAGGCAACAATTTTCTAAAAACACAACTGTAGAGAATTAATTTGGAGCAAAATGGTTTGGGTTTTTGATCTAAATTAATGAGTGTAAATTCTACAATGTTTAATACGTCTGTCAATCATGAGTGAAATAATTAGTATTCTACGACACTCACTATTTTGAGTAAACAATGACACGGTTGACATCATGGTTAAAAAAAAAACGTTCGTGGAGGTCAGACAGAGTAGTATTCAATGATAACGAGGAAAAGTGGAGAAAAATCGTTAATTAAAGAAACAAGAAAATGCGCTTAAAATAGGCATGCCAGTGGCACTCAATCTGGAGGGGTCCTTCTTTTTGACTAATCAAATTCAAAGATTTGAGCAAAACCCATCAATTTGGTGTCTTAGAGACAATGACAATCATTTGTGAATTCATGTAACTTTGACAATTTTTCTTTTTGGGGGGGGTTGTTTCTTTTTGTGATATGGAGGCCATGATGAGTGCATCATTGAAGACAAAATAGTGAGTTGTTTGCGGATCAACTTGAGTTAGAAGAGAGATGGGTAAGAGGATGAGTGGATGAATGACGATGAATCCAGAGAATGTAGACGGCTTGAGAGATGAATCGTAGTTCACTATGACAGATGAGTTGTTGTTGTGGCAAAAATTAACCATCTTAGGACACCTAGGAAGAGGTACAAGGGGTATCAAAAATCTTCAAGATCACAAGGCCGGTACGGTTCTAGTACAAATGATGCATTCTCAAAGGTTATCGCCGTCCTGTGTCGTTTTGAGTTGGAATAAATTGCAAGGTAGGACAAAGCTTGAGTTGATGTTGTATTTCAAGGACCGGGCGTGAATTTAAACATTTTGACGACGCATGAGATTCTAGTCTGAAGGTGAGAATAGACTGGCATTGGCAAAGGCACACAGGCAGTACGGGGAGAGACCGCAGCTAGAAAATATTAGATGGAAAGCTATTTACCCCTCTCTTACAAGGACCAAACGGAGTGCGGAGCCATATCAAACTCTGAGTGTATCTGGCGGTAAAGTATCACAGACTGCTCTTTTGGGCGACACTACTTCTAACAAGGGACCTGTGGACTTACACCTACCCAGGAGTATTCGTCATCATGACAGAGTTAAAATCCTGAGATAAATTTTGAAAGTAATTTTGACTTTATTTTCCATCACAAAAAAAACTTTGCACCCTGATATTCCCAAGTCACGGCCATCTTATTTGTATTACAATACTGGGTACTGCTTTACCCAAGCTTGACTAATTACAGCACAGAAATGTCCATCTTTATCTACAGAAAGGAGATCACCGAGAAAGACTTGATTCAGCGCCTGATAACTGCAGGCTCTAAATTTGAACAGAAGGCAGATTCAAGGCATTTCAATCCTGCATATCATTCTGATAAGGGTACATAAAAATGTTTTTTGTATGAAATGGGCCATTTTTTGAACACTTATCTTGTACCAAATAGATTATAGAAAAGTGATATAAATTCAAAAGACTGAGGTCTATATTGTACATTGTATCCAAAAGCACTTTTCAGAAATTTAAGCAAAAATATCAAACAAGGGATGGGATTTAACATGTGTAGAAATAGGATATAAGCTACTGTATGTTGTTCCCTCTGATGGTGGCTTCTGTCACTATGCTCGGGAATGGTCAACTCAAATGGCAAAATTTTATTTATAAAAAACTACCCTGCATGGATTGTTTCTAAAATTTTAAACAGAGGCTCACGAAGGCACGTAAAGACAATAACACCGAAAGATAGAGATGATATTAAGATTCAAAAAAAAAAAAAAATCTGATATTGGTTTATACAAATCAATCTCAATGCCTTCCAACATCTACTGTTTATGAAAGGAAACAGGCAACCTAACTTCATTTATTCCCAGCTCAAATAGAAACAACTGTTTAGTCATAACTTTGCAATTATCTTCCTCATGGATAGTTCCAGCAAAGTAACAATTTTACCACTGCGAAATCATCTCTATTTTGGGTAATGATCACAAATACAAACTTTGGGGATTTCAAGATGGTTCTGTGTGATTGTAACATCACATGGTTCTAGCTTTTTTCGTTAATTTGGATCATTAATTTGAAAAGTCAATATAATTTCTTTGTGAAGTTGTGGATTATTCCAAATCATAAAGTCATTGCCATTAGATCTTATACTTAATATCTCTGGGAGTCTGGGAATTGCCATTACAATACAAAAATCGGTCACAATGAATGTCCTATTCATTTACGCTTATATCCATTATAATCAAAGAATCCTATCTCCTCGTTAACAGGCTGACTAATCATGACATCCTCACAGACCAACTCTAGGATGAGTAACGATAAAGGGAAATGTTTTCTATTTCATTTCTTGTAAAGAGAATAAAAACAAGATATTATTCCTCTCTCCTTGTAAGTTGTTACCAGGCCGACTGATACAGAGCACAAAGACATCCACTCCATTCACATCAAATTCTCAACTTAATTTTTTTTTTATTAAAAAGGATAAGGATAATGATCTAAAACTTTGAGATAAAAAACAGCACAAGCTTCTCGTTTACAACTTTAATAATGTAACAGTGTATCTGAATTCACAGAATGATATTCAAGAAACAACATCTTGGTCTTACAAATAAACATCAACAACCACAGAGACACACACACACACGCACCAAAACACACAATGACGATGACGACCTCATCAATGTTTCAACGCTACAACCTCTTTCAAGCTTTTACTCTTACTTTTTATGATGATCATATGTCCTCCAAGGGTGGAAGATAAGGCAGAGGGGTTTGGATATCACATTTGCTGGTTTATCCCACATTTTCTGAAGTTCTTCAGAGAGTGTTTGGAAGTCCCTCTAAACCCAAATTAGCTTTGGTTGTTGGACAAGACATTTTTGTCTCTCCAGCTCCACCACACAAACCTTCATAGTTAACCCTCTTTTAAGGGATTAGGGATTAATCAATTAGGGGGACCCTCTTAAGGGATTAGGGATGAACCCTCTTTTCAGGGATTAGGGAGGAACTGTCTTTTAAGGGATCAGGGGTAACCCTCTTTAAAGGGATAAGGGGGAACCCTCTTTTAAGGGATTAGGGAGGAACTGTCTTTTAAGGGATCAGGGGTAACCCTCTTTAAAGGGAAAAGGGGGAACCCTCTTTTAAGGGATTAACCCTCTTTTAAGGGATTAGGGGAAACCCTCTTTTAAGAGATTAGGGAGAAACTGTCTTTTAAGGGATCAGGGGATAACCCTCTTTTAAGGGATTACGGAGGAACCCAAACCTCGCTCATCTTGCAGTAAATGATGACCTTTTGTAAAGGATTTATTAAATGTCAGTACTAATGTTGAGTTCCTGGTTTCATTTTATGAAATGTCAGTAACTAATGTTGAATGTGAATTCCTGGTTTCATTACATGATTTTTTATCTTAGACTACAAAACATTAAATCCATATATATATATATACATATAACATATAGAGAGTAATCTGTAAAGAATGAACAGCACCCTCTATCTCTAGTTCTATCGTTACTCACTTTTAGATTTGCAACCTATGAGTTGGGTTCCGGCAATTTAATGTGTTAAGGAGTATATTTCAGTTTTGACTGCACAAGTTTTACTCAATGTAACTTCAGAATAATGAGTTGAATAAAAAATTAAATTTAAAAAAAAAGGAAAGATGAATAGCATATTCCCCACAGTTTGGAGCTGATCATTGGTAAGAATTTCTTTTAGTTCTTTTTAGAGACTGTTTTTCCCTGCTTCTTTTTCTTTACCTTGCTTTGTGCTTTCACGAATGCATTATTTTATCTTTGAACAATGCAACAATTTGACTCTTTGTTAGCTATATTGCATAGGACTATTCACTACTAACTTTTCATAGACTTGAAACTGACCAATCCACTACAACCCCCCCCCCCCCCCATCCCAACCCCTTTTTATAATTTCCCTAATTGTATATGATGTTGCATCAATGATCATTTTCACAGGGCATTATAAAGGTAACAGGAAACAGAAGGTGGGACGATAATTTCCAGAATGACTGGAGAGAGGGATAAGGCACTTAGTGCAAGGTTCACAGTCTGCATAAGGAGTTGTAATTTGACGGCAAACGTCACATAAAATTACTGGAAACGAACGACCAAAGGAAGCCAAAATATACATAAAGTTTTCAGTGATGGTAACAGATGGCCCAACTGACAGACATCCAGACTTTTATACAAGGGATGAAAAAAAACGGAAAAAAAAAAAAAATAGACAACGAGTGGCAAAAAAATCAAAGATATGTGGTGAAGACAGAGAAAAAAATAATAAAGAGAGCAAGGCTGCTCTGACTTAAAAAAGCTCTTATGTGATTGAAGGAAGTCAACTGAACTAGGGGAGGGAGACGAAGAAAAAATCACCGGAAAAAAAAAATTATATAGATATAAATGTAGAGGGCAACAAAATATTAATCAAAATCATCTGAATTAGCGGAAGCATCTGGGAAAACTGGAGAGGGTGGGTCGTGGAGATCAGCAAACAACTCTTTACCAGTCCCAGCCTTTATATCAGGGCTCAACATGAGGCCCCCAGCATGCCTATCAAGCTCACCTTTTTCCAGATCATCATCATCATCATCCTCCTCCCGGCGATGTTTTTCTTCATCGCTGGAGCTGACGTTGGAGGATGATGTGTCAGTTAAACTGGCGTTAATTCTAGTCATTTTGGCTTCTTTGAGTTTATACTGATACACGGCCTGGTCCTCCGAGGACTCGCTCTCGATATCCGAGAGGCTGGTTCGACTCAGGGGTAGGGATTGCTGCTGGGGGGTGCTACTATCTTGGCCGGTCTCATTCTCGAGACGGCCGAAACTCACCTCGCTATCACTGAACACTTCGCTGTAGCTGACCTCCGCCACGTCGGACGGGATGCCGTCCCCACTCTGGAACGAATCCTCGTCGACCGAGATACGCCCCGTATTATCTATTTCCATCTTAAGCTGGCTTACATAACTATCGTTTCGGGAGCCCTCCTCGTCTTCCGAGGAGTGACTCTTCAGTATAATTGTATGCTTCTGATTGACTACGGCTATACCTGTATTTACGTTAAACATTTCTTTGGCCTGTGGAGATACGTCAAAAGTGGAGGTGGATTCCCTCCTCGGGGAGACGCCCAGACTAGCTGGTCTATGAGGACTGTAAGCGAAACGAGATGGGGAGGTGGGGGAAGCCCGTGGTGATTTACTAGGAGATGAGACGTCTAAATTCTCCATGTTTTGTAACGCAATGACACTGTCTGTCACGTCCTGAACGTACTTTTGGATTTCAGCCTGTTTCTCTATGTCTAGATCTAAATCCTTCTCTAGGTTATCCAAGTCACTGATCGCCTCATGCAACGAACTGGTGACAGTCTCGCTGCTCGGGAAGAACAACCTACGTTCCTTCCTGAACGACTCAAAGTCGCTCGTCTGCACACTGAGTTGGAACTCCATGGGGCTATCTGGAGAGTCCCCTCCGATGCTGGGGGTGTGACCTCTCTCGTAAGGGTCATCCTCCAGCTCGGTGTTTGGGAAGTGTGAGACGATTCTCAGCACCTCGTCTAAAGTTTCACTAACTTTGACCCCATCTCCCTCGTCCAGCCCTCCCATCCCGGGGTCTTTGTAACCCTCTGAGGTCTGCGGGGGGACATCTTTCTTTCTTCCTTGACGGGGTTTTTTCTTGGGACTATCCTCCTCCTCCCCATAGGAGTAGACTAACAATCTATTTGGTTCCCATAATATGATCTTCTCCCGCCCACTACTGGTGTCCTCTGAATCAGACTCCTCTGAGAGCGACCCTCCCCTGAGACCCTCCTTTCGGAGGGCCCCTTCTAGCTTAGCAGAATTATCTATCTTAACATGTGTATAAGAAATAGGGGGCTCACTCATGGCATCCACTGCTGGCTGTGCTTCACCGTTGGCTGTCGGCTGCTTCACTGCTTCTTGCGATTCCTAAAGACGAGGAGAAGAAAGAATCTGCTTAGAAAGTTCTGCGGTTACTTCAAACCAATTGATCTTCATTAACTTTATGTAATATACTTTTGTAAAAAAACAATTTCTTCATCTTGTTCCTTTAATCTTGATTCCTTCCTTAATGCAAATTGAGCAAACAACTTTAATATTCTTTAAGGTTCACATTTCTCTTAAGTAAGATATGGATGGCTTACAACAAACTGACAATAACAACGGTACATGCTTTACACATGCTTACTCCACCAACCAACAGTTAATTGCTGTAATTGTGGTCTTTACGTTACCATACCCCAACGGATTCCTTACAATAGTGTCCTTAAAGTTTAGTGTCCTTTGTGTTACCGTATCCCAACGGACGCTTCCAATAGTGTCCTTAAAGTTTAGTATCCTTTGTGTTACCGTATCCCAACAGATCCCTTCCCATAGCGTCCTTTCAGTTTAGTGTCCTGTGTGTTACCGTACCCCAACGGATCCCTTCCCATAGCGCCCTTTCAGTTTAGTGTCCTGTGTGTTACCGTACCCCAACGGATCCCTTCCCATAGCGTCCTTTCAGTTTAGTGTCCTTTGTATTACCATCTTCCAATGGATCCCTTCCCATAGCGCCCTTTAAGTTTAGTGTCCTTTGTGTTATCATACCAACGGATCCCTTCCCATAGCGTCCTTTAAGTTTAGTGCCCTTTGAATTCGTTGTCACTGTATGACATGTCTACAATGAACTACACATAGAAGCAGTAAACATTCACATTTTTGGACTCTATTGTCCTTTTTAGTTTAATTTAGTGTCCTTTGAATTCCTTGTTATGCCATGTCTATCATGAACAGTACCAATACCAGGAGAGGCAAGTCACCATCACGTTTTTGCTACTGCGCCACCTCCAAAACTTGACTGAGTTGATGACAACTATGCTAGGTCCTTGCCAAACCACCATCCATTCAAATTCCAAGAATCAGTCTTGAGAGCTGAAAGTACTTGTCAGCCACTTGACGCTGTAGTACATACTGTGATATATTAGTCGGTTAACTCACCCCATTGATGTTCTGTAATTATCTTTTGAAAAGATCAACTGAATGTTTTAAAGGTTTAAAGGTTTCTTTACATTCTTTAAATGTTTCACATTTTCAAAACTATAAAGAATGAGGGTGTAACATCTACTTCATTCAAGACTAAACATGTGACAACTAAGCTATGCCTATAGCCAAATTTACTGGCACTGACATTATGTGTCTGTTCATAGGGAATATTGCTCAGTGAGTGAGGGAGGGGGTGAACTTCATGATGTTTATGTGAAACTTTTGGTACTATTAGCATCAGCGGTGATCATCAGCAGAGTAGTTATCAGAATGTTAATCGTTCAAAGCAAAGTTTGAGAACGGAAATACATGTTTCGCTTTGCTTGCAGTTCTGACCTTAAAAAAAAGATAACTTAAAAATGACAAAAATAAACATATATGAGATACTATTACCAGTATATTATAGGCAGTAAGAAAAAACAATTCTATAAATATGTTGATTTTGTGATGGGCACTGGAATTTGACCTCCTTTTACACGAGTGACTGCCATGGCAACTGCACATATTCTACTGTGTGTAACCTTTCTGTTAACCTAAAGCAATTCCTGTACAACTGTGCTTTCCTGTAACGTAGTTCCTGTACAGCCATGAAATCTTTCAACCACATCTCATTCACCCGCCATTAGGATACATAATTAGGTTTTTCCTATTTCCAAAACAAACTAATTTTGACACTTCCTTGATATGTGCCCACCATCCATGGTTCACCTTGAGTTAATAAACCAACAAATATTCTCTATGTACATAGTGACCGTTGCTGGACAATATCCTCCTCATCAATCTGGACATTGCAGCTTTATCTTCTTCTGGGATGAGCTTGCAGACATGTCTAACGTTGTTAAGTATATCCATATAACCATATATATAAAGTATATAACCAGATAATAGTCATATACCGAGCTTGCAGACAAGTTTCAATTCATAAGGCATATCCAAGTAAGAGTATGCAGACAAGTTTCGTTTCATAAGGAATATCCCGATAAGAGTTTGCAAACAAGTTTAAATTCATAAGTATATAACCAGATAATAGTCATATACCTAGCTTGCAGACAAGTTTTAATTCATTAAGTATATCCCAATAAGAAATTGCAGACAAGTTTCAATTCCTAAGTATCTAACCAGATAATAGTCATATACCTAGCTTGCAGACAATTTCAATTCATAAGGCATATCCCGATAAGAGCTTGCAGACAACTTTTAATTCATAAAGTATATAACCAGATAAAAGTCATATATATACCTAGCTTGCAGACAAGTTTTAATTCATAAGGCATATCCCGATATGAGCTTGCAGACAAGTTTAAACTCATAAGTATCTAACCAGATAATAGTCATATACCTAGCTTACAGACAAGTTTCAATTCATAAGGCATATCCCGATAAGAGCTTGCAGACAAGTTTTAAATTCATAAGTATATACCCAGATAATAGTCATATACCTAAGTTTAAACTCATAAGTATCTAACCAGATAATAGTCATATACCTAGCTTGCGGACAAGTTTTAATTCATAAGGTATATTGACACAAGAGGTTGCATACAACTTTTAATTCATAATGTATATAACCAGATAATAGTCATATACCTAGCTTGTAGACAAGTTTCAATTCACAAAGTTCCACTGGTACTCATATTCTACCATGTTTACCTGCACCTGCCTGTACTCACTCCCATGGATCTGTACTCATACTTAGGATATGTTGGAATCTAGTTTACATTCTAGGACAAACTTAAATACTCCTACTCACACATAGAGCCTTGTACTCAATACTCATACCACTTAGGGGAATTCTACTTGTAGTCGATACTCATACCACTTAGGGGAATTCTACTTGTACTCAATACTCATACCACTTAGGGGAGATCTACTTGTACTCAATACTCATACCACTTAGGGGAATTCTATTTGTACTCAATACTCATACCACTTAGAGGAATTCTACTTGTACTCTTACTCATACCACTTAGAGGAATTCTACTTGTACTCTTACTCATACCACTTAGAGGAATTCTACTTGTACTCTTACTCATACCACTTAGAGGAATTCTACTTGTACTCTTACTCATACCACTTAGGGTGAACTCTACTTGTACTCAATAACACTTGGGGGAATTCTACTTGTACTCATACCACTTAGGGGAATTCTACTTGTACTAATACCACTTAGAGGAATTCTACTTGTACTCTTACTCATACCACTTAGAGGAACTCTACTTGTACTCTTACTCATACCACTTAGAGGAATTCTACTTGTACTCTTACTCATACCACTTAGAGGAATTCTACTTGTACTCTTACTCATACCACTTAGGGTGAACTCTACTTGTACTCTTACTCATACCACTTAGGGTGAACTCTACTTGTACTCAATAACACTTGGGGGAATTCTACTTGTACTAATACCACTTAGGGGAATTCTACTTGTACTAATACCACTTAGGGGAATTCTACTTGTACTCGTAATCTTGCTATAGTACTTGTACTGCAAGTCTGGTTATTGCTATTGTTTTTCGGTTGGTGCTTGGTGCTTCCAGTACACAATGATTCATCTCCAAGCTTATGTCTCACATTAGAAAGAATTCCTACCTGCATCTTAGGATGCCAATTAATGCCATTGACACGGAATATGTTTGATGGTGCTTTCTATTGTTTTTGGTACGTTAGTTGCTATTTCTCGGATATGGATATATTTCCAAGATATCATATTAAGTAACTAGGCGTTTGGTCGACAGGTATGAGCCTGTCCTTTCTTCAGTAATGAATGAACATCTGAACCTCCACGATGTCAGGTCAGAGACAAAATTTTCACGCAACAGGCTGAAAATTGGAAAGATTATACTTACTTCAGCTGCACTGCTGACGTCATGATCTCCGCTTCCTCCCTTGTTGGTTTCCGTGGGAGACACCTGCCTCTGCTGGTCCTCTGTCACGGTGTACTCGTACGTGATGCTGGAACTAGACTGGCCCTTGTGGATCGTGATCCGTGAATTGTCATGCTTGGGCGTGACGGGGGTGGACGAGGGCGGACTGGACGCAGACTCAGACTGAGGGGTGCCGTTCTGACGAGCTCCCTCCTGGTAGTTGTAGGTCAAGTTTGGAGTACTCTGATGGTCACTGACGATGGTCTCTGTCATGTCGATGGCCAGCGGAGTCGTCGTTCTTGGGGCTCCCAGGCTACGAGAAGAAGTTCGTGAAGCATTCAAACTAAACAGGAAGGGATGAGAAAATTGTAACACAGGATTCATAAGGGGGAGACCAATGGGTTTCTTCAAGCTTCCACGTACTTTGGAAAAGATTCTTTTTTCTTTTTTTTTTTGGGTGATATTTTTCCGTCAAAAACAACAGCAGGCAAGTAAGTTCAAACGACAGCAAGTTGTGAGCAATTTGATTTCATGGAGCAGAAATGGAAGCAAGAGAGAACGCCATGGTCGAGCACAAACGGCAACATAAGACACAGACAGCAAAATGAACAAGACAGCAAAATGGAACAAACAAACACATTAAAACTTCACACGAACGATAAAACTGAACTGAACGTTTACAATACACAGAATATCAATCACACACACAGAAATGGAACTAACAAAACTGAGGGTTTATGCATATACTCTTCTACTCTGTATTCAATAGCAATTGTGTTGCCATTAAACATGACAAACTATTCACGGAATCAAGTATTTCTTGTCTCTCTCTCATCAAACATTGTCTCATTAAAGAGTTAATGAAATGGATGATAAGAAACAAGAATGGTGGAGAAAAGATGAAATAATCGGGTAGGGAAGGGGAAGGGGGTGGGGCATGCAAAATGTTGGAAAGAAACACATATGAACAACTTGATAAAATATATACACAGACATGCAGAAATATAAAAAAGAAATATGAAATTCCAAAGGAGATTTAACTGATGGTGGTGACTTACATCTTTCCAATAATTTTGCAAAACAGAGGCATCTTGAAGTAAATTTGACCAGCAGTAAATTCCGAAATATAAAAAAGCCCTCCTTTGCACAGATACTGTTTGAGATATACCACCAAACAAATCTAGGAGGCTACTTTTATATCAATGGTTTGATGATGAAGATACCAAAAAAGGTGCACACATCATGCTTTATAGGAAGCACTTCATGCTATCAGGTGACCCAATAATCACGGGCAATTAAAGGAGAGAAGCGATGAACAATGAATCAGCACTTAAGTAAACAGCAATACCATCAAAGGATTTTTGCAACAAATGATTTCACACGTGAAAACAAATCGTCCCGAAAGGGACAACTTTTTTTCCTTTCTAGATTTTGCAGAATAAAAGATTGTTATAAAGGTAATCACCTCGTCCTTACTTAAATGCAACATGAGCTTATCATAATTAAAACAAAAAGGACTTGTTAAATGTTTCCATTTAAGTTTTTCTGATATCGACATCTACAAGATTCACAACAGTTTTATGTTGACGCATGAGGACAAAGCAACACAAAGGATACTGCCTTTCCATCACCTCATACCTCTCCTCCCCCCCCCCCCCCCCCCATCTACCCTAGGACATCACCTAACCCACTAACATAGTCTACTACCAGACCTACTGTCCTGGTTAGGATTTATATTATAAAATTACAGAAATATTTCAACCCCATTTGCCTTCTTTTTTTGTTATTTTTTAAGGTTATGGTGTTGTCATCCTCACGAGCCATTACAGGCGACTAATATGGACAAATGATTACATGGTAGAATGTAATAGCTTGTAATGAGAGAATGCAAATATATTTTTCAGCAAAGGACAAACACTTTAAAGGTCTCTTCAGACTCACGAAGGCAGGAAATGACAGGATGGTTATGAGTGTTTGAAGGACCTAGACAACTTCCTGAGAACTGCTGGTTTGGAGATTTTTTCACCTTATAAGGAAAAATGAACCTGGAATGACTCGCTTAAAATCCATCATATTTTTTTTGGTGAATGCCTGCCTGCTCTGCTTGTTTTGCTTACCTCACGCTGGGCCTTGGGGGTACTGTACGGAGGGTCTCTACCACTTGCTTCTGGGTTTTCCCGCTGAAAAGATACGTACCGATGATAGATTTGTAACATCCAGGGAGATGAACTACTGAAATACTGGTTATGACCACGGTAAAATTTTCTTTTACTTTGTTCATTGGCGTCAATGTTTGGTAGAAATGTTAAAGTGTCTCATGCCAGTATTTCTGATCTCAATCATTCATGATCGTGGTCTCATGTGTGATCGTACATATTTCCTTTAGTCTTTAGAAATTTTAAATATTAAACACAAAACTTCTTATATTGCTCTTCAATCAATCAATATATTCTTCACATCGTTCTTGATACTACCAACTATTCAAACACTTCCAAGTACAACAACATGGCTCATCGTTTTTATAATCTTTTTTCAATTTCTGTTTTTATTAGCAAATACCAAAGTTCATATTTCGAAGAATATTTCGAAAAAAGACTACTCAATAACCAGAAAGGACAAATACATGCATCCCTGTGGTCTTCACACACAAAGGAAGCCCTTTGTTTGTTCTCAGATTGGTAAACATTTTCAGTGCTATTGTTTCCATACTCCGCAGACTTCAATAGACCCTCCTCGTACTGTAAGGCCTTCAATAACAGCCAACGACAGAAAATCTCTGATACCTCGCAGGCACGTTTTACAGGTTCATTCCCACAAAATCTGGTTACATGGCCTTGAATTAAACCTATGCAAATCTTACAAGACAAAAGATTGGAATACAATAGAATGCTTGAGATTATTGTTGACTTTTCCCTTCTGTTCTGAACAATTAGGTCGTACACCTCTTACACGGGTGAAGTGCTATTCTGTTAAGGCCTGCTCTTTAGGTTTCCTTTCCTGGGATTAACTGACTTTTTTCCCTTCATAAATGCAAAAAGTGGCTTAGATCAACAGAGGGCTTCTCCAAAGCTATCATGCTTACTGAGCCTAAAGGTTCCATCTCACAGTGTTGAAATACTCAATGTTGTTCAAGGTTCAATGAAACCATTCCAATAATGCATGCTGTAGTCAGTTGAAATGCCCTGGAAAACACCTTGATTTATTTGCAATTTTGCTTAAATGAATCTCGTCTAACTCTACTTCGCATATCCATTCAGAGTCCTTACTGAACCTGAGAGCAAGACCAGTGCCCTTAAATGAACATCATATCACAAACATGAGTGTTTTTAATAACCTCATATCGAGACAGTGCCGTCGTCATCATGTCATGAACACAATTGCTCTTGTTAAATCTCATGTCATGAATACCAGAATCTAAAGTGATCCTCAAAATTTCAAAGACCACTGTTCTATATAAACCTCATATTATGAAGACCAGCGGCTTAAATGACACTCATATTACAAAGATCAGCGTCCTAGAGAAACCTCATTAGATACAATACATGAACCTCATATTATGAAGACCAGTTTCCTAGAGCAATCTCATAAGGGATCCTAGATGAATGTCATATTATTCAGTTATTTGGTTCCTGCATAAGGTTTACGTAAACCCTTGAATGATTACAATATGTAGCATCATATATATGCTTTACTGACCTAAAACTAAAGGTGAGGCCTCCATTCAGTTATTTGGTTCCTGCATAAGGTTTACGTAAACCCTTCAATGATTACATTATGTTACATCCTATATATATATGCTTTACTGACCTAAACCTAAAGGTGGAGCCTCTACTCATTAACCGATTTCTAATCCTCGGTTTGCCTGGCTTGCTCAACCTAAAGAAGGTGTGGTGCTCTACACAGGCTTTCCAGAAACGTTTGCAGTCGTTCCTCACTCCCATCAAGAATTCAACAGTGCTGCGAGGGTAACCCTGGAAGGATAAAACATAGATTATGAAAGTATTTTTGATAATGAAGTATAAATTTAACAAGAGTTCAAAAATGGATTTAGGTTGTATTTTGCTACGAATGAAAAATATATTTCATAAAGTTAAACGATCAAGCCGACATACAAAAATGGAAACTTCTCAGATGCAAAAAGGAGCAATGAGATGGGGAAGCTCTGTGTGGTTTCTGTCTCCTCCAAATGAAACTTTGAGCATCTTATCGAGTTTGGTTTTTTTTATTTTGTCCTAACAGTTATTCAACTGAAGAACGCTTCTATTCAACTGATCACCTTTACAAATCAGATCATCTACTAAAGATTTTCTTAAATAATTAACTTCCTTAAATCAGTGTACACTTTGGCTTGAATGCCACCAGTAACAAATCTTGAGAACAGAGGCAAATAGTACTACTACTGCTTTTGATGGGCTTAAAGGGATTAAGGTCTAAAATTTGATCAATTTAAATCGTTTTTTCTTTAGGTCAGTTCTTTAGGTCAGTAGGTTTGTCAGTAAGACGGAAGCTGCTGACCAGACTGTTGACTGAACTGTTTGAAGCTACACATCAGAAGTGAACAAAATGGTAGATAATCTGTTGTATTAGTTACTGCCTCATGCTATTAGATGATTAACTCAGATTATCCTAACGGCCACTATATTTATCAAGGACAAGATAATCTCATGTTGATAACTGTCATCCAGTTTGAGTGACAATGTTTGGAGGTGACTTTGCTCTACCGGCAGAGAGTAAATTACAAACGCTGTCTCTGACAGCAATCAGATGAAGTACGTGCTGTATAAATATTAACTTATCCTCCTCCAGTAAAACAATGGCGACTAATCTATCAACAAAATGAGAACGATAAGGTCAAACAAACGGAAAGAAGCTAAGATATTCTATGATAAATGCTCCTATACCACGGATGGAAGGGTTGTAGATTTGAAGAAAAATTTAGCAATGTTTTTAAGGGTTTATTAAGTTTGAATCCAAATGAAATTCAAACACATTCCAGACTGTGGTACCCATACAACCCATAACATTTATTGACCTCATTTATTCAGTGAGTTTGGCTTTAAGAAACACATATACGTGGCTATCTGACAATCCAACTAAAGGTACAGGGTGATTTCTTGAAAACATGAAAAGGATGTAAAATTGTAACTTGCACTACCACTAAATATTGCATTTAATGGGCGCTTGGCATGTTGAACACTATGTGTATAGTTAACTTGCACTATTACTAAATGTTGCTTTTAATGGCGCTTGGCATATTGAACACTTTGTGTACGGTAACTTGCACTATTACTAAATGTTGCTTTTAATGGTGCATGGCATATTGAACACTATGTGTATGGCTAAATGTTGCTTTCAATGGTGCGTGGCATATTGAACACTATGTGTACGGTAACTTGCACTATTACTAAATGTTGCTTTTAATGGTGCATGGCATATTGAACACTATGTGTATGGCTAAATGTTGCTTTCAATGGTGCGTGGCATATTGAACACTATGTGTACGGTAACTTGCACTATTACTAAATGTTGCTTTTAATGGTGCGTGCCATATTGAACACTATGTGTATGGCTAAATGTTGCCTTTAATGGTACGTGGCATATTGAACACTATGTGTATGGCTAAATGTTGCTTTCAATGGTGCGTGGCATATTGAACACTATGTGTACGGTAACTTGCACTATTACTAAATGTTGCTTTTAATGGTGCATGGCATATTGAACACTATGTGTATGGCTAAATGTTGCTTTCAATGGTGCGTGGCATATTGAACACTATGTGTACGGTAACTTGCACTATTACTAAATGTTGCTTTTAATGGTGCGTGGCATATTGAACACTATGTGTATGGCTAAATGTTGCCTTTAATGGTACGTGGCATATTGAACACTATGTGTATGACTAAATGTTGCCTTTAATGGTACATGGCATATTGAACAACCTTGGCTAAATGCTGGTCAAACTTACAAATCCCTCCGGATGCAATTTGATTAAAAATCGTTTCCTCTTAAAGCTGACTTTTCTGATCTTGGCCCAAGAGAATGTGTTGATTCTGGCATTGCTCTGGAAGACCAGAACACCCTGATGACAAACTGCTAGATTTAATTGAACATTCTCATAATCCCTGGCAGGATAAAGCCGGACTCCATACATTTCAAGCCTTCTTGCAACATCTAAGAGATTAAAGTCAGCATCTGCTGGAGTTTGACCTCTGTGGAATTATCAATGAGAGATAAGAGATTAATCACAAACTGATAAATCTAGGTATTGACATCGTACACCTCTACGTAGAGGTGTATCTGTGTGTGTCTCAGGGTACCTCCATGGATTTCTTTATAAATTAACAACATCACACTATCTTACCATACCTACCATTGTGACCCTTATAATACCTACATGGCACTCCTTATAGAACCCTACATGGCACTCCTTACCATACCTGCAGAGTTATTACCCTTGTAGTACCTTCATTGCACTTGTTATATCCCCATTATAAGACCCCTTACCACGCCCACATGGCAATCCTTCCAAAAGCCAATTTGTATCTCTAATACCTACATGGTAAGTATTAACAATTCACACATGACATTCCTTGTATCACATCACCTGAAATGAAATGCTTTACTTATACCAAAAATCACACTTTTTACAGTGTCTACTTTTTACCCCCTTCCAAGTCTTACATAGAACATGTGACAAGGCCTACAAGACACTACCTTACATTAACTAGATTTATACAATGGCCCGGGGCTACAGTCTGCAACTGGAATTCTATGGGGTACACACAATGCAGAAAGTTACAATGTGTGCTCAGTTGAAACTAACAGCAAACACAGGACACTCCCTCAGTCATATGAACTAAATTAAATACTTTACAATGCCAACTATGTACCACTTACAATACATACAAAAGCACTCCTTATGGTGCCTACTGGCGCTTTGCACAATACCACAAAATGCACATCCTACACTACCTACACGGTACATGTATTCCAAGAACAGAGACATTATGGTCAACAGACAGACTACATACCCACTGACTGACACTCAATACTCTCGTTTTTCCAGACTGTAACAACAACTTCCAACAAAAAATAACTTCTTAAAGTAGCATTTTAACACACACAAAAATGGAACTTGTTTGTAAATAAAATTCACTAACGGTGACCCTCTTCCTTCAATGCTTTTTTTTTGTTTTGTTTTTTGTTATAGAACTTTTTAAAATACATGCAGATATCAGAGGTTAAAATGTTAATTAATATTTCCAGATGGAAGGGATTAAATACTTACATATGGTTCTTGTGATATTCTTGAATTTTACTTTCCATGCTAGGCTGCTGGTTTGGTACAAATCTAAAGTTTGTAATGTAACGTCCATCTTCATGTTCGACTGGATTATAATCACCGACCTCAGCTGAAAAAGAAAATGAAACCATAAAATCAACTTATAACAACAATTCTCTGGATTCCGAGAAAAAAAAAACACCTACTTCTAAAGTTACTGTGAACACTGAAATTAAAAGCTGACATCTGCATTTGTCATCACCTTTCTGGTCTTACTTAACAAAGTCAATCTTCTTAAATTCCATCCAATAACATGTTCGCTCTTGTTTTCAACAACATTTTCACATTTCAAGATCTTTACAAATCTGATAGTATCAGAGGCCCAATTTTACGGTAGGTTCACAAAAGATCCAATAAAGTTTGATATATCGGCTGCACAGGAGCCCAATGTTCTGGGGGCCCATATGAGTGTTTAGGAGATTAGAAATATGGTCTCCTGGCGATAATTAGCAGGCAACACATTTTTGGTATTAATAATTTTTCAGACAGAATATAAGATAGTTAGACGTATTGACCAATTCCAGTCATTGTTTGGTGTTTTTACCAAACAGTAATATTGCTGGGATGCCTTAATTAATTGAACCTAACTTGCACATATTGCATATATATGAGACTTGCTTCTTTTGTGCTGTTGCTTGATCCCATACATAAACATGGACAATAGAATGGACTAGCTACATACAGTAGTAGTGAAGATTTTTTTAAACTCATGAAGATCTTTATATAATATCTATTCAGAGGTTAAGAGACTGATTATTAAAGAATACAATAAATATCTGTCTTTTTTGCTTGTTAGCTCTAGTAAAATTGTAGCTTTGTTTTCAATCATTCCAGAGTTTTCTTTAACCATTCCTTTATTAATGTTACTAAAAAGTTTTTTACTTTTATTCTATCCCATCAAACTTGTTGTTTACTAAAATGCCACACAGATAAATGTGACAAGGAGAACCGTTGCTGAAAGTAGGTCATCAAATTCAACATCCTACCCGTGGTCATCGTCACTCAACTAAGTAATGCATTGTTAAGTCTGAAAGCTATTAATACTATTCTTATCGCCTAAACCAATTCAGTTGCTTCAAATTAGCAGCCTCAGTACTAGTCATTGGAAACAACATGCCCCATTTTTAAAGCCGTGGCTAAATCCATGTGAATCTGAAAAGGACTCTCAAAATGAGGCTACCTCTAGGGAAATCTGTAAGTCATGGAAGGCCTAAAATGCCAATGTCAATAAAGGCAAGGAAAGAAAATGGATTAATTGAGGTTCTAGACATCTATTTAAAATGACATTATTGCAACAGAAACTAACAAATACTATATCAATTCAACTTGAAGACGCTTTTTTTTTTTGGGTAACGAAATTGACAACCAGAAAGCCAGTTGGCTTTTGTGGTTCCTTGCTATATACATATAAGAGTAACTCAAATTTCCACATAACTATCTGAACTAATTGTAGCGCAAATGAGCTATATTTGTCCAAGAATTAAGTGAGAACCAGAAAAGATCAGAGATTTCCAGCTCTTATTTGCAGCACTCACTTTTGGGCAACAACCAATTAATTCAATAACAAGGATTTCCAGTATAGAAATTTTATTTTCCAAAGTGTTGCAATATCCAGAAAGAGCAGTCTTCCTTTGTGAAATATAGTCGTAGATAAGTATGAGCCACTTGGACATTTTCTTAACCCAATTTTGAGCTAGCAAATCAGCTCTTTACAGTAATGTTAAGACCACATCCTCATAGTACCTTTGTATCACAAAGAAGATCTTTTTTAGTTAGATGTAGATATATATCCAATTACACTGTATATTTCATTTCATCAAAAAGAGATGCAAACCTGAACAACATTTTACCCTTTTAGTTGCATTATTTATCCTGTAGCTCCATCATGAGACATTCGGTTGCCTTAAACACAGCCAACAATTTAAAAATATTTATCAATAATATAAGGGAAGTATGGAATTTACTTTGTAAGGTTTATCTCCTGTGTAACATTTAATGTAATTAGTGATACATCCTCTGCTAGCCTACCATGAAGGGAGGGGACGGCAGACCGCCTCTGCATTTAATAAAACAACTTCCCTGCGAATAGTCACGGTACATGTGCATATTACATCCTTTTCTTCAACAGAGCAATAAATGAAAGTCGCTGACATTTCGAGGAGACGAGTTAGCCAGCCAGCCCGTGTCTCAATGCAAGGTTGATTAAGAGGTAGAACATGACAGAGATGAAAACAGCCGGCACTAAATAAATGACATTGTTTGGCACAGAGGAAAAAATATCTACAAAATATCAACAAAAATTTTGACTTTCCCATTGATTCGACTTTACAAGGTACCAAGTAAATTAAGAGAGATTATCAGCGCATCTGAGCAATCAAAGTCAAAAACAAACAAACAAACCCTCGCCCCCCCCCAAAAAAAAAATGTAAGTGGGTCTTATTGTTTTATCTCAGAGAATAATTTTTGTATCTGTGATTTTTATCAGATGTAGGAATATCAATAATCAACTTTTGAACGGTTAAACAGGAATTATTAAAGGTTCAATCTGAGATTCCTTAATGTTGGTGTCTATTTTGTGACTACCTACCATTAGTTCTTTCAGAAAGTAAATCCAGTATGCATTTCAAGCTAACTTCGACCTTTGATTTTCTATTAACTGTGTTTATAACTTTGATATTCATTAAAATTGCCATAGTAACTTTTCTCATGGTATTTTTCAATGTAAACTTTCAACTTCTGTCTGCTAGTTCTACTACAAATGACACAAAATAATACATATCGAAACTCTCATTTTTATCTTCAAGTCTAAAGACGAACATTCGGACTGATAATTTGTCCGGTATTGCAGAAACAAGATGTTAAACGAAACAGTAATTACCAGCTTTTTTACAAAGGAACCTTAGTATTATTTAAGAGACAAAAATTTCAGAGACTTCACAACTGTTAGAGAAGCTGTGAACACTAAATTATTCCCTGATATTCAATTTCTAGTTTTGTATAAATGCTTGAGCTAAAAATTTGGCATTTATATTTTTCACCATATAAACTGTACACAAATCCAAACTACACAACTGTATTTCTATTGAACAAAGCAACACACCTACAGACAGTCGTTTCCATGACCAAATTTGGTGTGTACCATAGGCTGACATTTTCCCTTGAGTTGAGGGAGATCATGAACTCTTCCAAAGGAACAAAGCAAAATCTAACAAGCATCTCCTTACCTGACAATAGAGAAAACAGGTCTTAGGGATTGGGTATACCCTCATGGGCAAATTACTAACCCCCCTATGCTTTTACAACAGTTAGCTCAGAGGTCAAAGTTCAAATTGAACTTTTTTTTTACCTTTTCCACTCTGGTAGACCACCTTTGCAAAAGGAGCTATCAAACTGACAAGATGCAGGGTCAAAGTTACTTTTACTATTTTTTTTATCTTTCTTAGGTTCTATAACCAAAACAAATTAAAACCTTACACAAATTCCCCTGATATATATGTACAGCATGAGTAATAGATGGTTGTGGTTCAATGTGGGGTAACTGTGCCAAATGGTTCTGACACCTTTTCGGCTGGTTCCCATCCAGGGTGCCAAATTATTGGAATTTAGGACCAATGATATGATTCATGGTGCAGACCTTCTTGAGGTACACAACATACCAAGCACTGGTAAGCAGTTACTGGCTATGAAAATGTATAATGGAGGGATTGCTGTTCTTTACTCTATGTGGTGTTGCCTACACATTGATTCCTAAAAACCAACTATGAATGATCGCTAGCACACACTGTACAGTGTAGAATGAAGGTACTTGAAAGTTGAATGGTGTTAATTTGTCAGGTGCAGGTCCTTGCCTTTCAAACACCAATTTTGCATGCAAATTTTAATATTTGCATAATTACATCATAGCAGGAAAGAGTACAGACTGAGATGGATGACATAGTTGTAGCACCATCTTTATAGGTCATTTGGTGGTGCAGAACAAGAATGAATGCTACCAGGTAGATTGTAGTTTAAGAGACTGGTAACCTGGAGGAATCAACAATAGCTGAGATGGGTGGCATTAGCGAGAAGTGGACAATGAGATGAGTTTGTGAAGACAAACATGTTATACATTGCCACTTCATGAATACCATAAATCTCAACATCTTTGTATTTTTAGATAAGGCTGGTTTCACTTCTCAAAGAAATGGCAACTCTTTCGATAAAACCCTGTATCTTCCTTTATGTGAAAAAATGTCATTCTCTGTTTATCTTTTAGTTGATTTTCCATAGAAGTATGGCACATTTTGAAATTTCAGTACTTTAAAAGCTTAGTTTGGAACATGAGGTCTAGGGCCCAATAAAGTATATTTTAAATTGTTATCTTACTCTTGGAAAATAACTTGCATGAGCGGTTACTGAGAAAATGCAAAGGGCTTGTACATCTCATATGCCATTATGAAATCACTGACTGACTCAGTCCCTGCCAGATATCAATGTTAAATTTACAAATTCTTGTTTCTCTCTACAAGACATGTAACCAGTTTAGTGTGGTTTTTACCTGTTAATACAAAATAGTTGCAGGAACGTTTTCAAGCTATGGATCATGTCCAATTCGTCGCCTGGTCAGAATATTCCACTATTACATAGGGTTGAGTTGTATTTGTGTACAATCTAAAACAGTTATTTTGTCGTTTTCAAATTATATTGAGAACGACACATTTCACATCACAAATCTAATTAGTTTAATGAATTAATAATATTAAAATTATTATTAATCCTTAACCTATGTCAACTTTTTACCATTGTTAAACTGGACGCCAAGCTATTCGTCAATGGTATATTCCAAAATAAAACAACCGTCGACATATGGGACATGATCCCAAAAAATGTTTACTCTAATACAGACCTGTATTGCTTACCAAGATCTTCTAGTTTACTCACTCACCTTGAAGAATGTATGATGCCATCAGAGCTGCAGTATTCTCTGAACAAGGCAGTCTACCATTAGCCAAATCTTTCTTCACTTGAAGACCAAACAAATATCTGTAAAAAAGCAAAAGAAATATGGGTCTCAATGAGGATTTGCCACATTTACTGTCCGAACATTTCAACAGAAGAGTGCACACAAAATTTCCCAGTTCTGAACAGTGTTGTCATCTATGTTTATGCACTGTTGATTGACATGTATAGTGTTGCTACGATAATCGTTTTCAATATCGGTATCGGCCGATATATGCAATATCGGCAGCATATCGGTATCGGTAAAATTTTGCCTAATTGCCGATAACAGCAAACCGATATTGAACTTTTCTTTTTAACAGCAGAGCTACTTCTTTATACTTGCAATAATCTGTTAATCTGCCCAAGACGATCCATTTCTTTAGCGTCAGTTAAACTCAGATTCATTTTCGATTAATATCCATGGAAACCTGACCCTCCGTAACCTCTAAAAACACGTCTACGGCGCGCGAATATAACCAATGACCTTCGTGAACCTTGGCCTACACACAGCATTAGTGCAGCATATATACACTGTACTAACCATTCATTTTCTCAAAGGCCTCCGTGAAAACCTTGAACATGATGTTTAACCGCACAGTTCAGCAGTGTTGGAATTAAAACCTTGTTCAATTTCCCGCGAACACAAAATACTGACAACTTTGTTTATTTAAATTGTCACGAAACTGATAAATTTTAAAATGACATGTTAGAGTACCTACTGTATATAATGTTATAAAATGAAAAAAAAATGATAAAATGCGTACATTTGTACAACTGCAGTGTTTCACCCTATACCCAACTACCACGGTGCATGTGCTGCAAATTTTCCCAGGTACCTTCCCAAACAACTGTGAGCTCATCCCCTGTGTAACACCTGTTTGTTAACATTTTTTGGCACGTTGCCAGGGAACTTTTTAGTTACGTGAGATCCGTAACCGCCGAGGTGGTTAGGCTATTTGCTATACACTTAACTATGGTAGGATATTATTTTTTCCGTATTTTTGGAAATTCTAGAAAATACTTTCTTTTCCCCCCGCTTAACAACAGATGTGGTCTTACGGTATATTCATAAATGGATGCACTAGAGCCTTGTTTACATGACATTAGTTGCATTTAGTACGATATGCCAGTTTTGCGTGAATTTTTCGAAAGTGTTTGGCTCGATCTTTCGTAATATTTGAAAATGTGTACCACCTTACTTTCCGTACACAATTGATCATTTCTCTACTGAATTTCAGTTTTTTTCCTCTATACGGTCAAGTGAATAAGTTGTACATTGAGTATAAACTCAATAAATTATAACTTTTACATTGTGATCGACAGTTCGTAACCTAATTAAGATGCAATTTTGCAAGCATACGTTAACACTGTAAGCAACTTGTAAGTCTTTGCGATGTTAAGGCTCACATTTACTGCGTCCATTTTATTTTGTCTGTTAAAAAATATCGGTATCGTATCGGTATCGGACCGATATTGGGATGATAATATCGGATATCGGCCAAAACCGATATTGGTGATATCGGCGCAACACTAGACATGTACATGTCTAAGTATGAAATTCATCCAAGCTTCACATTTGAAGTTATCGCATTTACAGTTATCGCTTCAGACTTTGACCTCTGTTGACCTCTGCCCTCCACAGAAAAGGAAAGGATACTTGTACTCAGTAAAGTGGATCCACACACTGCCTACTACAGGAACTGTCGTTATGTCACACATTTATACACACATGCATACATACATACATGTATGGAAAATATACTATCGGCAAACCATGTACAAAAACAACTTTCTTAGAGATCAAGTTTAAAATCTAAGTTGTCAGTAAGGTGTAATTCCACCATTGGAAAACAATTTTTCAAGTGTAATACTTCCCCATTCCTCCTCTTTCTTGCTCCCTGACAGTCCTTCCAACAATTCTCTACCAATGCCTTTGTCAGCATAATAAACATCAGTGAATATTAATTTTCACACATATTTTAATATTTTCATTCTCTCCAGGTAACACATCATCTATATATAGCAGCTCCTCTCCAACATCTACATTTCCCTATCCCATCTCCCCCCCCCCACCCTCCCCTGGCAATGCTTCCGTCATCACCAGTCCAACCATGTAAATTACTGAGGGCAACAGGATTGTAGTGATACTCTACAATGTCTTCTTATCTCATGAGATTTATCACTGGGTCAAAGTTCACAGCAATAGCTATGTACAAATGCACACAACATGCCTGATACAAAAGAGAAACAAACATTATCCAGAAACATGATATAAGGATGTCTGAAAGAACATGACAATCTCTGACAAGCAGACTTTATTCAGAATTGACACGCAGACTTTATACAGAATTGACACGAACATAAACACACTAGTACTAAAACACACACACACATACCAAGGCTTGATATCAGCAGCAACATAGCATACTGTGTCCTTAAGGTCAGACTATAGTCAATCACTACAGTCTAAGTGTTTGCAACTAAATGATACACTGTGTACTACATATGTTGTCTAAAGACATTCAATGTGAAGAAAATAAACATCACAAAAAAAGAACACTGCACTATAACTTTGTTATATGAAGGCAGCTACTTCATATGAAGCACTTTACTTCTAAAAGAGCAATGTCGTTAAACTACTGGAGATTTCAGCATACCACAAGCTAACATAAAACCAGTTAGTAAAAGCATGGAGGTACCTCCATTGTAAAAGGCTTGTAGTGAAACTTTGGCTTGGAATTATAAAGGACCGCAAAATTTATGCAGTGCCATCTGCTAGTTAGACGTATATGTGGTTGCTTAGGTCGTTAAATAACTGCCCTTCCAGGCCAATTATTATTATTAACCATGTGAGATCTGATGACAAAACTTGTCGGACAATAAGGAAAATAGCCATTTGACTCAGTGAACTATGTGAGGTATTGTGGCCATACTGTAGGACACTAAGCCAAATCGCGATCCACTCAGTAAGCTATTGTATATGAGGTACAGTACTACAGCAATACTGAAGGACACTAAGGCAAATGACCATCCACTCAGTAAGCTATGTAAGTTATGGTGGCAGTATCTTAGGACACTAATGCAAATGACCATCCACTCAGTAAGACATAAGGATATTTAAGGCAAATCCCCATCCAGTCAGTAAGTTATGTAAGGTTGACACTAATCAAATTGCCATCCACTCTGTATTTTATGTGATGTACAGTATGGTGGCAATATTGAAGGACACTAAAGCAAATCGCCACCCAGTCAGTAAGCTATGTAAGGTGGACACTAAGGCAAGGTGCCATCCACTCTTAAGTTATGTGAGGTATGGAGGTCCTATTGAAGGACAATACAGCAAATCACCACCCAGTCAGTAAGCTATGTAAGGTGGACACTAAGGCAAGTTGCAATCCATTCTGTAGTTGTGTGAGGTACAGTATGGTGGCAATATTGAAGGACACTAAAGTAAATCGCCACCCAGTCAGTAAGCTATGTAAGGTGGCCACTAAGACAAATTGCCATCCTCTGTGTAAGTTATGTGAGGTATAGTGGCAATACTGAAGGACACTAAAGCAAATTACCATCGGATCTCTCAAGTTTTGGAATTTGGTGGAACCATTTAAAGAAACTACAGTAAACTGCCATCTCTGAAGTTTAGTGTACCAAAATACAAGAAAAATCTCTCTACTTTTTGCCAAACTTGCCCCATTAGAATATGAGTCTTATGATAGTTGGATATGAAGTGGGCCTTTCAACTAACTACACTTCCTGTTACGTGTGCCATTTATTAGTTAAGTATCATACAGATACTGGAACAGTGGAACTACATAAACATGCAACACCAGGCATACACTCTCATGGTTTTCATTATAATGCTAATTGCCTTCCGACAAGGGTCTGAAAAATTTATGAAAACATTTTATTATCACAACTAACATGGTTGGTTATTTCAGAGGAAACAATATATCCTGGTTGGGTGGGAATTAATGATGAGCTTTATTTATATACGGAAATACTGGCAAACCCATGTTCCTCTCTTGGTGACATGACGTTGTTTGAGTACATAATAATCACAGGATGATAATATATATATTATAGCTTCAAACAATAGCAAATCCCAGAAATGCAATGTGAGTACAGAGTCTGTGCATTTGTGTACAAATACCACTATGGACTCTAGTACCTCCCGTGGAATTTTTCAGCTGATATTTTTTAGATTGGTTTTTGTACTTTGCACTACCAATAAAGCTGTTGTGATATTTTCTGTTATTTCCACGGTAATTTACTAATTTCCTATTTCACTCGATTACTGCCTGAACGGTATTCCTTGAATTAGTAACTTATTATGGCCAACTTGTGGTTAATTCTCCACATATCTAGATGGTATTCATGTCTGTTATGAACATATTTAATTAATTCCAAGGCCTGAATGTCATTACCCTGATTTTGGATGGGCTTGCAATAAATAAACCCAGAGGTTACTGCATAAATAAATGTCAAACACAAATCTCTTTTTGACAAGAGTTGAGTTTCTTACACACCTCGGGATAGGACTCGCAATTCAAGATACAGAACCCGGCGGCTGAAAGAATTTTTTTTCACACTAATTAATAATAATGCCGTGACAAAACCTCCGGGACTGTTGTTTCAGATCACCCTTGAAAATTCCTTTGAACAGCATTGTGTCAAATTCATATCGACCAATACTTCTCGGGGCTTAGAAACGTCGCTGTGAGAATTAACAATACATAAGGACTAACAAACATCCAATGGAAATTAGTGAAGAGAGGACTTGTGGAGTCGTGAGTGCCCAGAGTATGAAGTGTAGAGTTCCGTCAGGCAGTGTACCGGTACGCAAAATGACTAGATTTAGTGTAGTGTTCTGTAGTGTTGTGTAGTATTTAGTGTAGTGTCGTCGGAAAAGGAACGGCAAGGATTAAAAGTCTGCATACTTCTTACACATCAGCAACGAAGAACAGCAGACGAGGGTTTACACTTCCATTCATTCACAATCCTCTGAGAAACAACCTTATTTTAATTTTTTTTTTTTTACTATTTTACTTTATTATGAACTCTTTGAGGCTTAAGATGTATATGTCGAATTATCCAAAGATGAATTCCAAAAACGCAAAAATAGTTGTATAAATCACAAGTGAAATTTTTCGGAAAAACGTGTAGGAACTTCCGGGTGGTAGATACGGAGAGAGGAATTAGTGGGTGTTGCCCAGGGAGCGAGGGCGCAGTGCTAAACGTTTTCCAAATGTGCAGTTAGGTAGATAGGAAAGTGCTATTGTGGAGTGGGAGACAGTTAAAAGAGGAGCGAAGTAAATACAACCTTATTTTAATTTTTCTTAACAATTTACTATATTATGAACTCTCTGATACTTAAGATGTATATGTCTTCTTGTATTCATGAATTCAAAACAAAGATGAAACAATTCAATCAAACGAAATATGAATGAATGCAACAACCTGATTCATCAACCATGGTAATGTCCGCTAACTGTGATTTATAGAACTTGCGAAGTGCTTGTGTGTGTGTGTTTATGACTACACCGATGAAAACTTGTCAACAATAATTTTAGTCGCAAATCAGCTTCAGTCACGCTGACTAAACATGATGCATCAGCCCAAATGGCGGTCAACAAATGGTCGTGCAGTGTGTGGCAGTTCGTGACTACAAACGCATGTGACCCAAGACAGCACTGGTCATTAACAGAGTAAATCAGTGTTTGTCTGCCTTCTTCGAGAGTTCTTCGGGGGTTGGAAGTAAGTTGCAATGTGTGTCACCTTTTAGCATTCTTCAGTTACATAGGCAGTTTGTGGCTGGCTTCAGTGCTTGCAATTTGCATAGCAACTGTGAGGTTTTGACAATTTGCCCGTTACAGAATATTGCTATTGGTTAGAGTATGTACGGACTAAACCTGCTGTAAGTCTGACTTAGTTGCAACTGTTAGGCAGTTTTAGCAAATTTTCTTAGGATAATATATTTGGTATTAAAATGCCAGATAAATCGTCTCTAGCTAAGAGTGCTGACAGCAATGTAAGCTCTGGGAGTTTTACCGACAGCCATAAGAGGCTAGATTGAAACAACCCTGGACATGATTTCAAATTATCAAGATGCAAAGCAGGACAAGGCAAGAGTAAAGTAATTGCATATAATGTTCAATTGACCATTACATTCAATATTTCACCCATCTAACATAACCAATTAATTCTTACTCCAACCCCACACCCCAACCCCCCCCCCTCTACATTCTTTTCTTAATCCAACTTTTTAGAAGCTTATATACATCAATGGACTATTTCCAACTACAGCAGTCGATTTGCCTTTCCATCTAGATATAGATATGCAGACAAGAGATAATTACATATTTTCTAACAGAGCAGAGGAGGTTTAACGCAATCTCTCTACATGATGAAAACTGAACATCTTCGTCACCAATCAATAAAATGCAAGACTGGTTCATAAGATGAAAGAAGTTAACCCAGAATAATAGCCACATTCTGTCCGATGCTGACTCATCCAGGCTATTTCATTATTACTCTGACATACACAGAGAGAGAGAGAGAGTGAGCAGTAATACATTTCATTTAGTACAAGTCTTTCACTTAGCAATGACTCATTTTGGTGAAATCTTTTTTTTGAGGGGTGATTTCATGGAAAATAATGGCCATCATCTCTATTATTACCACTCATGGCATAGAGATAATAACAGAAACCAGACTTTGTTTACTTATTTAGAGTACAATACCAGATAAAGAGAAAATGACTTTAATTATGGACATAACATCTGTGTCAACATAATGGGGTCACATCATGGCAATTCATGGGGTCACATTTACTATGACATTAGTATCCCTGGAACTTTGTAGAGTATGAACAAAAGAAAAACAACAACCATTTTGAATTTCATAGACCTTGAAATTTGGCAGAGATGTCTATTTCCCCGATCAAACTATAAACTGCTCCATGAACCTAGATATGTGCAAGTCCCATATGAAACTGTAGGTGAGAATGTAACAGGAAAATCTATCGATACTTTCAGTTGCAGAACGTTGATTAAATTTCTCCTTAAAGAGCAGGTTACAACAAACCACAGGTTACTTATCATGGTACATACTGTAGGAATCTGTGTGTACTGCTTTGTCCAAACATATCGTGCCAACGATTGTCATAATTGCTCAAAATGAAATAGTATAAAAATATCTCAAAAATTTCATTATAATGTTCGGGGAATGAACAGTATGGTATTTTAAATCATAAACTTGTGAAAGGTGTGTACTGTATACTCTAGTGGGGAAGCAACTTGTTAGTAATTTGTAAATTCCTTTAGTCCTAACTTACTGTTGCATGAGGCTATGGTATTTACTTCAGAACTTCTGATTGATATAAAAGCACAGTTGTGACTGACAGAGTAGAGTTGCCACTCCGAATGGAGTCAAGCCGCTTAATGCCGCTAATAATCAACCACAAAAGTTTGGAAGCCGCCCACGGTTACAATATTTGTAGTATATTAAATAGTCAGTAAAGACCAGTATTTCGGTCAATTAAATATTCAGATAACTAGACACAAACTAAAGCAAGCAGAGAGACTCCATTACCATCCTCCCTCCTCTCCTCACATTTTTCCTTTCCACCGATTTCTCTCTTACAGCAGCCCTGCACCCACACCCCCAACCCCACCGCCTTCCCTACCACTCCAATATCAACAATGGCATGAAGTAAACAAATTCCATATTCAAAACATAACTCTATGAACCCAAACCAAAGTTACAAGTAACTATCTCTCAGACAAATACTCATCCAGATTTTGAAGAGCCCCTTGACTTTGATGACTTAACCTTTAAAGGACAGTATTAATAGATCTTGTACAAATAGACACCTTAAGATTAAATGCTAGACCTACTGCAGTTGACTATCCCTCATTGGATGACTCTCAAGTATAATACAACGAGACAAGCCCAGAAAAAATGATATATATATTTTAGCTACATGCATGGGGATAATTCACTGATACCATACCATGTCACATATTGAATATGAACATTCTACACTGTAACAGGTTAAGGATTTTTGAAAGCGGAACTTTTCAACAATGTAGAGGTGACAATGAAATATCAAGAGGGGGAAATAAGGGAAGAGAATGAGGGTGGGGGGGGATGGGGAGGGAATTGAATCTCACAAAAAGGAAAGAAAGATAATGCTGCCTCTTTAAGAACTAGTTTCAAAGTTTTCTTCTAATCCATTCAGTAGCTATTACTGTAACAACAAATGGACAATCGCCACTTCCCTCGTAGGCAATTCTCATCCCTTATCTGACGACCGAGTCAGTAAGACGGAAAAAACTGGGACAGGCTGCTAGATGTTTTAATGGCTTTGCTCTTTTAGCCTGTCAATAACGTGAAAGCCAAGCTTAAGTCAATTAGCATCTCTCGATAAGACCAACTAAACGGATGGGATGCAGTGACCGAAGAAAGACTGCTCGCAGAGTTCATTAACTGCTCAGGTGGAATTCTAATCACTAATGGACTTTACCTCACTCCAGCTGACTTTCAAATCTAGACATCGGGGCTCTGGCTACAGTGGTCAGTGATAGATCGGTTAAAGCGGTAGTACCGTCAACTTCTAACTCTGGCCACAGAGGACAGTTAAACATCCTAAAAGTACCTAGTACAATATTATAAACTCTTGGATCAGCTGCCCATGGACAGTGAAACACCTTAAATCTGGCTACAGGTTGGGGAGGGGGGCAGTGATCTGCTTAAATACCCTCTGGACCTTATGGACCCTCCATTCTGTCTCTGTAAAACAAGTATCTTTTCCAATCTTCCTATTACCATGTGTATCCATTGCCTGTCTCCATCTAACTTGATGATACCTCAAGCACCGAACCAACATACTTACTTTGTAAATTCATCATGTAGTTGCCCAGGGTCAGCCAAATAAAATTTCACAGAAAAGTGGAACAGGACTTTCTTAGGTGCTGTAGAAAAAAAAGAAAGAGAAAGTTAAATGGAAAAAAAGATGACACCTCTCCTTCATAACCTGCCGATAATTTACAAGTTAATCATCTGGTCTTAAAAGATTGAGGTCGGGTGAATTGGCATTCTCTTTTAGACCTACTTACTAGGTCATACTTTTTGGTTTGTCACAAAATAATATTTTCTCCTGCTACAATTTAAGTGTTTCATATGATGGGCCTCCACGCAGAGTTCAAGAATGTTAAATGAGTCAGCAAATGAGTGGCGCATGTGATGGTCTTGCACATCCATCTGTACTAATCATCTCCACAATACTTTTAGTTAAACTTACTGAACTGCCTAACACACTCTCTCGGACAGAGTTTTATTAGCCAATTTATTCACTAGCACTTTTGCACAGAACTGTTTGCCCTCCTCATTATAACCATGGCCTATATATGTACACACATTAAAATTCCTAAGCCCCTAGCAGTCGATTCTCCAGGGATGGCAGAGGCATCCTGATTGGTCCTATTCCAAGCCATACCTTACACAGAACAACATTACGCTATTCTGGAACTCTGTTTAAAATCTGAATGTGAATTAAGGTCACCTTCAGGTAAAGTGAATGGGGGAGGGGGGAGAGGGGGGGAAGATCTAAATGAATCTTGTTGAAAGGAGTTTCTAGTTTAATATCTTCACTGCTGCTTGGTATAGTGATTACATCTTGAATCCTGGCATAAACATTCCTAGGATGAATGCATTTTCAATGTGTTACAAGGGGTTACAATTTTCTATCCATGGGTTAAAGTCTTTGGCTACTACTATGCTAACTGCATTTAAGCATGTGTACACCTTGAAAAGGAAAAAGTTGTAACAACATGTTATTCACACCTTAAAAAGAAAGCAAATCATGACTCGTCGCATGTTAGCAACATTGATTATTTATTATAACCTTTCATTTTGTCTCAGCATTAAATCTATTAGTGTTGTTCGAACTCAAATCTTTAATTGACTTCTAAGTTGGTTTCAATTTAAACGATAATACGTAGGGGAAGAATTTTAACAAAGTATCCTTTTATGTTTGGTTGATCATATGACTTGTGAAACAAAATAATATTGAACAACAATTGCATTTACTAATAAGTAATATTTATATAGCGCATAATCAGCAAAGCTGCTCAAAGCGCTTTACAAATGTAAAACCTAAAAACAAATAGTAACAAAAACCTTAATATTAAATATATAGAACCAATAAGGCATAAAATGTAAAAGCCTAAAGCAACAATATAAAAAACACCCGTACTAAACCATCATAAAAAAAAAATTAAAAAAGAAGCCCAAAACGAATTCAGAAGAATGTAAATAGTAAAATAGATTAACTCATAGTCAATGTTTAAATATAAATAAGTATGAGAAACTATAGTACAGTAAGACAATTATTGTAAAAGACTAAAACAGATAGTTATAAACAACCAATACTAAACGATAATAAATAGTTCCAATCGTAGCATCTATCTATATAAACAACTTACTATTCTTAAATGTTACCCAGAGGGAATATCAGCCAATCAGTGGAAATTTATGAGTACCAGCAACTTTCTATGAAAACTACACTATCCCATGACATATATAAGATGCACGAGACAAGACCATATTTTGGAATAAACTTTGTTACTTTGATGTAAAGAAAAGGATGATGAAACAAGATCACTCCCTCTTCGCCTAGCAGGGACGGTTCCGACCACATCACGATGGCTGATCCGAGGAGGACACACATGTGGTATAGATTACACAAGATGGCCCCTCTACGGGAGTTAAAAAACCTAGAACTCACATGAATAAAATAAATAATATAGAAGAACCCTGCATTGCTGAAGATGATGAACTTAAAACCACTGAACTGCTGCATACACTATTGGGAGGACAAGAATTATATTAGCAACAGACAGCAGCACACAGGATGGGATCAGGAAATTAACCACTGACAATGACAACATCACAGCATGTAGGGAATTACTTTAAACATTACTCGACAACATGAGACTTCTGACTGTACACAGTGGCCTACAGTACTTAGATGATTTTGAACTTAAACAATGCTCTAAAATGTCAGTTTCAAGAAGTTCCTCTGTTTTCAAAGGTCGAGGTAGGTCAGGGATATTGCTGTTATTATTGTTATTATTTTTTAAATTGTTAGATAGTCATTGATTTGAGGTAACTTTGCTTAACACAAGGGTTCCCCCTCCCCCCCCCCCATGACCTCTACCTTAGCACTGAATACACTTGAGGAAAATGCCAACAAAGAATAAAGGTTGAGGAGGAGGAGGTTTTTGAAGTGTGTTTGTTAATTCCTCTTCTCATTGGGCAGAAGATAAACTGGACAGGAAGTGGTGTGAGTCATGGTCAAAGACAACAGTGACCAAACACAGTGTCATCATTCACAAGATGACTGACCAGCTATTAAATACCTGATAAGATGTGACCACATAAACCCAGCAGTTCAAAGATTAGTGAATGACCACTCAGTCACTTAAATCACCTCTGCTGTCCATCTAATGGTTTTGCGCCAAACTATTTGACCCATGAACAATGATTAATTACACTGTATGGGGAGGCAGGAAGGATATAGTAATTGCTTACACAAACATGTGTTGTCAACAAGATCTGTAACCATAGCAGTTATTGCACACAGCTATAATGTAAACTAACCACAGTGGTTAGACAGATATATCTACAATATAACACAGCTATAATGTAAACTAACCACATTGGAGGTTAGACAGATATATCTACAAAGTGTTAAGAAAGTTTAATCAGAATAACATATTCTGTTACTTACAATCAACTTGCTTAGTCAACGGCTTTTCTGGCTCAACCCAAACCTGGCAGAAAAAAGAAAAGAAGAATATTGCTAAGCAAGCGTGAAAGCAAGAAAAAAATGGCGTCTATTGCATATTCACCTCACACACTAATGGGTTGTTAAAGTATGTTAAAGGTAACTTCCAAAGGTAATACCCAGTAGTGGTTTTCAATAAACATCTCCACCGTAGGCAGGGAATAAGTTATCTAGTATCGCATCGAAAAAATGCTAATCAAAATGTTCAAATTCCTATACAAGGCCAAAGATACGTAGCAGTTTACCACAAGAACCATAGCATTTTCAAAGAGACCAAATTCAGAGCCATCAAAACTGCTACATAAAAATGTTAAACACTAATTGTTTCCACTGATAGGGTGGTGACAATCTTGAATGTTTTAAACAGAATTGGTGGTTACCAGCAACTATTTTTTATTTAATCAGTTCAATCAGGCAGTTATTGCTACGACCCTTATGCGACCATGAATGTTGGAGAAGTATGCAAGGGCTTACGGATTACAACTTTCATGTTGGGTGGCTTCCCCTTCCACAGTTTATCTCAAATTTGGAATGTCTTCAATTTGGAGAGTCATTTCAGATGGAAAAACCATAGATTGCTCTTGGATGAAACCCCTAATTCCCTATGACCTAGCCGGGGGTCGTCTCCCGGTTGCTAAGCCCCATTGCTTCAAATGTTATCCACTCGGACACAGCATTGGTAAAGCAAGTAAGCACAGCCATATAAAGCTACCAGAGAATGTTCCATGAATCTCGTATTTAAACTTCACCAGTAGCATCGAAAAGTTACGCTCAACTTTTTTACATGATGGAGGTGAATGAATCTGATTTCATTTCACCCTATAATCAGTTGATGTGGACCAACTTATGAAAGTAACCCTCAGGAGATGTCAATTTAAATTAAAGGATGAAGAATGGTTTCTTTTATGCTCACCATTTTGTTCCCTTTGCTATAATATTCAATTCCAAAATAGTCCAGCTCATAGAGGTTGATGTGCCGACAACACTCCACAAATAACTCACCACCAGAGGCATTGTGCTGATGAAAGAAAAGAAAAAGAAAGAGGTCCTTAGATGTTACCTACAGCAAAAGGCACTATCACCTATATATCCTGAGAGAAGTATAGATGTAGCCATTAATGTTCAATACCTGAAAGGAGATACTTGAAGAACTATAGACATACCATTAATGTTCAATACTTGAAAGAGATACAAGTTTGAAGAACTATAGACATGGCATTCATGTTCAATACTTGAAAGGGATACTTGAAGAACTTATAGACATACCATTAATGTTCAATACCTGAAAGGAGATACTTGAAGAACTATAGACATGGCATTCATGTTCAATACTTGAAGGAGATACCTGAAAGAACTATAGACATGGCATTAATGTTCAATACTTGAAGGAGATACTTGAAGAACTATAGGCATGTCACTCATGTTCAATACCTGGAAGAGAAACTAAAAGAACTCTTGATGTAGCATTAATGTTGAAAGCTCATTTGTTTAGCACAGAGTTTGGTGTGTAGCTTTAATATGTAATACTTCAGAAGAGACAGGCCTACTTAACTTAGTGAGACATAGCAATAATGTGCCATACTGTATCTGAGGGTGATATCTAATGGCCGTTTTTGTTTGGTATTCATTAATGTTACATAATGTACATTATTAATGTTACATATTATATCATTAATGTTACTAGTACTGTACATCTAACAACAGATCTCCCTCCAGATTAAAGGGTTTTACTAAATTCTCTATGACAGTACTTCTTGATAAGATCAATCCTTTTACTCTTTTACAGATTTAGGGTCTTTCAAAAAAATTTGGACCACTTTCTCCAAGTCTGTGAGTTCAAACAAAAAAAGCTACATGGCATCAACTGCTATTCATTGAGAGGAATGCTGCACGACCAAAATTTCTTTACCAGCAAGTGATATTTACATGGCAAATGATTTGCATTGTGTCAACAATGTTTCTTTCAGTGGTAACTGATTTCATCATAATTTCATTTCATAAAAAATTAGTATATATTGGAAATCAAGTTTATGAGAATTTACATGTTAGATACAAATTATAAAGTGCTGGCTTTTTAATGAATTGCAACACTCATTGAAGACCACACCAGATTAAATATGTATATAGACATGTTGAGTTGTTTACATACTGTACTATAGTTAAAGAGTACAGTATGTGGAAGAGAGTTGCTCTGACAAAACACAGCATTATATAAGACAGTGTAAGGGATTATTGACTGCACAACAACAACCCTAAACTTGGCAGAGCAAAGATTGAAGCATGCTGTGCCATTAGTACCGAAACTATTTAGTTTTCTTCAAACACAAAACCAGTCAGTGGACCATTTGAGCTCGGAGCAAACATTCCACTCCTGACCTTGTTGACAAAAGGGCACAACCCTCCAACCGTGAGCTGTTAAATTTCTTACATGTGTGTAGAGGTTTGCCCACAAGTGAACTATTCCAGATTAGTAACTAACTAAACACCTCCATGTTACACCAAGATCCCAGTATTGGTACTACAAGGTGTAGGAATAATCACCCAAACATCATGGAACTTTAGTTTGACAGGGAAAAAGGGAACTACTAGTGGTGTTAACGACTCTCTCTCACAAATCCGACTGAACTTGTCTGAAGAAAATTGAAAAGACTTCTAAAAACAAAATAAGCAGAAAAAAATATAGCAAATATGGCAAGACAAACCTGGCCGAAACAGGTCAAACTTTGAACTCTCATGTCGGTGTCAAACTCACATCTCTTTCTGATTTTTGTGTGAAATTGGTTTGTGAAATGTGATCTTACACATCTGACAGCAATATTCCAAAATGGAAATTGAGAGGTTTAAAAATCGATTAATTTTATACTTTGACTTACGTTCATGGATAATGGCCCGATGTTATAGAGGTTCCTCACACAGTCAGATCAGGAAACTCTATCAGTCTATATCTGTCTTTACAATGTATAATTATCTAGTCTCAAGCATACCATGGATGGACAGTACCGTTTCGATATGCTCCTTTAAAGTCGTGAATGGAATAACTTCAACCAATCAGCAAAGAGTATACATTAACAATGGAGCCTGAAAGGTTCCCATTCTACTGATGGACAGTTTAATAGAGAAAGAGAGATGAAGATGGAGACTCTATCCATTAAAGCCACCTCTCCTCTTCTCCCTCAGTTTCACAATTAGATTATTACTCAATTCTCCTTGACGATTTCTTTATAATTATTAGAGCGTAAAAGTAGTTATGGATTCCTTTCAAGACTGACCTTACAGACGGGTGTCGGAAATCAAACTATAAGCAGTGCAGCTCAAGGGTTGATAATGCCCGCACTTAACTTTCTGCAGTGCAAGGAGTTACCGAACATTTCAAACTCTTCCTCGATGCTCCCTCACCCAATTTTCATGTCGTCATCCCCCCACACCCCCCCCCCCGCACACCCAGTCCCATTTTCTGTACATACAAGGACTAACACCTTGAAGTGCTACCTATGTGAAAGCAAACTTCACAACTATGCGTACCTTTGACCTAGTACCAAAGGTGTATTATAAACTTTCAGTGAAAGATCTCACTCCTAAAGATACACCTTTATAAAGCAGGCTTAAAATACTAAAGTTGCAAGATCTGTAGATTCTATAACATCAATTCTACTTATATGGAATAACAGATTATTTCCGTGCAATGATAGTTGACCTATAAGTTACTTCTCTGGTTGCTTTACCACAAGTTTTACTCCAATTTGTACTGAAAAAACCAACACAAAATCACACCCCAAAACACACTAGCATTGCTGTAATAATGACAATCATTGCACTGGCAGCAAATTGATATGCATATAATCCGAAAGTCTAACACAAAGTTTATGAGCCATGAAATTTGGTTAAAAGGTCACAAGTGGACAATTATTTTTTGTAACAATTCTCAATGAAAAACTACTTTTTGAATTCAGAAGTTTAAAGAGGGACCACAAAATCACATGACATTATATGAAGAAGTTAGAACTGCCCATGTGTATCTTAAACTGATAACCAGCCATACGTGCATGCTGCTAAGTGAACTGACTTTAAAAGTGTATGCTTGAATACTTCAAGCATAGTAACTGGTTGTTGAATAAATGAATATATTGCATTATAGCATCCACTGAAAATTCTGTACTCAGACACCTGGTCTGAATAATGCCTGCCAGGACTGTACACAATAGAATCAGATTCTGCACAATAGAACCTTCTTTACAACAGTCTAATTGGTTGCTGAATAAATGAACATATTACTGCACCCCATTACTCATTGAGAATCTGGAGTCACCAGTCGCTGACTAAAACTAAAAAGGACTGTAACCTGCCATGTCTGAATACAACAATATCTACTTCACAATAGTATCTACACAACTGTGACTGGTCACGTTAATAAATGGAGACATAACTACAATCCACTACACACTGAGAATTCTGGAGTCACCAGGTTCATCTTAATACTGCTATGACTGAACACAATAGAATAGACTTTGACCCCGGCGGAAGAACGAGATATTATCTTTACATTCCGTGACTAATCAAAGACAATGGTTGATCCATGTTAAACTGTAACCGTTGCTTTATTGTCTGGTGAGGGCATTGTTAGATCCTGAAAACCAAATATGATACAATAATAACAAAAAGTTATGCTATACCTTAACACTAAACTGGGCCTACTGTACATTCCTCTTATGATGATCACACACAGTTGTAACTCTCTCTACACATGGTGTAATGCTTTCTGGTTTGATTGACAGAGAACCCTCTCTGTGGATTTGTAGTGTACAGGATGGGCCAGGTCTTAAATCAAAGTTACTGCTGAGAAGACTACAGGTACACGACTACAGTATGGGTAACTTCATCAACACCACCAGTGTTACAATATCCATGTCCATTAGTATCAGTTCATCAGTTGGCCACTTATGTTAGAATGCCATCATTGGTAACAAGTCTTAGTCTTCAACAGTACTTTCTCGGAGTTTCTGACTGGCTAAATTATCACTAGACAGTAAGGGAGTGCTACTTACATGAAAGACAGGCCTCTCTGTGACAAGATAAATGCTTTGCGGGATTGAGGGGTGGCAGTGAAAGTATGTTGAACTTTCAACATCAAGGAATTCACTCAGTCCTTATGCCATACTCACTGTTGAAATGACATAAATGCAGACATGTTGTGTACTGTTTGTGTGGAGCCAGATAAGAGTAAAGAGAAGCCACCATAGTTTCCAGTAAGGGACCAGAGCCCTTTAGCATTTACAAAGAAGACTCATCCATGTCAATGAGGATGATTGCTCCCTCTAGTATGTTTGTACCCACCTTGTCCCCACCTCCCCTCCCCAACAATCAAGTCCCCTTTCCCCCTCCTTTCATCCCTTTTGTACCTGGACTACCACACAGTATTCTTCCAAGCCCCACCACATCAACCTATGTATGGTAAGTGGACCTCTTTGCTTTTTAGAAAGAGATGTGAATAATTAAACTAAATATCTTTATTTCATACATTTTTCATGAACACTCACATTTATTCCTCTCATATTCCAAATCTCATGTTCATTTTGATTCTTCCAATCTCCATTTAATCATAAAATTCTAAAGCATTCTGTTCTCATTAACCAGAAAGCCTGAAGCAATTTGTGAAATGCCTGATCAAAAAAAAAAAAAAAACCCATCAATTGGTCATCTGCAAAATATGAAAAAAAAAACTAAGAAAACTGCAATTTCAAATCAGTTTGGTCGGTTTAATTTATCAAAAAATTGGTCGGAACCGACGAGAGGCAATTTGCGATGGAGTGAAATAAGATCGAGAGAAGAGGGAAAGGATGAAGATGATGATCAAACATCTGATTGGATTTTATCTTTTGCAGCTCATCCCTGAGGCAAGATGAGTACGCAATTTCAAGTAATCCTGCCTAGAGTGCTGTACCCACAGTGCATGAATGCAATGTATTAATGAAACTTGACAGACAATTGTCAGCAAACCAAGAAATAGCAAAAATGAACCCCAAAACCTTAGCATTAGTGTTGCATGTAATACCGTCAATCCTGTACCAAATTCAGAAATGGTTCACAAGAGGGATAAGCTGATGCAACCTGTATGTATCATTAACAATAACATTTTCGGTCTAGACTTTACTGACAACTTCAATGACTCAGAATTGTCAGTGTGTTCTTTTTAAATACTTCTCTTTCTTAAAAGAGTGTTAAAAATAGTTGTCTTTTTTTTCTATCATAAGTAATGTTATTCTGAAAGTGGAAATGGGTCACTTATGGTAAAAGGAACACTCGAAGAAGATAACATGTTTACACAAGAGAGCCAGCTTCCATTCAAGGAGTCCAGCACTTCACTTGCACCAGATGAGTTTTATTACACAACTATTTTTTTCAAATGTTTTAGACTCCTCTTCTTACCCTTGTAAGGAGGAGGGAGAGAGGGCAGATTATCAAGAATGAAATCACAGCAGAGTGTCCTCAATGTTATCAATTTTCTGAAAGTTCTCCTTTTTGTTTATCTCAACATCACATAGTGTAGATGGCTTCATCCTCTTTGGTTATACTCTACACAGACTGCACTAAATTGCAAATTTTGTCTTCTTTGTTCAAAATTTCCCGTAACCTAGAGAGTTGTGTATTTTTCCAGTGTATTATGAGTGAAGCTAATCCACAGCCCCAACTCTTGACATTTCATGTAATATTCATCACACTATATATGATATATTCACTGAGCTAAGAGAATCACTCATTTTATTACAGTTGTGACTGCCGCATATTCCTACTTCATCTCATTATGAGACAAGTACTGTAGCTGCCAGTCATAATCAAAGCACCAGTGTTAATAATATACTGTAACCAGGGAAAAATCTCAGAGTAGCATTTCCCTGGCTGTAACCGAAGAATGACCTGTTTTAACTACTGAATACTAGAGAAGCAAGTAGCCACTACCACCGATGATTGCCTTGTCTCTTCTGTTTACAGTTAACCACAGCAGAGAAGATGCCAAGAATGCTGCACTACTTATTATTATGCACCAACACAGGTCTGAAGGATTTCATTTCATCTCCTCCTCCCGTCTCTCTTTCTCTCTCTCTCTCTCTCTGTCATAGTACCGCTCACTAGTGACATTGTGTAGGTGTTTTTCAGTTCTGCATAGTCAAGCAGAATCCCTTTGGGCTAGTAGGACTGCTTCACTTCTTTGGCTGCTAGAATTTACTTTGGGATGGAAACAAAAAAGGACTTGGAAACTTAGCTTGTCAATTTTCATTCCCGAGGATATAAGAGATGGGTTGGATTTGGATCAAGTTGGGGTAATACAGAATAATTACACAATGATAAGTGGAAAGGTTTTCTACTTTTCTAGGCAATGCCTTAAACAATGGAACTTGTATACAACTTGCTTTTCAATGTTTCAAATACTATTTTCATTAAATTTCCAACAAGGATTTTAGAAGCATTGCACACTATTTAATGATGTATATTTAGTGATAATACATGTAAAAATGAAAGATGATGTGGAAAATTTCTCCTAAGCTTGCATTTCTTCCACCTCATTCTTTTCCTTCCACTCTGCTTATTCGTAACTTTCTAAAAAATGGAGGAGAACTGCATATTTAATTGACTCATTTACCGTTTCACTCATCACAAGTTTTGAAAGAAACCAATAACAACAATGACCTTCATCACTTAAGAAAATGCAATATGCAAACTAAGTACTAAAGCCTATGTGATTCTTATGTAGACTGTATAGTATAATATGTATAACCAATAAACAACCTTGAATTGTTTTCATTCACGAGTGCGGTGCGGTTTATGCCGTAAATAGCAAGCCGGTTTGTAATATGCATGGGCATATAGGCGTGCTGGATATATCAGGGTTGAAGTAACCGCTTCTTTATTTTTATTAAATATAATTGTATTTATGCCAATAAACTGTCATCCGTTTGGCGTGCGTGGCCATGATATTGTATAGTATGACATTTTAGCAAATTATTTAACAGAGATCTGTAAAGTATACTGTACCATAGCCTGAATGTCCAGCAGAAGACTTGGCGAATGTAAACACTATAAATGGCACTATAAGAAATAAAGCAACAAACAGTTCTAGACTTCGAAGTACAGTTATGGAGTTAGGACCGCAAGTTTATGACCACAATTAGAAACTGGTATTAAACGAGGCAAGCTAGATGTTACACAGCTATATATTTAAGTGGAAGAGATACAAATACATTCAAATAATGCAGCAATATATTGCAATAAGTTGCAATAAATTGCAATATTGAGGACAAAAATTACTTCTAATTTTTTCCAGAAAACAATTTAATTGTCCACTTTTCTTTTGCAAACTTTGTAATAATTTATCTAAATTGTCTTCAATAGCAAAGTTTGCAGAAAGAAATTATTACAAACATAACACTGAACATTTATTTTTCACTAGTCAAATTATAGTTGTATAAGTTCATTTGTGTAGAGTACAACAGTTGGAATGTGTATTCCACTTTTGACATGATTTCACACAATGAAAGCAATGTTCCATTGAAATAGCAAACTACCTCAAAGTATGGGAAACACCAAAAGAGGATGATAAAGTTTCTCATACCGAGACAAAATCTGGTAGTAATTTGGAAGATCCAGGATTTACTGAAAGGACAAGCTGAAGACTGAAGAATTGAGAATTTGGTATATAGCAGGTTCAAGGAGAGGAAGTGGGCAGCAACCCTAGAGGTAAGGGACTCTGTGCAGGCAAGGTGCTGCTGCATGTTGAGGGTTTGGTAGATGTTTTGAAATGGCATGGGTATGAGATGATAGAAATACAATTAAGATGCATTTAATATATGTGATTGAATCTGACATATTTTCTCAACCCTGAAAAGGCCATGTCATTTGAAAACCTTTCTTAGCAAACAAATACTTTTCCCTTAAATTTACAAATCAGAATATACCAAGAATCAAGGTACAGCAAGTGGCAATGTTGGGAAACTTTACGTTTAAAGTAAATATACAATATATACATATTGTAGACAACAGATCAATTTTCTGTAATTTTCTCAAAGCATGTACATCATAAAAAACAAACATTCTTGCTAAAAAGTAAAGAATCTCTCGCTGGTAATCAGGCATACAGTAGTATTTTCTAAATTCCTTTACTTTGCCAATTACTGTACATTTCCTAACTGTGACCATAATTCAGTCATGCTCTTATAATGCATTGGCAATTAACTCAATTCAGCATATATTTTTTGTTCCCCTTAGCAACGGTCTTCAATTAAGTGCACAATTTCACCATCATCACTCCCTTCCAAGGGCGTCCCTTTGTTTGTAGTGACAATAGAGCGATCCTATAACAAGGTTCTATAGTCATTATTAACATGTGGTGGCTACAGTGGTTTACAGTGCAATAGGAGGGGGAGATGGATCTGTTTACCATCAAAACTGTGTGGAAAACTCAAGGTTTACAATTTCTGCTTCAGTGACTACTTTCAAACCCATCTGGTCTTGTGATAAAATCTTTCACTTTTGTTTGGTTCAGGGGTTGGAATGTCAAGCTTTACAGTACACTAGTCAAGCATAAGGACAGGAGATGAGTACTTGTATTCATTCTAGTGAAATGATTGAAGTAGCAAGTTCCCACTGTTTGGAAGGGTTGATTTTTGCCAAGTGGGTGTGTGGTGGTATCTTTCACCAGTCTAGAAGACATATTTATGATGAGACACTAAAATACTACTAATACATTGTTACTACTTCTGCTACTGGACCTCAACATTATCCTACACCAATGTAAATGGCTTCATTTATATAAATTGTTTTTCCAATGCAATGAATGTTTTTCTGTGGACTTTACCTTGGGAATCAGCATCTGCTAATGAAACAGTAGAATTGAACCCACTGTCATGGGATGGATGTAAAGATTTATTACAGTACATGCCATAATCCTGTAATGTGACTCAAATAACTTGTTCAAATTTCATGTCAAATAAAGGAGAGAATTAGCTGACAATACTGAATCAGTATTTGTTAGGTACTGTATATTCTTAAAATTAGTGCAAAGAAAGGGATGTCTGGGCAACAAAAATGCTGAGATCGCATGAAATAGTATCACAGAAGGAATAGAAAACAGAGATAGAAGGCGGTCTTCTGTGACTGAATGCGGTCAAATGTTGATCGGCACTCACTACACTAGTTAATGTGTTGTATGTAGAAAACTACTTTAATTAGACTCATAACTTGAGAAAGGAAACTTGACTAAACAAAATTACCACACTACAAGTTTTATAAGGTTTTGGAAATCAAATTCACACTATGATCAAATTTTTGACAAAATCAACAAAAACCTGCTTTTATGTTCAAATAATGTCCCCAATATATCCAGGTGAACTATAAATATAAAACAAAGGTCAAGTTCTTCACCTATCTCTCTTTCACAAAGTGTATTTAATTGGCTTCCCTGCCAAGTTTCACTGGTGAAAGGTGATCTGTTAAGTCGTTTACAACATTATCAAAATAAAATAAAAGTGTTAGCAAACTGCTTATCCACTAGAGAGCCTGTATAATAGAATGTGTAAAAGTAACATTATCACTAAAAATGAACCTTGATTTTAAAGTTACTTTTGGAAACTTTTTGTTGCATTTATATTGCACACCCTGTACTATGCTCCATGCCCTTATAAATAGTAGTTAAAACTGCGTTCCAAGCTCCTATGAAGACTGACTGCCTGTAATTATATAAGAGTAATGAGCTATTCTAGATAAAGTGTAAACATTGAAGGTGATTAAGAAAGAATGTACACCATGTTGGTAATAAAGTTCTCCTCTAGATAACAACTTAGAAATCAAATCAAACTTTATTCCAGTACTTAAGCTGTGATGGGAATAATTGAAGTAGGTTAAGGGCACTGTGTCAAAAGTAGCATGCTGACGAGGCTGCAGTTTTCTATAGCCAGGCTATATGGGATGTGATGTTTCGTGCTATGCAGTTTCACACAATTAGGCACTGCAGTTTCTCATCGTATAGACGACACTGCTGGTCATTCTCTGAGATAATCTCTACCTCATTAATATTGAGCAGACCTTCCTGCAGGGGGTATTTTGCAGGGGGCATTTTTTAGGGGGCATTTTGCATAGCTGCTGCAGCGTTCGTTTTTTGACACAGTGCCTCACAGAACCTGTGCACCTACCGGTACTTCCACTGACATAACCGTGTCATCGAGCATGTGGACTTTGCAGGGCATGAGACGCCCTCGTTTGCTAGATCGGTAGAGACTGTCAGTCCTCATCGAGGAGGTGTGGTCGGAGCGGGCAGTGCTGTACGAATGAGTGGGCGTCATGGACGGCGTGGTCCCATACGACATATCTTTTTCGCTGTAACGTTCCATGGAGGACATGTGTTGGGAGTCCATCGTAGCTCCGTAGGTATATGAGTGATTGCCCGGCATCGGCGACTGTGTGAGTCCATGAGGGGGGAGATGTGGGTCCTGCTCCGGGTGACCCTGACGACCCATAGGATACCCCCCGGAATGGGGAGTAGAGTGGGGAGTCGGGTACGGGTTGGCCATGTTATTGGAGGTGTATTCTGCTGAGCCGGTGATCGACGACTGCAGCATCTCTAAGTTGGGTCAGTATTCCACTGAGCTATAAAGACCTGAAAAGAAATCAAAAAGTACAAATAAGAAGACTTGAGGTGAGTCTCACTGTACTGTCACTTCTGAGAAAGTTAAGGGAAACTACCACAATTTTCTGCATTGCATCTTAAGTAAGAATCTGGTACATCACTCGTTTATAATACACCGACTATCGCAATGGTCAAAACTTGAAATCGACCGTGTTTCTATTTTATCCTGTATTTCATCCAATGACAAACAGGAATCCAGTAAATCGAATGTAGTACAACAAAAAACAAACTGGAAATCCTGTTCTTCCAATACACAGATCCAGCAGGATGCTACAGTACATTGAAATGTCATTTGATAAACCAACCACAGGCTTCAATTTGTTGAACAAAGGCAATAAAACAACTTACAAACTCCCCTGCAGTGATTTATAAAGAACATGTTCACCTGATGCTGAGCTAAGCTACATGCTGTACACATGCACTGTACATGTAGTAGGCTAGTAGCTCAATGTATTAAATCTATGGTGATGTTAAGTGCACACATCCTCTTACTCAAGGTGAGTAAGAGGTTATTTTTCCTGGCCGCTCTCATCACAGACAGTCTGCTAATATCAAATTCTGAACTTCCTGAACACGTCGGTCGAGCTGTCTACAATGGTACTCAAACATTATATTGTTTACACTGTAGTATTGTGATAAGTCGGCAACACCAGACATGAATTACTCTGAGTTACCGTTGCCTGATAAATGACACACGGCTAGATACCAGTTCTGCTTCATTTTACAGTCTAGGTGAACATCTTTGGTCATGTCTATGGATTCACACATTAATCAATACCTTATACAGGGTACATACAATGATGAACATGACTAGTCAGCTACTGTAATTTCTATAACAAACTGACTGCAGATGTTTGCTTCAATGTCTCACCCTGCAGGGTTTGGATTGTTCGGACTACCAAACTCAACTGTGGAGGTTGTCCGGGAGACGGCTAGCTGCTTACATTAAATTCATATCTCATTGTAACTAAATAACCCCAAATAGGGAAAAAGGAAAGTTGCAATCATCCCAAAGCTGGTGTTTTATTCACCAACTTACACATGTATCTTCTCATACAGAGCACATCCTGTGACATGCTGGTTATTGCTGTTCTGCTACATTTTTACCAGACTGTAACCAAGTTTGCTGTTCTGAAAACCAAACTGTAAGGCTGGTTGTCCAAATCCTTAAAAATTTGCCCTGCCCTGTCCTGCCCTGCCCTGTAGCATTTATTATATATCATAGTTTAAAGTCTGCTTCTATTTAACATCACACAAATGCCTACAAACAAAAGTTCTGTAACATGGAGTCTGTGTTAAAAATACATGGTGAACACACACTCTACCCCATGATTATATTATTAAACATCACACATACACTTTTCAGTTAATTACTATTACATCTATACGAGTGTTAGCTCAGTGGTTAACGCTGGTGCCTTTCAATCATAAGGTCCCCGGTTCGAGTCACTCCCAGATTAATGTATGTCGTCCAGTTACAGAGGTGTTGACAATTAACAATTCATCATCATGGATGTTAAATATGAATGTAAGAGACTGACTTCGGTCAGCTTGCGGCTTTGATAAGCCAATGAGGCTTCTTCTCGAGTTCCTGCTTGCAGGAGGATCTAAAATACATACATACAACAAAGTTGGCTAATAGCTCAAAGAGTATTACAGCAGTTTGAAGTTAGAGTGTATGTCATGATAATCCTTCGTCCCCCACACAAACATCCTGTTTGTGCTCACTGAAAAGCTCTAGAGATTTATTAAATTCAATCCTCACATCCTTCCTGTCTTACAGTGGTTATGAGACAGAGTAATAGTCTAATATCTTCCTGTAATGGTATAAACAATTGACTTATTATAACATTGATGGTTAAGTTAGAGTGACGTTAAACACAGTAGACATCGGAAGAGGTTTGAGCACTATGTGAAGTCAGTGACAGTAACAATAAGCAGAGGGTCGGGAGAAGATTGGGATGGTCAAGTGGACAGGAGGATGAGGGACACACATTGTACTCCTGCAAAGTTAGAAACTTAGAGGTAGTGGAAGACAATGGCTCATGCTACAATGGAAAGTAGTTCTGATGCTTGCAGAAACTCAAAATTGCTGTTGGGTGTTAACTATCATAATGTGATTAATTGAGTCCCATTTGCAGCCAGTTGCACCTTTCACACCTATCAGTTTACAAATATAGAACATAATTGAAGCCCAACCTGCAAACTTGTGTGGAAATGCTTACTGAGAATTGGTTACAATCTGAACATTTTATTCCACAGGCTTGTTGCCTTCCAATATAGTGTATGATTTGGTACATTACTGTATAATCAACAAATTTAATGTCAGGCACTGTTGGAGGCATTTAATGTTTTACTATACTGTTCCCATTAAAGAATTTTCAGACAAAGTGGTCACTCAAATTCATCCATCCTAACAACCTGTTGCGAACATAGTAACTGCTCTCCTACCCTTTCAATCTTCATTCAAACAAGGCTGTCACAAAGTTGACAGGTTACTGAAGTACCAAAGGTATTCAAGTCATTGTGTACAATTTTAACAACACATCAAAATTTTGATCTACATACTATTCATAGCCCTGTATCTCCTTTTATGCTGCTCAACATGCATTAAAATTAAATTGAAAACTAAATTAAAATTGCCAACTCTCCAGGTGCTACTGGAGTTTCCCTGCTGTAGTTCTATTTTAACCTATCATAACTAATCCCTCTGCAAATTTTTTTTCTTGTTTTGATTTTTAAACATTATCAGAGGGATGGCGCACATGTTTTAACATGGGGACAATTGACTTTGCTTCTGCTTAAATTGTTTATGCCAAAATGTTCAGCAGTGCAAACATGACTTCTTGGTGATGAAAATTGAAACTCTCCTTATTCTGTGCAAGACTAGGTTGGCATTGGTGTGTAATACATTTCATTCATTCACCTTTATTCCAGTAGGTTTTCCTAGCCTGCCTGCGCTAGGTGTAAATTAGGCTAACATCAAAACTTGGTACAAAAGTATTACATATTCCTACCGTAGTCCTACTATTTTTGTCATATATTGTCACAAGGCAACAACTGTAATGTGTCACAAATGACTAAGCCGGACTTTTGTTCTCGTTGATAGGACTACGCACTAACGTTAATGAATCATTCATAGTATTACGGCTATTTATACTGTTACTAGTGTTAGGCCTTCCTCTACCCCTCTGAATACAGTCTAATGGGCCTACTACTACTATTTGCAAGGCCTAACGTTAGCACTAAGGTAAACTCCTCTTCATCAGCGAATAACATTGAAGGTGATCATAATATTTGGGGCTCTTTCGTACACGACCAGACAAAGTATAAATTTTGATATAGGCCTAGGCTATACCACCAATGTACCTTACCGTTCTGTCGAAGAATTCATTTCCAAATGGGTTAAGAAGTAATCCTATATATCCAGGGCAAATTGTTAGTTTATTTGTACCCTCGCATGCTATTGTGGAGTTGTCTCCTCGGTACGTAAATCATATGAGAAGTGTATGAGTTTAGACGTCCAAAAATGTAACACAGTTATCATGCGCACGGGTACAACACAGTACCAACGGTATGTGTAGGGGGTTGTTGACGCTTTGTAGAACTATGAAGGTATGACTACAACTATTGAAACGTGAGGTTGGTTAATTCAATAAACTTACTCCCCCGCAAAGGTTTACGCGATAAAACGACATTGGAAACTTCGTGGCGATTTTTAGCCTTAGAACAAATATTTGGAAGGACTATACAAATTAAAACCGCAAGTGACTAAATTATGCATATATAGAAGCTAAAGACTGCAGAACAGGAAAGTAAAACAGTTGCAATTAGTTCACACCTCCTTTATTTAATTTAAGTTGTCAATACAAAAACTTGACGAAGCAGCTCTTACAGGGCTTTGTAAATAGTATCATAACTGGAGGGTTACTTTTACAATCAAAAAGCTTAAATGCTTAAAAACAAGATCCATAGCACTTTCCAATCACCTTGAAGAGAGGAACGAAATGTATATACCCTGACAACCAATATAGTTGAAAATGATCAATGTTTCATCAAAACCTACAAACATTGAGGACAGAGCATCATCTCAAAAGCTGACATTTTACATATTTTGTCCTTAGTAGATGGACATGTTTGTACAGCATAACAGAGTTATCAGCACATAAACTACAAAGGTGAGATTTGTGGATGTATCCAGTCCCATTTTGCCCATGATTTGCAGTATTTCACTACTCAATAGGTCAGACCAGCCTCTGAACTCAGAATTAAATTTCAACTTGGAGATAACAGTTTCTATAATGTTGTAATTACCATGTGACTGTATTATATATATCAAGCTGGTACCCCCCCCCCCCCCCAAAAAATGCATGCAACAAAGCATGCCCTTATAGAGAGCTTTTTTGATATCCTTGCCTCCTTTTTGTTTAAAGAACTACTAATCGGCACAGAGAAATCTTGTTAAGTTCATACAGATAATAACGACCCAAATACGTCAAGAGAAATTTGTGTCCAGTACACACACCATACATTACTTTTCCACTGAAAACAGAAATACACAGATAGCCAGATATTACATTGATAAAAGCTCTTCACCACACTGCAAGATATCCTGTATGAATCTAGACGTGTGAATATTCATCCAAAGCTATCCAAACAGGCTATTCATGCACTTCTAATCATGACTGATAGCTTCTCAAAGCTATCCAAGCAGGTTATTAATACACTTTCAATTCTGGCTGATAGCTTCAAAGCTATCCAAGCAGGTTATATATACATTGCCAATTCTGACTGATAGCTTCTATAAAGTTATCCAGCAGGTTATTCATACACTTCCAATACTGACTGACAGCTTCAAAGTTATCCAAGCAGGTTATTCATGCACTTCCAATACTGACTGACAGCTTCAAAGCTATCCAAGCAGGTTATTCATGCACTTCCAATACTGACTGACAGCTTCAAAGCTACCCAAGCAGCTTATTCATACACTTCCAATACTGACTGATAGCTTCTCAAAGCTATCCAGCAGGTTATTCATACACTTCCAATTCTGACTGATAGCTTCTCAAAGCTATCCAAGCAGCTTATTCATACACTTCCAATACTGACTGATAGCTTCAAAGCTCTCCAAGCAGGTTATTCATGCACTTCCAACTCTGACTGATAGCTTCTCGAAGCTATCCAAGCAAGTTGCTTATACATTGCCAATTCTGGCTGATAGCTTCTCAAAGCTAGTGTAGGGTTATAATTATCAAATTTTGAGATTTATGGACTTACTTTAGCTTAAAATGATGAAAAATCTCTATGCATTTTCATAGCAATTTAACCAGTTTGCATCGTTTATTGCCTATGCAATATCAGTTAAACTATTCCATGTATCTGAGTAAGAAATCAGGTTACATGTGGAACCAACACTAGTCTGAATTTTGCCTTTGGCTCAAGTGCTACCATATATACTAAAATCCTAGCATACAGTGCATAAATATGTAACATGTTTGTGCAGTAAAACCTAAATAATAGACAATGTTTCAAAAGTTGCAAAATATAGTACCTTTTTGCTTCCATTTTACCAAAATCCCTCAAAGGGGAGAGCCACCACTCCCATAGACCCCTCCCTGGACAACATAACATCATAACCCCCCTCCCTCCCCCCAATACCCCAGTACAAAAATACTGGTTGTGCTCCTGGTCTTTGGTGCATGACAGACAAGTATCAGACTTGGACACTGGACAGTATGTTTCATTGTAAACTTCATTTTGATTGAACGTTTTCATCAGTATTAAAAATAATTTTCAGCACAATTTAAAAATAATTTTCAGCACAATTTAAAAATTTGCTAGAAGAACCTTCCGAGAGCCTCTGATCCTCCACATTTTCTTCAGACACAGGGCAGGGGTCTAAATTAAACACTAAATTCTCCATAAGGCAAAAAAACACTTGAATGGTGATAGAAAAGTGCTTGCTGGAATCTGAGCCTTAACGGCCATGGTTTGATTATCTAGCATATTTGGGAGTGATACTAGTGACCCTTAAAGGCCCAAATATGCTAGACATTCAAATATGGTCACCTTTGGTCAAAATTCGTAGACTGTTTTTATTACCAACCTTCCAGGAAATTTTCCTCACTGGGACAATCAGTCATTTTGTGTGTTCCATAAAAATGTCTGAGAATAATTTGGAGTGTAAAGACCTCCAGGAAAGTACTTTTTAAAAACTTCTAGCAATTGTAGCATGCTATAAATTGGGGCCTATACTGACTACCTTTAAAGTCTATGCTTGTTTTGGAACTATATGTAGTGGCACCAACAGAACCATTTAATTCACCGTCCCGGAGAACTCATCCACCTTAGAGATGTCAATTGGATATGCTACCAAATGTTGTTACTTACATAACATGACGAACTCTAACAGCACTTTAAAACTGATTCTAGAGTCTAGCATCAAACCAGCAATGGTCACTGAATACTGAAGTAAACAGGTAATTATTAACTGATAATCTTTGCCATTTTCACTTTCCGGTCATAAACATCTAAGCAATATCTAATAATATTTAAACATGAACTCTTGGCCGCAAACTTGAACAAAATACCAATAAACAGAAATGATGTCATTGAAGAAAAAACACTGCCTGAATAAATTCAGTCTGGGAAATAATCCGATAGTTCTCTTTCCTGTATCTATCAGTGTGCAAAAGTTAGGGGGGAGTTAGGGCATTCTGTCTGGACAGGTGATCAGGGCATTGGATAGGGTCACCGACAGGAGGAATAAAACCTGTTTGTTTTACATTGTGAATTGTCTGTGAATGGATTAATGTGACAATTACAAAAAAACATGTGTGTTCACATGATGACTATGAACAACATGAATGTATTCACATGCTAAAATATGAACATGTGATTTGGATTCAACATGATAATTCCTAAAATGATAATCATAAACAAGTGACTCAGTGGACCTATATGACAATGGGGTACATGGTGACTAGATGTACACAAGCATTCACACAATAACTATTAACATGTGATTGTATTCATATGATAATTGTTAACATATATGACTGTATTGTCACATGATCATCAAAACATGTGACTGGATTTATATCACATTGATAACTACCTACATGTGACTGGATCCAAATACTACGTGCTTGTGCACATTCAACATTAGAAAACATTATAATGTTGAACCCTATTTATTTATTTATTTATTTATTTTTTTGTTGCCGCAACTTCCTATAGGATTGTTTCACAATGGAGTTTCAAGTTTGATTCCATTGTTCGCAGATTGCTAATTGGGTATTAGAATTATCCAATCTACAACCTTGGACATAAACACAAACCTCTTTCACGGAATCTTCCTTCAAGCATGATAAGATGCTTCAAGATATTATTCCAAGTCCTGACATACAGTAGCAATACACAACAGACAGTCAATTTCTTTCTTTCTAAAACAGTATGTACACTTGCCTATGTATATTTACATCTAGTCACTTTTAAGATCAATAACTGCATAATAATAAAACTCCTGAAACTTGTGAAATTGCTTCACTGAAATGCTCATAAAGTGGCCCCTTGGAATCCACATGTTAATCCATTTTGAAGGTCAACCTTTTCATGGCAAGGGTTCATTTATGTGTAAAATATCTAGAGTTCCAATTTACACCACCAAACTGCCAGAAACAAATTGTACCAATAGGCAAGGTTTTCCAGAATATAGCGCTCTCTCCCTTGGCTGTTGATTTATAAGGGCTCCCTCCCTCAGGATAATAGCGACCCCAGCTACAAGTTTGAGGTAAGTTACTTTCAGCTCCATAGCTCTGCATTCATCCATCTGGACTGGTTTTATTTCTGTAGGATAACATAAAACAAAGGACCCATTAAATGAATAGCAGGTAGGAAATATGACAGTCTAACATGTTGAAGTAGCTAACCCATGATAGCTTCTGAATAAAGTGAACACCTTCTTCATTAACAGTGGCGGCTAACAGTGCAATGAATTTCAATTGAATAAGATAAAATTCTTGGATTAAAAGCAATCAGTTTAATATGCATCTTCTAAGTAAGACTTGAGTGAGTTGGTGGGGTGGGGGAGGGGGGTTGATGACCTTCCACCCCAAACTTGTAATCTTCTGTGTTGTCTAGCTGAGCTTGTGAGTTATGTAATACCCTGTTTCACATTCATTACCATTAACCCACCATACATACTTTACTACAATACCTTCCTTTTCCCTTGACCATTCATTCATCCATACCACCACCCCTCCCAATGATACATCACTCAAACCCTTCACCAACCAAGACACAATAGCAGGTAGTTTTTACATTGTCTTGATATACTCTGCACTTTTCACCCACTCCATCATCACACAAGCCCCCTCCCTCACCCACTAACTGTCCTGCACGGTTATTTGACCATGGTTAACCATCCTCTCACCATCCTCTCACCATCCTCTCACCATCCTCTCACCAACCTACTTGTCCATTCTCAGATCTAGAAAGCAAGCTAAGTAACCATTCTACATTCTACATCAGCTAGTAATTAGTATCTGCAGACACTCTAGAGAGGTGGATAGTAGTAATTATGTCTACAAACTGATTGTTAATATCACAGAATGGTCAAATTGCAGAAAAAATATTAACCATAAATAATAACAGTTATAATAATAATAATGATGTGAAATTTTGATTAGAGGTGAAAAAAGCTCTGCTGATACCAAACAGGGTAATGACTGAAATAGATTGAAAAGAGTGCACAAATATTTGACTACAGGTATGATAATTATTAGTAAAAACTACAGGTACATAGTAATAAAGAAACAATGGTAGAGTTGATAGTCTGGTATAAACCACAAGGCATATATGCTAGTTAAAGACAAACTATAGAAATTTAAATTTTATTTATCATCAACAAAGAGATATCCTGGGATGTCTATACTACAAGACACACTTTTATGTAAGTACATAGCCATGGGGACCCCACTAATCTGATCTACCACCATCCCCTTCCCCCCCCCACCCAAAAAAATAACACTGACAGATTTATTACTCAGAAAATGAAAAAGTTTAAATAACAATCTTGAAAAAGTTTAAATAACAATCTTGTGATATGAAACTAAATCAAACACATAGGGTGGAAGGGGGGGGGGGCTAGGGCAGCAATAGCACAAAGTATGAACATTTTCACAATTCCCTTCAAAAGGTGAACATTTGTGATTAAAATAGAATGAAAATTCTGCAACAAAATTAATTAACAAGTTGTTTTTTGTAGACATATCAAAAGAAATAAATGCCATTATCTACCAATAACTGAGAGTTATTACGATTCTAACGGTACCAATACTGATGACAAAACTTTCTTTTCTGTCAAAATAAGATATCGCAATTACACTCACTTTAAAATGTGTAGCATACGGAAGGTGCGAAGGGATGACAAAGGGGGAGGCCAAGGGGGTGGGGTGGGGGTATTGAGGGCTGCAACTATTTAAATGGATAAGGTAGGCATATTAAACACATGTTTTGATTGGCTTCAACTAATAACAAAATTAGCAAAAATTTCCAAACAGTCAATGCGGCAATTAAAAAACTTCAATACTGTAATATCATTGATTTCAAAAGTCTACTCGTTTTGGTTTCCCCTTGGAATTAGTATTAATTAAAGATATAACAAGAATGTTTACTGTGAAATATCGTGAATAATTCTCAATGAAATTATCAAAGATGGGGGGATGAGGTTTGCAATGTAACAATGGCAGACTGGGCATGCAGTATAACAAAGAAAGTATAGAATAAATATAAATAGAATAAAAGACATAGAAAGTAATGTTTTCATAACAGGTTAACCATAGCGTACTATCCAATCAGTGATAATTGAGCTGGTATTACATCACAACACAACACTAGGCAAATTTGGTCTGATTACTAGATTAAAAGATGCACAGCGGGTTTTGAACACAGGAACCTATTTTATACAAGACGAAGGTCTAGAACCTTCAAAACTACTACACAACAACATTTACAAACTATCAAGTATTCCCTCTCCGTCAGTCGGTAGGACCTTATAGTCCATCATCGGAGCAGCTACTCCAAGAACTTTGTGAATAGGAAGCAATGGGTAAAAAAACATCACGTGATATTAATGATATAATGATAATAGTTACATTTATAAAGTCCCACTATTAAAAGCACTGTTAATATATTCTTGGAGTATAAAATGAATGCTACTTGCCACTCTTCAAGTACTTTCCCTTTCATTTCTTACATATGTTGAAGTATGTTTATGGTCTACACAGCTTCTTGAAATACCTTTTCTTATACTTTAAAAAAGAGATAAGTGCTCCTATTGAAGAACACTGCCATATTGAACTTAACACAAAGAGCACCTGCGGCCAAAAGAAACAAAACTAATAATACTAATAACTTAAGTACCATAAAAAGAAGTGGCTACAATTAACATTTCATGTGAGCAGGGGTAGGAGCCGGGCAGCACTGGGGGCCAGTGCCCCCCCCCACCTTTTTCCAAAACAGCAAATGTGCCCTACTGGCAAATAAAATGTGCCCCTTTGATGAAGAACTGTCTTTTGGATATCTTAATGTTAATTTTCATATTTTATTTTAATTATTTATTTTTAGTCTGTATATGCTATTTTTAAAATGGCATCCCATATCTTTTTGTAGCATGGTTAACAATAAACAATCTCAATAAATAGTTTTGATAGCATATACTAACACATCATATATAATTGAGTGATATGGCCGGTGTGTATCAGTTTATAGCATAACAAGTGGTGGTTTTGGAATGAGAAAGTGCCCCTCTGATGTTGTGCCCCCCACTTTTTGGAAGCTTCCTACCCCCCTGCATGTGAGTTAATTAGGCTCATTCTCTCCCAATCCTTTCAACATTTGGATCTTTAAAACCAACTAACAAGATTTCATGAGCATTTCATTGACAGTGAATGTTCCTATCCCCCCTCCCCTCCCCTCTCCTTTCCCAGCCCCACACTTCCTTACATCAAAATTAAAAATTAATATCTGGGCAAACTCTCTCAGCAGAGTCACTTCAAACACTCAATGTTTTAATTTTTCCATGAAGACGTACAAAAGATAGCCGTTACATCCTGCAGACAATTCAATGACAACTCAGGCGCGTAGCCAAGTGGGGGCGAAGGGGGCGACTGTCCCCCCTTGAGCATATTTTTTGTATTTTATTATGATATCGCTAGTAATTTCAAAATAGAAAATGCTTAGATGCAACTAACAAGGCCTGGGAAGTGCTATTTCCAGGGATCTGGGAGGCATTTTCGGCCAAAATTTTCTTATACGCTTCGTGCCAACTCATGGTGGCGCTACGCTTAGATAGATTACCTACAAGCTTTGCCCCTCCCTTGGCAAATTCCTTGCTACGCACATGTGACGACTTCACTCTCTTACCGTAACACAGCATAATCGGTAACAATAATCTTCCAACAAACCATCTAAAAGTCTTAAGTTTGAAAATATTAAATTATTCATACCAAATCAGTTACAACTAAATATTTAAATAAGATGCATTTTGTATAATTTTTGTTTTAAGCCAGCTATTTGAAACAAATTTGACAACTATTTTCCAAACATATGATTTACTATAAACTAACTTGGACAGCCTAGCATGTTTTGTTTTTTGTCTCTAAATTATGGCTTATAACCTGGCTGTTATTAACTAATTATTGTGATGGAGACACCATTTTTTATTTTTTTGAAATTACGTCACGTCCTGACACTTTGAAATCCTGGCGACCTAATAGTCTTGAATAGCAATGACAATTGCTTATTGAAAACGTGCGACTTCCAACAATACTACTGAACGAGATGGCGTAAAGGAGGTCGTATGCACTATTAAATTTACCGTTTAACTGTTATGAAGGGTATTGCTGGTTGCCTAGATACATAACTAACCCAAAACTGTAATTATGTAGTATGTGCACTAAAAAGCAATATTAATTACTTCAAACATTGTCACTGTGTCGTTATGAACGGGATTGCGAGTTCTATGCAGGCTTTTCTATACAGGGATGTGTAAGGTAAATTTAATAACTGCTCGATGCATGGCATTGGGTACAATATGTCCCTAGTGTCACATGATTGCTTGAAACCATAGCAACCAAATCCAATGACATTAAATACCAAAGAAATCGATCAAGATCCTGCTTTGAGTTCATCACGACCTCGCATTAACTTGCATTTGGTTTTTTATATCTACCTTGGTCTACAAACATTTCAAGTAATACACAGATAGATCTACTCTCGTCAGTTTCTGTTCCGGCTGTTATCGGCATGGGCAGAGTTTCCAAACATGTCTAATTTAAGATTACTTCAGCATTTTGAATTTTGGACTAATCCACAAACAGAGAGATAAGGACATCCTCATGGCATCTACCAAGATTGAGATTCCAAAATTATGCAGATCTAAAAAAATACACACCGAACGAAAAACCTGTTTAATGAGTAACCTGTAATCCTCGATTTAATACCTGAAATCATGCCATAGAAAGTTGAGTATTCATCGTGTATCATAAATAAAGCATGCACCTTCTTGTTATTTGGGACATTATGTGCTACAGAAAAGCACTCTGTTGATGTCTGTGTTGCAGCACAATTTGATGGTCTCAGTTTAGCTTCTAGAATCAAGCTAGAAAAGGTATAATCTGCCGGCGTTGATGACAACCACAAACATATAATGTATTACAATACAAGACATCTTCCAAAGCATCCGTAAAACAGAACTAAATCTTATCAATTTGCCCGACTCTGTAAAGTGACATTTATATTTCAGTGTAAGATGCACTTCCCTTTTGCCAGCTAGCTGACCCGATAGCTGACTTTAATCAGGATAATGCATATGTACAATTAGTACATTGTAACCTGAGACATCAAAAGCTGCCACGGGTAAATCTAAATAAAATAAAACTTGTCTACTAATCCCTTTACATCAATCTCTTTGTGTTCACCATGCTCATTAACCTGTCTGTATTCTGTTTATGTTTTTGTCCCTTCTGTTACTGTTACTTGTCATTCAGCCTATGAAGAAGATCCTGCTAGGATCGAAACATCAGGCCTACTTACTTTTACACAAGTAAATCTAGAGTGAAGTCCCGTCAAAGAAATTTCATCCTGAATGTTTCCCTCAGATGAGACCAAATCAAGTACACCATAAAATTTCTTGACGGTTTTACTATTTACGACAAAGATATATGACCATACAACATTACCTTGAGTAACCGGTACACACATGATGGTAGAGGCTGCAAAGTTATGAAATGCAATTAACTGCTTAGTTCAAATGATCGATTTAAGCTGGTATGATGGTCACTTCCCCATCTGTAAATGGGAACATCCAACTGGAAGTTTCTACCAATGCCTTTGGTTTCTTCAATGGTTATACCAGGCATAATAATTATGCTATATGGGTCCCAAACTGGGTATCAAATTGTTACAACTGTTGGAGACTTGAAGTTTAAAATTAATCAAAATGTTTAAAATCCTCTGTATGATCTACACTGGATTTACATCATTGAAAAGCCATAAACATGAACACACGAACACAACAGCTAAAACGTAAGTTGATCTGAAAAGTATCGGCATGAGTCATGTGACACCAACATGTCAGACTAGCCCGATGATGAATGTGGAGCTGTCTCTCAAACGCAGCAGCCAGTCACGTCTGGTAATCTTTGATCAGTGATTCAAGTCATTAGGAAATAAACCCCACAGTGGATTAGCTGATTATAAGAATCAATACTGGAATAGCATCAGGTTTGTTTGGTTTGTCCCAAACATTACCCCTTGTAGTTCTCTTTGCTGATAGTGGATCCACAGTTCAGTATCCCTGGTAGGGATTGTGCATCAACAATCCACTATCCCTGATAGGGATAGTGGATCCACAGTCCACTATCCCTGATAGGGATAGTGGATTCACAGTCCACTATCCCTGATAGGGATAGTGCATCCACAGTCCACTATCCCTGATAGGGATAGTGGATCCACAGTCCACAATCCCTGATAGGGATAGTGGATCCACAGACCTCTATCCCTGATAGGGATACTGCGATCCAGTCCACAATCCCTGATAGGGATAGTGGATCCACAGTCCTCTATCCCTGATAGGGATTGTGGACCAAATGGTTGTACTTCTGGACGATATATTGCACCTCAATACAGTACATGTATCGATAATTTAGAACAGTTAGTACATCTTGGACGTCTTATACGGGTCAGTGTTATTTTCGTCAGTAGTTGTGATACAGATGTGTCAGAAAATCGTTCAGTTTGTTCTTCATGCAGTTATCAGAAATGATTGGAAAATATATGATGCTGATTACAGATAGAAAGCTTCCAAAAACCTAAAAGTTACATTTTGGGGGGATTTTCCCCATAATCTGTCATTTTGAGTATGACTTTGATGACCAGAAATGGGCATATCTTTTGACATAGACGTCTACGCAGGTGCAGGGATAATACTAGTACCGACTACAGATCTGCTAACTGTCTGATCTACATTAGTAGTGAGTAACTGGATGAAGTGTGGCAGGGAAGGTATGAGGATTTGAGTAGGTAATGACCCAAAAGGTAAGGAATTTATAAATGAACAGTGCAACCTTAAGATGATTGGTGCATCGATGTTAAGATGACCTGGAGCTCTCACTCTGCAGTAAGAAAACTTACCATCTATGAAGGGTCATGTGACATGCTTCCAGGTGCTACCAACATATTAGTTAACCCTTGTTCTGTTCGAAGCCATAAGCGTTCCGCAGACAATGGAACGCTACTATAAAGGGCATTTATGGTCAATTTGAGGATAGTTACTTAGGTTTGGATGATGATGTGTTGAGATTTACTTTCTATCTCATGAAAAGCTTGATCTGCATAGACTATGACTACTATTGGAACATCTACAGAGTCTTACAGATTGCTTTATACAGCGTTCATTCTCATATCATACATGCTTGTTTTACATGCAAAAACAGCAAGGAGCCTTGTGTTGCTAAGAAACAACAAATCCTGGAATCTGCTATTGTACATTTGTGTAAAGTCACGATAAGCTACTTGCTTTCCAGTTGCAGTTCCATTGTTAGAAGAAAATGCCCAAATGGAAATTTTGGAATTAAAAGTTGCTGTACATATTGAAAAAAATGTGCCATTTAGCAAGATGCCATTGTTTGCATAGCTTCACCAGGAATGTAGTAGTTATATAATCATGACATTATTTGTTGTAGAATACACGTTGAAGGAACACTATAAGAGTTAAGTGCTACAAGGCAGCATGTCACATGACCCTCCATGGTTGGTACATTTTTTGCACGTTTCCTCACTGACATAATCGATGGATTGGTGATGTACAGGTGTAATACATATGTGTATAAGACTGCACACAGATATTAAACAGGAAGTGAGACAAATGTGCAGGTTAGATTTAAAATTACTGTTGTTCCAATCAGGACATTACAGATATCCTGATCAGAACCATTACATATGTACTTATCACACCATGACAGATATCCAGATCAGACCATTAAATATGAATTAGTCATTCCCTTACATACATACATATTGATCAGACTGTTGCTGATATTCTGATCAGAACCATTACATATGTACTGATCAGACGATTACATATGTACTGATCACACATTGATAGATGTTCAGATCAGACCATCAAAGATGTATATATGTACTGATTACACCATGACAAATATCCATATTAGACCATCAAAGATGTATTAATTAGTCCATTGCATATGTATTGATCAGACCTTGACAGATATCCTGATGAAATCATTACATATGTACTGATCAGACGATTACATATGCACTGATCGCACTATGACAGATATCCAGATCAGACCATTGTATTAGATAGACCTGACCACTGCTATAGTTGTACAGGTTGTACGTTCAAATGTTCTCTTTAGTCCAGAATTAATTATTAATTTCTAATACCAATGCTGACTATAAGTCTGTTCAATACCTGTAACAAACCTGACCAACTGACCATGTTAGACCGTCCAGAGCTAAGAACACTCATCTGACAGCAAATGCAGATACTGCACACATCCATTCTCTAAAAAAAGGGAATTTAACTCATTCTCTTCGTACAGCCGACTCACCAGTTCTTCTACTGTTCAGTTAAGGAGCATTGGTGCAAATCATGGTTTCTGAGACACCATCCATCACACATAGGTGCACTCACATAATTAAGTACACTGTGTTGTTGCCATGACAACCATATGACTGTCAAGGACATTCCGTCATGTAACAGTCCCAGTTTGATGACGCAGACTATAGTGCGAATGAGACCACTGTAGTCACGTGACTACTGGTCAGGCATATGTGGGTGTGATATAGTGACAAACACAGACAGACAGACACCAATGGACAAACAAACAGACACGCTCTTTAGCAGACTACTCCTTTCTACCAGATGAAAGTGACATTAAGCTTGTAGACTATATTTTTGGGTCAGAATCAAAGCATGCAACATGCAGGCTATATGTTCAGACTCAAGAATGCTCTACAAACATACAACAAGTCAAATCTCACTCAGTCTAGAACACACAATATATGTACATAAACATACCACAGTAAGTGCTTGTTAACAGACTGAATACTGGTCTGACTCACTCTACTGATAAAACTCCCCTTTGCTGGGAGGAGACTGCTTTTCAGACTGACAACAAAGACGACAGACCGTCGGTCAGACGGAATTACAGAGTACAGACCTGAGACTAATAAATGTGTTATGAATGTGCACATAAAAGAGAGCTGATTTTACTGACCATAAACTCTTTTAATTATTCAGCTACAAAGTTGTTTATATTATGATTATTATTGGTGAACTGGTTACAGTTTGGAATAGAGAAAGAAGGGTAGTACAGAGGGAGTGAACAAGAATAAAGAGATATTTTACCGGTGGCATAGACCGGTGTCTGAGGAAAAGAGAAGAGATATCATTCATTAAAAAAAGATCAAATCTAATCAAAGATTACAAAGAATCTTCCATAAACTTGAAAATTTTCGGAAATTTTTTGTTCAGTTCTGTCATACTTTGGAGCAACATATTTGGGTTAATTATTGGATTAAATATGTTAATGGTTAATAACGATAAATAGTCATTTACTTCAGTCACAGAAAGAGAAGTTATAGTAACAAAGGTCTTGTCAAGCTTAACAAGTAAAATAAAGGAACTCCTTAGTGATGTTAACAAAAAGTTTCCCTTGCTGACTGTGATTTATATACACGCATGCAATGGTAAACCATCTTAACATGTAAACCTTCCTTTGGCTTTCTTCCTTCATATGCAGCAGTGTGGCATAAAAAATATAAGTTTTAAGCACTGTTAGTTGCTGCCATAGTTTAATTAATAGTTTAATTAATGACATTAAGATGTCCTCACTGATGAGCAAATTTTTAAATCTTCCATACACGACTGTTACAAGTTAAATGTTGCACCATAAGCTATGTTTCCTGATTTTCTTTCCTTGTATTGTAAGATTATGCAGACTTTATATCATGTATGGAGGGTAGTCTGATGATGTCATCAATGCAGACCTCATATTAATCAACAGTTACAAACTCCAATAACATTATGAAAAATCCCCTCTTCGCTACTAAAAGTCAATGTGGAAATATATTAATTTTCCAACTTTCACCAAAAAGTCACCAATTTTCGAAATGATGCATTGCAATTTAATAAATCTAACAAAGCGAACGGTCAAAGTTCCTAGTACCCTCCCCCTAAGCCCCCCCCCCTTTACCATCCAAGTTCCTCTACCCATCCAAACACCTTGTCAGGGATGGCAACTCAAACAACTTGCCACGGATAACATACTGGTAGCTCTTGTTTAATGAGCGAGTCGCTTGTATAGTCTACTCGTGGCTTTCCTGCGATCCTGTGACGATTACACGTTCAGTTTCCTACTCGTTTTGCTTGACATTAATACATTTATATTTATCTTTCAATGGAGCTGTATATTGTCTTGCAATTCCTCCCAGGTAGTTTTCAAGGGTTGCAACAAAATGATAATGGATCTAATCCTTGTTCACACTGTACACAAGGTATGACTGATAATGCCCCTCCCTCCCACACACCCCTCCCCAATTCCGCCAAAGAAATGTTTTACACGAATTGGCACTAACTAATGGAGGGGATAAAATATTTGATTGGTAGATAACAGGGCATGCACTCCTGACAACCCCCCCCCTCCCCCACAGATATGATTAATATGATTTAGCAGTGAAGATATTACGATATTGGAAGATATTAATACATTTGAGAGATATCCATGGGTGCCTCTATCATAATTGAACAGTGGGGCTAGAAAAATCAATTGGTAGTAAACAGGGCATGCACTTCCCTCACTTCCCTAACCCCCCCCCCCCCCACCCACCCACCCTCCCCTCCCACAGAAATTATTAATATGAATTTGCTCTAACAGAGGAGTAGATATTTCAACTTACAGAAGGATAGATATTTCAATTGGTAGAAAAGAGGGCATGCACTCCACCCCCCCCCCCCCTTCCACAGAAATTATTTATTTGAATTTGCACTAACTGAGGGGTAGATATTTCAATTGGTAGCAAACAGGGCATGTCCTCCCCATCCCCTCCCCCAGAAATGATTAATACAAAGTGGCACTCATTGAGGGGTGCATGTTTCAGTTGGTAATAAATAGGACATGCACTCCTAAGATGAATGTTTCAAATCTTATTCTGTCTAAACCAAATTTTCTTTGCTCCTCAAATTTTAGCTTGTAGATGTCCAGATATTTTATCGTTTATAATTTGTGGGCTATTAATGTAACTGACAGCATGGAATAATAATAATAATAATAATAATAATAATCATAATAATAATAATAATAATAATAATCATAATAATAATTATAATAATAATAATAATACAATAATATACATAAAGTACATTGGCAGAATATGAGGAGAACTACACCAGATGGTCTCAATTATGTTACATTTCAGACAGAAGATAGTTACACATGTAACCTTACCCGTTTGGAGGGGCAAGTTGCGGCTTTGGGACTTTCTCCAGGATTCCAGAGATCTCTTCTCGCTCATTGTAATTCTTCCAGAGGTCGTAGAGTTGCAGGATTTGTTGAGTTATTTCTAGAACCTATCAAAGCAAGAAGAGGATATGAGAACTGCCATAGACAACATTCTCGGTAAGAAACGACGAGATAGACTCAATCGTATGATTCTTGGACAAATAGAAACTTCAGGGATTGCAACAAATGCTGATAATTTCTGCAGTTACAGCTGGAGTTTGCATTATTGTTATAGTCTTGGTTAACTAACCAAGACTTCTAATAGTTATACATAATTAGTCTAACTAACAAGCAAGAAACAAGATAGACTCAATAGACCCATGCCACACACAATAAATGTATCAATTTATTTTCTCATTGGCAACACATTTCATCAAACACGGTGCGGTTTCTCTGGACTAAAATACCAGAGTAGTTTGTTCAATGTTTCCGATAACATATCTTTCCTTTAAATATGGTAAAGGCACCTCAAAACTTATGCGGTGACTATTTCCTCATCAAACATGTGACAAGGTATGTATACATGAAGCACTGGTCGGTAGTGACTTAACCGATCAGTACAGCTTGTATGATCTGTTGCTAAGGGGTACAAGTCGGTACATCATTTTCATGTTTGGACGGTGATGCACAACCCACAAATCTTCTTTGCCATACATGTTTTTTACATTACTTTTTCAGATAAGAAATTATGTCATATTATTCACCCAGCCGTCAGGTGAATAGTGAAGTCACTTTTCCTTATTCTCCCCTTGCTCCCCAGGTGAAAAACATGACATGTTTTATATTCAACTGGCAGCCACTGCAGATAGTGAGGGCCTCTGTCTCTAATTAACTGACCACCGGAGGGAATAACAAGACAAATTTTCTTGTCCGTCTGGCAGGTGGTTGAATATTCATGGCTCAATTCCTTATTTCCCAGCTGCTTTGTCTTAAACTAACTGTATGGATGTCAATGGTAAAATTAAAGGACTTGTTTTCAGTATTCTTTAGCTGGGAATTCAAGCATAAGAGAGTTTGTCTGAGTGTTTGCTAAAAAAAGCTTTTTTTCCTGCTTAAATCAACAATTGTGACATGATGTAATGGAGCCATATGATTGGCTAATGGGGAGGGGGGGGGGGAACTGCATATTCATTATGGTCAGGAACTTTCCAAGGTATACCTGTACCTTGTCTAAGTCAACATTGAGTTCAGCAAACCAATGCTTTGTATCTTTCTGTGAGATGACACATGCCATGTGGAGGCAAGCTGTGGGGGAAATGAAGATAAGAAACAATAAGCATATAAAGAATATAATGTATTAAACAAATAGCAAATATATCAAAAGCACACTAAACAGTGGCAGGTGCAACAATAAAATGTATCAGTAACAGTAAGTTCAGTAACATACTATTGACTGATGGAACAGTAACACATAAAACAACAGCGGACAGAACAATGGCACAAAATCAAGTGGCAGATGTAACAGTAACAATTAAAACAGTTTCAGAAGAAACAGTCACACACAGAAACATATCTCATAGAACAGTCACACATGAAACAACAGCAGATAGAACAGAGACATGCAATACAAGAGCAGAAGGAACAATAATACATGGAACAGTAGTGTAGAGGAAACAGTAACAAATAAAACAATAACAGATAGAACAGCAACACATAAAACAATAACAGATAGAACAGTAACACATAAAACAATAACAGATAGAACAGTAACACATAAAACAATATCATGTAGAACAGTAACACATAAAACAATAACAGATAGAACAGTAACACATCAAACAATAACAGATAGAACAGTAACACATCAAACAATAACAGATAGAACAGTAACACATAAAACAATATCATGTAGAACAGTAACACATAAAACAATAACAGATAGAACATTGGCACATAAAACAACAGCAGAAGAATCTATCATACATGGAACAATAATTGAGGAAACAGTAACACATAAAACATAAACGCTTAAGGTCCCCCCCCCATCCCCATTAACATCCCTCAATGATTCCCCTATTAAACATTAATAATGTTAGCTTCACACATTGCCCAGAGATGAACCTCCACTAATAGCTATTAGGAGGAGTCTAACATTATTGTAACATTACTTTATGAGTGTAACAATGCAACTCACCCAATGCTATGAGGTATGGAGGGTACAGTAGACACACATCTGTTCGAAGACTATCATTCACTATTTTCCTATGAAATGAAAGAGAACAAGGAAAAAAAACCTAATATCAAGGTTTATGTCCATAAATACTTCCTTTTATCTGTAAAATGGCGCAGAGCACCTACTTAGCCGCCCCCCCTCACTGCCCCCCCATTCCTCCTTCCTCCCTTTCAATTACCTTCTCCCTCCTCCACTTCTCTACCCTCCCTTTCCACACTTTCACTGTATAGTGGAAATAATACCTATACTTTAACATGCAGAGCCTCTTACTTCAGAAAGCAAACAAAAAATGTCACAAAAAGGAAAACCAGACAAGAGTCCACTACTAAAGTGCTGCAAAACACTGTAGAAAGTGCAGTCTCCCATGACAGCAGACCATATGTTACCCACCCCACCTCCGGAATTGGAGAAAGAAGAGGGTGACAGATGTTTAACTGATGGACGCAATAGCAACGGTTTATTGTCCGTAATAAGACATCCTGACCAGAGCCCCACATGGATTTCGGCTAAAAAGCCATCATTGAAAATGCGTAATTGGCAAATAAAAGCCGCACACGCAAGTAAAAAAAGAAAGTAGATGTGCGAATATTTTTTAAGGGGGGATATAAATCGCCCACCTGTCACATATACACCCTTGTGGCCTGAGAGGAAACATGTTAGGAGATATCTCTTACCAGGCTAGGGGTAGTAACTGTTCTTCCTGTCCCAGGTCAGCCACGTACTGTATCAACGGACGGTAAGGGTGATACACAATCAGACAGCAGTCCTTTAGCAAAGAAAAATATTATCAGAAATAGTCAGTGACACAGGATTTCAAAAAACAAAATAATAATAATTGTTGCAATCTCAAAAAAGAAGGAGAAGGGGATGATGGAGTCATGTGTTATAACTAAGTCAATGTGATTGACAAAAGGCATCATCAATGTTCTTAACCTTCTAGATATCAAAATTTCTGCTGAGGTAACATATAGAGATAGATCTATACACATTAGAAAGACAAATTCATTTCATTTAGCAAGTCCACAACATTACAAATCCAGCCACTAAAGGAAGTTGATTTTAACCAACCACTCTTAGGAACTGAATTTACAAAGACAATTTCTCAAGGCTTGCAAAAGGATACTTAAGGTTAAGGGATAATATTATTGAAAAATCGCAACTTTGAAACAATAGTTACAAAACACAAAAATTTGCACGTTTCACAAAAGACGAGTGTCTCAAGTTTGATCAAAATGGAAACTGAGATTTTTCAATTTGACTTAGTTAACTTTATGATGTTGTGTTTGTGAGCAATCACAACAGTTTAATTAAATGCAGTTAAATTGGTCATTATTAATTTATTACACTGATTTAGAAGCTTGGTGAAAGACATTTTCACAAAGATTGATAAAAAGTTTTCCAAAAAATGCACAGAAGTCATTTACTTAATAGTGCTGTAGATAGTCATTCTGTTTACATTGTTTGCCACAGTTGGACTTGCTGACCTGTATTTGAACTCTGCAGTTGCCCGCCCCCCCCACCCCCCCCCCCCTTTTTGTAGTGACATGGTTTTGGGTTCAATGTTATTTCACATGAGAATTCGTGCAATGAGTTTTGCTTGAACTATGCAGTTGTTTCGCCTTCGTAGTGAGATGGTTTTTGGTTCAGTGTATTTCACATGTGATATTGCACAATGACCTTTGTTTGTACTATGCAGTTGTTTCTAGGAAATGATTTATGGTTCAGTGTTTTTCACATGTGAAATTGTGCAATGACCTTTGTTTGAGCTATGCAGTTGTTTCTCCTTCACATGTAAAATCTGAAAAAGTGCAAGTAGTTTGACACGTGAAATTGTGCAAGTTGCTTCACACGTGAAAGGTGAACTGTGAAATGTTGGGGTTACAAAGAATTCAAAACAAATAAAAGGGAGGATTTTTCAGTACTTGGCAGAGAAACATTTAACGTCATAGCTCAAGGTAGGCTTGATAGAGAGAAGGAGGGGTCAAGTGACCTGAAAGGTGTTTGTCTAAACTTGAAGTTGTTTAGTTTTAGGGACATCGATTTTAGCAATTTCTGGACTTTTATTATCTGCACAGCTTGATACATCATCACTGTGACAAACATTAATTGTCTTACAGCAATTATGCTGTTCTGGTTTGAAATGTCTCTACATACTGTTGTTATTTATAATCATGTAGTAAAATAGATTGTGTGTTAAAGTTGACTACCTGTGTCCATTCTTGATACAAGTGACACTTCCTTGTTGGCCTTTCAAAGTGAGCGAAAAACTCGGATACAATTACTGCTATTTAAGGCAAGACACAAAGTGCTGTTTTTGATATGTAAATTAATTCTTGCTGTGATATAGGAATTTTCAATGTACATACCAATAGTTCTAGTAGGTAGAACTCACACTCCAAAATCTGAAGAGGATCACAAAAAAAGAAAGAAATTAACTTAACGATTTTGACTGGTTCACAATCTTGAACACGGTAACTGTGATGTAATGCAATGTCATACAACATAATATAACATATCACAAATCCAACCATCATTACTGGTCTCTGTGATAAAGATAACTGTCATCAACAATTAGCCCAAACAGCTTTAGGAAAATTGTTTTGCCATTTAGCAGATATCGCAGATTTAACGATCCTTGCTGAGGACTTGATCAAGTCTAAAGATATCATCATTGAGCTACATGCATTTCAATTTCTTATGTACTGCATAATTAGTGCACACTATTAAAAACAATTAGCGTTATTTTTCACCATTTGTGAAAAAAAGAGATATTTTCTTCACTTTTATGTCTTCTGCCAAAACAGAAACAACAATGTCATCAATTTTTTCAATGAACAGTTCATGTCTCACCAACTTGACACATGGAATGTTTCCATTGTCCTACCCTTTCCTGGTAACTCTGTACAAGATTGTATAAACATCAATGATCTCCTCGACTGAAACCAAATATCCTTGATTGTTCAAAAAGAAATTCAATTTGTTACTGTCTTGTTTATTCTTAAAATCACTTAACCATACACTATCACTTCCTCTCACACTTATTCAGTGCCACTTCCCCCCTTTCCCCCTTTCCCCCACCACCACCCTCCCCCTCCATAGCAATGTTAACAAAACATCACTCTCATCAGAAACTACACAGAGAGAGAGTTACAGTCCTAATTGCTGTGTGTTCAATTGGTGGCCTGACCGTACCTGGTTCGACTTGTATCTGAATTCTTGATTTTTAAAAGCGTATCCAAATTTCTTGACTGTGAAAAGACAGCAAAAGAAAAAACAACTTGAAGCTAAAGCTAAAGCTAAAGTAAAAGAACATCATTTCAAAATATTCAAGTTGAAAAGCACCTACAGCAATCCCCCTGCCACATTTTCTATTTCTTTACAGGTCATGGAAGAGGCCTCCAATCTTTCAATGTCCAATTTCCTTTACAAATACATTTGATATACACTAGAGTGATGTAGCAAAAATAAATAAAATCATTAAGATTAAATAACATGAGGTACCATCACACTTTAATAATCTCATTTCTGGTCATTTCTCAAATTCATAATTCTCCAGACTAATGCTATGATCAAAACTCATTCCATCTAGTGTAATTGCAGACCATTGTTTTAGATAAGCAGCTTGTAGACAGGTTTCAGAGTTTTGGTGTCACTACTCAATTGCAGAGATCTGGGTGCCACATCAACCTAGCAGGACCTATTATTTCTGAGATAATTTCTGCTGTTTCAAAACTTTTAGGATATGAAAGTATGAAATATTTTCAAAACTTCCACTCCACATATTTAACAGAAGTTGCAGTCTTACTAGACAGTTAACTGTTATAATAACAAAAACTTATTCATCATCGGCCATCCTCTCACATCACCCCCGCCCCCTACCTCTCGAACAAGAGAAAGGTGGGGGGCAAAAGGGAGGAAACAAGCTGTTGGGTGTTTATTGTCTACTGAACCACAAGAAGGTAGTTTGAATTTATCCCTAAATGTTCACTCTACAAAGACCCTTTACTTAACCTGTGCCTGGCATGGAATCAGAAATATGGATTTTGGTTCCCAGATTTCTAACAGATACAGTCTTTGCGACTCGACGGAATAAACAAGCGTCGCTATGAACAATGCAAACCACTGACAAGAAATTTGGTTAGAGATTATCAAACCCTTTAATTTCCCTTTGTAGATTAGAGTTAAGCAATCAGACACTATGAGGGTGAGGGGAGGGGGAGGGGGGAGGGACACACAATAGATAGTACAGGATAGAGAGGACATGATAGAGTGGACACAAAAGAGACAACACTTGCTTGTATAGATAAACCTACCAACTGATTGGCATGCCACTTGCAGTTTACTATTGGTGATCAAACCAGACTCCTGAAAGATGATAGAAATAAAAAAATGATGGTACTTTGCATTCCTTTTTAAAAGCTTTAAACTCATTAATGCATCATCGTCCAGTATGATTGAAGCTGTGACTTAGAATGTATACCCTGCGGACCAATAATAATTCCCTCTCCCAATTGTTGACTCAAGTGACTATCAAGTGACCATCATCCTGCATTAAAGAGGGATCTATGCGAAAAGCTTGAGGTGTATCCAAACTTTACTTTTGTGGTTATCGTGTGTACAAGGGTCCCAGGATTTCCCCTCTCTCAACATTTGACATCCACAAAAAGACAATAGGTTTATTGTACTAAATGCGGGTGGATCTACAAATGAAGTATCCGTCTGAGGGTACTCTTTTGGAGTGTCTGTGTTTACCTTGTTATCAGACTTTCCCCTCGGTTGACCTCAAATGACTTTTGACCTTCCAAGAAACAACAGGGTTCCAATACTCACTACTGTACTTACTAAGGTAAAGCCACATACCAAGTACGATGTTAAACCACCGTCCACGTTTTTTAAGTTATCATGTTGATAAACCGAGGTGTCACAAACACACACCATTTCCAAAACATAGATTCCTTTTGCTTTCAGCAAAGAAATCAAAAGTAAGGTAACCACTAGTAGACCCATGCAAAGCAGTCAGAAATTAACATGTTAAACCTAGGAGTAAAAGATCAATGTTCTTCTATGAATGATGGAAGTAGACCCTCTTAAAGGACATGGTTGCTGTGGTGATTTCTTACATTTGGCATGGTTGCCATGGCAATATCAGATTCGACCCAGAGAAAAAAAAAAAAAAAAAACATTTTGGCCTGAAGCTGATCAAAGCTCTATCATGAATATCCTGAACAACCTCTCTAAAAATTATTGGTTGCCGTGACAGTTACCTGACATCCAATTTGTACAATTGAGATGTACTCACCTCCACCTTAGTTGCCAGAAACAAACATGTTGGTCCTAGGAGTAGAGGATCGATGCTCTTCAATGAATATCTGGAATAGACCCGCTTAAAGTACATGGTTGCCGTGGCGATTACCTGCTGCCTCACATTCAGCTGTTCACCAATGGCTTGAATAACTGACAAACAATGATATGATGCACATTATGAAAGAAATAGAAGTCAACATAATTTCAAATAATCAAACATGATCCCTTATGTTCGATATCATAGAGGAATTACAATATGATTTAGTACTTTGTAAATTTTATTGCACAAGAGACATTTATGGACAGTTATGGACAAGAGATAAGGAGGGCAGGCAGGTGGGGGAGGGGATTGGTGGAAGGGAAGGAGAGATTTCAACCAATTAAATGAACACACATTACGGCACAGTGTTAGAACAACCAACCTAATTATGTCTTCTATCACACGCTTCTTTAATTTGCAAAAAAATTAGCAGTATTCTGTTTTTTAACTTTAACAGCTATTTCCTTGACAAAAGACAAACCTTAATTAATGAGAGAATCTCATTACTTTGCAGCTCTTACATTATATATGCATATACAACCTGTCAGCCATACATTTATTAACTTTCCTTTACTCTAAAAATTACTGACTAAATGAGGACAAATATTCAAAATTAATAAACTCTCTCGTTAATAACGTGATCTGGTAGCATCTAGAGTTGAATAATTAACTAGCTATGTAAGAAAGAGGGGGCAACTGTTTAATTTATCACCCATTCATTGTCCTGCTTATATAAAGGGGAAAAAAAACCTTAATAAAAGCTTCACTTCATTATAAAATCATATTGGGTTTCCATGGTTACTAAACAGTATTTTCGGTCAACTTCTTCCGTTTAAAATAGAAATTATGCAACACAACAGCCCTCAGCTAATGAGATTTCTCATTATGGAAGATAGCTTATTTGCCATTTTGGTGTAGTTTAAATAAGGATTGTTAATGTGGTACTAACATTTATGAACATGATAAGAATTTGAGCTGAAATAAAAAAAAAACAGCGAAAACACAGCAAATCTCTGTGGAAAAATAACATTTTTCCCCCCTCCATTTTGTAGGTCATCCTTCGTTCACAACTGTTTTTCCTGAATCTTCACATGACCTCACTCTTGTAGAAAACAAAAGGAGTTCATTGAAAATTCAAGAACAGTTAACCAAGGACAACAAAAAGTCATAAGAAAGAAATATCCAATTATTGTACAAAGATCCATGGTCAAAGACATCATTATAAAACTAGACCTTGAGGGGTTTTTTTCTTCCTTTATTGGTATCCTTTATTTAGTCTTTCCTTTTGTTTCTTCCTCAAAGGTTTAAGAGTTTAACTCTCTAATGAGAATGGCGAGGCTTAGACAACGGATCGCCGGTAACGAAGTAAGTAAACCATGAGAGAATAACCCAGTGGAAAATCAATAGAGACATTGCATATGCATGCATGTGTTAGATTATCAAAAAAAAAAGTTGGTTATCGAAGAAAAACACCTCCCTCTCAACTCTCCCTCTCAACACCTCCCGCTCACCTAGCCAACCCTTCCTCCTCTCCGCTTCCAAAAAACACGATCTGTTTTACTCATAGAAAGAAACAGATGACTACAACTGCAATTATAATGGCTTTTATATCTGAATTTATATCATTTCTGCTTTTTTTTAAGGGCATGCATGCTTCAAGCATATAAATTACAAAGAAAGCTATGTGGATGGATGCCATGTTATAGATAGATATATTCAGCCAATCATATAAAAATACAATGGAAATTGGTTGATAACAAGAGCTCAAAACATTAAAAATTGTAAACAACAAATGAGACGTATAATAATGCACAGAGATATGAAAACGTTCCTATAAAATATTAAGATGAACAAAATATAAAATGTACTGTACCTACAAAATATAAAAGAGTACAAATATATATAAATGCCCTCAAATCCAGTATAAAGTCTACAAAGTTTAAAATTGTTTAACGGTATTGGTGCGTATTGAATATCTTCACAGCAGAAGGATAAAAACTGTCAGTAAATCTTTTAGAACCCTTAAAAGTACGCATTCTTTTGCCTGAAGGCAGGAACTTGAAATAATCAGTTGCTGGGTGGTAATCATCATTCAATATATTTCAACACGTTTTAACGTTCGCTCCTGGTAGAGTGAGTGAAGGGACAGTAGGCATGTGCCAATGAGGCGCTCCGCGTTTCTTATGACAGATTCTAGTTTCCTAAGATCATTCATACTTGCGCGACCAAACCAGACTAAAATGTTTAAAGTTAAAATTCAACAGTTATCTTTCAGGTATTTCAGCCAAATCTCCCTCACTTCCCCCCCCCCCCTAATCTTTCCTTGTCTCTAACTCTTCCAGTACCACTTCGTCCAATCTTCCAATTTCCCCCTTTATTCAGTGGAAGTCAGCTCTCAGCATTTAACCAACTTTGCTGGTATTTGAGTCTTATTTTCCCTGGAAATCAGGGTACATATGTCTTAAAACATCCCAGGAACAATTTGAGGTATATTTTACCTTCTTTTGAGCAGTCTCAGGAGTGCATTTTGGGTGAGAAATCTTGCCATTTGGCCATAAAGAGTTTATGTCTGAGCAATTTTTTACTACAGGTGGTGGTATATGTATTGGGTTAGCAATTCACCCAGGCAATATGCTGTGTTAAAGCAGACAAGAACTCGATCTTCAAGTGCCAGGCAATGGAAACAGTAGAAGACTAGTGGCGTTGAACACATTTCATATGCTGAAGGACCTGGACATTTTTGGCTGTTTTGTCAACAAAGTGTGGTTGTGGTTCAGGCAAGCATGTGGCAGATTACAACAATGCAACAAAGCAGGTACAACAATGCAACAAAGCAGGTACAACAATGCAAGTAATTAGGTCATCATAGCCTAGATTGTGTTCACTAACTTGTCCAGTCAGTATGCAATAAATTGATTATGGATTTTACCTTAGAGCATGATGTTGACTTGTGGGAATTGTGGGTAAGACGGATGAATGATGACGGTAGGGGGTTGCATGGGGCTTTGTATCAATAATTCCACACTATCTGTCCAACAGAAAGCAGTTATGAGACAACTACCTACAATTTTAAATACATTTTATTAATACATTTTACATTGCAAATATTATCCACCATATTAAAACTCCCCCATAATTTATCTCATCTCCTTTCCTGTCCTTTATTTTTTATTATTTTATCGACCCACTAATGGGGAGGGGGGTTCCGATCCTCCCTTCTCCCTATAGCTATGGCTATGCCACTGATAGATAGTGATTTCACTAAAGAATAACATTTCACATGATCAGGTACATACTAAGTACTGTACAAACGAGTGTCATTCATAAGTTTGTCACGTAACGTACAGCCACGGGCCAAGTAGTTAAACGCCTTGTTACTGTTGTAGGTACAGTATACTGTACAAGCGTGGGACTAGTAGTGCAAGCTGAATGCTGCCCATACTTTGACCAATCAGCATACTTCATCTCAGTAGAATAAATGTGCACATGCTCTTACAGCATGCTCTCATGAGTTTAGTGGGGACGCTTACTGAGTTTAGCGGGACAGAATGAAATTTGCCCCATGATCTCACACGACAGATACCAGTGATCTTATAATGTGTAAGAAAACAAGAGTTCTTCAGCCGATAATTGCCACTACTGCACGTAAACCAAATAAACAAGTTTCATTTTAGCACTGAGAAGGACATTTTTGAAAAGGATAGTAAATAAATAGTAGAACCATAAACCATGTTGCATTCATCTTCATATATCTAATCCTTCTTATTTTTTAGAAATTTCTAGGAGAGGCAATGCCCAAGATGTCCATTGGCAACAGCCACCACTGCTCGTAATAAAGTTTCTCTTTTTGTCCAAACTTGTACACCAACTCAAACTAGCTTGTGGTTAGCCTGAAGTCAATGACAATAATATATTAACTTTATTAAGTCCCAATTTTTAGTTTTATATAAAGCAGGCTACACTTTCATCAATCTGCTCTTAAAAGCTTCAGCTGCCTAAGCATTAAGATTTTTTGGGGAAAAAAAATAGTCCCAGAATTTTTGGGGGCATCAAACACCTGTTGGAAACAATATACAATGCGTATTATATACTGGTTATATATTGGTTATATCTACTGGTTATATACTTGGTTTAACTGCTACCTACCACTTGCATAAAAGATGTGAACCTTTTGGTAATCTTCCTCACTTAAGAATGCCAGATCTGTCTGTCTGTCCTTTATCAGAGCTTGGTTGTCAAGAACCCACTGGTTGCTATGGATGAATTGAAAGAGTAAAAGACAAAAAAGGAGTGAATAACTATGTATGTATTCAAGCTTTAAGACATCTTTTGATCAGAAAATTGAAATGATCAGGCTAGTGCTACTGACAATTAATACAGGTCTAAGAGTTTTGTCTCAAGGAGCTCACATGATGATGATTTACGGGGAAATGCTCTATTGAAAAACATATTAACAAACAAGTGGGTTTAACATTATACATAATTGATCATAATGAATAATTCAAGATGTGAGCTAGTGTGCATACTGTAGCTAGCCCCTAGGTATATTAAGGGCACTGGCCCAGGTGGTCCCTTAATTGTCCAAACCACACAAGGATATTCCTCTAACATTACTGTATGTATCAGGAAGATACAAGAGTGTTGTTTCTTCCATGGGTCTCTAATTTCATTTTGCCCAATAGATGGGCCAGGGGCCCAGATTGTAATAGAGTAATGACGGCTTACTGTGACCCTGATAGTCAACTTTAGACAAAAATCACTACATAAAGTAATTTCATCCAACTCTTTGCGCTACAAAACAACCAATTTCAAAGAAAGCTAATATTCAACTATTTTCATTCTATCGGAAAACATGCTCACAGAGTTCTGTCTTGACTTGCTTGTTGTCTTATAGTTTATAAAGAAGTAAAATAAATAAATGACATGTATTGTATTTCCATTCTCTGAGTCTTTTATTTTAGACATGTGTGCATGCATGTGAATAAGCTTCTCAATTGCATAACTGTTTCAAATGACATGCAGCAAAGGGCATGGAGAACTAGTGTCCCTCAAGTTTGTATCATGTCTCTAAAAGAAGTTACTTCATAGATTTAGCAAACCTGACAAACAGTACTAGAGCTTTTGCCTTTTGAATTCATAGTAGGCCATTGCAGTACTGTTGTTCACAACGGTTATGCTTGCTAGGCCTATATCTTGTTTTAGTTTGTTTTGTTATTGATAGTTATGCTATGAGCATCCCCAGGGAGCAGAACAAAAAAGAAGATGAAAAATATTCAGTCTGAGTTTCTAACATTGACACCAACCCAATCAGTCTCACATTTTGTGATATGAAAATAAAACAAAGATTCTTACCAGTGTGAACTCTGCCAAAAGTTTCCAGCCATAATGTTGTGTTATTAAATAACCACACATGTAAATGAATACAGTCCTGGATACACAGATCTAAGGAATCTGAGACACTTGATTCAGGAACGCATACTGGATTGTGACTTGTAGGTTGTTACTTCTAGATATCACATCTGCAAGATAAACAAATCCCAACAAAATCGCATATTAAAATGATCATACATTACTTCAGCACAGCAATAGAAATAGAACTTTAAGGGGTCAAATATAATGATGTACTCATATACAAATATACTGATGTAAAAATATCATGATGTAGGTAGAGTGTTAGCTCAGTGGTTAACACTGGTGCCTTTCAATCATATAGGTGCCCGGTTCGAGTTACTCCCAGATTAATGTATGTCGTCCAGTTACAGAGTTGTTGACAATTAACAATTCATAATCATGGACGTTAAATATGAATGTAAGAGACTGACTTTGGTCAGCTTGCGGCTTGATAAGCCAATGAGGCTTCTTCGCGAGTTCCTGCTTGCAGTAGGATCGTAAATACATACATACATACTCTAGTATGACTGTTAATGAAAGTACCTATCAAGATATATCAATGCCCCTTCTTCTCCATCCCCCACCTCCCAAATATTCTGTCTGCAGATTACATAAAATTCTAAATAATCCTTTTTCATGATACAACCAGTATCAACTGTAGTCCGTCACCAATACCTTCACCCTTGCTCGACTTTGTTTTGAGTGACATTCACATATGCAACTTTTTTCATACATAGATTTATTTTCTGATGAAATTCATCAACAAACATTCCCCAACAAAATCAAAACTGAACAAGATATTCAACAGAAACACCATCAAGTTCAGCTATAGCTGAATGCCCAACATCATCAAAGGACACAACAAACATATATCAGCCACCAATATCAAGAACGAGAAGGAAGCTTGCAACTGCCGATGAGAGGACCTATGCCACCTAAAAGGGAACTGTCAGGCAGCTAACATCATCTACAAGGCTGAAGTCAAGAGAAACCGATAATTCTAAGAACTACAGTATGTTTAACTGAATCTCCTTTCAAGCTGAGATATGGCAACCACAAGCAGTCCTTCAACCACCAAAACACCACAAAATGCCACGGAACTCTCAAAACCTTTTTTGCAGCTGAAACAAAACAAAAAGCCATTCACCATCAATTGGTTGATCGCCAGCAGATCACGAGCCTACAGCAACGAATCTAAGCGGAACAACCTTTGCCTCACCAAAAAACTCACCATCATCAATGCTGACAAATGATCCCTCCTAACAAATGCCCGGAACTCATATCAATGTGCCTCATATCAAGCTCTACTTAATCAATTTCAGAAGGGGTGTGCGAGACCTCGCCCACCCCAGCCCAAAATCCCGCCAAAGGAAACCGCAGCCAATGGATATGATCCCTCCACCAAGCTCTGGAGAGACAGACGGACCACACCCAGACTCTACCAACCATAACACGCCACTGGACGTCGACAAAGGAGTGGATGCCACAAAAGGAAGGTACACCACTGATACTCCTTGACATGCTTCAATGATTTCACTTGTTTAATTCTTACATATTTTAGGAGTTCAACATGAAGCTACCAGTTGTCTGATGATCGCTCAAACTCAGTAACAAAGTGTTCCACCAGTCTCAACTAATTCTCATCTATAGATCTATATTTGTATACATATGACATATAGTTATACTTAAATATAACGTATATATTACATGACAATCTGATGAAACTTTGAGCAGATTTGTATCCATATGAATGGAAACATGGCAGTAACTTAATATTGGGTGGAGGCTTTGGAAATTCAAGTTGACGGCTTTGTCCTACATTGCTAATCAACGGATTTTGAAGCAAAAACTAAGGCAATTACAAAAGCTAGTAGCATGGTGACTTCGAAGTTCGGACACTTAAGACTTAAAACACCCCAAAACTAAATCTTCTGGTATAAATCACCAGAAAATATACTTCATATGGTGGGAGAATTTTGTTATATTACGATACACGGCCAAACTTCCTTTCCTGCAAACTGTTTTCACGTTGTTTTCCAAGAAGATTCTTCGTGATTGTGGAACTGGTATATCTTTGCTAGAGTATTGCGAAGTTCGGACACGCAACCCACAGTGTGGCGCTGGTGATAAAATTGGTGGCGCAGTTGCTCTTTCAGTAATTATAACAGACTTCATAGATCTTCGTCATTTTATTGACAAATATGTAAGTAATTTCTTGCACACAGGTCATTTTGGAGAGAAAATAACTGTAGCTTCGTACTTTTTGGTGAAATTTGGCTCTTCCTGTAGGTTTTCATGGTGAAAATCGTGTATTTCTTAGGGTGTCCGAACTTCGCAGTATGCCGAACTTCGCAATACTGACTATACTTCTAAATTGTTAACCTGTCATCTGTACACAGGGATGGACATGAGAATGGTAGTCGTAGGAGCAGCATGCAACAATTTCTCCTCAGCAAAATGTTAGGCCTACTATCACTGTATCAGTGTTACCATTGCCTAACTGAATTCCAGACATATTGCTGGCCTATTCCTCATTGAGAATAAATGTTACAACCACTTCTGTGTACTACCACTCAACCTATTATTTTAGGTGAACATTGTTATGCTGTTATATTTAATGGTTACTACATTTCGTAAATTCGACTGATCTATGTGTAGACTGCTAAATTGACTGTCGATAGGCTTTGTACGTTCTGGATTAAAGTGAAAGTTCCATTAGCATAATAAGATTCGCGGAACTAGCACCTATGTTGAGTGAGGCAAAACTTATTTGCCTCTTATTATACTTGCGAAAGAAGAACTATAAAAACGGTATCAGTACTTGTTTAGTAGGAGGGTGAAGTTTGTGTTGCTTCCTTCGTAACTGCAATCAAGAAGATTCCATCCAAAAACCTTTCACCTTGGTTGCTTGTCTAACGTGAGTGCATGCGACTACGTGCCATCTAGACAATAGAGGTTTTTGGCAATCGTTGGATCGGTTGTCTGTTGTGTAGTTTCGCAACACATAATGCACTTATTGTGTCAACCACAAACCTTCAGTAAGAATATCCTTACAAAACGTATAACCTAGAATAATTGGGTCACCTCATTTGTGGGATGGTGACGGTGTGGTATGGGAGGAGAGGAGAGGAGAGGAGAGGAGAGGAGAGGAGAGGAGAGGAGAGGAGAGGAGAGGAGAGGAGAGGAGAGGAGAGGAGAGGAGAGGAGAGGAGAGGAGAGGAGAGGAGAGGAGAGGAGAGGAGAGGAGAGGAGAGGAGAGGAGAGGAGAGGAGAGGAGAGGAGAGGAGAGGAGAGGAGAGGAGAGGAGAGGAGAGGAGAGGAGAGGAGAGGAGAGGAGAGGAGAGGAGAGGAGAGGAGAGGAGAGGAGAGGAGAGGAGAGGAGAGGAGAGGAGAGGAGAGGAGAGGAGAGGAGAGGAGAGGAGAGGAGAGGAGAGGAGAGGAGAGGAGAGGAGAGGAGAGGAGAGGAGAGGAGAGGAGAGGAGAGGAGAGGAGAGGAGAGGAGAGGAGAGGAGAGGAGAGGAGAGGAGAGGAGAGGAGAGGAGAGGAGAGGAGAGGAGAGGAGAGGAGAGGAGAGGAGAGGAGAGGAGAGGAGAGGAGAGGAGAGGAGAGGAGAGGAGAGGATGGTCCCATATATTTTAGACCTCCACTAACATCGGTTCTGTGGTCAACCATAGCTTATTGGTCCTGTACTTAATAGTAATTTATAGAAATATTGTCGTAAAAAATAAGCCCGGGCCCTATCCAATACTCGGGCCGCGCCCCTTCTCCTCTGAAATATCCAGGGCACATACACTCGACCTATTCTTTCCAAACAATTTTTAATAAGTAGGTATTGATTAGATGGATGAACGATGGAACGACGTTAATAATACAGTGCACACGGTATGAAGAAGCAATTACATTGACGAGGGATGACAGATGACGGTTTATGAAATTACTGGAAGTGACATCCACGATCTTTTAACAGTTTGTTTTTAAAACACAAGCTATATAGGTCTATACAGGTATATCAATTACTTGCATAGTAGTATGTTGTTTTACCCTCAGTCTGCAGTTATCAGATGTCTTCTTATTGATTAGGTTTGGTTGATATTTGCCGGTGGGGTCGCACGCAGTTTTCAATGTTCGAACAATGAAGTCGGTTATTCCATTATTATCACATAATATTAATTCACACTCAAGAATGAGCATCATTCAAGATGCTTTTTTAAGGTGGGGGGGGGGCGGGGATTCGGTTTCTATATTTACCTGCGACGTGCACCTTCCGACGATTATTTGCTGTTTATGAGTACAAACTGCTTTAACCACAATTAATGGACCATAAACACGTAGGCCTACAGGGCGTCGAAGAAGAACTTTGCATTGCCAATATCAGATGGAATAATCCTCAGATGACCTACAGGCTTATAACATGACCCATATCTTAAGCTATCACCAATTTGAGGCGTCATCTATGTTCAAGTATTTTGTTCCAATTCAGTGTAATCGAAAATACACACAGACAGACACACGCACACACACACACAGATTGAAACTACATTAGTTATGGTGGCAAATTCAGTGTCGATATCAACCGCGGTGAGTACTCTCCCATCTCAGGAAAAATTTGCCAAGAAAAAGTAGGAACAATTGGGGCAATTTCAATATGGCAATTGATGTGGGTATGTGGTTTTGATATTGCAGTGCTCCAATGAAAATATACGTGATGCGGAAAAGTGTGGCAGTCATTGCAAGTTTGATCACTTTATGTCCCTTCAAGGAACAGCACAAGAATTTAGGCTTGTTTACCGAGTGACTTAAAGGGCAGAATTTAGTCTTCATATATCATAGTCTAAAAAAGAGATAAAACAATGACTGCTGTAGTTATGCTTCTGTAGCAATGTATTTGGTTTGCAAAATGTTCAGCTCTAATTTATGTTAAATCCATGGGAATGCTCCTTTAAGGCTAAACTGCTAACTGACGTCAGTCCACAGGCCTAAATGTTACTGTCAATCCATTGTTCTTTTAACTTCATATATATGATATGGATATGACATCCAACACCATTTTTTATAGACAAACTTGTTACGCACTTGAAACAAGTCATGTAATACCATGAAAGCTCTTATCGGCCTATATAATTTCCCATTGACAAGTTACCGAATGTCCTCTGTGTGACGCTAACCTTAGTCCAGTCGCTTTAACTGATTAGCGCCAGATGTTTGAAGGGTCATTCCTCACCAAAAAGTGATATAGAGATACAACCTGAACAGGTAGCAGTGTTTTGTATGGTCAACAATATAAATATCAAAATTAATTGTCTAAAGTCATCCTTCAAACCTTGGGCTCTTGTAAAGATAAAAATCTTCAAGGTATGGGTATGGAAAGTTGAAGGTACCACGATTGACCAGATTGTCAGATATCCAGTCAGCGATTTAGCTTTTTATACCTACAGTCAAAACTAAGAGCACATTAGAGACCACCACGTATAGTTCCACGATAAAGTGTGTACAGAAAACTTGGGGAAATTATGTCGGAATATACTACATTATATGCACATAATTATACACACCATCATCGCTGCTGTCTTTCCTCAAATATACCATCTCGGATACAAGCTACTGAAGAGTCTCAATGCTTCATGCTCCATATAATTCATGTATGTTACTATAGCAGCCAGCTCCATTTATTGAATAAAAAAAGCACCGTCCAGTCCCAGAGACAAATTCGTCATCTCCTGTAGATATGCGAAAAGTGGCTGGTATTGAAGCATGTGCACTTAGTTATTCCTATTGATTACAGCATATTATAATTGCACATATTGAGGTGCGGAATGGGTTTCGCCGGAATATGTGCTTAAGATTCATTGTATAGCCAAAGCACTATATGAATATCAACTGAGCTCCGTATAGTTTTCCAGGCAGGTTTTTACAACGATGTATCACGGATGCGTTCGACACACTACGGAAATGTATACGATATATAGTTTCCATGCATGTGACACTCCTATTAGAGATTACATGTATATGTATGAAGAAGCTATACGAGATGTGCTATAACGAGTTGAGATCACGAAATATACATGCATCTATTTAATGTTTGGTCAAAGGCCATGTAGCTATTTAATGTTTGGTCAAAGGCCATGCAGCTATTTAATGTTTCGTCAAAGGCAAATTTCTGGCAAATTTGCCAAAACTGCCAAGTACTTTTTAGGAATAATATGATTGAATCAGCACGCACCCTAAATATATTTTGTTTAATGAAATGGTACTTCGTCGCTCAGACATATTTTTTTTCATATTAATTTAACATAAAAAAAATGAGTTTAGTTGAAGTGAAACTTGATAAGTCATGTTCTAATGAACAACATTGATAAGGAGTTTAATTATCGGATAATTAACCTGAAATTTTGACCAAAATCAATACAAAAATAACCTCCAAGCTTTGGACTTCATTTGACTTCCCAAGTTGCATACATGCACAACAAGATGATATACATACAGATAACATATGTACATAAATCACGTTTACGTCACATGTTTTATTGAGCAGTGATATCCATAATGGTGAAGATATAGAATTGCAAAATATATAAACTAGAAGTCTCGTTTTAATTTAAATGATTCTTTTGCGTATAAGTGTGCTTTGGACTAGTATAAACAAGGCTTAATAGTATGGTGTAACCCTGTTAATATATAGCTAATAGCTTGAAGTCAAGAACCACTTAAAGATAAATATATTAGATAATATATAGATAATGTATAGATTATATATGCATATATATATATATATATATATATATATATATATATATATAGTAAATCAATAAAGAATAACACACCAGAAAAATTACACTTCACGACCGGTTTCGTCCTTTTGGGACTCATCAGGCGAAGGTAGGAATCGAACCCCGGATCTTCGTGTCACGAACCGAAGTCCGTACCATTTGACCACAGTGATTGCGTATAAATTGGCTTTGACTAACTGTCACTGAGGGCGTATTACCCAAGTATAATGATTGTACAGAGTGCACCCCTGGCGCTTTGAATCTGACAATTTTGTACACAATTTTACACAGAATAACCACTCTTTATAGGCAAGCCAAGCCGTATATAAGAATTGAATGTAAAGCAAGTGGTATGACAGATATATAGTAAATTTAAATAAAGTTACATCCCACCCACTACACGGACTCGAGGCGGATTCAGATGAGGGGTGTGTCACAATTACGCAACCCTGGTCAGGTTAACTTCCAGCCAAAGTCGCTCTCCTTTAGCTAATATCTCGGATGGCAAAAATGTGTTTAGGATTACAAATAATTGAGAATATATATCGATGACTTCTGGAAATCAAACGGGTGGACTCTTCTGAATGTAAGTTCGGTGACTCTATACTTTGTTATACCAACTCATGCAAGTGACCATGCTAAAAATTACCCTATAATAAAGAGGTAGTTAAGAAAGTTTAAGCGTAAAACGTGACAAAATATATAAGTTTTCTAATGATAATCTGCAAAATAAAAGGTAGCATTTGCCTATATATCGAAGCATTATGCCACCACTTTTACAGCCAGTGCTTAAATTAATTTCTTAAATTCCGGCAGCTTTGAGCTATGTACAAGTTAGGTGTTTACTCAGAGGTTTTGTAGGACTCAACGATAAATGATAACTCTCAGATAATTAAAAACAACTAAATTAAAAATATCGTTTAACGATATGAATGTGTGAACTGTTTATGTGCATTAAATGAAGTGACCGGTGCCGGTTTCTACGTGCCACAGAATCATAAAAGAGCTCACCATAGCCGCAGTCTCACAGTAGGATTAATATACATGGGCCCAGACGTAAACCATTGTCGAGACGAGTGCCTAAAGATATACCTTACGAGGTAGGCCTACATGTTCGCAGTTATCATCATCCTTATTGGTGCTTGCATGTTGAAAAGTATGAAATAAACTATAGAAAAAACTCAGAACGATTGAAGGTGATTTAAGGCATTTTAGAAATTCACTATAGTGGAATGGGAAACTACCGCGACGAGAGCTCACACAGCGTACATTTTAAGAAAAGGCATCCCATGATATAGAGGCTCCGCGCGAAAAATAAAAATAAAAACGGGTGAGGTAGCACTATGCAGAAACGTCAATTTATGTGATATACGACGTCCACGCAAGGGACGAATTTGGTGTGTAAGTCAACGGAGCAATTAATTGTGGTACGCGACTCGCGACCATCCCACCCCCTTCCTCCCGTTGCCACCAAAGTGACTGCCTTGTGGTAAAAATTATTGTCCTCTGACAGTCAGATTAAGTGTCACAATAAAACTACTAATCGCTTATAATCTCAAGAATCCTTATGGCAGCTATATGCAGACTATATATCGTTAGACAGTCTGTGATTGGTCAATTGACTGTTTTGATATTACAAGTACTTGAAGAAGTAACTCCGCGCCCATTCATATTCATCGGTGCCTTGAGTTAACGCGGCATCGCGCGCTTTCATTTCTGTCTTTGTCAACGATACAAAGCATTTAATAAAATCTTCTCCAAAAGCTTTACAAAGGACATCATCTTTAAGGAAGCAGTCTAACGCCTCTTCTTGTGTTTTTGGAAGCAAAGTCATCTCCTCTTTCTTTAATTCTGTCACTTCCGGTGGGAGCGGCAACTGATTCCGGATGCCATCAATCCCAGCGGCGATCGTAGCGGCCATGCTTACGTATGGGTTGCCAGCGGCAGCTCCTAGTCTGTTTTCGAAGTAAACGCCTCTATCACCGTTGGTTTTAACGCGAAGGGCTGCCGTGCGGTTATCTATTCCCCATGACACCGAACTCGGTACCACGACGTCATTGTGGAAACGTTTCATACAGTTGCTTGTAGGTGCCATAAGTATGCTCATAGCCTTGGCATGATGCAATATTCCAGCAATCCAATGTTTCGCGATTTTTGACAGTTTGTTCGGATCCCCGCCATCGAAAAGAATGGAATTCTCCATTTGATCCCAGAGAGAATGATTAAAATGAGCGGACAATGAACCCCATTGTTTGAAGGGTTTGGACATGAACGAAGCCGTCAGGCCTTGCTTCCACGCCATCTCTTTGACTGCGTTTTTGAAGAAGATGGCGTTGTCGGCTGCTTTGATACCAAATGAAGGTGTGTACGTTATTTCTATTTGGCCAGGTCCGTGTTCACCTTGAACGGTTTCGACATCAATTCCAACTTTTGGCAAATTCTCCATCATGACGTCAAAGAAGTCCTCCGCCTCCAGCAGGCGTTGGGCTGAGGCCCAGTTGGAATCTTCGAGTATGGGTTTTGACGTAGACCGATCGAGAACGGTGAATTCATACTCGTGAGCTGAGAGGAGGCTGTAGCCCATCTTCTTCAGTTCATCTAACTGTTGCAGTGCGATGTGCCTTGGACATGCCTGAACCCTTTTGTTGTCAAGAAGTGGTGTCGTTAGGACGCCGGCCACGCTGTTAAGCCAAGGAAGGATGTGGAAGGTGTCGAACTCGGGGAAACAGGTCACGTCGCCATAACCCTTTTCCGACCCGAAACCAGTGTCCTCTGTGAAGTCCCCATTTGGAGTAAGAACAAGGTAGCCCATAAGCACACTTAAGCCTTTCGTTGCTTTCTCCTTGAAATGCCTGACTGGAATGTTTTTACATCTCACTGTCCCGTATAAATCTATAAATTGAAACCGGACTGTCTTTATTTGGTGAGTGATGAGAGAGTTTAACACGTCTTCGAGACCCATTTTGAATTAGCTGCAAAAGAGAGAAGAAAATAAATTGTTGACAACGATTTTGGTATTGTTCATTAATCTTAGCATCCACTGAAGGAAGTGTAACGTCACATGCAGGTAGTGTCCTCACAAGCGCAAACAATGCTAAGCAATCGCTTGAACACACAAAGTGGATGGAAGCCGTATGATATATGGGAAATAAGACTTATTTATTTTCCAGCTGGGGCGAAATATCAGAACTATAATATCAAAACTATCAAAACATGTGTCAGGAGCTGAAGACGAAAAGCATCATACACAACCGGCGTAGGATTTGAGAGGGAGGGTAGGGATGGGTATTGCGTGGGGCAAGATGATTTTGGGGATTAAATGCTTACTTTTCGCTTACATTAAGGGCGATTGGGGGGGGGGGGGTTAGGGGAGGCGGAAGGCAGGCGAAAAGTAGGAGTAGGTAGTAAACCCGACGGCTGGGAGGCTTAATTAAAAGGGTTAAGTCAGCTGCATTTACAAAGTGGACGCAGCAACCGTTTTCTTCGTCCCTTCTTCTTTGGTTGTTGCCCCTTTTCCCGTTGAACTTATCTCAATCAACATCTGTTGTTTCATACGATACAATAGTCTGTGAATGCCTTAGATGCCTCCATATGCCTTTATGTTGCTCTTTAGACATATGAGGTATTTAGAAATATGAGGTAATGAGGTATTATGAGGTATTTAGTTAAGGTCATGAGACATGTGACACTTACGGGCATATTTGACGTAACGAAGGTTTCATTAACTGGCGAGAGGTGAGATAGAGGAGATAGAAATGCGTTAAGGGATTGTAAGGAGAGTCTATACATATAGCAGTCTAACTTAAGTTCTACAACTATATTACCACACTCACCCTGAATAACGTCACCTCCAACCCCCCCCCCCTTTAAATTCCCTGCTAGTGGTTAACTTGCCATACTGATATACAGTAACTATATATTATGTAACCGAAAGGAAAGCGAATATTCTGCAGTACGAGGGATAAGTTAATCGAAGTTCGCGAGCACAAAAGTAGATTAAGTGTTATTATCAGTTATCTGACTATAGCTTTGACGGTCAGTCTTACTACACAAACTGGTAGTTTAATCCACAGACCACGCACGGGTTCATAAATACACCCCAGTTTAATTTCCTTGCTGCTCATAACTTTATGAACAGAATCATTATTCCGTTTGCTACAAAGCTCTTCATACCATTCGACTAAACAGGGAACTTATTTTGTCATATTTCTTCTTCCCATGCAACGAAGGCGATTAAATGCTTCGCACATGCATAATTTATGATCAGGAGAAATTATATATCACAGAGAGTTGCCTCTATATTAATGTGTGACAGCTATACATGCAACGATCGAAATTCACCCAGAAAACAACTTTTTTTTTCCTTCAAACATTCCTTTGGAAATAGTAACTTCCCCATGCAGGCAGTCCCTTCTAAAGCAGCAATTTGGTGACGGGGTGGGGTGAGGGAACGGGCGAAAAACTGGGGGAGGTGACAGGGATCGAAGTGAGATGAGGGGTGGAAATGAAGCAGGAGTGAGAAGGCAGTGAGAGATAACACTAGATAAGGAAGAGGTAAGTTAAGTAAGAGGTAATAGGAGAAGAAAGTACAAACTGCTAAGATGCGTGAAAGAAAGGAGGTAACTTAGGTGACAGTGTGAGAGCATGCCGGTATCCATGACGAAAGAAAAAGAAAAGAATTGGTTATAGTTAATACTTTCTCTCCGCCTCCCAGCCTTCGGACCAACACACCGGGGTCCCAGATAAACAACAACTGATCACCTGTTTGCTGGTCACATAAAAGCTGCCCTCCCGCGTTGCTCACCTCCCCCCCTCCCGTTGCTCACCGCCCCTCCTTAAAAGTACCCAGTTCCCCGCCCGAAGTATGGGTAAGGGTGCATGTTTCTTCCGTTTCCTATTGATTGCAAGTTCGGGCAGAAGGAACAATAATTGTTACAAACTACACATATAGGCCAGTACCGTCAGCGATGCCACATTAATGAAATCGGAATGGCTGAGAAAGATGTTAAATGTGTCAGCATGTGCGACTGCTCCTCCAGCCCTTCGTCCCCGCACGGCATGCACCCCCCCCCCCCTCCACACACACACCATTGAACATGCAGCGAATCTTTGGAATAAGTGCGGGAGCTGACCTGTGCACCTCCCCCTAGTGCACAATTTCCACACAGTTTGTTATCAGGTAGCACCTTGACATCGTATTAACATTTTCCCGCCCTGGTTTTATCAATAAGAATAAATGTGAATCAATGATGACAAATAAATGAATTAAAATATTAAATGATAGCAAATGGTGAAATATAGGACTTGTATACACGTACGTATTCCCTGCAGATTTTCAAATCAAAGAAAAAACACATTCCTCATCTAATTTTGAAGTAACACATTTCCCAGCACTTTAGACCACAATATGCACCCCCGCAAGGCTACGACTATCGAGTATCAAGTTGGGAATGCAAGAATAACAAGATCCCGTTTCTAACACGAAAAACCATCCACAATATAGGAATATTTATCTTTACGCTTACCTTCCTGACGATAAGTAAAAACACCGGGATGTATCGAGGATAATGCGTGGATTCCTGGAAGAGCACGTACGGTTGTTTTCACTATAACAGAGAACCATAGAACGCAATCGAACATCGAACGAATGGAAAACCCGTGATGAAATCTATGTGTGTTTCCTCCTACTACATATAACAGGCTACTAATCGAAACAGTTGTCCCGATAGATCGTTCGTGTAGTCACCCTCATCAATGTGGTGCAGGGTTACAGAAGAGGAATTCACTGATCTCAAAAATAAACAAGTTAGCAGCTGCTCACATTTATATAGCGGCTGTGCACAATTTGTATTTACACGTACATGGTTCAGAAATACCTCTACGGTACAACGCGTGTACAGTAAGTAACAACAATCAATGATACGCCATTGTTACTTGCTATCTGTGAAGGAAGTCAATTTGGCCTCAACAACATTTCGAGGACATTTCAATCCAGGTCGCGCGTACGTGCATCAAGCGCGAAAGTGATCAAATGAACAATTTACTAGCCTTCTATTTGGGCTTGTTTTCAAATAAAACACCCGTCAAATTACTCGTGATATTGTTTATTCAGTGAGTTGTGAAATTCATTGCCACGAGCTATAGCTTCCGCATTTCTGCCGAAGTACAATTATGGATGAATCATGAATATGAAATCAAATGTAGCTAACCATTTAGGTGTATAGTTTGCACAATCAAGAAGACTATATGTGCATTGTGCGATAGACTGTTTACTCTGTTACTGCTAGACTCTTATAATAGATGGTCGACACTCAGTCAGTCAGATCTATCATACTTCTTCATACCTGCTTATATCCACTGTCCAGCCTGCATGCCATCATTTTGTTATAGTGTTCAAGGATTGCATAGTTTGTATTTTATGATAACATAAGGTTACCATCGACTGGTTTGATTCAGGGCTTGTTGTACACTCTAAATACAAATTACATAGACAGGGATCACAGTAGTGTGAAAAACTGTTTTGTAGGGTTAAGGTTGGGTGGCGGAAATACGAAATGCATTTGCAGTAAAAAAGAAAAAGAAAAAAGAAAGTGCGTTTGTCACAAAGCAGAGTGCGTATGCCACAATTTTTCATTTTGCCATAAGGAGCCTGACGTTTGCCAAAAGCACTGAGTTTTCCATAATCTTTGAGTTTGCCACGACGAGTGAGTTAGTTTGCAATAGCGAATGCATTTTCCACAAGAAATTAAGGTGAGAGTCGGGAAGGGCGGTTGGAGGGGGGTATAACGCTGACATCGCAGTATGCTTGTTATCAGTATTGGTATTTTGCTTACATACAAAACCGTCCTCATACTTTGTGCGGGAAATAAAGTCCCAGCCCTGTGAGTGGTTGCGTTTTCCCGACACCTAACGCCCCAACGGAATAAACTGTGATCTCATTTTGCCCGGGTGCGTATAGAAAACACACAAGAGTATGTTCACCGTGATTATGCAGGTCAAATCAGTCATAAGGCGGGCCCGAAGGGTCCCAGAAACATGCCAGCTTTGTCAATAACAATATAGGCTACCTTTTGAAATATGTGAGGGGCTACATTTTCCCCTGGTCCTAACGACGTATGTAATTTTGTAGTTGTCGTCTCACTCCTAGAGCCATAATTGTCCCTAAATGATAGATTTTTTAAATTACAAAATCCGCCGACCTATAGGGGAAGCATGTATCAACATATAGTACTTATATGCATCGGCAAACCGCATGGAATATTATACAACGAAGACACGTGTCTATATCCGTTCTTATATTTTTTATATTGTAGGAGTCATGTAAGTCGTAGTGATTAACATATTGACAATCGTTCTTTGCTTTCATACAACATTCAGTCGAGAAACTTGCTCTTAATAATCAAGAGTTCTTATTTCTTTACATAAAGGCACCATTAGCATCTCCCAGTGGCGTGCGTAATAGGCGGGTGGGCGGCCCGGGGCACCTTCCATCGTCAGTGAGGATAAGATGGTATACTCGGGGGTATTTTACAGTCAGTCCGACGGGGAAGAAATCACTGCCTACAGGTGTTCACCACCATGTCAATCGCATACAAAGAAATCGAGAGCATTTATTAGCACATGCAACCTTGCGTTTAGAGCTATAATTATAGACCTAATTTAGTCTAAATATGTCACGAATGCGCCTTATGATGCCTTAATGTTGTCTATGCACAATCATGAGAGATTGGTATCACTTGTGACGACGTGGTATAGGGTTATAAGTGGGAAAGATGCAACCCTCACCAGGCGCGTATTCAGGGGGCGTTGGGGCGCACGCCTCCCGAGTAAGAAAAAGAGGACAGAAAAAAAGAGAACAAAAAAGGGAAAAAAGAGGGGGAAAAGAGGAGGAGGAGAGAAAGGAAGGGAAAAGAAAAGGAAGAAAGAGAGAAAAAGGAGAAAAGGAGGGAGTAGAAGATAAGCTCCAAGACACCGGGAAGAGAAGAGGAACAGTGACATCATTACAGCGCTGATCCCTATTATATATACACAGGGTAGCCAGTGACGGATCGAGGATTTCGGAAGGGCGTGCGCCTCACCCTACTCCTTACACCCAATTCCATTTTCCTCTCTCACTAATGTATCTATATATATATATATATATATATATATATATATATATATATATATATATATATATATATATATATATATATATATATTATGTATGGTTTCTCATAACGCGTGTGTGTGTATGGACGCCTTAAACAATTGTATTATTGTGCTATGAAACCAACTGTGGCTGGCCTCGAACTCGACCGAGTCGTCGGGGCACATGACGCATTTCGGGAAGGGGGGACCACCCCCCCCCCCTGAGCATTTTTTTTATGATATCGCTACTATTTTCAAAATAGACAATGCTTAGATGCAACTTACAAGGCCTAGGAAGTGTCATTTCCAGCGAGCTGGGAGGCATTTTCGGGCAATTTTTCTTGTACGCTTCGCGCCAACTGATGGTGGCGCTACGCTTATATAGTTTGCCTACAGGCTTCGCCACTCACTTGGCAAATTCCTCGCTACGCACCTGTTCGAATTTGTAAAGAAAACAGCAGATATCACATCATATCAGTGAGCAAGAAAATGGCGTTCCAGAATGAACAGCCTCAAAACTGTCTATGTGTGTAGTCAAAGGCGTAGGAGCCCAATTTGATTTGGGGGCTGTAACGACTTGCCCGAAAAATATAACCAAATTTTTGTCGATATCATATAAGCATGCATCGGTTATTACATCGCATGCCATCGTGTATCGTACGGTCCGTGAAAGTTGCGCAGTATACCGCGGGATGCTAATGTAAACAACGAAATGTCTTATGTAGATGGAAAGAAGGCATGGAGGTCCAATTATGTCAAAACTCTATTTTACATTAGTAATGACGAATTATTCGGCCAAGCTTAGAACTTTATTTTAATTACCAAAGAGATATTTTTTAAACTATTCATTTCCTTTAGCTAAATCATTGCAATTTATTTTTCTTTCAGTAGGTGTCCGAAAAATTCTCAGAATTTTGCCCGAATTTTCAGGAAAAAAAAAAATTTAGTTGGGAGGGGGGGGGGGGGCTGCAGCCCCCTGACTCCTAAGCCTATGTGCTTAGTGTTCGGTTTCGGAAATATCTGGTATTTTTTCATGGACATGCGATGAAGTCGAACATGATGTGTGACTGGTGACAATCTTCAAAAAGGTTATGGATGGAAAAAAAAAAAACTATTGGGAAATACTTGGTTCTCAAGCAAAAGTGTACATCTGGTTGGTCATTTTCAAGCCCGAGATGTGCCATTTCCGGTGATCTGGGGGGTATCAAAACCAGAAATTTTCTTGAACGCTGCGCGCCAACCGATGGTGGCGATCCGCTTAGATAGTAATTCGTGTCCCCCGGGTTAGAAAATCCTGGATATGCCCCTGCTCACAGTGCTGTGACTTTCTATTATTTTTTTTCAACAATCATGTACGTGCAAAGTACCAATATACCTGCGTATTACAATAATGGATGAAATTTGGACTTGTATGATCTCTCCATCCGGCTCTCGAATAATTAGTCACATTATCCCGAAATAATATGAAAAATATCTGCTTAACACTCATATTAATAATTCCTTGGTTGTGGGCAAACAAGGGCTACCGTTGTGACAATCTCATTGATTCTGGCAAACTCATTGATTCTGGCAAACTCATTGATTCTGGCAAACTCAATGCGTGTGGCAAACGCACAACGTTGTGGCAAACGATTGAACCTGACATCCGAGGTATTTAGCTAAATGATGATCATAGATGACCACATTTTATGCGGAACAGTTCATCATCATATTGCGTATGTAATAAAATGGCACAAAAGGCACACCTTACATAGAAACTTGCCATTCCAAACTGTGTTATCTACCCATGGCAGCTTAGACGAACCATCAAGATAAGAAGTCTTTACCGTTATAAGGCGACATTTTGCAGAAAAATGCTCAGATAACAAAATAATATAGTAATGATGAATTGTTTAATTGTGTCATCTCAAAAATTTAACAGTTTTCTGAAATCAACCAATTTTCTGTTTAATTTTTCTAGGTGTGTAAGTTAACTGTTATTTCAAAAAGTGATGAGATGACAACATATTACATATCGTCATTCCAACTATTCCTGGAAAATATCAACGTATGAGGGTAACATTCTTATCTTGATGGCACTTTTAAGCTACCGTAAGTATGTGATTTACCATACAGAGCTAGGCATGATCGATGTTGGCTAGGCCATAGTTCCTATGCCCAGGTACGGTGAAGAAAGTGCTGCAGCTAGTAAACACGTTTCATGCCGCGTTAAGGTCACACGAAGTTTGGGTAAAATTTAGGTAGACCTGGTAATCGTTGGTTAATTGTTATGCTACACTTATTCGATTGACATTATGAACTTTTTTTTCAGCTCTGTGCTAGGCCAGGTAAAAGCTAGGCCTTACTCAGTTGGTAGGCCTCAGTATAATACTAGCTCTATCGTAAGCGTAAGATGCTTTCAGGAACTTAGGCTAAACTACAGCAGCCGAGGCATAGGATAAATCGTGGCCGAAGAAGTCAGAAGGAAGAAATTAAGCCTAAGTTAAGATACAGTAGGCTAAGGTGCAATTAGTTACTGCATCTTCCGTGGAGGGCAGAGTAAAAGTTACAGATCACAGTTATTTTAGTTACATTTCGTAGTATCATTGGCAGTGATCATATTTGTAATGTACGGTATAGTCAGTATTGCGAAGTTCGGCAAACTGCGAAGTTCGGACACCCTAAGAAATACACAATTTCACCATGAAAACCTACAGAAAGAGCCAAATTTCACCAAAAAGTACGAAGCTACAGTTATTTTCTCTCCAAAATGACCCGTGTGCAAGAAATTACTTACATATTTGTCAATTAAATGACGAAGATCTATGAAGTCTGTTATAATTACTGAAAGAGCAACTGCACCACCAATTTTATCACCAGCGCCACACTGTGGGTTGCGTGTCCGAACTTTGCAATACTCTAGCAAAGAAATACCAGTTCCACAATCACGAAGAATCTTCTTGGAAAACAACGTGAAAACAGTTTGCAGGAAAGAAAGTTTGGCCGTGTATCGTACTATAACACAATTCTCCCACCATATGAAGTATATTTTCAGGTGATTTATACCAGAAGATTTAGTTTTGGGGTGTTTTTCAGTCTTAAGTGTCCGAACTTCGAAGTCACCATACTACTTATGGGGCCTATTCTAGGCCTGGCACAATTGGTGTACCTGCACCATGTCAGCAACATCGTTGCTGTTACTATGTTAGTTTGTAATGTAAATATGAGTCATAGACATACAGTAGTACTAGTAGCCTTTTGTGATACCATAGTGGTATTGTGTGATGCTGTCATGTTGCTTCAGGTAAAGTTATATCGTCGGTCAATTAAGGACTGCATATTTACCAGATGGTAGGTTCAATAAGCCTGACATAATGCTTATTTAGCTGAGTTAGGAGGTAATGAATCCAGCAGGTATGTTGTACCCTAACACATTAAAAAATAAAATTAGTTATTAGCTCAACCTTGCATGTAATCTAAGTATCAAACTAATTTCTTGCCTAACTGTGCCTCAATTAATTTTTTTTTTATTGGTACCCCATAATCATCTACACTGGAGTTCACTTCAATGATCTCAGGACCATACCCTCTCCAACTGCTATATTTGACTAAATATGTTTAAATTTCTTTGGGTACACTCCTTGAAGTGTGCAACTCTACGGCCTTTCAAGCCTAACAGTGTACGGCCCCATTGAACAAATTACCTGTGCAAATGTGGTTTGTGTGATTGAAGAATTCCTTAAAGAAATTGTCTGGTGGAAGATTCGGATATATTGGCGTTCTTATTTTTCTCCTTCTAACCATGTAAAAATCGTTCGCATTCAACGTTTCTTCATCTAGAAATCTGGTTTTCAAATTGCCCAGTTTCTCACCAAAATCAATGTTTGTTCGAAAGCATCAATTTGGTGAATGACGTTGTGCAGGCAAATAGGCAAAACTAGCGACTTGAAGTTAGCACTCCCATTTCTGCAGTAAATACACTTTCGTATGTACACGCACAGGTGATTGCCTATTATATATTACGTAAACATCGCGAATGTACGTGCAGCCTACCATGCCCAGTTAGTACGTAAATATCGTTGCACATAATACACTCACAGTTCAAAGACCGTTCTTCGAAATCGCTGAAATAAACTTCACAAATCAACTTTACAGTAAAAGGAAGCTCGAAAGTATTTGGAATATCAAAATATGATATTTGGCGGAATCGATGTCAGAACAAAATGTAGTAGCAAGATGCTTAGGCTTCGCAGAAGTGTCCCATTGTAAACTTTAGAGTAGCCTTCATGCGAACATTCTACGCATTGGAGCTGGACAATGCAATGTATAAATATTGAAGAGTCTGCTGTTCAAACTCATCTTCTTTTACACAAAAATCACAAAAACACTGATGCACTACATATATGATGACTTTAACAAGTTTTTTAAGACATATATAATTTATCAGAATTTCACTGAAAGTTAAGAAAGAAATTAATCCGTATTCAAACGCGATTTTTGTTGTGATTACTGTATGGAGCGTGGGCTATGTTGAATCTGCATTTGCGAAAAATCCTCTACTGTTCAAAGTATATTTGAAATATCCATCCTAAACCATTACAAAATTGTGTCTCTGTCAAATGCAACATGAGCGTTCTCATATTTTGAAACCATGTTTGGAATTTTTTTTATTATTTTAAAGGTAACTTCCAAGGGATACCAGACAATTCTTTTAGAGCATTTGTTGGGATATATTTTCTTACAAGATACAACACTTATTCGGCACCACATTATCAAACTTGGGCAAAGCCTATCCAGCCTGTTCTTTCATTTTCATTTCTGCAGTAAGACTAGCATGCCAAGCAGTCTATTTAAAGATTAGATAGAAAGTCAGTAGAAAACTACATTAGTCAACCCCTCATTGTTAAATGGTGATGTCTGTTCTGTTATTATGGACCAATCACATGTTGCTTGATTCTTTCAAGTATGGATAATGTTCTGTGCATCTTTTGTGGCACCATTCCACTAAATTCCAAAAGGGGGATGGTCAGCTTGTTAGCTATTAAGAAAAATATTTGAGATTTGTTATTAAATCATTTTCATTCATTTTCTTGCAGATATAACAGACTACAACTAGTGTCCAACTTCAATCATGGGTTCCATCGAGGAAAAATCTAGCAATAAGATGTTTGGAGGCTTGCAGAAAGTCTATACTCATGACAGGTACTGTGGCTTACAGAAAAGTATGTGTACATTGTGTGTTTAATGGTGTTGAAATTATCCATGACAGTATTCATTCACAACAGGAACTATGTGGCTTACAGGAACTGACCCTATCATGATAGGTATTGTAAGTTTAATTGTGTTGAATCCATGGCAAAAATAAGTATGAATACTAATAAATGATGTACTTAATACAGTGGTGTTATTATGGTGTTATATCCATGGAAAGGGGGGGGGGTAATACCTTTGCCAGTAAGTAAGTGGTTCATATTGTTAAGTATTACCCATGACAGATTTGAGGGCTAACTAATGATGTATTAAATACAGTGATGAAAGAATATATACCATGATACTGTAGGTATTGTAAAGTATTATCAATGACAGAAGTAAATAGTAACTAATGATGTCATACAGTGATGAACTGGATAGGTAAAATATTATCCATGACAGAATTAAGCATTACTAATGATGTTATACAGTGATGAAAGAATAGACCATGATAGGTATTGTAAAGTTTTATCCATGACAGAATGAAGGATTTACCAATGGTATCATACAGCGATGAAAGAATGTATACCATGATAGGTATTGTAAAGTATTATCCATGACATAATTAAATATTTACTAATGATGTAATACAGTGATGAAATAATATATGCCATGATAGGTATTGTAAAGTTTTATCCATGACAGAATAAAGGATTTACTAATGATGTAATACAGTGATGAAAGAATGTATACCATGATAGGTATTGTAAAGTATTATCCATGACATAATTAAATATTTACTAATGATGGTATACAGTGATGAAAGAATAGACCATGATAGGTACTGTTAAATATTATCCATGACTACCTTATTAACTAATGATGTATATAACACAGTGATGAACACGATAGATATTATCCATGACACAATTTAGAATTTACTAAGATGTAAAACAGTGACGAAAAACTATTTACCATGATAGGTACTGTCAAGTATTATCCATGACGGAATAATATATTCTTGGATGTATGATGATAGGTGGTGTTTATCCATGATAGTTGGGGGTGCTGTTGTACCTTGTTGTAGATCCTGTGTACTTGATAGCAATGACTTTCAATGTACTGTTCTGTTAGGTATATTTTGTCTCTACTGAATATATTTACATACCTCAAACTGCAGTTGGTTCCTTCCTATGTTCTAGCCGTGTACATAGTCCTGTCACTAATTCCGATCTTATCTATGGCCTGCTGGGTTGGTATTCTGTAACAGTTCTTCTCTTTCGTTTTTGAAATATTTTTCTAATGTTATGTTTTTCTAATGGTTTATGTTTTGTTGATGTTAATTTTTTTTTATTGATTCATAATCTCCCCACGACATGACTTCAAATAATGAACATTGTGCTCTCAAGTATTACTATTACAACACAGTGTGTTACAATCTTAATTATATATATATTGGATATGCACTGTTGGTGGTAGTTAAAACAGTGTATTTGACATGCATAAGTGCCTTTGGTTTGGCTGGTTTTCATTTTCAGAGACATTAATCACTCACTCATTTATCATTCTTTGAATAAAATTTCAGTTCTGAATGTAAGACCAAGATGACTTTTGGTGTATTCTTGCCTCCCCGAGCAGAAAACGAAAGCTGCCCAGTCCTCTACTTTCTATCTGGTAAGTCCTTCTGTAGCAAATGCCAAAAAAAAAGCAAAAAAGGAAAAAAGGAAAGAAAAAGCACCTCTGCTTGTGGTAAAGTAAACTTTAACACATTGTCTTTCATTAGGATTTGAGTATGTTGCATACCTAAAGGCTAACATGTAATGTCTGAATCTGTTGCTTGAACAAAAAGATAAAGTCCTTGATGGCGACTGATATGAATATTCAAAAATGCACATTTTAAAAGGGAGAGAATGAGAGAAGTCAACTTTAGCAACAGTTCTTACTCACTGCAAAGCCACTTGTAGTGATTAATTACTTTTGTTTAATGGAGGGAATCTAAAAGTGTTTTTGTCAAAGTTCATGTGAATTAACTTCATCTTGCAGATCTACCATTTATAACTAAAACTTATTGTATGTTCATTCATGCTTAAGACAAGGAATCAAGTTCAATATAGAATACCTTAAAATATGCTTCCTTTGTTTTTAAGGTTATTAGCCAAAAGGAAAAGTAATGACCATTTTTGAAGGGCCTCTGAAAGAGCTAGAATCCCTAACTTTCATAAATGTTAGAAAGCAGGTGAAGGCCTACATTCCTACTTTTGTTTATTTTAAGTTACAGTTTGACTTTATCAAACGCTAATTCCTGCTTTTGAAATGAACTGTCTGACCTCTCTATAATATATACCTTCAATTTTCACGATTTATTTCTGTTGATAGGGTTAACCTGCACTGAACAGAACGTCATAACCAAAGGAGGTGCACAGAGGGTTGCTGCCGAGTTGGGTATCATCGTGGTAGCACCCGATACCAGTCCAAGTAAGAACCTGTTATCCTCTTTCCAACTGATTCCAACTGATGAATTTGCACGGTATAATTTACTGATGAAATATGTTTTGTAATGTCACAAAGAGGTTGCAGAATTTATATATATATTGCTGGGATGATTTATATGAAGTGTCTGCAAATAGGGAGTGGAATCTCTAGTTTAATGCAAACATGGCACTGGGTAGGTAGACCTTAACACAGAAAGGTGACCAAAGTTTTTCCATGGAAATCCAGGAAAATGGTATTGATGCTGGCCCTCTCCACCCCCCCCCCACCCAGCCTCTGGTGGTGTTGACATTGATACTCATACCTACACTGTACCTTAATGAAGGCATTTTGAGGGTCTCTCATTGTGTTTGGTAGGGCGTGGAGGGGGGGGGGTCTATGCTTCAAGGAAGATGCCAAAGTTTAGAACACCTCATGCAGACACAAATAGTTAGTCCAAGATAAACATCCAGTTGCCAACGAAAAATAAAAATGTTACTGGAAGTTCCATTATTCATCACTAAGTACGAGGTGATGATGCCTTTCATGTGAATTACCGGCTGTGAAATTATTCAATGAGCCATGAGTGAACTATACATTTGTAAATATAAAACAATAACAGCTCAGCTTCAAGCTGTCTCTTCAAACGGAAGGCCAAACAGGTAAAATTGAAATTCTTCAGGGCCTCTTTTTCAAATTCAGGGATATTCCAGGGTTAGTATGTTCAATCTGGGGACATTTCTGGGGACACTTTTTTATCTGGGGAGGACAGCACATGAAATCCAGGGGCTGTTCCCGGAAATAAGGGACATCTGGTCCCCTTAAACTACTGGTGTGATAAGAGGTATGATAAAGGGTTCAGAATATTTCCCCTGGTAGTAAAATGAATGCAAGTAAAGTAAGGTGAATGATATAGGTTTGTTAACGTAAATTTTCCCTTCCGGTTACTGCATTGGTTATTGGTTATGAGCTTAACCTTGGTTATTTGAAGGAAGAATAATTGAGACGTCATATGCTTGGTAAATATCTCCCCCTTCCATAATATTGTAATATTTGAGCATAATCTACAGAAAAGCATGATTCATTGGTGCTTGTTGTTGGCTTTCCACTGTTTCATACATGGAGGGTTTCCAGCTCCATCCTCCTTTGAAGTGTAAACAAGGGAAACATAATTTAAGTGGCTAAGTTTGGTAATGTCCTCACAAGACAGCTCACCTCAACCAATCGTCTGCTTCTATGAAAAGTACGATGTCAAGTGCTACTTTGCTGTTTTGATTTTCTAGGAGGATGTAATATTGACGGCGAAGATGGCAGTTACGATTTCGGGTCAGGAGCTGGATTTTATGTCGACGCAACCACAGAGAAGTGGAAGAACAATTACAGAATGTATTCATACGTAACCGAAGAGGTATGTAATAACTGATGAATGTTGCAACGCAAGCACTATTAGGTCTGTGATGTCATGTGTAGACTTGCTCTATTCTTAATGTTTTAATATGAAGGAACGAATTGGTTATTCAAATTAGTTTCATTATGCCAAGGATAATGATAATAACCGAGTTTGAATGCAGTTGATATAGTCTGTTTTAAATGTTACATCAACTTCACAATTGTGTGTAAATAATGTGTGTCAACCTAACAATAAAATCTTGTTTACGACTCAATTTGACAAGAAACAAAATTGATAGCAGAAACAGGAAATAGAAGGTTATAGAACTGCATTATCTTTTCAAGTCTGTTGCATGTTACTCTTCTGTTATTCACTCGGCACAAAACTATCAAAGATTGACAAAGTAGTAACTAGTAAGGTTAAGTGAACTTAAGTCAGTGACGGTTCTTTCTTTCTTTTCTCTTTGCAGTTGTTGTCTGTTGTGAATGCCAACTTTCCAACACAGCCAGATAGAATAAGTATATTTGGGCATAGGTGAGTAGAAATAAAATCCATTCAGGCTGACCAAGAATTGATAGACTCATTGAAATATGGAATGTTGACAATCTGTAAAAGTTATTGTATATGAAACTGGTAGAGAAAAATTGTAGTTATGCAGTGGAAAAAAGACTGTTAAGGTAGACACTAACACAGAAAGAAATTTTAAGGTAAAACGCTAATCGTAACACTAACCAAATGTGAAAGTAAAACCATGACCACATGTGTTATCCAGACAACCTTAAAGGCATGGAAGACTCGCCCCAAACCGTGTGCCATCATCTGAAAAAGTTAACTTTCCGTTACTTGCAAGTGAAAATTTTTTTTGTGTCGCTACAAAATGCAGACAGTAATGAAATGTGTTATCTTTTATCTAGACCTGAGATGTCCATTGCTGCTATGTACTCTGTGTTGTGGGTATTGACTGCAGCTGTATGTATTGACTGTGCACTCGTGTCTAATTACCGATGGTAGCAAGCCGTGTCTGTATTTTCGGGGATCGATGGTGGTGTCTAACACTTCTGTTACACCTCATTTGAAACTAGGTCAGATTACCGGCATTAGACGTTTCTTTGTGTGCGAGTCTTCAATGCCTTTAAAGTATGGAAAGACATCAGTGAAGAAGATTGCTGAAACACTCATTTTAAGAAAAGTGACCTAGATAGGGCAAGGAAGGACGAACCCAAACAAATTTGATCCACCTCATTCTGATCCCCCATAAACTGAGACTGTGAGCATGACAGTAATGTCAAGGTGAATCTACACAGTGTACTGTATATCTGTACAGTACTAACACCATAAGACTGTTAAAGTAATCATATTATGTTATAATGTTTACTTGAACATTCTTGTGGTGTTAAAGGTGAATTTTCCAGAAAAGTAAAAGCCACAAGAACCAAGCGAATTGCTTTCACACACACCACACAAAACAGTTGTTGTTGGTTGTGGTTGCAATCCAATCACTGCATGGAAACTGCAGATTAAAGCTTTTTTATTTGTTGTCTCTGAATTTGCAATCAATGAGGTATCAGTGCCGCATGTAACAGGGAAGATTGGAATTGATGTAATGAGCTTAACGTAATCACTGACCTTTGACCTCACATTGTGCATTGTTTTTCCGTGGTGATACTAGTCATCGTGTTTGTAGAAGATGTTTGGTTTAAGGTTTAAAGCTGTTTGAAGGAGTTTGAAGGAGACAGGTAGGATGAGCTCGGACTCATGTCTTACAGACAGAATCTAAAAAGTATGAAATAGTGAAAATCAGTATCGTAACTTCCAAACAGAGTGACCATTAACAATTGTTAATAGTTGAAATAAATTGAGAAATGTGACATATTAGTAGAAGTAGATTCCTTCTTAAACTGAATTTACATAGTTTTCTCTTACCAAACACAGTCTATTCCATTGACCGTGTTGTGTCTAAGTTACAAAAGAAGAAGAAAAACTTCAAAATATTGATTTCAAGTACCTCATCCATGATTAAATTAAAACTCATTGCTAATTGTTCATGTGGTGGTAATGGAACTCCTAAAACAATGCAAGGCTTCACTTTTTTTTTGGAAATGAGTGAATGATGAGTAATGAAAGAACCAGATAGTTTGATACTCGACACTTAAATACACTAAAAGCAGTTTATTTGAATAGTTCTGTGAAAACTATGCTTTGTTAGAAAGAGACATCAAAAAGAGGTTAGTATATGAGTTGTGCACTGTAAGGGTCACAAGTCTCCAATTGATGGGAACCTTCATCGTTTTTGTAGAGGGCGCTGTCATATCGGTCCTAATAGTGCAGTGGATACCGCTTTGTGTCCTTGTGATCTATCCTGTTTACAGATCTCCAAATATTTGTATAGCGCTGTAACAAATCTTAATCTATGTTTAGTTGTGAAAATATGTCGCAAAAGATCTCATCTTTGATAATTATGCAGGGAATCGCAGGTACAAGTCCAATGTCTTCCATTTCGGAGACTTGGATACAACTTAACTGACGCTCAAAGTTTTCAACTCAGTTAAGCAGACGTGATTGAGAATACCTTGAAGAAGCTCTCTGATTGGTTGATGACTAGACGTGTGTAAGGTTGCCAAACGAATGGTGGGCAACATTTCGTTTCTAAAATGTGCTAGTTATGAGTGGTAAAAACTGTACTTTAGTTCCTATAAGTCACACTATGTGTAAATTAGTGATTGTGCAGGTACTTTGCCCAGAAGTGTCCCTTAAAGATTCCTCAAAAGGAATTGTCAGTGATTTCAGAGACTGCAGCTTGTCAAGTTTCGTGCAACTAGAAAGGACTGATATGAGGGCGCCCTCTGTTGATTTAGGGCTTAGCTGGAGATCTCATTGCATATTCAGATCATGTTCTTCACTAGATCATCTCCACTAGAGTTTCTGATCCTACTTTTTTACTCTGCAAGTCATGAATATCTTACAAATCTTTCTCTCTTCGAGAATTCTTACTACCATGACTACTGCTTCCATTTCCTTCACATTTTTTCCCTTTCAGTATGGGAGGCCATGGTGCTCTGATTTGTGCCTTAAAGAATCCTGGCCTGTACAGGGTAAGAAGTAAAATAAAACTAAAGAAACAATTTCCTCTCATAAATGATTTTATTTCTTTCATTGGGTTATTGCTTTCATTCTTGCAGCGACACTCTCTTCTTAATTTACTGAGTCGCATTGTGGAAGAGAAAGCAATTATGAAAAGAAAATTAATCCAACCAAAGCAACAAACATCTCAAATGTCTTGCTACATTTCATACGCATTTATCGTTTTAGATTTGACTGTGAAGATTCTCCTAGGATCGAATTGTCAGACTCTCTAAATAATACTTTTTACCAACACAGGTTTTTTTTTGCAGTAGTCAAGCAATTTGTTAACACTGCCCTCTTTTGAGTCACATTTATCCCAGCCATAAAGACAAAAGCTTAAAGTAAATCGCATCTTCCCCAAAGCAAGGGTGACATCCTAGCTGGAATCATTTAGAATTTGTTATAGAGTTTTGATCCATATCTACTAAGAACAATCCACCAAGAATATGTTGTATTTATTGTTTGTTTTAACCTTTTGGTTTCATAATTCAGACATCAAAGTTCCTCAAAGATTAAATGATTTTAAATAAAGACTAATGTCTTATAAATTACTGGGATTATGGTCGGTCTATGAGCTTACGTTAACTTTTTATCCTGGTTTTTATCTTTTGCTCCTGTAGTCTGTGTCTGCATTTGCTCCTATCTGTAACCCTACGAAGTGTCCCTGGGGAGACAAAGCTTTCTCTGGTTACCTCGGTGCCGACAGAGAATCATGGAAGGTAGTTATATTTGGATTAAATCCGCTCATCAAATGTGCCAGAAATGGACATATCTTTCTGTTATATATTCGAAGTAGCCATTTTGTCTTTCAAAGTCACTTGTTACGTCAGTAGCATGTTGCTCGAAGTTGATCAACTCTAACTTTTCCATAAACTTTGTCCATACCTTTTTGTTTGAAAGGAAATTGGTTGGGAATGTCATGTTTATAATGTGTTATAGATTCCACAAGATTTTAGTTTTGTCATTATAGAATGATCTATAGTAGCAAGTATACTTTAATATATCTAATTTAGCACCCACTCCAATCCCCCATCCCCACCAAATAAAATAAATAACAGAAAGGGGAAAAAAATTGGATTTTGCAAAACTTGCCCAACATTCATGACTATCTAGTTACCATTTTTCTGCTTTGGTCGGTTATTTATAGCAGCAAATTCTTTTTTATTACTTTGTTGCAGCTGTCACATGTATAACTCAGTAATTTGTACTCCTTGGAGCGTCATCAAGTTTTTTCTTAAAATATTTCATCCTAGATAATAAATAATAATTACTAGAGGTATTGACAGCCTTTCTAGGGGATATAACATACGCTTAGCATTCAGTTTCTTATTTCACTTCGATTAATTAAAACATTTTGTCTGTCTTACAGAGTTACGACGCATGTGAACTTGTCAAATCTTATAATGGTCCACCAATGCAAATCTTAGTCGATCAGGTGAGTGGTTCAAGTGGTGTACAGTGTTAGATGTAACTAACAGTAGGCTATGTTATTAAACAATACTACAAGATGAGGTGCGTTAGATGTAACACCAACAGTAGGCTATGTGGGGTATGTTACTATACAATGCTACAAGATTAGGTGTGTTAGATGTAACACCAACTGTAGGCTATGTGGGGTATGTTACTATACAATGCTACAAGATTGGGTGCGTTAGATGTAACACCAACAGTAGGCTATGTGGGGTATGTTACTATACAATGCTACAAGATTAGGTGCGTTAGATGTAACACCAACTGTAGGCTATGTGGGGTATGTTACTATACAATGCTACAAGATTAGGTGTGTTATATGTAACACCAACAGTAGGCTATGTGGGGTATGTTACTATTCAATGCTACAAGATTAGGTGTGTTATATGTAACACCAACAGTAGGCTATGTGGGGTATGTTACTATTCAATGCTACAAGATTAGGTGTGTTAGATGTAACACCAACAGTAGGCTATGTGGGGTATGTTACTATACAATGCTACAAGATTAGGTGTGTTATATGTAACACCAACAGTAGGCTATGTGGGGTATGTTACTATTCAATCCTACAAGATTAGGTGTGTTAGATGTAACACCAACAGTAGGCTATGTGGGGTATGTTACTATTCAATGCTACAAGATTAGGTGTGTTATATGTAACACCAACAGTAGGCTATGTGGGGTATGTTACTATTCAATGCTACAAGATTAGGTGTGTTAGATGTAACACCAACAGTAGGCTATGTGGGGTATGTTACTATACAATGCTACAAGATTAGGTGTGTTAGATGAAACACCAAAAGTAGGCTATGTGGGGTATGTTACTATACAATGCTACAAGATTAGGTGTGTTAGATGAAACACCATAAGTAGGCTATGTGGGGTATGTTACTATACAATGCTACAAGATTGGGTGTGTTAGATGTAACACCAACAGTAGACTATGTGGGGTATGTTATTATACAATGCTACAAGATTAGGTGTGTTATATGTAACACCAACAGTAGGCTATGTGAGGTATGTTACTATACAATGCTACAAGATTAGGTGTGTTAGATGTAACACCAACAGTAGACTATGTGGGGTATGTTACTATACAATGCTACAAGATTAGGTGTGTTAGATGTAACACCAACAGTAGACTATGTGGGGTATGTTACTATTCAATCCTACAAGATTAGGTGTGTTAGATGTAACACCAACAGTAGGCTATGTGGGGCATGTTACTATACAATGCAACAAGATTAGGTGTGTTATATGTAACACCAACAGTAGGCTATGTGGGGTATGATACTATACAATGCTACAAGATTAGGTGTGTTAGATGTAACACCAACAGTAGGCTATGTGGGGTATGTTACTATACAATGCTACAAGAGTAGGTGTGTTAGATGTAACACCAACAGTAGACTATGTGGGGTATGTTACTATACAATGCTACAAGATTAGGTGTGTTAGATGTAACACCAACAGTAGGCTATGTGGGGTATATTACTATACAATGATACAAGATTAGGTGTGTTAGGTGTAACACCAACAGTAGGCTATGTGGGGTATGTTACTATACAATGCTACAAGATTATGTGTGTTAGATGTAACACCAACAGTGGGGTATGTTACTATACAATGCTACAAGATTATGTGTGTTAGATGTAACACCAACAGTAGGCTATGTGAGGTATGTTACTACACAATGCTACAAGATTATGTGTGTTAGATGTAACCAACAGTATGCTATGTGGGTATGTTACTATACAATGCTACAAGATGACAGAAATATGTTTGTTTGGACTTGATTGTTAACTGAAAGACTGAGCACATGCTAGTAGATGGTTTCATTATGTGAAGGCAGAGCAGGCTAGCTGGTAGCAATAGTGTTGTAGAACCCAGTAGAGCTTATATATTTGTCAATACAAAATAATTAATATGTTTGAATGGTTTGTGATTTTATTAATCATCAGGGCAAGAAGGATAACTTTTACGTGGACAAACAGCTTCTTCCTGAGAATCTGGTCGCAGCTTGTACAGAGTCTAAGATGGAAGTGGTCATGAGAATGCAAGAAGTAGGTGAAATCAGAGTAATAATATTGTATCAACAGCACTTTATCAACAGCACTGTATCAACAAGCACTGTATCATCAGCAATGTTTCAACAGCACTGTATCAACAGCACTGTACCAACAGCACTGTATAATCAGTGTTAATACTGTAATGAGCAATACTTTATGAACAACATTGTATGAACAGCACTGTATGAGCAACATTGTGTCCACAACATTGAATAGAGAGTACTGTATCAACAACAATTATTACCATGGATAGAACTTTTCAGTGAAGACTTTTCAGTGACTTTTCAGTTAAGTTTTCAAGTAAATGTTTTTGGGGTTATTATTGGCTGACTGAATTTGTTTCGTCATGAGTGAGGTTTGACCATTATTTTCCTTTTTTCACAGGATTACGACCACAGTTATTTTTTCATCGCTACATTTATGGAAGATCACATCAGACATCACGCAAGGCTACTGAATGCTTGACTGGGATGAAGATGTTAACACCAGCCCAGCAGTGGATAGAAGCTTACAGTAAGGTCTGACTGTAGAATTACTAAGTAATTTATGATTGGCGATGAGTTTTGAAGAAAAAACAGATGAAAAGTGTAACGACACAAATAGAGACAGAAAAATATTTTGTTTACATAAGTTTATTAAAATAGCTTGATATGTTAATGACGCCCTCAAATCGCAAATTTGTTACAATGAGATGATTCAAAGTGACGATGCCGAAAGTGAAAAAATCAGAGGTGAGCCTGGATGCTTAACCCTTCTACAAACACTTAGAAATCATTGTTAATTTAATAAAGGGAATGGCTATATAGGTAATGACTACGTAGTTGAAGCACACAATGAAAACAAACAAAACTCAAGGTGGAATGGTACAATGGCAAGATTAATAATATTAGACTTAAAATCTAAGGTAAAACGACCATGAAAAATGTATGCTAAGTTAACATTGTAAAGCATTCCCAAGTATGTGCAAAGATGAAAGTTAATTAATGATACATTATTTTGTCAGGAAGACTAACTTCTTGTCAAAAATGACCATGAAAATTTTATGCTAAGTTAACGTCAATGATCTTTGAGGATTAAGCAAATTTTCTTCTTTTCTTTCTAAACTACATTTTTACAAAACAGATTGTAAAAGCACTTCCAAGTTGTGCAAAGAGTTAATTAATGATACATTATTTTGTCAGGAAGACAACTTCTTGTCAAAAGTAAAAACATTACTTTTCGTAGGACATTATTTCAAGATCTGTTCCATTTAGTTTCTCCCCCCCCCCCCCTTTCTATCAACACAGCCAAGGCTACTCATCTATCAAAGACTTTGGACACATTGCTATATATTTCTGCACCTTAAAACCGCTCACAGCATTGGGCAACAATTGCCTTGAAGCTATATTTTGTCATAAATCTAACCATTAGATTGACTTTTGGTATTAATGGGATGATGTGCCATGTGCTCCCAAGTTTTCATCTGAGATGAAACATGTCAGTAAGAATTGTGCATTGTACATACATTATTAGAAGTGTGTCCAAGGGTCTCTGTGATGGCGAGCAAAAGCCAGCAGGATTTCAATAAACTTGTTGGCAAGGCTGTAAGAAGGAAAACCAACCATTGCTTTGAATGCAACTCACCCATTCTAACTCCCTCCCCAAAAATTATTGGCAAACTTTGGAAGAAACCCTGTTTTTTTTACTTATTACAAGATATGACTAGGAAGAAATGGTCTTGTTAAAATTGTAACACACATCATAAATATTTACAATAAAGACATCCATCTTCATAATATCTCTCACTACAAAATCTTTGTCATATTTCCGTAAAACTATCATAATCGCTAAGCAATGGAAGAAACTTTATGTACTGCCCTCTCTTGGCCAGCAACCGTATTCGTCGCTTGCGTAGTAACCATACAGGCCTGAAAGACAGAATTCAAAAGAAACAAAAGAATAGCATGCACCCCTACCTGCCCCCCACCCCCCCCCCAAATAATGGCTTAGATTATTGGGACCTGTCTGTATCCAGTCCACAAGTTATGAACTGTCTCCTCCCTCCCTTAAACCCATGGTTTATCTCTCCTCCTTCCAATGGCTACCTCTTAACACCCTCCCTCCCCCCTCCCATGGTTACCCGTCTACCCATGGCTACCTACCTCCAGCCTCTCCTACCTTTCACTGTCACAACCAGATTGCCAGGTTTAACTTTGCTTAATGAACCAAAGTGGCAACTTCTGCCCCTTTATTGATATGCACACCAGACTATACCAGCAGCTATACAAAGTATACGCAGCTTGGACTGTTGACATTACTTTCTTGAGCCCTCGAACATTCGTTGTAACTGACTTGAGAAAGTGACAGGAGAGGTTAATATACTGTGTACATATCCAGCTGCATTCGTACAACTCCTCCCTAACCCTTAGATTTTTCCTTACAATACTTAACAATGTAGTTCTACTCTGCTACATGCCTCCCCCCACACTTTTCCTCTGTTACACCTTTCGAGTGGAGAGAGCGTGCACGAGTGGTTCCTGGGGGTCGGGCTGGTAGGTATTTGATGTCGCTTCATAGATGGCCTGGACTGATGGACGAGGTATGGAGATACTGCTCACATCGTATAGGAATCTGCAAAGAAGAAATCTATCTGTCAGTAAGCAAGAAACAATCTACAGCACTACACTACCCCTTATGTACCTCTGGGCCCTTTTCCCATTGTCCTCTCCCTTCAATTGTTATATCAAAAGTACAATTCAAACCAATCTCTGAGATTTTCAATTGGAGCAAAATAAAGAATTTGTCCTGGGCAAGCATAAAATTGCAGAATAAAACTATTGGTTAAGAAGATTACAAAGTACCTAAAGAGTGCCGACCTGTTCAGTAACTGATCTATGAGTATAATGATGAGAACCTGAGAGTAAAGTCAATCGAACAAAATGAACAAATCATCTCTCCATTATTCTATCCGTCAAAGCTTTAATGCTCACCAGTAATACTCCTAAAATTCAGGGATCGACTACCGACATAATACACCCTTTGATAGTCTTTTGACATACCATGGCGTGTTACAGTTGACAGTATCCATATTGAAATGTAGCAAAGGTACACTTTGTAGAGTGTAGCGATAACAGCACGGCAGGTTCAAACTTGAATAATTCATTTTATTGCAACTCTCAAGGAATTCATTGGAAGTACGTATGTAATGTTGACAGCACTTGGCTTTTCATTGTCAGGCGCTTTTAATGAATCTAATTTATTATTATCTTTAAGAATATTTTAACACTCTGTAATTCTGTCTGGGAAAAACAGAAATTCCATACAATAATAATAATAATTAATAATAATAATTAACAGTTCTTATATAGCGTAACTTACAATAAAGTCTTGCCGCGCTGTACTTAACCCTGGTCATTGGTAACTTGTCACACCTACACACCAAAGTGCACAATTCAATCAATCTCTCCTGGGGCACCAGAGTGCACCACAGCCACGTGTCCCCTGGGGGACTTCCCATAGGGTGCAGCCACAAACCGGCGCACGCAACTATATTTACAAGTCACCACTCAAGTCCCCATTTATACACCTGGGTGAAGAGAGCCAATGGAGATAAAATGCCTTGCCCAAGGACACAACACAATGATGTGGCCAGGGCTCGAACCTGTAATCCTTAGATCACAAGTCCACTGCCTTGACCACAACGCCCTCCTACAACTATGTACTTTAAGAATCTTTTGGCAATCATGGGAATATCAAAAGAATATTTATTTTTAGTATTTCTATTTTAGTTCAACTTAAACCCACTAACTACTTAACTAGGTTGAATTTTAATTCTGAGCCAAATTTGCTCACCGTTTTTTATGAAACGGCTTGGATTATCATTAATTTGAATGTTTAAAATTTATTATAAATGTGAGATTGAGATTCATTTATGCTAATTAATGTGATGATTGCAGCTAATGGACTGAATATGGATTCCACAGTCATTGTTTCTAAACACCCAATCAACTTTCAAACATGTCAGGCCCATTGTTTAAGACAGGGAAGCAAAACTTTTTCAACCAATGTAAGAGTCTCTTGAAGAATGCTGCTTGCATCAGATTGAGGCCCTTCAAGTAAACCTCCTTTTGGCATTTCCTGCTTTTATACTTTAAGCAGACTGACGTAATTCCGAACCTCACAAAAAAAAAATTCCCCCCCCCCCAAAAAAAATCACAAAAAAAATACTTTAAGCCAGGCTAAACCCACGGTTAAATCTGATCCAACCCGCTAATGTGATCCTTGTTTGCAATACATGGTGTGTAGAGGATGCTAAAGGACTTCTAACAAGTTCAATAAAACTGTTTGTGAGGGTCACACACTCTGTAAGCTCTATATAGCTCTGCTGCCACCAACTTACACCATGAAACATTCATGTAAAGATCATCCAACAAGGATCACTTGTGATTTATTACAAAATTCTAAAAAAAAAAAAACTTTGTTCCTTCACATCTTTATCTAAAGAAAGAAGATGAGCTTATCCAGGGTGCTTTCCTTAAGTGGAACGGACGTAACATGTACGGTGTCTAAAAGCTATTAGCCTTGACAGAACGTTACATTCTCTATGGTAACTAGCCTGTGAAATGAATGTATTTGAATTAATAATCGAGTCTTATTTACAGCCATCCTACTTTGGAGTGTCAGTTCAACTTATCATGTGTAGCCTGCATTCGGCCAACACGAAAGTAATGAGCACAAACGAGAGGCCGGGTAACACTATTTGCGACCACTTTTGATGAAGCGAAGAGGCTCGCAGGTTAAAACCTAATCAGAAAAACGGCATTCGCATTTTCCTTTCTAGATCGGGACTAAAAACAGTAACATCCTTTAGGCCTGCAGTCTTTCCTTAGTTTTTTTCTTCTTTTCAGAAGGCACAGCAAGGTGGGTAATGGAGTAAAATAAGGACAGTTAATAGCTTTCTGAACATCAAGTCTGCTATTATTCCACGCTCTTAGTTGTATCTGAAGACATGCTAATTAAGAAGGGCATCCATTGCTAGGCTGCAAAATACACCTGTAAACAATCTAATAACACAATTTCACCTCTCACACTTTAGCCTAGCTACCCACAGATACAGCCCTAATTCACCCCTAACACCATAGCACCGATACCCATAGATATAGTCCTCACTTGCACCACAGATGCCCATGGATGCAGCTCTCACACCATAACATAGCTAGCTGCCAATGGAGACGGCCCTCATTCACACCATACCACAGATACCCCTGAATACAGCCCAAAGTCAAGTCATAGCATAGCTATCCATGGATATAGCACTTATACCATAGCACAGCTATGCATGGAAACAGCTCAAAAAACACAGCATAGCTATCCATGGATATAGCACTTATACCATAGCACAGCTACCCATGGAAACAGCTCTTCAAAGCACAGCATAACTATCTATTGATATAGCCCTCACACCATAACATAGATACCCATGGATACAGCCCTCATTCACTCCATAAAAATATAGATAGTTACAGCCCAATTTTCAACCATCTGCCTAATTCACACAGGAATAATAGCCATCACAACCCTAACACCATAAGTTGCAACCCACGCATAGCCTTTACCACACCTAAGCATAATTACAGCTCTATATATAGCCCCTTACAATACCTAAGTGTAGCTATCTATATATGTACTCCTCAATTAAACCTAAGAATAGCTACCCACAGATACTTATTCAACTCACACCTAAGCATATATATATATACACAGCCCCCCATTTATACAACCCTCATTCAAAGCTAAGCTACCGCAGACTTTTTCCTCATCCATACAATCCTCAATTCTTTCCAAAACTTCCCCTCTGGACTATCAACATTGAATACACAACGTGAATCCATTGTCAGAGTTACTATGATCTGGTTCAAAAACTACTTTAGATCGATAGTTGCTCTAGAAACATTTAATTAGCATCCTCCAAACTGTATCCTGATAGTTCAACAATTTCTATCAGGTCTTAAACTCTTCTCCCTTTGGGGCAAAAGTTTTGGTTACATTTCAACCCCATTAAATGACCAAAGACATACATTGATGACTGGGAATGATGACACAAGTACTTGGCAATGAGAGCACTAGGTTGCGTGATACTACATGGATAGAGAGGAAGATACATATTGCAGGTGAGGGTATCCGATCTCCTCTCTCCGTGACACGGGCTAAGTGCAGGACGTACGTGACGTGAATACCTGATAGCAGACTGACAAAGGCAAACCAATGTAAATAGGTCAAGCAGTATCATCAGCTGGCAGACCGCAGTACTAGGAACTGGCACTCAACTGAATATGCTCATTGGTGTAAAGAGGCATGGTGACGGTGTTTGACCCCTCCCCCCCACACTATCCCATCCCCACCATCCCAGGCATATGGCTCATGTTCTCATAAAGAAACCCCTAAACTGTGGTTTGCACAGCGCCCAGGTAACTGCAAATCATTTTGTCTACAAGATATTTAAAACATCTGGTTTGGATTTTGTTTTTTCTATTAAAAGATACAAAAGAGTGTCCCGATTATCCATTCTTTAGATTCATTAGAACAATGTTCTATATTAAAGAATGTGATGAATTATTGCCTTGCATCCAAACAGGTGATTTCTTGCTAATTAATTAGCTGTACCAGTGAGAGAATAATAACAATCTAGGCCACACTGTGATATGCAATGAAGACCTGTGTTTGTTCAAATACATAGTAGGCAACTTTACATTAGCACATAATGCCCCCTTTTTAAGTTTAAATTATCAATATTTAAAAGAGTTTTAACAAGGAAGGGGGGGGGGAGCTGAGGCAGAGATACTGGGATGAGGGAGGGGGTAAGGCTAGAATGGGTGGGATAGTAGGTCCTCCCACGGATGAATTACGGGACACAAGGTAGCGAAGGAAGTGAATAAAAGCAGAGTACACTTGAATCTCACCTATCTTCATCATCGAAGTAGCCTCCCGGTTCTATCTTTCTTGGTCCACGGGCCTTCTGTACCCAACATCCACAGGCAGCGATGAGTCCGAAGGAGGTTGCTAGGGCGCTGGCCAGTAGACCAATAGCGATGAAGTACTGACTACGGTCTGGTGCAGTAAAAATGAGCGGTGCAACATCTGACAGAGGAAAGACACAGAGGTAACATAAATTACCAGAATTGATAACTGCAGTATTCCACATACCTAGTGCTGCAGCTTGCATTGGGTTAAAGGGATTATAATTAAGGGAAGCACAATGAAGCATCCCCTTCATGATATTAAAATTCAGGGAGGACTTTGTTGGGCAGTTTAGGGTGCACCAAGACAACTATTGGAGACTTTTGGCCATGATTTTTTGTGTCATCACACAGTTTTATTCAAACGTGCATTTTTATTGCTTTTCTAACGTGTCTCTACAATTGGAGACAGTTAACAGGCTCTCTTCATTCTACATCACAACATTGTTTGCTCTCTTAAGAGTTTTTTATTTGTTGATAATTTCAAAGTCAGTTTTTTGTTGTTCATTTACTTCTTACATATAGCTGAATTTCTCTCAAGAACTCTTTCCTGCCACTCCCTGGTTTACACTGCATCAAATCTAGTGAGACCCTCGTTTACCATATATATACAATGTTCTGTGGCTTCTGACTAGCGCCCCCATAGCAGAAATAGCTAGATAAGGATCGCCCCCCAAGGCCTGGATAAACTCAGCCACTGAAGCGCACAGCTCAAAACTTGTTCAAATCATGTTCTAGCCAAATATTTCTCTTCTTAAAATGTCAAATTCTCCAAATGTCAATATCAATTCTCCAAATGTCAATATAAATGAATTACTTAATATCTTTTCTCTTTTTCTTGGACATTTTTTTTCTCTCAGTAATTTTTCTAATTTTTCACTCTCACTTTTACACTTTTTGGTTTTTCCTCTGATGATAAAAACAGTGACGTATGTTAAGTTTCACAGGTTATTAAACAAGATTTGTTACATTGTCTTAGCCGTCTGTAGCTGGTCTAAGTAGATACGAACCTTGACAGTGCACCCCAGTATATTCCTCTGTACACTGGCAGTGGTAGCCGGCTACGAGGTCCATGCAGGTCGCTTCGTTTTCACACGGGCTAGATTCACATTCGTTGATATTAGACGCACAGTCAGCCCCTGATAGAGGAAGAAGAACAAGATGAGGAAATAAGAACAAAAGCTGTGTTACTTTCAACTTTTGGAGTGGTTGCAGGGAATACATTGTGAAATAAATGTTCCAGTCAAACAAGGGCAGAAATTTCTTTTACTAACTTCAAATGTATAATAGTTAACTTCAACAAACTTTCCAAAATAGTGAAAATACTTAGATTGCTCAAATTTCTACTAAGGTAGACCAATTCACTAAGTTATTCCCCTTTTTTGTGAAAATCTAACGGAAAAAAAAGAGCAAAATGAAACAATTTGAATCGCCTTAGAGCTTGACCAGAAACTAAGAACTCCATCAGCCAGAATGTCGACCTATATTTTGCACAGATTTTGCCAAACGTGGACTGATAGAAACGCACAGACGTTCCAGTTACTGATGTTTGCAATTGGGAGATGTTTGTATAGAAAAGATCTGCAGATTGAACTGGCATCACCTCCTTCAAAGGAATTATCCAAAGCTCACAGAATAGCTTGGACTAATGACGACTATAATCTAGGACGACATCGGTCACTATCTTCAAACTGGTGTTGTGATTTGAAACCTTGATGGAAAAGTACATATTGATGATGCATCTAATAATGAATCCGTCCCCCTTAGGGAATCCTCTTTGTGTTATCACAGCTCTATTCAGCCATCTTAGTCGCAGCCTAATCAATGGAGCAGTTTCATGAATCTGGGCAGTTTCCACACCTTTCACCGAGACGACATTTCCTTTCGAAAGGTGTGAACGCTTCTGCCGTGACAAGACAAACAACATTGCTTTCATGCCCTTTGCGAATCAACGTCAAAAACAACACAAGATGAGCTCTTCAAAATAAGTAAGAAAGCACATCTCACACGTTGGTGGCTTACACAATCGCATTAAAATTAAAATTGGTCCCCTTTATCTGTTGAGGGGGAATTGGAATTTGATTTCACAAGATGCTATATATATACGTTTCATACTACAGTGCGAGTGAGAGGCCTTACAAGCTTTTAAGGAAAATTTCTCCAACTCTCTACGATCAATACCATGTTCCATATCATACAGAGTATTGATCAGTCACCAAACTTTTGCCAGTTTGATTAAATTAACTTTAATGTAGAAAATGCTGCCATTCCTGCTGACAATGGAAGCCGTGAGCATATTTCATGTGCAAAAAAAATTTCTTTCGGCAGCTCTGTGACTTGAAAGGATATAGCGAAAAAGTATGCACGGGCTGCAGACTCCACATGAATAATTTCCATCTTGAATTTCATGTCAAGCTGTGTGTCATGACCACCGTATGGCTAGCTAATGGCATCTCAAGGCCCCTTATACTGTAATAAAACTGCACATATGATAGCATTTCAGAGGATTCATTGCAATAAAAGAAAATATAAAAAAATTGGCAAGGCTAGTCAAAATTAATTTTTGGAATATTTAAGAGGACTTTGGAAGGACACATAGGTATTTAACATCCCTCTTAGTTCAGGTGCGTAGTTCTGGTTTGAACAAGATCAGTGATTCAAATACGATATGTCTGTATGTGAATCTAATCTACCGGCGTCTTTTCCTGTTAGGTGAGGTGATCTCCAAAATTGTTTCTATGGTTTGCAAAGTCAATTGCTAAGGCAACATAATATACTTCTAAGTTGCATTTTTTCCCCCTGTTCAGTTCAATCAAGTTAACAGATAAGGTGGTGGTGGTCACCTCCAAATATCAGTTATTTAAACATTAGCCTGATTTGGACCAAACATGGATATAATCTAAAGAGAAAGGATGTTAGCCTGTTAAGGGGAGGACAATAGTTTTCAGACGAAAATTTGCAAAAGTTGTAAAACAAGGTCCACTTTTTGGATGCTGGGATGTTGGATGCGTATATATGTATATGAACTAGCAATATCTTTTGCACATAATACTTCAGTCACTTCCTCTACCCATTTAATTATATCAACATCTGATGCATCATCTTACCAATACAAACAGTTCTTTACATGCTCCAATACCAACACTACAAGAAGAAAAAAAACGTTATTCCCAGCTTCGGTCAAGGTAGTGTTATTCTATTTTATTCAATAAATGTCCACTAGAAGAATTAAATTGACCGTGAACATACACGCTTTCTAATCTTATTAACCCCTCAAGTTTTATGCTTCGGGGTAGACCACGTCGTCGTAGACAGAGACATAACATTTGTCATTTCAATTTACTTTAGGGTGAAATTCTTCCTTTTTTTTTCTTTAAGAAAATTTGTTAATATTATTTTGGGTAGAAGAACAGGAGTTATCATAAAAACAGTAAACCATGGTGTTAGCAAGGTATCATGTGAGGAACAAGTACATCATCTCCCTGTGTCTCTGTGTGTATATTCACTGTTATATATATCTAATTGACATATGTTATGATTGGTGAATGTCTGGGGCTATGTGGGATAGGTGTAGGCATCCACATAAGGTTTACATGTACAGTTGAAAACAAGTATGTAATGTAGCATCTCCACAGAGGATCTTAAATTGATGAAGGGCAAGGCTGAGGTGCAGTTGATGAGCCCGCATTTGGGTGTCAGGGTAGGTGAGAAGCACCTTCGGTAAGGTACATTTGGTGTGTTGTTATCACCTGTATTTACACCAGTATGGGAGGATATATTCATATAGGCGGTATGGTATTGCTAGCATAACAGGTGTATAGGAATTACAAAATAAACAACATGATACCCACCTCCAGTGTGAGGAGACCACCGTACCAATATTCCTTTGTCTAATTTACTGGAAGAAAACAAGCAACTTCGGTGTATTTTCTTCAAATAATGTCGCGAGATCTTCGCAGAGGATATATATATATATATATATATATATATATATATATGTGCATCTCAGACAAAACCATATTATAGCTTAAATTATTACATTGTTTCATAAATAAATATAAAACATAATTAACTTACCTGTGAAGCCAGCTTCACAGATGCATCTGTAAGAGTAGGTTTCATCGACACACATGGAAGCGTTGTGGCAGGGATTGGATTCGCAGAAGTTCCTTTTCATTTCGCAGTGGACACCGAAATAACCCCCGGGACAGTGGCACTGGTAACTGTTTAGTTCGTCCACGCACTGACCTCCGTTGAGGCAAGGATTGGAAACGCATTCGTTGTATTGCAGCTCACAATTCGTTCCTGTATAACCTGTTAAAGAAACGAAGGAAAGCTTGATTCAGATTCAAGAATCATATTAAGACCCCTTAAAAGACCTGCACATACAGAGTGCCAGGTGTGGTTCCTGGTACTCTATGTCATTCATTCATTTTCCCTTAAATACACTGTAAAAATGAGAATATATTATTTCTTTATCCCATGTTTACTCCTTAAAACTCCTTACATACAGACTAGCCCCCTTTTTGTATGATGGCATGCACAAATTTCAGACAAGAACATATTTTGAAATTCGTTGATAGAAAGTGTCCAATCTTACAAGACATGATAAAGTTACTAAGGTTGAGTGTTTGGTAAGAAATTTCATTGCTTACAATGTATCATAAAAACCTTGGTATCAAAGTTTATGGCTATGAAATCTTAGATATGATATATCCCATGAAAGCTTAGATATAATATATGCCCATCAAGACTTACATATAATATATGCCCCTGAAGATTTAGATATAATATATGCCCATGAAGATTTAGATATAATATATGCCCATGAATACTTAGATATTATATATCCCATGAATACTTAGATGTAATATATCCCATGAAGAATTAGATATAATATATCCCATGAAGAATTAGATATAATATATCCCATGAAGATTTAGATATAATATATCCCATGAATGCTTAGATATAATTTATCCCATGAATACTTAGATGTAATATATCCCATGAAGAATTAGATATAATGTATCCCATGAAGAATTAGATATAATATATCCCATGAATACTTAGATATAATATATCCCATGAAGATTTAGATATAATATATCCCATGAATACTTAGATGTAATATATCCCATGAAGAATTAGATATAATGTATCCCATGAAGAATTAGATATAATATATCCCATGAATACTTAGATGTAATATATCCCATGAAGAATTAGATATAATGTATCCCATGAAGAATTAGATATAATATATCCCATGAAGATTTAGATATAATATATCCCATGAATACTTAGATGTAATATATCCCATGAAGAATTAGATATAATGTATCCCATGAAGAATTAGATATAATATATCCCATGAATACTTAGATATAATATATCCCATGAAGATTTAGATATAATATATCCCATGAATACTTAGATATAATATATCCCATGAAGATTTAGATATAATATATCCCGTGAAAACTTAGATATAATATATCCCATGAAGATTTAGATATAATATATCCCATGAATACTTAGATATAATATATCCCATGAAGATTTAGATATAATATATCCCATGAATGCTTAGATATAATATATCCCATGAAGATTTAGATATAATATATCCCATGAATACTTAGATATAATATATCCCATGAAGAATTAGATATAATGTATCCCATGAAGAATTAGATATAATATATCCCATGAATACTTAGATATAATATATCCCATGAAGATTTAGATATAATATATCCCATGAATGCTTAGATATAATATATTCCATGAAGACTTAGATATAATTTATCCCATGAAGAATTAGATATAATATATCCCATGAATGCTTAGATATAATATATCCCATGAAGACTTAGATATAATATATCCCATGAATGCTTAGATATAATATATCTCATGAAAACTTAGATATAATATATCTGATGAAACCTTAGATATAATATATCCCATGAAACTTAGATTATAAAGAATCCCATCAATACAGTATCAAAGAATAAACATTGACTGGAAATTTAAGAATGCATCAACTGGGTGTTTCTATCACTGTAAAAGAACTTGATTTTTCCCATTTCAAAGGGGTTCCTACACAAAATCTTCAATTCAAACTTAATTTCATTTCATTATAAACTGAATTTAACTTCAAAAGTAGAAAAATAATACGCTTCTGTGTTTCTTTAAATATTAAACTCGGGCAGGCCCAGCATTTCACAATGTTAAATACTTTTGCTTAAAAGGCAGTACATCAAAAAGCTAACTGGATAAAATTAGATTCCCACTTGCATTTTCCCCGAATTAAATACAATTATAGCATCATTAATTTTGCTACCTAGGGCAGAAAAATAAATTGACTTTTCTTCTACTGGCATTTAGTCAGTAAATTGGCCCTGATCTTTGAGGACCGCTCAGGATATAATTTTGAATAATAACAAATTAACACACTCAAATATGTCCCATCACCACCCTCACACCACCCCCACCCTCCTCATGCCACGCCTTGCCATTCAGGGTAGGAATAATCTGCAGATTCACCCGAATTTTAAATTTATTCAGTACTAAATGAGAAATGATTACAATTTTCTCTCTTACCATGAATTGGAAAACCTGTTAGGTTCAACAACCTGACAGAAAAAAATTCCCTCTTCCCCCCCCCCCCCCCTCCCCAACACAAAGTTTACACAATAAATCATCCATGAAACTTTTATCACAGACCGAGATTTGTTGGAGCTGCTGTAAGGCTGTGTCAGCACTAAAAACATGTAATCTGGAATTCTACTCCAATGCACCCATTAATCTGGAATTCTATAGCCCTCCCCTACACAAGAGACTTTTTTTTATTTTTTATTATAATTTTCTACACTTTTATTTCTATGTGATGACAGTTCGTTCTCATCTTTGGTCGATCTCCTCAAAGTAAAAAAAAAAATATTGGAGACACTTGAGCCATTATCAAAAGGATGAGAATAATAATAAAAATAATAATAATAAAAAGGAAGAAAGAATAGGAAGTAGACAACAAATATAAAGATAGGAAGATAAAACACAAAGTTTGCTTTTTATTCCGCTTTCCAGGATGCATCGTTTTAAAACAAGGAACGTCTCTGGCGGCAATTATCTACGCCAAAGTGGATGCCATTGGCAGGCAGTCCGCGCCTGCCAAGTCGTTCACCTCTCGGGAAGAGACGACTGCCATTAGAGGAATTCCAACCGCTATGATGAATATCTGTGTCGTATATTCAACGCAATGATTAAAGCTGGAGAATAACCATTCCGGAGAAGTAATGGCACATCTCACGCTCCCAGGCAATAAATATCACCTCATGAAAGGATAGAGTTAAACTGCTTGAGAATTGCCACCACAAGATCAACTTAGGTAATTTTAATGCAATTTATCGTAAAACACAGATATAATGAGCAGAGAAGACATCAAAGGGATATTTGGAAAATAGACGGACAACAACATCCATCAAATCGTCAAATTTATTATTTTTTTTGTGTGTAGATTTATTTCGTTTGTATGACTATATGAGGACTTTGTTAAATTGATGTCTTTTTTTTTTGACAAACATAATTTAAATATAAATAAAGCTAGCAAAAAGGGCAATGATCGTTTTAGCAACCTTTTTATACAGAATGAGTTCATTGAGTTGCAATGTTCTGGCTTGACAAAAATGTGACACCATCGAGTGATGGCTTGACAGAAATGTGACACCATGGAGTGATGTGATGGCTCGACAGAAATGTGACACCATGGAGTGATGTCATGGCTCGACAGAAATGTAATACCATGGAGTGATGTAATGGCTTGACAGAAATGTGACACCATGGAGTGATGTGATGGCTTTACAGAAATGTGACACCATGGAGTGATGTGATGGCTTTGATAGAAATGTGACATCATGTAGTGATGGCTCGACAGAAATGTGACACCATGGAGTGATGTGATGGTTTGACAGGAATTGTGACACTATGGAGTGATGTGATGGCTTGATAGGAATGTGACACTGTGGAGTGATGTGATGGCTTTACAGAAATGTGACAACATGGAATGATGTGATGGCTTTGATAGAAATGTGACATCATGTAGTGATGGCTCGACAGAAATGTGACACCATGGAGTGATGTGATGGTTTGACAGGAAATGTGACACTATGGAGTGATGTGATGGCTTTACAGAAATGTGACACCATGGAGTGTGTGATGGCTTTGATAGAAATGTGACATCATGTAGTGATGGCTCGACAGAAATGTGACACCATGGAGTGATGTGATGGTTTGACAGGTAATGTGACACTATGGAGTGATGTGATGGCTTGATAGGAATGTGACACCGTGGAGTGATGTGATGGCTTGACAGGAATGTGACACCATGTAGTGATGTGATGGCTTTGATAGAAATGTGACACACCATAGAGTGATGTGATGGCTTGATAGAAATGTGACACCATGGAGTGATGTGATGGCTTTACAGGAAATGTGACAAGATAGAATTTTAAGGGCGAGTGTAAACAAAGGTCACTATGCAAAACTTCACTTGCTTTCAGAGACGCAAAAACCTTATACATTTTTCTACTACAGGATGCAATTGCTTCCATTAAGCAGAGGCTAGTATGTATTTTCATGCAATCGCTACTCTAAAAATGTGTCAAATGTATCTTTCTCAAGACCAAACCAACTATAATGCCAATGAAGCCACTCAATTCATCACTCAATGTCCAGCTACCTTTGATTAATACTGTGGATATACAGTAAGCACAGCTCAATACAGTCATGGGTCCCTCACACAACACACAACAGAGTAAGAGTGGTACTGCCGTGAAGAGAGAGGTGTGCAATGGGGGCGATCCAGATCCAATCTTACCAATCGTAGAGAATGCAAGACATCAAGAACAACGTGATGAAACAAAAAATACGGGGGGGGGGGGCGGGGGGGTGTCTTCCTTTACCTGGTTGACAGTAGCATTGGTATCGTCCATCGTTGTCTTGGCAGATTCCATTCACACAGGGGTTACTCCCACACTCGTTAACATCGACATCGCAGCGAGGACCCGATCTACCGTTGGGGCATATACACTGGTAGTCCTGCCCCTCGTATCCCTGGATCACATCTACGCAGTTGGAAGAAACGGAACACTCGTTCTCTAAACAGCCGTCATACTCCTCGCAAAACTGGCCAGAGTAGCCGAGGCAACAGCGGCATGCGTAAGCGTCCTATCGGGAAGGAAGAGAAAAGAAATAGAGAGACGTTTTTTGTTGGTAATTTATTATATTTTTTTATCTTACGGTTGGCATAATTGTTTATCAAGTTTCTAGATGTTTACTCTGCTGTTTCAGCTTTATCGTTGCTGGTCCTCAATCACTAAACGGAACCTGAGGCGTTTCAAGAATTTAAGAGCACCGTTTGTCTTCCTGGAAAAACAATGTGCCAACCATCTGTCTGTCAGAAGCAGCATGCAAACCACAAGAGCAGATAAGGTAAAAGGAATTCTAGAAGTTGATGGGGGGGGGGGGGGTGGTGAGAGGAGCAAAGAGAGGGAGAGAGCGAGAGAGGACACAGCCATCATCTCCCACAACCCATCCCTCCCCTTCAATAAAATAATTTACAAGTACATCGTTTTATAACCATTTTAAAAATTGCAAATCGATAAAGTAATACAAGCTGTTACAAAGCTTATCATAAACTGAAGCCCTATAAAGCTGACCAACCAATCAGATCTTGTGACAGATTGTCCTAGAGTTGATACCTTTCTGAGACAATATTTCACTATTTAATTTGTGTTTATGTGATTACAGTAAAATAAGTTTCTGTGCACGTCATTCTTGGTATTTTTCAATGTTGTATTTGACTGATTTATTAAACATAAACATGTTCTCAACTAAAAGGAAACTCTTGGACATAGTTTAAACTGAAAATTTTTTTAAAAATATTATTACATAGTTAGAATATCATTTCATTAAGTGGACAGAATTCTACAATGGGTGCTGTATAAGCTTTCCTTCAATTATTCTTGTGACCAGATTGATGCATTTTACATGCTAGGCTTAATTACAAGTCATATGGTACTGTGTAAATTTGTCACTGACAATAATATAATATTTGTAAATCTAGTTAATAATGCATGTAGCGTCTTTCAAAACTGTCGCCTTTTTCAAACTAAAAAATACACATATTTTTTAAATTAACTTACATTCTTACTTTGATAATTTTGTGTAACATGTTAAGATCAGTGTCAGGATGATAGTACTCCAATGGTATTGATGATAGAAATACCTAGAATAAGACACCTCCCAAATTACCCAAGCAGCTATGTATGGAGCCAACGTTGCCGGGTGGATTTGGCAGGGTGGTAGTTTCACCACATATTCTCAGTCCATACCATGTGAACACTTAAAACTTAAGTTATAACTGTACAGCATAAATGAATTGGTAAACATACCATGTGAACACTTAAAACTTAAGTTCTACTGTACAGCATAGATGAATCGTTAAACAGTTTGGGAAAGTTTGATACATGTACGTCCCAGTAGACGACGTTCGGAGCCCCTCGTCTACTAATTCCTGACAACGTCACAACTTTGATAATCAACTAGTTTTTGTTTAACAGCTCCAGAAAGAACCCCACAAAGATAATTGGCTAACAAAACTGTCCGGTAATCCTGGCCCAGATTTGTAATTAAGTTGATTACTTCAGACTGATCGAGCCGCTCGAGGCGTAACGGGAGGCTGATGGTCCAAAGTATATAAAAGAGGGTTCCCGCTTTTCTATTCAAGAAAACTTTTGAAATACATTAAGACCCCAGGGTATGTGAGGCTTATCTATATGCAAGTACATCTTCTGCATCATCAAGACTTAATTCTGTGAAGGGAAAGTTAAAGTAAGGACGGGAAATGCCGGTGGCTGTCACATCGCACGTCAGCTTACGTTTATAAATAAGTTTTGAGACTGATTCAAATTTAACTTTTGTAACCTTTCAATAACATCTTCAGAGCAGATCGACAAGATTTGGCAACAAACTGTACATTAGTCTAATGTTACATAAAAAGTGAGCCAGTGCTGTTCTTTCCTTAAGTGCAAGCTGCTGGCCCCATAATTGCCTCAAAGAACCCAACCCCTTAATGCTTGAAAAGTGAAAGTTATTACCACTGGCGACTTTAGGCTTACACAATGAGGACTTTTACCTTGGCTACTGACAGCCGAGTCAATTTGAATTCAGATGAGTGAAAAAAAGACCTTGTTTGTGGCAGATCAGGTATGATCAAGGAACATGGGCGGCGATCATGGGGGGGACGGGGGGGACATGTCCCCCCCAATATTTTAGGTGGGGGGATATAGTATCTAATATCCCCCCCAATATTTGGTGGCATAAATTTTTTTAAGCATATGTTTTGTATGTTTCTATGATATCGCTAGTAATTTCAAAATAGAAAATGCTTAGATGCAACTTACAAGGCCTGCAGGGGAAGTGCCATTTCCAGCGATCTGGGAGGCATTTTCGGCCAAAATTTTCTTTTGCGCCTCTCGCCAACTTATGGTGGCGCTACGCTTAGAAAGTCTGTGTACAAGCTTTGCCCCTCCCTTGGCAAATTCCTTGCAAGGCCCCTATCTAAAGGTGTCACAATTTGTTACTATATATGACCGAAAGTACCGTAGTTTTTACTTTTATTCTCGAAATGAATAGCTAGACGGTACGCATCCGTAATGAAATTTGGTTTGCATCTTGTGTATGAGTGTAAGTACGTACAATCACACATATGATCCACATCGATATGGGTGCACTGGGTTTCCATTTGGCCTTTTTCCTACAATATTTCTAACCGCAGGTGCGTAGCCAAGGGAGGGGGAGGGTGAAGGGTGGAGACCGCCCTCCCCCCTCGAGCATGTTTTTTTGGTATTTTCTATGATATCGAAGTTTCATAGTAGCCGTTATAAGAGGTTTGAATATTTGTACACCAATAATTTAACTGTGTCTGAATTTTCAAAAATTCCTTGACCAACATTTTTCATCATACTTCCCTCTACTCGTGCAATTTTGACCGGTCTGTTAGGGGTTGAGGGGGGGGGGTTCTATATTGGTTGTCCATAGATGAAATTTTGTGCAACATTATGGGTATGTTTTGAAGTGAATTTATTATTCAAATTCTGAACAAATAATGGGCTTAAAACCTTGAAAAGTGGGGCTGACAGGTATTGTGGGGCGTTACGTAGAATTACCTACAAAAGCAATGATCCACAGGAGATGCAATGAGGTCGAACATGATGTTTAACTGGTGACAATCTTGAAAAAAGGTTATGAATGAAAAAAAAAATTGGGGGGAAAAACTTGGTTCTCAGGCAAAAGTGTACATCTGGTTGGTCATTTTCAAGCCCGAGAAGTGCAATTTCCGGTGATCTGGGGGGCTATCAAAACCAGAAATTTTCTTGTACGCTGCGCGCCAACCAATGGTGGCGCTCCGCTTTGATAGTAATTCGCCAGCATCCAAGCAAATGTCCCCCCCAATATTTGAAACAGATCGCCGCCCCTGTCAAGGAACCTCCTATCTTTGTACAATCTGTTTCTAATTTCAAAGCTCAAAGCTCAATGACCAGGACTAAACTTCAGATTGAATACAGAATTGTCATTATTGAAGCCAATCAACCCAATAGTTGTTTTCCTGGTGCCCCACAAATTAATTTGCCTATTTTTGGAGAACGTTTAAGATAAAGACAAGAGGAGGCCTTAAACCCCGAAAGGAATCAGCAAGGTCAACAGCGTATGATTGCTCGATTAATCAACTTGCCATTTTGACAAATCCTGGCTTACATTGATGACCAGAAACTCTCAAAATGGCAAGATCAATGTTGAATCGATCATCAGTGTTTATAGATGTATCCTTGCAATTGAACAGAGCTAGAGACAAATTAGAGAAATCAAAGGATGAAACGAAAGGGGGAAAGAAGCAAAAAGTCAGCCAAGGAATTGTAATTATGTCCTTAGGCTTATAATCAAACTCCATTATGAGATCTAAATATGATATCGGCATTTGCTAGCATTTTCGTTCTTTCTATTGTCCTTGTTGACGTAGACTGACATTTATCTTTCTCCTAGGAGAAATAAATAAATATGCAAGCCGAACCAACCCTTATACGTTAAAGAAACATATGGAAACATTTGCTCTATAATAGGCCCGTTTTCGGAGAAATAAATGCTGTTGTGTACGCACAGGAAGCGTTGCCGTTTTCACTCTCCGAAATTGCTGTGAGAATACTGCACACTGTGCAGTGTTCAGATTAGCCGCGTAAAGGAGGACTTCACAAATTTCTTACGAGGCTTTTGATTTGTTGGTGAAAAGTACGAGCCTTAATATTGACCAATCAAGTCGAATTTTATATCACTAGAGAGAAGAAATCTCATTGTAAAGAGGACAAAATATTGTTCAAAATAACATCGGAAAGAGTATTCTGAGTGCTACAGTATACTGTATACTTTGAAAGTTATGAAAAGAGTTAGCCCGAAACGTGCTGATTTTGTAGTGATATTTGCTGCGTAACAGGGTGTTTTGTGCCGAATTCCGCAAGGATTCCATATGGGGTTTCATTCTTTCTCCTTTGATTCACCTCCAAACAATAAATGTGAGGTTCAAGAAGGTATACCACCTCCAGAAGGTGAAATCATTGTTGTGTTTGTGGTAAGTACTTTTCACTGTGTTTCCTGACATCGTTCACAGCAGCATGTGGCAATCATGTACGATCGTTTACTGAAGCAATGCTTGCAGTAATTACATTAATGTTATAACAAGTCTAGTATTGTAGCTACACTTGAAAATACCACTTCTATCAAAGACGAGAAAACCCCCCCCCAAAACCAACCGAAAACAAACGAGAACAAAATAATGAATAAGAAAATATTTAGATAATGAAAGTAGAAGTACTACAGTTCTTTGATGTCACTTTCAATCTTGAATATATCGATCTTGACTATATATATGACTATATATATATATGACTTGACTATATATATATATATGTATATATATATATATATATGAAGGAACATCTCCCATAAAAGAATTAAGTTTTACTCAGCAGTGTTTAGGCAGGGCGCTTGTTCCAATAAGTTAACTATATAAACACAAAGGTGAAAGTTGCTTGGGACTGTTGCCACGGAGATGTTATAGACTTTAGGTTATATCATACCACATGGCCATATAAACTTTTAGGAGAGGATTTATTACGCTTCCTTCATATACCTGGAACACAATATACAGTTTATACTCTGTGTGTTAATGTAAGTGTTTGATGGAAGATTTGATTTACGGAGACAATTATCTCAAGCAAGGAGTGAGAGAGACATTCAATATATCCATATAAGGTGAAAAAGTGTTGGCCTAGAATTTAACGATTTTACCTGACCTGAACGTGTCTCTTTCGATCAAATTTTCCGACAAATTGGCCTTTTTTCCATTTCTGATCTATTTTCCTTTATTAACATTTTCAAACAAGATCTTATGTTGCGACTACTTTCTTCATCGAACTAACCATCAAGGTTTGAGTAACGGGCTGGTCTCGTAAGGTTTTCTAAACATTGACTGCTGGAACCAAACAATGGCAGCACTTTCCAGAAGTTATAGCAATCTTAAAGTAAAGTATAAATGCATTTTTTTTAAACATTCTGTGAAACTTAAAACGGTTGCATCGATAAAAACTTTTCTTTATTATAACAATACAAAAGATCCTTTCTGTCTAATTTAATTTATCTCTGGGAGCAATTTCAGGGCTTATCTTTCCAAACTTAATATTACTTTGATCCAATGTCCTTCATCTCGAAGCATGAATGATTACATCTGCATAGAGGCTGTAGTAACTCAGTGCCTGTCATGTAAATCAACTGGTTTATCTTTTTCAACACCCTTGAGTAAAGATTGTGGTTGTCCAGCCTGAAAAGACAGCTGTAATCAACTTTTACATATCACCTACTGCTATACATGGTCCAAGTCCAAGCTAGCATCTCCAGTATTTTGCTCTGATTCATACCATCCAACTATCCATTATAATGCATTTTTACCGTAATTGTTGGACAATCCACTTTGCAGTTGCTCCAATCATTGTTACATAAATATGAACCCATCACTGTTACATAAATAGTGAACAACTCCATAAATTACTTTCGGAAAGATAATGTGGGTGCAACCTCAACTCGATTGGCAGTGGTAACATTTTCATCCACTGTGCTGATCAGGCAATGGTATTATTGAGGACACACTGATAAACCAACACAAACTGCATGGAGGGAGCTTAAAGATACTAAAAAAAAAATACTAAAAAATACTAAAAAAACAAACAAACAAAATACTAAAAAAAATAATGCCATCCACTTTACGATATTTTCATTCTTTTCCTTGTCATAACTACGGTGTAATGAAAGAAATCACGTTGTTTAGACTGGCATATATGCTGTAATAAACATCCTTGTAAATCTCAGCCTTCAATTTTTTCTCCCCATCATAACTTGACAGGAACGTGTTTCCTGCACGCCGTAACCGTCTCCATCATAATAGCTGGAGACAACTGCCATCCTCTCAAACGAAGCTTGAACTTAGCAGGAGCTGTCACTTGGAGCATACGCAGTAAATTTATAGCTACTAACTTCCATTACGTGGCCAGTCGATAAATTCACGCGAGCCCTCTCCCTTTCGAATAATTGAGAAAGAAAGAAACAATCCTTATGCACACAGAAAAGAAGAAAAACTCTCTCTGTAACTTTCTAGTGGCCCCCGCCACTTATTTTTATTTTTGGGGGGCCCCGTGTGAGGACAGCTTTTCAAGAAGTGTCGTCGTAGGCATGAATGGAAACTGACGCGCCTTTCCATCCGCTGATGTTACAGTAAACGAGAAATCGGTTTTATGGCTACGGAGAGCGTCTCCGTAAACAGGACAAGACAGCCATTGTACATTAATTGAAGGTTACCAGGGGGTACTCAGTGAGAGAGATTTGAAAAATGGGAGACATCGCCATAAATTGGGAAAACATTAGGATGGATGGTACGTGACATACCGAGAACTGCCATGAACATGAATGAAACTGACATCCCATTCACTATTAGAATAACATAGCACTCTCTAATGAAACAAGGCAGCCATTTGAATAAATTGGCCCGAGGGGTACAAAATGGAGAGGGGGAGGGGAGAGAATGAGAGACACCACCTGCAAAATCAGGGACAGTAAATTGGAGGAATCACTATTAAATAGTGATAAATAAATTGAGGACACTGCAGTGATCCTTGATATAACCTGGAGATTTTCTCTAATGTCTGCAATGGCTTTATTTTTCTCACTTTTTGTTTAGGTTGAATTGGTTCTGCTTTAATTTAGTTTCTTTATACATATTATAAGATAGCCATACAGAAGATAATAGTGACCAAGGTTAACAATGAATTGCCTACATGACAGAAAACAAATTTTTTTACTACAAATTACATCCAAATCTCATAGGTTTAATTACCAAAACAATGAAATGGGAAAACATTTTAAAACAGTCATCGTTCTGAAATCACCACAAAATTCTGACAATAATAATAAAACGTAATAATTAACACTTGTCAATGACAGAAAATGACCACTTTACGTTGAAAATAGTCAACAATTAATTTTACAGTCACAGTACAGTAAAGTAAGAGTAAGAGTTAGTTAATAGGGTTAAGCCAGTTATGGAACATGTAATGTGTTATTTACATTAAATATTTAAGATACACACCCATGGTATCAGTCTTTGATTTATTTTTACATTAATTTTTACAATTATCAGGAAAGTAATATATTATTTTTAAACATCTGCTTCTACTCCTTCGCCAATATTTACTTCCTAAGAACAGGGTTGATGACAAACAACAGCCAAAATGTCAGTTTAATTTAAATATATATCGTTTAATATTTAAAACTTGCCGTAAAACTTGGCCAGAGCAACGCATCTGTTTGTGACAGCTGTTTTCCAAATTTGCAACGTTATGTCTGACATTATACTGTACTGTATGTTACCAGTTCATTCTAAGCATGGTAGAACGAGTGTGCTAAGGTTGTGGGCAGACAGGTAAGCGAGGAGTAAAGTCAATTTAAATATATTTTAAGCTTTTTTGCATTTGTTTGTTAATGTCATTTACAACGATCCCTGTTCGGTTTACAACCAAATATCAATGCCTGGCCTTCCAACTACTTTGCATAAGTAGAAAGAGTAGTAAGAATTACAATTGCTACTACAGTATACTTCAGTGGTATATCTTTAGGAGTGTTAGCTAAGTGGTTAACACCGGTGCCTTTCAATCATAAGGTCCCCAAGTTCGAGTCACTCCAAGATAAATGTATGGCGTCCGGTTACAGAGTTGGTGACAATTGACAATTCATAATCATGGATGTTAAAATATGATCTAAAAGACTGACTTCAGTCAGCTTGCGGCTTTGAAATGCCAATGATGGCTTCTTCGTGAGTTCCTGCTTGCAGGAGACTCTAAAATACATACATACATATAGTAAATACTGTATATATCCTATTAATGGCTTCCTGGGCAAAAAGAAAGGCTTTTTACTGTAGTCTCCTTCAAGAGCACTCACTTCTCTGAGTAAATCTAACACAAAGTTGAAAATGGTGAAATTATAATTGATTAACAAACTTTAACAAACTAAAATGAAACTTAACTAGCTTTATCTCCTCTCCATCTTATGAACATGACAATATTTTGATCATATGCTCTGTTCATCACAATATTTCAAAAAATCTACAGAAAACAACGCTTCCTTTTTTCTTTTGAGAAATAAAAAAAAAAAACTAGTGGAGAGAAGAACCTTTACACAGCTTCAAGTTCTTCAAATTGATTAGTTAATTATGAGAATCATTTTGCACTTCATTATTGCTAAAGTATTGCTCATAAAAGCTTCAACTTTAATAGCTATATTTTATGTGTGAAGGGAAACTTGATCTATTCTTTAAAACCATGCAGGCTTAAAAGTGACTTCCTACAAGAAAAAAGAAAAAATATGTGGCATTTCATGGAAAGATGTATCAATTTCTATAAATGATTTCAGCTATATCATCTTTAATAGCTATATTTTAAATGTGAAGGGAAACTTGAACTATTCTTTAAAACCATGCAGGTATAAAAATGACTTCCTAAAAGAAAAAGAAATTCCATGGCATTTTATGGAAAGATGAATTAATTTCTATAAATGATTTCAGCTATATCATCCTTAATAGCCATAATTTATGTGCGAGGGAAAAAATTGATCTATTCTTTAAAACCATGCAGGTTTAAAAATGACTTCCTAAAAGAAAAAGAAATTCCATGGCATTTTATGGAAAGATGAATTAACTTCTATAAATGATTTCAGCTATTATCTCTTAAGCTGACCCCCTTTGACTTTTCCAAATTTATGACTTCATACTGTTGGTGAAAATTCTCCTTAAAAGCTGTTCAAATCCCATCTCCTGATTAAAAGGTGAAAAGCCTTGACAGCTTTTATGGGAGCGGTACGGCGATCCACCTCCAATGTTAGTTTCCACGGGTGACAGCGTGTAAACACTCGGTCATGTATGCGTCTCTAGTTTATAGCAAAATTTACGACCAATCAGTGAATCAAACAAGAATCTACAGACTGGGGGGCAGAAATATTCACCGATCTAACCCCCGGATAAATCTTAATTCTTGGAAGTCATTTCTGGTCATTTCTGAGAGTTTGAATGACTTCAGGGGGCCAAAAGAAAAAAAACAGACTTTCCTGACATTTATTTTGACCTCGACTTCAGAGACTTTATTTTAGTCAAAATAAATGATCTTGAGCGATTTGAAAGAGATGTCTTTAAGATAAGTATTCTGTAGTTGGAACGGGGCAAATTACGACAATCATTATTAAACAGGTATGACCTTGGAGATGAATTGCCTTCCATTCGGGTGGTTGCAGGTTTTTTTCCTCTGGCATCACTGTCAAGCATCAAATGGGGATTAAATTCGCTGGTGGCATAACAGCCGCTTTGGGCAACGTTTCAGTACTTCACCTAGCTAGAGAGACTTACTTGAGCAGCTCTCTGTAGAGACTAATTGTACCCTATAAGGGTGTGAGAAACTTCTGTAAATAGTTCCCTGTGATGATCCTGACTGCTGCATATAGTTTTATAGCTGGTCTTTCAAACTTTGGGGTGGAATTTTTTTTTTTAGGAAAATGAGAGTTCTTATGACGGTCATAGTATTAAAAGTTAGTGTACAGTACACATTAAAGATCGTTGACTGAAGGCGCATGTATGTTCGTGGTTTAGTGGGGGTTGGGGAGGGTAGCTGGGTAAGAAACATATATTCCTGATTCTCAGTATTCTAAGACAATGCCTTTCGCAATGACCTGCTCTCCCACCTGTTTGCCACTCATGTCATAATTGGCCTCCCTCCCTTTCCAACATTAGTCCATGTTGTTACGCACACTGTTGACACATCAGTTAATTCTATCATCTCCCAGCTAAAGCAGTCCTCTTCCTATAAGGAGATCACATTTAGACCAAGACTACTACATGCTTACGTAATAATTTACAAACCAATGTTTCACATTTTCCGAGAAGAGAAGACATGTTGTAAAGTACATCCATGACAAAAAATATATATAGTGACAAGAAAGGGGAGAGGGAGGGAGAGGGAGAGGGGGAGGGAGGGATTCCTTTAACATCATGGATTGCTTTACAGGCCTGTGTGGGGTCATGGTTGGAATTCGTGAAATCAGATTGAGGCTAAATACCACGATGTATACATACATATAGCTGGACAACTGCAAGTCCAAATTCAATAACAGCACTGATTGAAGGCTGATTTTATCACTAAAGGGGAAACAATTTTACTGGAAAATTAAGACTTGAGACTTTATAGGTTGTATTCACTTAACACATTCTCTCACCTCCCCCCCCCCCCCCACTCCACTAACTTCACTCCATCAGCCCTGGGGGTAATGAGTGATAACTGTACAATTAAGGTTCTGGAGACATACAATACAACACAATACATCCACAGTATACCATTTACTTATTACTGACAGCGCTCTACTCACAAATTTCTGTAACCTATTAAGTGACATGCAGCATTTCTGATTTACAGCTTGTATTTTTTATAGCCTAGCCTAATTTTAAATGATACCTCAGGCACCAAAAAAAAAAAATAAAAAAAAATAGATCTCATTTAAATCATTGACTTAGAATGTAGTAATTAATGAGTTCTTCTTTCTACATTGATGTATGCATAATGTGCAGCTGAGAAACAAAGCAAGCAAGCTAGCTTGCTAATACTGAGACTGTGTGTTTTAATGGTTTTGAATGTTGTAACGTGTGATATGGCCATGCACACATGAGTACAGCACAGATGATCTGATCAATATAATAAATCCTTAACGTAATTTGGAGAGCATCTGGATATTCCCAAAGAAACTATCAAGTTATCATCTTTATTTTATATTGCAATTTTATAAAAAAGATCTGTTCGTTGTAGAGCACAAATGTACGAAATTGGCAATTTTCTTTGAAATACTGTAAACTTAACTAAAACCTACAGTAATCTCTCACAACTTTAATGGGAACGGAATAAACCGTTATGACTTGGAGCAATGTTGGCATTAGAAGATGCGCAATTGCGGGACTCCCGCAATTTAAATAGAGAGTCCCGCAAAAATATTTTCTCTTGGGCAGGGGGGGGGAGGAGGTTTCGCAACAATTCCTGGTACTTCCCGCAACTTGCACCATTACTGTACATAGTTACAAAACTTGGTTAAAACAAGCCGGATATAACAAAGTTTTGTTGTTTTTTGTAAGGAGTAATGTGATGGATCAAATATTTCCAAAAAATAAACACTGGCTTCATTAGAGCAGCACTGCACAGTGTGTATTGGTCACAATGGTTGACCATGCATACTGCACTGTATGTACTGTGCTACTGTATATGTGCGCTAAATCTTGGTATGTACATACATCTAACTGGTAACATCATTAAATCCCACCCCCTTCCCCCTCAAAAAAGAATTGTTTTTTGAAAGTAACCCCCAAAATTTGAAAAAATAAATAAATTGATCAGGGAGAAATCTCCTATTTTTTAACATCCTAGCGCTAACACTGAGTACAATTGTATAGTACCGCCAGTATCATGGAAGTGCACAACTGTATAAAAGCTTCAAGTACACCCGATAAACATTATGCAAATATGTATTGTAGGGGATTAACTGACCCTTCACCCCAGTCTGGATTCAAAAGTGTCATCAGTTTGAAATAAGTACAGTTTGGTACCAAAGCAAAATACATTCTTTTTGTAGCTGTTGATATATACATGAGATCTGTAGTTTTATCATTTAAAATATATGGCATTGAGATAATATATGGGACACAATGCCAGGGAGGGGTGGGGATGGTGGGGGGGTCCACCAACATGTTATCTCCCTACCTAGAGCCTCTATCCTGGAAGAGGACGAACAACCTAATAGTATTCTCCACCAATCAATTTACAATATGCTATGCTAGCAATTGCCTTACACCTTGCGATTGCTAGTGAGTTGAACTAAATGTTGGGAAATATTTCTCAAAAGAACCTTTGGTCTACGAGTAAAACATTCCATTCCAGGTTGCAAAAAGCTGATATTGATTCTAGGCTATACATTACCTGCAGTTGATATTGCTATATACAAGGCCTATAAAAATCTATTTGGGCAAAATTACGTTGCGAGACTGGTCCGCCAAAATCTAAAGGTTATTTCTAGACAAATCAGAATCTTGAACTTGCTAATGTATTTCCTATATCCGTATGTTTTGCATCTGTGCACAACCTCTCGGTGCCCCTCCCGGTGCCCCTGAACGATAAACACACCTGCCCGTGTAGTAGACTTGGAGTGCCAGCCATAGACAATGAACTAAACGAACCTTTATTTTTATCTAATTTGTTAGAAAGATGACCTGTCAGGCTCCGACCAATGGTTTGCCGCAGAAGACGAAAATTCTCGTAACATGTATTTTTTTTTCTTTCACTTGGGAGTTTGTAATTCAATTTCTTTCAGAGCAAATATTTGCAATGCTCTCTCCTTAACGACAAAGAGAGGGTAAGCCAGTGTTGCGAGTGTTGAACGGAAAGAAAAAAAAAAATTACAATTTCATTGCCAAGTTTTTAAGTCCTCACAGAAATACCGGCCACATTTGCTCATGTGACATGCTGCCTTGCAACAGTCCACATTTTTGTACTAATTGCCATCTTCAAACAAGTTAGGCTGCGCAGACACAATCGAAAACTATTGAGCTTCAAACTATTAAAAGTCTCTGTATCATCTTGTTTATATATATATCTCACATCTAGGATATTATCTTAGTCATCTAATCAAACTGTTAAAGCAAGGAATCACACATTTAATAGAGTATAATTAAACTATCTGTAATAGTTTCTAACTACGGACATATAGCGCACTCTACAGTTATCTTAAGTACTGACTTCATCCTCGCAAGAAATGCCAAATCTTAAACAGTGCAATTTAATACAGCGTGCTACTAATATTCCATATGTATGTAGATGGCCAGAAAGAACTATATATTTGTCCTAAATTATGCAGTTTTACAGGGTTTTTTTCACGACGTTTAGTTTACGTCTATCGTCCTTTGGCATATCTCGTCGATTCCAGCGGAAGCCTCCTTAATGGCTGCAGTGAGATGTACTTGACACATGAGGAGCACATTACCGCCTCTTCAAGCATCCACTTCTCTTTGCAACATGATCAGTCTCTCATACACTGCAGATGTATAGCGGCTGCAGAAATGGAGTTTTGCCAAATTCCTGCCTAGCCTTCCAGGATCCTAAGCACAGCTATAAACTGATCTCTCCTAGATTTCATCGTTGTTGTATCTTTGCCATTTAGGTTTTTAACATTAGGTTATATACAGTATACGCTGCACACATACTTGTGTAGCATACATACCATCCAATCAACATGTTGACACAGCAGACAGTATGTTGACTTGGCAGATGTGACTGAAGCTCATGAATATTCATAAAAGATTTGAATATTTGATATTTGAGATTTGAATATTTGAATACTTTAAAGATTTGAATTTGTTAAGAAAATATGTTTAATACTATATATGTAGCACTGATGTGATTCTTCAGTTCCAGCAAAATACTTTATAAAGACTTTTTTAACGTTCATTAATATTCATCAGATGAAGATGAGAAGAAAACAAACTTGTCATTGATCAACTATAATAATCCTCTCACCTTTGCAAGTAGTAGTAGTTTACAAAACCTTATTGTCTCTATGAAAGATTAAAACACTGCCTTTTCACTAAAACCTGTTGTGTCTATTTATAGCTGCAGCTAGTATACAGAACAAAGAAATGCAAGTTAACTTCAACTCTTTATTAAATCTTCACACATTCAAAACGGATAATATATGGGCGGTATGGCCATAGCATATATTCTTTGGAAGCTCTTGCAATCAATTTCATTCTCAAAGGAATATATCTGATTCTGATTTTACTGCTATAGTCAATGACAATATAAGTAATAAAGGGAAGGGAATAAAAATGTTTTATACCTTGTATAGTCCAGTAGGTAGAAGGTCATATACAAACCAGAGTGGAGATAAATGGGAGAGCTGTATTTGTAAGTACAGCTTAGGTTCCCTTTACTGTAAACTTTGAGTGCTTCAAATTATGCATAGGCTTCAACATATAACACATATATATTTAAGAGTAAACCATAGAAGTATAGTTGCCTTCCATGGCATCACCATCTATCAGCTAGCAGTTTCGTTCCATTGCCTACTGGACATGCTATGTCATGCAAATTCGTTCTGCATGGTTTCATACGCTCAATCACAAAAGCTGTCACCGTGACAACAGAGTGTGACTACATGAAATTGCGGCTTTGCTTTCCCTCCAACTGTGATTCAGATGATACATCCATAAATTAACAGAAACGAATCATTAGTTGCCAGGTAATTAAAGTGAAATCAAAACTAAGGAAGAAAAGCTCTTAACGATATTGTCTAAGAGAAACTTTTGCTAATAATGAGGAATATGATTTAAAATTTAATAGAAGGCCTGACACTTATATCCAAGGTTTAATAAGACTCACTTCTTATTTGTCAGCAAACGAACTCAAGCAGCAATTAATGATGGATGGTTAAAATGTTGCGCTATTTAAAACATTATTAAAAATAAATGCCAATTGTCACAAAAAATGTTAGATACTCATCTAAAAACACTTAGTGTATTTGGGGATAATCTAAAACATATTAGATTTCTATCTACGTAAGACCTTGTATTGAGAGTAGCATCTTTTTTCGTGAGTTTTTTCGTGAGCTGTTTGTGTTAATGCCCATAGACAGTGGCGGAGCGTCCATACAGTCAGGGGGGGGATGCCCCCCCTGACGGACTCAAATGGACTGCTGGCGCCCTTTTCAGCTTTTTACTACTTTTTACTTATTCGCGATTATGACTTTTTTATTGTGCTCTCATCTACCTATTGAAATTTGTCACATTCTGTTGGTGTAATTTTCTGACAAAATGACGATGACACCTATTTATTCTTCGTTTATCTGCAAATTAGCAAGGCCCGGAAAGGGTCATTTCCTGCGATCTAGGAAGTATCTTTACTCAAAAAAATTCTGTACGCTCCGCGCCAACCTGTTTAGATAGTGTCGAAAGCGCCCCTACAGACCATTCTTGTCCCCCCTGACCAATACCCCTAGCTCCGCCACTGCCCATAGATATATTAAAATCCTTACCTATCCAAATCACTAGCTTGACCATGCATGCCAATTAGTTTCATTACATTTATTAGTTTTTAACAATAATTTTAAGGTAAAGAATCTTAAGTTGCTTTTTAACAGTTTTATTAGTAAAATTAACAGTCAATATCAAGAAGCTAGTTACTCTATATTGTAACATTTTGATTTATACCACATTTAAAGACCAACTATGGAGACTTTTCGATGAACATAAAATCCCACCATTTTTCATGTATGTAATCCTTAACTGACTCCAATTACATTGCTGTAATTAACTTTACCAATTTCGGACGTTAAATAAGTGAAAAATGGGACGAAAAGTCAGCTTCTATTTCAGACATTCCTGAAACATTCCTAAGACATCAGGTGACCATGTGACGTCAACGTTTGTATACCTCACTCACAACTATACTTTTAGTGTGTAAAGTCGTATACTTGAGCTGCCAAAAACATCAACGATATTACTCCTTTTTCCTCAAAATGTCACAATTCTGTGTTGTTGGAGGTTGCAGTTATACCTCATCCAACAAAAGCATCAGCTTTTTAGATTTCCGAGTAAAAGAACCGACGTAAAACGCCGCAGACTTTGGATCATTTTTTAGAGATCCACGCGGAAAGATTTTTCAGCACCCGGAGTATCTCATGCCCATGAGTCCACATGCATGACCCTGCTTCTGTGTATGCAAATGTCTCATTCTGTGAAAATTATATACTCTCGATAGCTGTGTCGGACCATGGTCGGACATAGCTAACGTGAAATTGACCGTAAACACGCCCTGGACGTCCTTACATGTAACATTATATCACGCAATTGACAGTAATATATTTACTGTGAGAGATGACCGTATATATATACACCGTGCCAAGGGTATAGCATTGTTAGTACATGCACGGTAGTTAGTTACAACTCTCGCCGGCATTGGCTCACAGCATGTGTAAATAGCCATGTTAGGATTTATCTATTTCATTTGTTGTATTCCAGTATCGTGAGTTCGTGATACATGTGTAATATTGTCCGTTCTGTTTATTCCGACATCTGCATGGTCCAAGGAGTTGAATAAAAACGGTAGTATGTAGCGATCGGACATTTTATTTCGTTAGTGACTGTCTTGTGATTGTGGGATGTTAGTACTGGTCAAGGCCTGTTTCAACTAGACCTAACTCTATGGAATTACACAGACTCACAGTAGTTTTTTGCCCAGGATTGAACAAGAAACGTGGATTAGGATATTCACTGCTAAATTTGTTTATTGACAGGATACTTTTTCTGTGTTTGTATACTTTTGGATATTAAAACGAGTAAGTACTATGTAAGTATATTGTACCGTACGGACGTATTGACGCTACGCTATGTAAAAGATGCCTCCATTTGAGTGGAAATTTTGCTAATAAAATAAGCAATTTCACTAAAATTTCTGCTTATAATTGTCTTAAAACTTGTTATTAACCTTCATGTGTTCTTGTTTTAAGCTAACAGCTTTTCAAACGCTCGAAATTGGAAGGCAAAAACAGTACAGTTGTTCGCTATCTGTGTACAAACAGTGCCTATATCAGCGTTTGATTTTCGCGGTATACAAACTTTGACGTCACACGGTGACCAGAGGCTCCTTTGGGTCAATCTCTGTTTTCAGACATTCCAGAGGTTCATGTCACGTGACTACCCAAAATGTCCATTTTCGTGGTCGTTTTTGATGGGTTATAGTAGGTTTTCGAAGATTATTTTTTACACATGTTGATTATGTGTATGTAAACTCCTAAATTAATGGAAAATCTCAACAAAAAAAATTGCCTCCATATTTGGTCTTTAAGGGTGGAAACCTTATAATGACAATCTTCTGGCCAGTGTTACCAAGGAAATCTAACATTACACAGTAAGTGTTTTCAAAGTAAAGTTATTTTTCTTAATATACAGAGCAGGTATCAACAATGAATGTATTTAATCATTAGACGAGTTTGTTCAAACTTTTCAAACCATAGCAGATTTAATCAGCGAACAGTTAGAGAAAATGTGGGCAAGATATGTTAAGTTACTCCGAGCTCCCAATGTCCACGTTTACTTAAATAGCACCCACGTTCGTAGACCCATAGCAGAAGCGAAATGGAAAAAAAATGAGGGGGGGAAAAAATGGATTTAAAACAAAAAAAGGCACAAACACAGCTGGGCAACATTTTGGAATGAAACCAGGACAATAAATGTTCAAATCAATATTTGACACAATAAGTCTCATATTTTAAGAATCAATCTGATTAATGTCGGACACCTTTGTTCATCGAGAACGATTTCCTATAAATTTATGTAGAATTCCATTCACTGGTCTGCACCGACCACATGTATGGTTCCCATATTGGATCTGATTATGTCAGAATGCATCTTGTTTAACAATAGCTCAGATGAGGTTACCTATCTGACAATCACCCTCCAAGAGCGATCTTATAAACAGACAGGGTAAAAAGGAGCACGAACAACCTGTCGTTTTGCCCGAAAACCAGTAAAAATGGAAGTCACGCTGGCATTCTCAGGTCTTTCAAACACTAAACACAACATCCATTAAGGTTTAACTAGGACAGAACTTCGCAGGGCATTGGTTGATAAAATGATGGAAATAATACTATACAGTAGTTGTAGCAGTGAGAAGAAACATCAAAAATTGACACACATTTTAAGTTTATAACCTTAGGCTATGTTTTCACATTTACATAATATGTTAGTCAAGCATGACTCCTAATAAGTGTGAGGGTATATTTCTTGCAATGGCATATCTATAGCAACTGACTTCTCTGTATTCGAGTGCCTGATTCAATTCTCAGGCATTTTCCTTAGAAGTAGGGTACAAACCAACAAAGTCATGTGCCTCAAGATAATTTTACCCCCCCCCCCTAAAAAAAAAGACAAAAAAAGGAAAATAAAAAGAAGCAATGTAGTCAAAAAAAAGAAAGAAAAGAAAATTTCTTTAGGGTATTAACAGCCATCCAGCGCCTGATGAGTATCAAGTGATATAATCTCATTTCTACGCAGTTATATATATCCTGGGTGCCATGGCAATTTGATTTTTCACTTTTGCAGTATCTCTCCCATAACCTCTGCCTTTTTTATTAAGGGGGGGGGGAGAGATTTCTTCATTTTTGAAACTAGAGTTACAGAAAATGCATTGCATAGAGGCCTGACTAAAACTGAAAGTTGAATCTCAGCAGTAAGGCTGCAATACAGCTTTATTATCAAATTCCGACATTGATGGTGAGAGTTCTCAGATGCTGTGATAACAAGAGCAGTGAACTCAGACCTGTCAACTTTCCAGGTTTTTAGTGAGAGTCTGATCTTATGGTAGAATTTGATTTCTAAATTTTTTGTAAATTGCATTTAGAAATGTTTTTGACCTGAATTAGGAATGTGGAGAAAAATACTGTTGCATTTTCAAGTAATAATTGTACAAAATGAATAAAAAAAATAATGTTCTACGTCCTTGACCAAACCCTGACTTTTACGTAGTCTATACTATTGCAGAGCTGATGTGGAAATCCCAGCCGACCAAAATGTGTCTGTGTTACTCTTAATATTGCCATCTTGTTTTTAGCCCTAATCTTGTGCCTATTTTCTCCCCATTTCTTTAAAAAAAATTATACAACTCCCTACTTTTGTGAAAGACAATTTGGCAGAATGTCTGTAGACTCCTTATTGGTTTTTTCTAAATTCTATCATTAGACAGAAATGTTTATTTTGTGCCGATTAGGCTGGCGAGCAACTCAGAACTCTAAAAATCCATTCCTCTAACATGTACGCAATTGTTTAATGAACAAACTTTCACAATAAACTTGGTCTGATTTATAAATTTCTTCTTAAAAAGTTTGATATTCAAAAGATTCCCATTGAACCAAAGCTGTCTACATGTGCAATGAATTTTTCTTCCTGTTTTTACTCCTCTTCATTTTCTTCTCTATGGCAAAAGTTTTAACTTCAAAACACATTTCACACAGTATTCCTACATTTCAAATTTCTCACAAGGATGTTCATATACCTACCATACCAATGATAATCAACCCCCCCCCCTCCTGCTTTCCCAGAGAGGTGACCTCAGAGAAACATTACGTGAAGAAAAACTGTTGAAAGTTCAGAATGTACAGTTTAGAAAAAGGACTGCATCCACATGATATATTATTTATTGTTTAAAGCTACAACTTTACATGGGCAGATCAAGGCATTTTACATGGAGGAATGTTGACCCTGGGGTACTCCCACCTCCCTCCCCCCAACCCAAAGTAAATTATAGAAAAATGGTGCAATCTGAGGCAAAAAACTTTTGATTATGTCTATGTAGGTCTACAAGCAAGGTTTTGCAAATAACAACTGTTTCCTTTTGTTTGTGTGGTTGACAAAGGATAAGGGAAGGACAGTATGGAATGGAGCCCTCAACCCCACCCTTAGACCTGCCTAAATTCTTCATGAAGGAGAAGACATGATGATTCATAGATATTATTAACTAAGAATTGGTATCTCTAATCCTCTTATTAATAGAGAGGTTCATGGATTCATTCACATTTTAACCGGACACTTTTAAATTAGTTTATGAGCTGATGTACGGTACCAAAGGTGACTTCTGGTTATAATCTTCTACTATTGGCCACAGCAGACCAGTTCATAAAAACTTAAGCTTCCTTCAACCACCCTCTATAAACCTCTTCTCTGGAGAGATTAAATAGATCTTCCAGAGAATGTTTCACTCGATTCCCCTGAATCCTCGATAAACGGATCACAATTCCCGGCCCTATTAAGTCTTCCGAGAGTCCCTACTCCACCTGACAAGCTCATTTACACAAATCCGAGAAGGTCACGCTGAGCTATTGACTCGAGTCCTTTACCTCGAAGGCTACATGTGTTAAAAAACAAAGAGAAGGACAACACACTTTACAAAACACTGCCGAGAATTGGCAGAAATTCATAATCTCTTCTCCCCCGATGGCATTTCCGAAAATTTAATAAGCCCGTCCTCATAAATTGAGCAGCGGGAGAGGATCGATGCAGCATTGCGGTGAATACGACCATTGGGCCAAAGTCCTGATGCAGTCGAATTACGTAGTAGACCCACAAGTATTTTCCAGCAAACTGATGCCAACTTTCGCCCCGGGGAAAAGCTCATTAACTTCATTTTCGGAGGAAGTAGGACAGAAGGAAGCTTCCACGTTCGAGATTAAAATAAAAGGGCCAAATTGATAATAAGTATCTTCAGTGTTACCTAATTCACTTTTAACACCAATACATCAATAGGGCAAGAGATGCACGCTAACAAGCTTCCTACGCATGCAACAAATTTCCTCCACTGTTTTATAATTAAAATCGGTTGACAACTCATCCTCTCTTTGATACGATGACAACAAATTTGTAACTGTATTTTAACACTTTTGTCTGACATGAACATTTCCATGGAAACTAAATAAAATTAAAAACAAATCACTTGGATTCTTTTCAATATCATTGAAATGATTATTAGGTCATCATCTGGGAGGGACATTAGTGATGAACTAAATTTTGCCAGTGCATTTCATAAAAATAAAATAAAACTGACAATATATTCTTTTGTTTCCTGTAGATTCACTCATGAATGTCACTACAGGGTGCAGTCTTCCAATATTTTACCAATGCTATGAAACTAAGCGATTTCTTATCATCCAGTAACTAACGTAATTAGACTTGCTTACCTACAGACAATAACCTTGAATAAATGCATGATAGGCTATGAAACACTGTGATTTTTCTCACTACTTTATTAACATAATTATCCTTAATTACCAAAAGTCAATAATGATCTCTACCGTGATTTATATGCAAGGTAGGCTATGAGACACTGTGATTCTACTCACTACTTAATTAACACAATTATCCGTAATTACTTTAAGACAATAACATTTTCTCTACCCTTGATTTATATGCAAGGTAGGCTATGACACATTGTGATTCTTGTCACTTACTTAATTAAAACAACTAACTCATTTGCTTAAAGACAATAAAAATCCCTACCTTGATTTATAATGCATGATTGGTTATGAGACACTGTGATTTTTCTCACTACTTAATAAACACAATTAAACTAAATTGCCTAAAGACAATAAAAATCTATACCTTGATTTATATGCAAGGTAGCCTATGAGACACTGTGATTATTGTCAATACTTAATTAACACATTTTAACTTAATTGCCTGATGACAAAAAAAATCTCTACTTTGATTCATCTGCAAGGTAGCCTATGAAACACTACAATTCTTCTCATTTCTTAATTTACATAATAAACCTTAATTACCTACAGACAATGCCAATCTCTACCTTGATTGCATGTAAGGTACACATGAAAAACTGCAATTGTTCTCACTACTCAATTAACATAATCAGACTTTAGTACCTAAAGACAATCACCATCGTTACTTTAATTTATATATGCATGGTAGGCTATTCCTACTGAAGCTAGGTATTTATGTACACTATTATAGTGCCTCAGAAGTATATCTGCTACTACTTTAAACGTTACCACCACCCGCACAAAACAGTTTGACAACCGTGTATTTTCTGTAACTGGGGCCAGGCAGTGGAACGACTTGCCGTCTTCGGTTGCTAATCAATCCACATTTCTCTCTTTCAATAAAGCTCTGAAGACAGTTCTCTTAAATAAGGCCTTTAAGTAATCCTCTTTTTTCATTTTTCTGTCTTGTTGCCGTTTTTGTTCATTTGTATGTTCCATTTTCCCCTTGTAAAGCGCCATAGAATATTGTTTTAGTTATGGCGCTATATAAATGCCTTATTATTATTATTATTTACATAAATTTACATATATGCAGATTTCTTGTTTTGCTGCATGGTGTTCTGATCCTATGACACTAATACAAAATTTTGAATAATTATGTTTTGTGTATTGGTGACTGATATTTACAGAACCTTGTAAATAGTTATCTGACATTGTTCCTAGTTCAATCATGGTGGACTAAAGTAAAACATTATGTTTGCAGCTATCTTTATCTTTCTCTTAACGGTGCAAAGTAATATCACAAAATTAATTCGTGCTTTCAATCATTTCCATATAACAAGACATTTAAATAACTAGGTGATCACACAAAAAATGTGTGGTGTGTAAATATAGGAACAGAATTTCCATACTATCTTTATCTCTTGCTTAAATATTTTCATTTTTATGCATGTATGGAGATCGAGAGAGGCGACCGAAAGTCTTTCTCCTCCAAACTGAAGCAAATTCAAAGCAAACTACAGAGCTCTGAAATACGGTAAAACATTTCTGTGGTAGGTTATTCACACCTGCACTGCTGAACTACTGAAAATTAAAACTGGACGTTACATGAGTAAGCACTGGCATATCAATATTTGTGTTCACAGATATTAAATATGAGTCTCTCTCTTTCATAATCATTTGTATCGCTACCTCCTTCGCAGCATTCCTCAAATAGTGAAGCTCGGGGAATTTCATAGCTTTCTATCGAGACAGCAGTGCCTTGTCGTCTGGGGCCGAGGGTATAGTACATATATAAGTACTGTTAAAGCATCTCGATGCATTTAATTTGATTAATATTTTAATAATTTATTAAGTGTCTAAAAATCCCATTAAAATCTTATCTGGCAAGCTTTCACTATTCAAGTCTGCTACAAATTTGAGAGTAAAAAATGTCAAAGACCTCCTTTTATATTTTGAAAATGTTTCAGTTGCTCTTGTATTTCATTAAAAACCGGTTCTGGGTTGACAAAAAGTTGTCAAGCGAATGGAATCGATAATTACTTACCAATGAATATTCATTAATGTAGTAGGACATCTAAAACTGATCCATTTTTGCAATTACTAGTTTAAGTAATATTGGATATAGGTTTCACAAAGAGGCCACAAATTCGTACAACTCCATTACTGCATCTTACCCTCTTTAAGAACGGAGCCCTCTTTATAATGATCAATCTTAAATATTTAATTGTAATTATCCAGGATGTAGGTCAATAAATACAATAAATAGCTGACTCAATTGCAAACATTTCCTTCATAGAAAACTAACCTAATTTACCATGCATTACTCATCTGCCTTGTATAAACATACTGTGGGGTACTTTCTTATCTACAATACTGACAAACAGTGATAAAACCTTCAGTAGTGCATGAACACCTACAAATGACCTGGTTTGGAGACACCTTTCATCTCCTCCCGAATCAACCCTTTAGAACTGGAGACACAAACCCATCCATCATCATTGGTCTATGTGATAGAGATACAGTACTGTAACTGTCACAACCTCCCCCCCCCCCTTTCTCTCTCTCATGTACAAACCACCTTCCACAACCAGGAGACACAAACCCAACCATCATCACTGATCTATGTGATAGAGATAACTGTCACAAACAACCCCTCACCCCCCTCTCTCCTCAACCCACCTTCCACAACCAGGAGACACAAACCCAACCATCATCACTGATCTATGTGATAGAGATAACTGTCACAAACAACCCCTCACCCCCCTCTCTCCTCAACCCACCTTCCACAACCAGGAAACACAAACCCAACCATCATCACTGATCTATGTGATAGAGATAACTATCACAAACAACCCCCCCCCCCGCCCCCTCTCTCTCCCAACACAGCTTCCACAACCAGGCCACACAAACCTTAGTAGCCATCATCACTGGTCTATGTGTGACAGAGATCATTTCCATGAAAGACAGCTAAGAAAAGAGTTAATTCCATTTTACTAACATGTTAGATAATCACAGCATTAATATGCCTTCACATGCACACAAGGCTAAAGACTTGATCAAGTCTAAAGATGACATTACTGAGCCACATGGGATTCAATTTGTTGTTGTTTTACATTATTTATTACAATGTTTTATTGTAGTAATACTGTAGTCATGCTCTTATCTCATCTAGTTTCATCTAGTTTGGAGTATACTTTCTGTAGTCAGCTTACTAAACATATTACTGTACTCACAGACAGAAAAATCTACAGTCTTCAGAAAGATGAATAATTACCATTTTATTCTGAGACCAACTCCAAGGAATCACAAATGGACAAACGGCATTCACCCAAGACAATTTATTTTGTATTTGAGAGAGAGAGAGCGTGATTTCATTTTATATTCATAAACAAAAATTAAGACTAGAGACAGGCATAAACAACATTCCATCATTGAGTCATTCTTGGTTTCATTCTTTTTTTCAAAAAAGTGTTCAAAGTGTTCAAAAAAGTGTTCAAAAAAGTTCAAAAAAGTTTCAAAAAATTTGACAAAAGTGGCAAAAATCTCAAACTTTCAAAAACATTGGATTCCAATATGGCATTTTCTGTCAGTGAGGAACTACTGTATTCATGACAAGTTTCATCCACCAAAGAAAGTATATTCATGAAGAGAACGAGATAAGTATCACCTCCATTTAAACCCTATAAAAACAAATAAAACGATCATGTACAAAATGGCATCAATAATCTGACCTGGCATTTATTAATCATTATATCTCCATATCAGAACTAAGGTTTAATGCAAGCTTATGTTGGTGAACAATTGTTTATTGCAAAAAAAAAAAAAAAGAACAGATGAAGAGAAAATAAAGAAAGAAAGTAAGTAGAGAAACTCTCTCCAGTAAGGTTCAGACAATGACGGCTGGTGTTACAGTTCACGGTAGTAATCTGTTACTTCCCAGAGACCCACCCCCTAGAGGCATTGGCTATGTACATTCACACTCAAGCATATCTGATGTATGTCAGTTCACACTGTCTGAGTGACACTGATCCTTTTTACACTAATAAATAAATTAAAAATGTTAAAAATACATCATTTCAACATTCATGAAATAAACATAACTTTTCTCTATGTATGAACATATTATATATGTAAGAAGAGAAAAAGTTTTCTTTCTCAGATAAAGTTATGCGACAATTTCATGGCCACGAGAAAAATATTAAATAAATAATCATAATAATAATAAAAACTTAATGAAAGAGATTTCAAAATGGTATAAATATTAGATATACCTCTCATACAGATAGCAATGCACTCCAAGGCTAACAATGCATTGTACTGTAAGTATGTTTCAATATGTGTTAATTTTACGGTCTTTCCAAACACCACTTCCTTCAATACAATGATTGTCTATTTAAATTTTATTCACTGAAACTGCAAAAGCTCTCCCGTTTCATAATAAAGTCTGTTTTTACTCTTTGAAGTTGTTTAGGACTGAATAAAGTGTGGCGTTACAACACGGAGAATGCTTTCCAAGGTTTTCCCCATAATTGTGGAGACAATAGAGTGAGATAATAGTTCAGTCACCGTCTCTTGAATCTCTTCAGAAAAATTTATCAGTAATTTCCCGACTTGACCTTAATATGATGCAATTCATTAAAACTCTTTAACTCAGAGATTCTGATCAAAGTACTATATTTAACTTGAATTTCATGCAAAATATTAAACGTCGCTGCACTTTAAAGACAATGATATCGATCCACAGCGATGATTGAACAAAGGGTGTGTATATGTACAGTATATATATATGTACATGCAAATTATGTCAGATGACGATAGAGACCAAAGTTTGTACTAATAAATTATGCTAACTTCTTGGAACCAAGCTGTGCAAAATAAGCCAAATATGGCTCATGGATATTTAAATATCATGCCTTTGTCCACACTGAATATCATAACCAATCAATGATATAAGAATTCTTGATATTAAAGAGATATTCCAGTGGCAGTATAGGATTAGTATACAGAATAGATTAATTCCATACTGATATATATAGTTGAAATCTTGTCTCCATATTGTTGGTCCTAAACTGGTGATCTGGTTAATTCAGTGTACTTAAAAAAAAGTAACTTATTTTTTTGATGGGCTAAATCCTTGATTCTTCCAAGAAGTGTATCACTGTACAGTGAGTGGCTGATCTGTGAGGTCATCACAGTCGATATTCTTCGGAAAGCTTTCTACGTTCCTTTGTTAATTTTTGGATCACCCTTGCGATGTGATATATTTGGAATACTTGCTTAGGCTTGTCAATTTTCTCTTTTATTTAGAATATCCGTAGAAATATTATTTTTCCTATGTGAATAAAAGTGGGTGCCAAAAAATATATATATAAATATAAAAAAAGGGGGAAGAAATATTTTTCAGCTGAATTATCATGATGACATCGTTCATTCTACTGTTGCCAGATACATTCACAAAATATCACCAAATTTGAAAAAAAAAAAAAAAAAAACTAGATCTATTCTTTGCCCTACGAAACGACATGAGTTATGTGGATTTGACCGAAAGAGGATGCAGAAAACGTCCGGCATATTTGATATTCTAGTCAACAATCCCCAGCCACCGGAATTTCTCTTTAATTAATTGATGAACTAGAGATGGAGATTGAACCAGATGGTCTGAACTGAATCCTCCCTCCCTGCCTTTTTTAAAAAAATAAACAAGGTATTCAATCATCAAACTAATTAATGCTCAACTTTAATCAATCGCTGACAGCTGTGTCTGATTCCATCTGCGTTCGATTCAGTCCGTTTATATAAATTTATCGTCTGAATAATATGAGAACCGTTTGTAATTAAGTGTTTTGATTGGCATAACAAGGTTACAAATAATCCAGGAGCCTATGAGACTACACAACTAATGGAAAGAGATTTGAAGGGAGAACAAGCCTTTATAAACATTCAGCCTATCAAATGACCTGAAGATAGCATCAATTTATGGTCTCCGCTATCGCATTTATTACGAGCTGGTGGGAAGAATCGGTGAAGTAGGTCGTTAGTAAGTGATATAAATTGTACCACCGGGACATGATCTGTCCAAATCTAGGTGGCGAATGAAAGTAATTCCAGAGACTAGTAATCGGCAAAGACAGAAACAAATAGTTCCCACAAAGCCTCCGAGTTTATAACTCATCTTCGGAAGAAATAGCGGAAACAAATGTTAGAGTTGAACTGCTGTCTATGCTTGTATCTTGTGCCTCATCAATAGCTCGCTACATCATAACCACTGGAGAGTTACAGCTAAATGGCAGAATAGTTTTGCAATTTCTTCTGATGAGGGAGATGAGTTGAAGCTCACTGGTGACAGTGCCATGTCACAATCTGATGCTGTTGAGACTGAATGCATCATATCACACTATGATGCTATTGAGACGGAAGGCATCATATCACACTGCTGCTATAGAGACAGAAGGCATCATACTAAGATGCTATTGAGACTGACATTGTCAGATTGCAGTCTGATGCTGAATGTGCCATGTTACAATCTGATGCTATTGAGACTGAATGCATCATATCACACTATGATGCTATTGAGACGGAAGGCATCATATCACACTGCTGCTATAGAGACAGAAGGCATCATACTATGATGCTATTGAGACTGACATTGTCAGATTGCAGTCTGATGCTGAATGTGCCATGTCACAATCTGATGCTATAGAGACTGAATGCATCATATCACACTATGATGCTGATGAGACTGACAGTGTCAGATCGCAGTCTGATGCCATTGAGACTGACAGTGCTATTTCTCAATCTGATGCTGTTGAGACAATCATTATATCACAATCTGATAGTAGTGAGATGGAATGCATCATATCACACTATGATGCAACTGTGAAAAAAGGTGTCAGATCGTAGTCTGACGCTATTGAGATGCTTTTTGTGACTGAAGGCATATCACAATCTGACGCTGTTTGAGACTGAATGCATCATATCACACTTATGCTAATGAGACTGAAGGGCATCATATCAGTCTGATAGTAGTGAGACTGAAGGCATCATATCACAGACTGATGCCATTATGACTGTCAAAGGTATCATGTCATAGTCTGGCCTGAAGGCATCATATCCCAATTTTATGCCAGTGAGACTGAAGGCATCATATCCCACGATGATTCTATTGGGACTGAAGGCATCATATCAGTGTGATGCTACAGAGACTAAAGGCATCAAATCACAGTCAGATATTACCAAGATTTAAGGCATTCATCTCATATGATTAAAATGAAAGTTATAATTACAACTCAGTCTAATACTATGGGGGCATCACACAACGATATTGCAGGCATCATGTGACAGTCTGACGCTACTGAAATGGAAGGCATCGTAATGCAGTCTACTGCTATTGAGATTACAGGGTACAGTTCACACTGTACAGTTCAGTCAGATATTATTAATACTGCAGGCATCATATCACACAGTCTGATACTTGTTGAATGCAGACTAGATAATAAATGGGACTGAAGGCATCATACCAGTCTCATACCTCTGTATTCTTTGCTTGTATCATAGATTATGCATCATCATCATACTTCTATTCTTCCCTGCGATGAACAATCTCAAGAATTTTGTACGTCATCGAAGACACGGCACTACATATCCCGTTTCAAAGACTTCTTTAGATCTTGCCTCAAGTCGACCATTCTTGATCAAAAACAGAATTGTTATACTTCTTGTTCTTCTTCACGTTGTTAACCAAGCCCAATTCAAATGTCTAAATGCTCATTGCAAGTGTTCCCCGGTGAAAGTTCTTTCATTTAAATTTCACAATCGAACTCGAAGGACTGGCAACAAGTTGGCCATTTGATCTCCTCTGGGCATGACCAAGCCACCAAGGTACCTACAGTTGGCTCTTCTAAGAATTCTCAAGAGCGACGACACACAAAAGATGTGTCCGCCGTGCAGAAATGAGATTCAGAAAAATCAGGTTAAGTTGCAACAGCCCGCTTGTCAGCATTATGTAAATTAGCAGTAATTGATATTGAATAAATGGCCTCTGCAACTGGAAAACTCCTTCAAAAATGCTAGCCATCCTGGCTTCCATCTTGAGAGTGTTTTCACCCAAAAAGGGATTAAATTCCAGTCAAAGTACTTCGAAGAGAGATAAATTCTAAATGGCCACTAATTTTTTACAAGTCACGCTGGTGGATTACCGTCAACTCGGTAGAAGAAGCCAAAGTTAGTTCCTATTTATTTGAAAGGTGAGATCTGTTTAATCTCGGCCATAAACGTCCATTTAAGGGAATTAATTTTTTGTTTTTTTACCTTTATGGAGATGTATTGAAGCAGTTGACAAAAATGCATCTGAGAAATAAGTTCAAAGATATATACAATTGCCCTGGAAACAGCTCTTTCTGAAAGCTGACAAGAAGTTGCGAGGGGATTGTAAAACCCGGTGAGGAGGAGGAGGAGGAATGGAGGAGGGTGGTGGGAGGGATCCACAACCAACAAGCCTCATTCTCAGGAAGAGGTTTCCAAATTTAGTTTTCAAACTGAGGTCAGAGTAATGTTAATTTGCATGATAAATGAAAGATCAATAAGGTCCTATAAGTTTTCAGATAATATCCGGTGAAGAAATGATTTGGGCTATGGTTAATCTCAACAGACCAACTGTTGCATTCATAAAAAAAACTTGTCGACTAAACTGACATTCAAAGAAACAACTTGCCGAACTGTATTAGCATGTGTTTGATACAAAGGAGATGATTGAAAGTGTCCTTACTGTGTAATGGCTTATATAACATAACTTAGTTAAGGTCTTATTGGAGACAAAAATGCTTCAAAAATAATCTTTTTCCTTAAATTGACCTTTGATTTATATCAGAAAGAGCTTTGAAAGTTTTTTGATTCACTATGTCTGTGTCAAGATTCTTTACAGGTCAATAATATGAAACTTAATTGAATTAATGAGGTAAGGTTTTCTGAGTTAAAATTTGACTGGGGAGTTTTGTAGTAATTTAAGCACCCCCGCCCAACTTGTTAACCAAATCAACAACAATGTTAACCAAATCAACATCACTGTTAAACCAAATAATATATAAACAATATTAACCGAATCAACATCACTGTTAACCAAATCAACAACAATTTTAACCGAATCAACATCACTGTTTAAACCAAATCAACAACGATGTTAACCGAATCAACATCACTGTTAAACCAAATCAACAACAACATTAACCGAACCAACATCACTGTTAAACCAAATCAACAACAATATTAACCGAATCAACATAACTGTGACCAAATCAACATCACTGTTAAACCAAATCAACAACAATGTTAACCGAATCAACATCACTGTTAAACCAAATCAACAACAATATTAACTCAATCAACATCACTGTTAACCAAATCAACAACAATTTTGACCGAATCAACATCACTGTTAAACCAAATCAACAACAATATTAACTCAATCAACATCACTGTTAAACCAAATCAACTACAATATTAACCGAATCAACATCACTGTTAAACCAAATTAACAACAATATCAACCGAATCAACATCACTGTGGAACCAAATCAACTACAATATTAACCGAATCAACATCACTGTGACCAAATCAACAACAATATTAACTCAATCAACATCACTGTTAAACCAAATCAACAACAAATCAAATCAACAACAATTTTGACCGAATCAACATCACTGTTAAACCAAATCAACAACAATATTAACCGAATCAACATCACTGTTAAACCAAATCAACAACAATTTTGACCGAATCAACATCACTGTTAAACCAAATCAACAACAATATTAACCGAATCAACATCACTGTGGAACCAAATCAACTACAATATTAACAGAGTCAATATCACTGTTAAACCAAAATCAACAACAATATTTACTGAATCAATATCACTGTTAAACCAAATCAACAGTCGATTAAAGTCCTTCTCAACAAATTATTTCTTGAAATCAACAACAGTTTTAACCCAAATCGATACTATTGATGCAAAAGTGTCAACCGCAGCATTAACCAAATCAACAGTATCATCCAAATAAACAACCGTATTGACCGCATGTTCTATCGTTATGACGACTCAAGAAGGTACTTTCAATACAGAACTTGGAAGCTAATACATCACCCTACCCTGAAGGCAAAGTACTAAAAAATATTGGGAAACACATAATATAAAATTGTTGACTTAGGTAGATGGCAACCTGCACAGATTGTTATGTATAGTTATTCATTATTTTAGATACGAATGCAGCCTTCCAAGGTTCCTTTCAGCATAATGAAAATACATCTTCCATTAAAATAAAGTACTCATGTGCAACAAGCTAATTCAATTTAAAAACTAATGCGAGGCTTGGGACAAAACGGGCGGAACATTTGCGGGAAAACGAGAGAGGAACTAAATCATAGGCTGAGAAGAAAAAAAAAATTGGAAACATTCAAGTGAGATTCATCCACATGCATCTGCGTCATCCCTTTCTACGAGCTTTCTCTGGATTCATGATTCGGAAAATTGCGCAGGAATCCAAAGTTCCCTCCCTAGCGACAATAAATGTGTTACAGTAGGTATGAAATGATAACTACATAATCTGAATTGCAAAGAGGCATTCCAAATGGAAATATAATTGGAAGTTGTGTACCCTGGTGACGACAAAGCACACTGGCGCAAAAGTCGCGCACATACTAATAGGCCGAGAGAGGTGATTCTGTCCTGTGACCAGCTATATTTTAATCACACTGGATGTATGCGATGTGACATTTGATACTCTTTTTTATAATCAGACCTTTTACCCAAGAATACACCGATGTAACACTTCACATCAGCGTGCAATAAAGCTGATCGACACTACGAGGTATAGACTTTGTAATACTGCACGCTAACGCTTTTCCAGGCTTGATTTCCTGTTCAAGTTCATCGATTCTTTCTAATTTACATTTCTAAATACGTTACCGGAATGTTTTACGACCACCGTAGTGGCATTAATTTCTCCGGGGCGCAAGGAGCGAGACTTAACCGAGACGTATTTTTCTCCGCAGATCGTCAAACCGGAGCTACTTAACCACGATGGTGGAACGGAACTAAACGTTGCGTTTTACAGCCGTCGAGTTTCCGTTCTCATCTCCGTAACCAATCAGTGATTACCCCGAGGGGTTTAGGGACGACACGTTGACAACAGGATCTCAAATGACGTTAGCTGGGAGGTAAAACGTGCAGAATACTGACCGATGAGGGGAGAATCATCCTCGGCAGTGATCACAATATACTAAATCCAACGTGATTGTGACGTGTTTCGAGAACCCTACCGTATGATCTGTTAGAGCCAAAACAAGGTTGATGTACTATGTATTAATCGTATTTAGATCACTAGTGTTTTAACGTGGTGGTAAATGCTGACCAGGGTAACAGGTCCAAAGGTATTCTTTATGCCACATATAACTACAGTTAAATAAAGCTAAACAATTTTAATACAAACTAACACACACGAAAGAAAAGTAAGTGACGATAAATTTTTAAACTGAGTTTCCCTCTGTTATCCCACCTTAATACTTTTTTGTTTCCGAAAAAGAATTACATTAATCTAAAGTGTATTAAACTTAATGAATGCTAGTGAGCTACAGTATGCCGCCTACAATCATATCTATTGTACATGCATTCCTTCACTCCCTGCTGTATTCCCTAACCCCCCTGTCCCCCCACCCTTGCCATTTCAGTTCTACAGTACATTCAGCATCATATTAAGAAGCTTTCTTCGTTGACAGTATTTTTACACCTTTTCAGGCTTCTGCATATATATAGTTAAATGCTTCTGTAATATAAAGTTAAATGCTTCAGCTATATATAAAGTTAAATGCTTCTGCTATATATAAGGTTAAATGCTTCTGCTATATTAAGTTACATGCTTCTGCTATATAAATTTAAATGCTTCTGCTATATCAGGTTAATTGCTTCTGCTATATAAAGTTAAATGCTTCTGTTATATAAATTTAAATGCTTCTGCTATATCAGGTTAAATGCTTCTGCTATATTAAGTTACATGCTTCTGCTATATAAATTTAAATGCTTCTGCTATATCAGGTTAAATGCTTCTGCTATATAAAGTTAAATGATTCTGCTTTGTAAAGTTAAATGCTTCTGTTATATCAGGTTAAATGCTTCTGCTATATAAAGTTAAATGTTTTTGTTATATAAAGTTAAATGCTTTTGCCATATAAGTTAAATGCTTCTGCTATATAAAGTTAAATCATTCTGCTTTGTAAAGTTAAATGCTTCTGTTCTATCAAGTTAAATGCTTCTGCTATATCAAATTAAATACAGGACATTTGTTTTCTTCAAGCTGTGAGATTTTGAAAAGTGTAAAGAGATCGGCTTGAACTACACAGCTGTAGCAGTATTATGCTCACTAATAGGTCTCTTTTTAATAATAGTTTTGGCATAATTTTATCACTTTCCTTTCTGTCATAAAGGTTCTTAATGGGGATTTTATCATCACGTAGGGAGAGCATTCAAAAATATTCTTCAAAATGAGTCTGACTAAATGAATACTGGCTTGGAATTGGATTGGAAATGAAGCCTATTTTACAAGTCTATCTTGCTATCTGTCTGTCATGTCTAACTATCATAGGCTAATATTCTACACAGGAGCTAGGCTTTTGATCCATTACAACATTACCAGAAACAAACATCTGTTTAATGGCATTGATAAGCTTCACTTCACAGACAACAGGGGCTAGATGAGATCTCAGGATCAGTAAATCCAAACACCTAGTCAGCAGCAGCCACAGCATGATTAATGTGGTCACTCCATCAAACCTGACATCTTGAAGTACCGATAGCTCTACAGAAAACTAATCAGTTCTGCATGAGTACCAAGTAAAGCAAGGGACCCCCAAACCAGGGGCTAGTTTCAAGACTGAACCCAATGATGAGGAAACATAACATTTGTGTGTGTGTGTGATTAAATCTCAATGTTACAAGGTACATTAAAGGCATGCTCTGTTTATCCTGCAGAAAAAAAGGGGTGGTGGGGGGGGGGGAACATTCTACGGATGATGAAGTCCCTCAGAGGTAATTCTTTGCACAAGTCTTCATTCCTTAAAAGGGGGGTAAAGTAGGGAATAATTTATCCAGGTAATATGTACAGTAGCAAATTATGCTTTGTGAAAATGGACAAATTTGTACACAAATACAAAGATATATATTTATATAGTAGATATGTTTACACAGGATCTTCATATATTGATTGTCTTACTGTATGATGGGCAAAATTGATGAATCGGGAGATATAAAATGTGAGCACTGACAAAATATTCCTAGGAAGAGTTTATTTGATAACAGCTAATATTGGTATGTAGTACATAATTTCAGTCCCAATGTGGTTCTCCTGATAAAAAGGAGAACATTTTTCTGTTTGATTATTTTTTAACCTCAAACACATTGCTTCAAGTCAAAAGCAGAAGTGAAACCACAATCAATACGTACACTAACTATAAGTTTGTGATTATAACTCATGTGTGTAATGGGGTTGTTTCCCCCTCAAGGAATTCAACTGTCTCTTTGTGATAGTTACAGCAACAAACTAACCATATATGTTTTGTTTTCGTGGATAATATATTGGAAATTGTGTCAATGGATACAGAGGCAGCTGCTATACAAACATCTATCCCTTTCCCCCCCCCCCCCTCCCCCTGATTTATCCACTCATTTTCAAGATACTCTAGCCTTCAGTTTTAAAAGCCATTGTATGTATACAGCAGTTTCTCCGAAGGTAAACAGTTCAATCACTAGGTCCCTTAGGCGTAGAGCTCTTGACCCATATATATGCATGTGCGTGTCTGATCTGGTACGCAAGCCCATTCTCCACACTTATACATAATTCAAACTCGGGCTAATTTGATGGTAATGGCAGAGGTTCACTGAATTGCCGTCGGAATTGCCGTTTAATGCTCCAAAAACAGGGTATCATCATCTCCGTAGTCACCGGCCTGCATCGCCCGTCACCGTGCGCCCTCATCGTTGTCAAACCTTTGTGACACTTGATGAAATCTGCACAGTTTGCATCATTAACAGCTCTGTCTCCGAGGGCGATATTTTAGAAGGATCCTTTAAGTACATCGTGGCTGTACGAGGACCATTTCAATAGATACCATTCAAAAATTCTACAGTACCAAATCACCCCCTTCCCCTGAGGAGGGTCTTGTCTTATATAAGAGTAGAAACCCTCAGAGATGTCACAATAAGAGGGAAAGCTACCGGTTTCAGGTACTTCAGATCCAGTCCAGTTGTTTTCAGTTTAATTGTAAATTATCTGGAGCTACACCTTTCAATGATTATAAACACTCCTCTTCACTCTCTCTCTCTGTCTCTCTCTCTCATGAATGTAGAACTGACATGATAGCGCAACCGATTCCTTTACTATCTCCATGGCGATAAGACGATATGTCAAAAGAGTCGAGAGTTTCTTACCGAATCGTGCACCGAGTGTAAAGAGCTGTATTTTTAGCGACATACAAAGTCTTCTTTAATATTAACACGGAGATCAAATCGACTGTATATTGATTGCATGAACGTATGCCTGGTTTAGTCACGGAGATTAAACCGCACCCTGATAACGATTTCATGAACAATCCAGCCGTATCGTTTTCACTGTTTATGGAGCACATGGAATGATGGGTGTACATCCCTCCCTCCCTCCCTCCCCCTTGTTATGATTAACGGACCATCCAAGCCCTATGAATCACCTCTGTTATTGAGGTCATGCATAGGGTACAACTGTGGTGCATGATTTATCTTATGGACCCCACACGTTCCCCCAAACCCCCACATTCCTTCATATTTCCTTCTCACAATTTATGGATGGTTCACGCCCTGAGATGTACACCTGTCATTGAGGATGTACATAGCCTATCCTGAACCCTCTCCCCCAACCCACAGGTTTATGATTTACGCCCCATCATGACTTACCTCTGTTATCGAAGACAGACAAGTGCCGTGATCATAGCAGGGTGTGTCCGGTTTATCAGGAGGGTTGCATCTGTTTGCTTTCACTGTTACATTTAGACGAAGACCAAACTGACACTGGAAGAGGGGGCTGTCACTGCCCACTGAAAAAGAGAAGAGAGACGGGTGAGCAAGGAGCGAAGTAAATAAAGAGAAAACAAAAAGAAAATAAATTCTTGAGGAGAGGTTGTTGTTAGGAAATCTTCGATATATCTCAAATATAACCAAGACGAAATCCAAGAAATCCGTGTGATGACATTTTTAATGGTAGAATGAGAAGGAAGGGCAGTGACCGAGGGGGTCCGGTCATAGAGGGCAGTGTTAGTATTTTACCAGGACTTAATAGGCACGGTAGAACAAGTTGCTAAGGTTGTGAGGAGACAGGTAAGCGAGGAGCGAAATAAATATCAATAATCACAGCTGCAACATTGAAGAATGGAGTTAACAATGCCATCTGAGGTGAGAGATTTGAATTGGAAAAGTTTTGTTTTGTATCAATCTGCTGTTTAAGCTAACATGAAAACGAAGCTGAGTGATACATTGAATGTTGAACTAAGATTGAAACAAAATTTTGAATTAACTGCAGATCAGAATATCCATTAGGTGACAAATTTTAGGGCTGTGGCTTTCAGCATTTGCAACCTTTTTTAATACTATATGACAGGTTAATATATCTAGGTAAAAATTCAAGGGATTTATTTTGCAGACCAAACAAATGGTTGCTTTAAAAGCATCTCAAGATTATAAATACATTTCTAACTTTACTTCATAATGCTGGCAACCCACAGTGTGCTCCTGTTCTGACGATTAAATTAACATCCTGGACAGACCCTTTCATACCTGACCTTTTGTTTTAAGCAAACCACCGTTAACTTTAACATCTCATTGTTTAACGTTAAGTCGCTGTTAAATTGCCAGCCACGATGTTTCCCTAGATCTGAAGCTCTACCATACACTACGTCGTGGGAGTAATTTGTGAAGCCCGATATTCCAATTATACGTCAAGGATCCGTAATTATTAGAGGCTTAAAAGACAAACACCAAAGTCAATAAACTGAAGGCAAAAATCAATGACTCCTAGAGGACTTTTGTTAATAAGAGACAGCGTCTCCGAAGATAACATCAACAACGCCTGCGTTTTTCTTAAATCAGTATATTATAGAGATCTTCGACATAATCTAAGAAAAACAAGAAAAAAATTGCATTCTCTGACAATTCAATCTGGATTCAAATAAACAATTTTGTTTTTTCAATTTAAATAAGTTTTTAAGGTAGAATTGCTATTAATACACAAGTTCCCTGGGCGTGTAGACACATATTTTTATACATTTCTTCATCTCGTTATTTTGGACACTTTTAACGTGTAGGTTTCAAACTTTTCTATCAACCAATGAGCTTGCAGCATTCTGCACAGTAACAATGTAAATTATATAAACATATTAAGAAACACATAGTAGAATGCATTTACTTAACATCAAAAACATACCACTCTATTCCAATGATAGAAAATAATGTACAAACTATGTGACAAAGTCACATCCAATCCATAGATGTTGTAATGTTTTCATCATTTTATGTTATTTGTGAAAAATATCAACTACAGAAAATACAAACAGAAACGATACTTACGGAAGTTCTGTTTGAGGAATGTCTATCTATATATTAATTTAATACTGTTAGGGATACAATTCAGCACCTACATGCACATGGAGGTGAAAACAAATATCACAATCGTGCGATCGACACCTCGTACCATATTCAAGGGTTCATTTTCTGTAGATTTGTTTAATATTTAAACGGAGAGTAGGATGTTGAGTATAACACCCAAAATAATTTTCTTCAAAGTTTACAAGCAAACATGCTGCTCACACATCTGCTGGTAGGATTACCACCAAAAACCCCCAAAACTGCCTGTGATTGCAGGCTTTTGACATTATTTTTCCTTATAGCTTGTCGTCAACGCGATGATTTGCACCGTGTACGTGTGTGTTAACCACTCATAATGTTTTCAAATCTTGTGAAGCCAAAACAGTTTGTTCTTTAAATTTTGAACTTTTTTGCATCTAATTTCCTTTTTTTTTTGGCTTTTGTTGATTTAAATGTGGTACAGTAATATTATCATCTTGTGAAGTAAGGCAAGGAGAATACCATATGGACATCTACTGATCAATGGAAAATATGTTTCCACTTTGAGATGCAAGTTTTCCGAGCTATGTGAAGAATCACCCTATTTAATAGAAAAGTCACAAACTGAGAGCTTGACAAAATTCTGATCACTTGATAGTACCTTAAACGCACTTAATAGTACCTTAAGCACACTGTAACTTATATATTCACCAACCATTCAGTAGTGTACCTACAACACTGTACGGTCTTAAATGTGATAGTTAAGAAAGAAGTACATTTGCTTTTGACTGAAGAGACATTTTAGAGACCATTGAAGTATAAACCCAACTAACAGGTGAAAAAGGAAATTGCCTAATACACTTTGCTTTTTCTCTAGATACAAAAAAAAAGCCAAAACGAAAAGAGGTAATGTAAAATTAAGTTTTACGTCACGCAACCAACCCTTACAGCAGAATGCACATGGCATGCATAATTTGACTGTTAACCATGCAAATTACGAGGCATTTCTTTTCCCTTTTTTATTGTTGATTCATATTTACAAAGTAATCCTGCCGTAAGGTAAATTGGTCGATTCTATTCCATGAATTTCAAATGTAAACCTGTGAAAAACCATTGAAACGATACTCATTAAATTCACATTTTGAAGTCGAGAGGAGAAGAAATCACGAAAGATGCATCGATGCGTGTCGCAGCCACCATTGGCAAATATTGGCACGTTGTCATTCAGTCATGGGCTGTTCGAGTTTTTCTCTCAAATTACAATATAATCTTACAAAATGAGCTGCAAAGCCATTTATAAAATCAATTAATCAATACAGTCTATTTATTCAACAGGGAGTTCATTAAAATGTGCTCCAACTTAATCATCAAAGTATAAAATGAATCATGTAATAGGCGATTAAAATTTGCAAAAATTATTCAGAAAGATTTTGGATGCTTAGTCAAAAAAGTGCATGAAACATTTAAGTTCATGGTAATTGTCAATCACGGTGAACACATATGACAGTCAATTTTTCCATATTCACTGGAAGCAAAATGGACCTATCCTCACTCAGACAACAGGCATTAAATTTATCCATATTGGACCTTTCACACTAAACTATTCAACAACCATTCACTTTATTTGATACCCACACCTGACCTAAACTACACAGTGCAAACTTTTGACAGTTTACCTGTTGTCCGAGACGACCAAATTTCTGTTCGAACAACCAAAATCAGCTTGGGTGGTTGACCGAAGACGCACAACGACTAGTTGTTTACGTCAAATTCAGATTTGCATTGTAATTTAATACCCCCCACAAAGGTAAAATGTTAACTTGATATCACCCCCAAAGCTGGTGTTCTATTCACCAAACCTACACATCTCTTGTACAGTATAAAGTACTGTACATATTGTTTACTGCTACTTTTTGGGACGACCAAATTTCCTTTTTCGAATATAACCAAAAATTAAGCCTGGTTGCAAGAGGGACAACCAGAAAAAAAAAAAACAAAAAAAAACAACAACATAAAACCGCTATATGTATCTAAAAACGGCTGTTTTTTTTTGCTAGAATTGGATTTAAACCAGACTGCAGATTACAAGTCCTATGCCCCTTCCAACTGAGATCTATACAGTTTTTTCTTGTTGTTTATTTTCTTCCTTAATTACAAGATTGTTCTACTATGTTCACGCCTGAAGGCTTCCACGGACACTTCCGTTCACAACTACTGTATGTTTTCTCATTACTCATAAAGAATCCAGTATAAATTGTTATGATATGTAACCTGGTTGTGGCAATACAACTACACGAAACGTAATCTGAATCTTTTCCATGCCTTAATCCTGTATCAGCTGCTCCCTAAAATTGTTGTAGTTTCATCTCTGATTTATGAAAACAATCTCTCTCTTGGCTCACTGAAAAATGGTGTACCATTGGACTTGCTTGTGAAAGACAACAACTTCTAAAATAAACAAATTGCATGAGGGAAAATTCTCTGCAGAATAAAAATTAATGGTCAATTAACTCACTAATTACTGATCTTTCCGAGAGAAACAAAAATCTATATAAAAAGACTAGTTTCGCCATGGAGACTACCGATACTGCTGAATACCACAAAGTAGGTCAAATTGTTACTTGAAGACGGTGAAACGTTCAAAGACAGGCAGCCAGTTCTTTGAACCTTTCCATTTCAAAAAAAAATTACAGTCATGGAATTTTAACAAGTTTATGACTTTGGAGATTTTGTTCAATATCTTTAATCGGCTCTATCCGGCTGTAACACTCAAGGAGAAGCCAATTCAAAATCTCTTTCTGTTCGCTTCTGGGCACTTTCAAATGCACATCTGCAAAAAGCGGCATAAAAATTGACGCTTTGCATTTTAAAACATGTGTGGAAATTTTTCAAAAGGGAATATTACTTTGCTTGTTTTCTGACAATTTTGGAGATCTTATCAACATTTTAAGGGGTACACAGTGTTGAAGAGGTGTGAAGTGAGCACGGAATCTATATTGTATGTTAGTTCCACATTGGCTGAACAAAAATTCTATAAAATGCACCTAACATACTGTAGCAATTTTAGAACATTTCAAATTCAAAATATTTGTTGAATTTTTTTTTTTTTTTTTTGGCAGGCAATGAAATAAAGTTGTGATGGTACAGACTGAGAAAAACACAAACAAAGGCAGTACATAGATCAAAATTGCAACCATCATAATAACATTTGCTTATACTGTAGCATTCATGAAAATTTTAAACTTTAGCGTTATTGCTTTAGAAATAATGCAGAATGTGAAATAAAATCTTCTTCTTACCAATGAACAAGTTTTGTCCCTGAGAGAGGTGGGAGTCGTCCACCGTAATGGGGTCACCAGTGGGACTGCTGACTATCGGAGAACCGTACGTGGTTTGACAGGATTCAAAGCCAAGCTGGGAGACTTTAAATGGTTGCATCTCCAACGGAAGCTGGATACCCATATCAGCTAAATGAAACCTGCAAGGATGAAATAAGAGTTATTACAGGGCTTATGGAGAACAATCACAAAACTTTATACCGGGGTCTGGACTGGCCTCTAGGCAGGGTAGAGGGAGGGTACAGTAGTTGTGTGCAGACAGGTAAGGAAGAGAGAAGTAACATAGACTGCCAAATAACAGAATTCTTTCCAGTAGTTTGTATTGGTCATACAAAATGTTAGTGCCAATGGGGGGGGGGGGGAGTAATATTCATTAATGAGGCATCAAGGGTAGTAAGGCTGTACCATGTCAATGAGTTCTAATCATTTCATCAATAATACCTTTAATTACACAAAAGTACGAACTAATTAAATATATTTAAAATTTGATTAATTAATATTCGTTAATGAGGCATCAAGTGTAGCAGGCTGTACCATGTCAGTTAGTTCTGCTCCTTTCATCAATGACAGCATCACACAAAAGTATGAAAAATATAATAATTTTCAAATTTGACTCAATATTCCTTGAGGCATCAAGGGTAGCAGGTTGTACCATGTCAATGAGTTCTGCTCATATAATCAATGACACCATTACACAAAAGTATGAAAAATAAAATATGTTTAAAATTTGATTAATGAATATATTCATTAATGAGGCATCAAGTGTAGCAGGTTGTACCATGTCAATGAGTTCTGCTCATTTCATCAATTACACTTATCACACATTACACAAAAGTACGAGAAATATTATATTTTAAAAACTTCCAATTTGATTGACATGTCCGGCAACATTTCTCCCAGATGGTGTATTGGACTATTGAACAAGGTTAATGCATTCCGAATATGCAAAAAACTAGATCAGTGACCGAACCTCACTGTATTTCCACGAACCAGTTTGTCCTTTTATCAAAAGCAATGTACAGTATTCGGTTACATTTGCAGTCATTGCGATAATATTTTCACTGTCAGTTCTGAGAATAAATGAATCAACAAAGTTCCTCTTGATTCCAATCTTTTGCAAACAGATTTGCACAGCAAATACTACTGTACATAATATATATAGTTTTACTATCTAGAGTATGACAATGCTGTATTAAGCAATGCTAAATTTCTCTACCACAGTACCATCAATGGACAAAGTGTACACTAAGATGTTTTTTTAGCAGAGAAAAGTAACAGGGAGGCTACAAGTGATATGGGATGTTAATCATGATTTTCATCATTACCAAAACATCTTTTATGTTCAATGTCCCGAAGAGTAAATAATCAAACAGAAGAAGAACATAAGTTGTTGTCTTACACTACCAAAAATGTTGCTACTCATAAATTATCAAGAAAGTGTTTTGTACATATATTTAAATATGAAATGTGTGATGACAATATATCCAAGTTGCATACAGGTGACCTGACTCGATCAGGTGACCTGACTCGATCAGGTGACCTGACTCGATCAGGTGACCTAACTTGATCACATGACCTTACTCCATCACGTGAACTGACTCCATCAGGAGCTCCTCTTACTGTATCTACGGTAAGTTAGAACTAAAAAGAATATATTTAGCAGTCTAGATAGTTTCAGTTAGAGCAAACGCAAAGTCAAATTTCCTCGAACCCAACCTCATTCCCCTCCCCTTAACAATTATGTGACACAAGCCCAAAAAATTGAAATAAAACACTCAATTCTTTGCTAGATGCTTTTAATTTTACGCCATATCTGTTGCTCTATTCAACTTTCTAGACGAAATCCAAGGATGACACTTTGAATGATACAATGAGAAGGAAAGGGCAGTGACCGGGGGTGTCCAGTCATAGAGGGCCCACAGTATTATTTTTTTTTTATCAGGACTTTATAGGCACGGTAGAACGAGGTGCTAAGGTTGTGAGGAGACAGGTGGGCGAGGAGCGAAGTAAATGTTACCATTACTGAACTTCAGTAGGTAGATCTACAAGAGGGCTTAAATTGTAGAGAGGACAGGTAGAGTAAATGAAAGTGAGAATTCTTCTCAATGTTCCCTTACCCTGCTAGTACATCTCCCTCTAAGCACCTGTTTTAATCAGCTTTAAAGACTTTAAAATGTATTTGATTGTGCACTTACGTTCTAAACACATGCATGCACCCACAACAACTAAATATTACATCCACTCTACCGTAACAATTCAATATTGATTTACGCTACTATGAATTTTCTGTCAAAAAATTAAACTCAAGTTACTTACAAACTTTATGAATAATGCTTTGCACAAGCAGCTATACAATTTCTTCCATAATTTATATAATTTTGTACCACAGCATGGAAAACTAAAAACTCAGAAACCATTCAGAATTGATCAAAATGATGACAGCAGAAAGGCCTTTTTGAGCCAAAAAAATCAATGGCACATCTCACCACCTGATATAAATCTCACTGTATTCTCTCCTCCTACAGCTACTGTAAGCATAGAGCAGGCCGTCATATCACTCTACAAGGTGTCTACCGACTTCAATACAAATTTATTCTTTACAGTGCAAAACTCTAAAAACATTCAACGGGACACTACGAGCACATAAAAGTGATTCAACACGAGGTCAACAACCTCTCAGAGTGAATTCAAATTAATTCTGCAATTCAACAATGCCTACAAAATGATATATCTGTTGTCATGAAAATAAAAGTAAGGATCTTGAATAATTTTTAATGGTCTGTTTCATCAAACATGACAAACATGAATAACGCACTGCAAAGAGAGAGGATGCATCGATTATTTAAAACATAAGCGATTGTACTGTAATTTTGGTTTCTGACTGTACAATACTGTGTATCATGGAAGGAGATGCGAGAGGGAAGGGAAGGGTAAGCAAAAGGAAAGGGAAGGGGAGGTGAGAGGAGGGAGAGGAGAGGAAGAAGGGATAGGGAAGGAGGGGAAAGACTTCAAGTGGTGTTTTGAATATTGTCTGATTTCTTCTTATGTAGAGTGAAAGTTCTGAAATGAAGTGGAACTGAAATGGTTTGTAAGTGATTGATTAGGGGAAAATCACAATCAATCATCACAAATTAATGACATGAGAGAGGGCGCACTTACAGTACGCTGTACATAAAAGGATGGCAAGCAAACTGAGTCTGAGGTCAGGATCAAATCATCAGAGAACGGATGAAATTTAAGTCATCATAACAACGCAGATTTTTATTCCAAACAGAGAAAATACTGTACATGTACTGTATGTACAACAGAAAGGTCTCATGTGGTCCTTTTGTGTTACAATGTGTTACTTTTCTGTGACATGTATTACATTGTGTTACATGTGTGTAAAAGTGTTACATTCTTTGTTCTTTTAATTTGGTTGGCTATTCTTACAGTTAACATTTGTATCTAGGGATATTGTAAAGTGTAAGAGATGCATTGTTAATGACACTTTTCCCTGGATTGTTGCATTTTGGAGTGTGGAGGATATCAAGATTGTACAGTATAGTGTACTGGACATAACTAACATCGCAAAGACAAAACTGAGTTTAATACCGTCAGCAACCATACATCATGCAGCAACCATACATCACATATATTCATAATAATGCAGTAGAATAATACAGTTGTACATACACTGCTATATATGCCTTCAGTATTGTATAACATCTGTGACCATGATATCACTGTCAATTTTTCAAACCTCGCTCCCTCCCATTCAAGAAGAATGAGTAATCAATCCAGTCTCTGATACTCAATATATATCCTACCATAGTAGTACTAATTAAAATGGACTTCACACAACCACACATATAGATTTTGTATGTGTACCGTAGAGCTCTCTAAAAGTTAGCTACAGTACAACATAGAAAAGAGAGTAACACTCTAGAGGCCGAAACAACAGACAACAAGTCTGTCAATCTGCCCCGCAATATTCTGTTCACACTCTCACCGGACCTCTAGAGGAAAAGGCAGTTTCTTGAATTTTTTTCTCACTCATTTCATTTTTTTCTAAAAGCCTCAACAGGCTCTGTCAGTTTCAGATGTCACTTAGAAACCATTTAATGTATGAACCTGGATCACAAGTAACAAGCACCCGAAGAGCAATGTGATTCATATCGCTTTTAGTAGAAATTTATGATCGGTTTCGCGGTGTTAAAGACGAAGAAAATTCACGTATGTCTGATGCAAACAACTACTTTGACAGTCGGAAAGGTTTATAAATATATTGTGGCCTGAATATGCAAGACAGGAGAGATATTGTGTATCAAAGGCTAGGATTTGATTCATGCATACAGAATCATCGTCAAACAGTGCTGTGGTACTAAATATATAATAGTAACTGTACTTTAATATTGCTGCCCTTTATTTAACAAAAAAGTCGCTGCTTGACATCTCAGTAAGCGAAAGATCATAATTTGGCTTCTTCACTGATTATACTGTGAAATCATATTTAAAAATTATTTCCTGATATGATCAATCTATCTAATTTTTCTTTCTCAATCCTCCCACAAGCAACACACCTTAATTTTTGTAAATGGCGCTGAGCCATTTCCACAACATAACTACTTACACACCTAAAGTTTTATTTTGCACTGAATCTCCACAATTGTGAAATATGACGGAAAACTTCAAAACGGAAGCAAATATATAATACTGATGATTCAGTGATAAAATAATGTTCCTGTGTGTCGTATTTCTCTTTACTTTATACCTTTTATGTTTTTCATTAGGCTTAAAGTTACTAGTACTTAAAATTTAACAGTACATGTGTTAAAGTTCAGAGATTTTTGGCAAAAAAACGTAAACATTCAAACTTTTTCTGGCTGAAGCCTACTTCTGTTTGCGGTAACAATGTCCCCCAGCTGTACTAAATAGTCGCTCAGAGGAGGAACTGGATCCACAAATACACAAATCTTTCTTTGCCAGAAGAGCAAGCCAAGGCAACTTGACTGCCTCTCCCTTCCACCACTCCAGTGGGTCGGCTTCCCATTGAATTGAATTGGTGGCAAGATATGTCCCAATCCCTTTCTTGATCTTCTGCTCATTGGTGAGTTCTGCAGATTGGCCATCAACACCACCAACTTGCCCCCTGCTTTTTCGCCTTTTTCAGCAGATTTGCAAACTTTCTTTTTCCTTGAACGTGATAGCTTTCCTGAGACTTCATTAAGAATAAAAGGGTTCTTGGCTTTCTTTTCCATATTACCTATACATTCTACAATAATACAGTTCTTTGCTTCTAGTACTTCATCGTCGTTGAGGTAATCAATTTTGTACCACGGGTCTAGTAAACATGCTATTTTCAATAATGTGACAAAGTCTTTCCCTTCGTAGCGAGACCGGAAGTCCTCTAACATTCGTCGTTTCATGTCTTTTGTGAGCTGTGTGTCCCCTTCCTTGCGGCAAAAATCTTTGCTTCAAAGAGTGGGAATGACTGAACTAATGGTTACATGATTTTCCCCAGAAATCATGTCTGTAAACCTGGAGACCTGCTCTAGTGCGCTACAAATGCTTTCTAGGACATCTTTGTCCTGCCATGTTGGTAAGAGGTGGCTGGTCTCGGGGTCCATGGCTAGCACCCTTCTAACTGCCTCATCATGGTCCAACAACCTTTTAACCATTTCGTACCGGGACCCCCAGCGTGTAACACTTTCCTGTGAAGATAAAAAATAAAGGGAAATATAATTCAGATTGCGATTTTCAATTATTAATATCATTTTGTAATTTCTTTAATCAAACTGCCTCATTAAAGTGTCAATTGAAAAACCAGGTTATGAATGAAGGCATGCATATCTGATCCATTTTCAAATTGAATTGTTAAAAATCATATCTTTTGATTTGTTGGAATGAAACGGCTAAGGCTTAGAGGTCAAAGTTGAAACTTGAAAGTTATTTTCGTGATAACAGGGAACAGTATGGATGAAAAGTATATATTGTGGGAATTAAAAAAAAAGGGATTCCAACTTCCAAAATGTTATATTATTTGGTAATAGTATATTTAAATAATGTGCATATTACTGGCCAGCTATAGATAAATCTAAATGAGTAAGTATAATTAAATGTTTCTGACTAAATATTTGACAATGTTCCAATCAACAACTGCCATTGAAGTGACCCTATTTCTGTATCAGGTTTTTTTTTTAACAGGGTAAAGTTATTTCATTGACCTCCCCTCAAATACAGATGGTGTAAATTGTGCTTCCATTTTTTTTAGCAAGAGAAATATGTTTTTTATTTTTCACGTTTCACTGAGGAAAATACAAAAAATTCACACTACTTTATTAAATTGAAAAGTTGTTAACATGTTTTCAATATAACTAAAACAAAAAATGATTTAGCTTATCATCCTCCCCACATATTTTTTATCTTGCATAAATATGATTCTAAAATGAAAATTGATATATATACATACCGTTTTAAGTGACTGCAACTTCAGGCCAAGTTCTTCCTGAAATTTTCCCTGCGCTTCTGCCAGCTATGAGAGAAGTGGCTTACTATGCTTTTGCACATCCCAACAGCTCTCGACACCCTGTTATCATCCTTCCAACTTTTGGTCACGGCAAGGTTTAAATTGTGTCCAAAACATAATACATGGTTCACCCCCAGGCTGGTGACAGCGTTGACAATGTTCCCTGCATTGTCTGTGGTTATAGCGACAAGCTTTGTGATGGGGAGATCCCAGTCGCTCAAAACCTCCATGAAAACTTTGGCGAGATTGAGTGCGATATGGTCCTGTGCAACAAATATTGTCGCTAAACACCGGGACTGAAGTTTCCAATTCGAGTCAATGTAGTGAGCTGTTAGGCTCATGTATGGCTCCATTCTTCTGCTGGACATAGATCACTCGTTGCAGAAAAAAAAGTCCATTTCTTTCCCTAGTTCCTCTTTGATGTCCTCTTTCGTTTTATTGTAGAGTTTGGGGATCGCCGTCTGGGTAAAATACTTTCTTTCAGGTAGTTTGTATCGCGGCTCAAATGCACGGATCATCTCCTTGAACCCTCGCTTCTCTACGCTGTATATTGGAAAGTAAATCCTTTGCCAGACAAAACATTTTCCTTTAGCAGTTTCCATTTCGCATCTTCTCGCTTGTATTTGTTGAAAGATGTAATTGGTGTTTGTTGCAGTTTCATTGTTTTTGCTGTACTTAGTTTTGACTGGGCTGTTTCTTTGCCCCTGCCCCTGTCTTCACCTTTTCAAACTCTTTTGGGTGACAACTCTCTAAGTGGCAAAACAAGTTCTATATGTGGCCCCCCCCCCCTTAGCCCCGTACTGAACTTTGCACACTTTGCAGGTGACACGCTCTACATGTTCCGCTTTTCCATCGGGTCCTTTCTTGTGTCCAAGGTAAGTCCAAACTGCTGATTTCTTTTTAGCGGCCAGCAGCAACTCACCCTCTGAACTCCCCCTCCACTTCCCCACTTATATCCGTTTCCAAAACTTGTGTGTGTGTGTATGTATGTATGTATTTTAGATCCTCCTGCAAGCAGGAACTCGCGAAGAAGCCATTATTGGCTTATCAAGGCCGCAAGCTGACCGAAGTCAGTCTCTTAGATTCATATTTGAAGTCCATGATGATGAATTGTCAATTGTCAACAACTCTGTAACTGGACGACATACATTAATCTTGGAGTGACTCAAACTCGGGACCTTATGATTGAAAGGCACCGGCGTTAACCACTGAGCTAACACTCCTTAACACTGAGCTAAAACTCCACATAGCTAACACTATATGGTATGAAAAAGCTGTTTGGATTGAAATGCTTATAAATATTCATACCATGCATTGGAAACTTTCCATTGATCTGTGCATTGCATGCAATGTGATATGAACGAACTTGATACACTGGGCGCAACCTACTGTACTGCACTGTGGGTACCCATACCATAACCTAGGCTATAATAATATACAGACCGGGGAGAAGATGGATTTAAGCTGGATAAACTCCCTGCGGTTTTGACTCAAAATTTATTATTTAATCATTATAATTATTATATGAGGTGAAATACATGATGTAAGTTTTTACACATGGGGAACCTTCACAATCATCGTATCAATAAATAACAAAAATTTCGGAATAACTCTGAGGTCCCGTAACGTGCTAAGCCGAAACAAATTTAATAACCGGTTTGTTTTCCCACACCCGGTAGTATTTACACATTGCACTGTGATCGCGAGTAGTCAATACTGGGATCGGGATACCGGGATTCACTCGACTACCGAGATCCTGCACGACACTATTGACCACTAGTGAACCCAAATGACCTTGACCTCTTCAAAAAACAACAGGCTTCTTGAAATTAATGTACTAAATATGACACTGGTCAAAGATTCCCTTCTTGAGATATCTTGTTTTCGAGCAAGGCGTCCACACACATTTACACACATGTTTGCACAAACACACACTTATCCGCCTACATGACTACAAAGGTTACGATTTCGTCGACACCAAAAAGGAAATTTGATTCCTACAGATGAATTTGTCTGAAACATAAATTTCCTCTAACAATATATACCTGATTGATAGAGCCAAACTTTTCCTTGAATTTCCAGTTATTTCGAGCTATATAAGACATGTTCGAAATCAAAGTTTCAGAGAAATATTAAAACATTCTTCTTTCAGATAGGTAGCTTTTCAACTCTTCCAACCAAGATGAAAATGCACCAGTTAAGACGTTTTCCAGACAATGTGGCTGTGAACGATTGATGTGTCACAAACTCGGAGCCCACGACTAATTGCCGGGATGTGTTCCTGCCCTGAGCCTTCCATGAAAATTAATAGCAATAAATTAGGCTGGAGTCTGGAATGCTTGAAGTAATGCCTGCATTCTATTTACAAGTGAACTTGAGAGAAAAAAAATCTTTCATAAAGAACATTCCTTTATGGGTTTCTTTTTTTTTCTCAGATATAAATCTTCTTTACAAAACAGCTCAGAACATGTACCGTCTTAACATTAATCAGGAATTACCTAAAAATAGAAGCAAGATTTGTATGTCTTTCACTGAATCCCATTCGAAAAGTATGGAGTCTGCTAAAAAATTATGTAAAGTAGAGTGTGACTGGTTGATTGAGTCATGTGACCTTTTCTAGCCTATTTGAACCTGTACCACTAGCACATCCATCAATGGTCGGGGAAGTTTTCTTTGTGGAATGCTTACATGATGGCAGACGAGTCAACAACAAGTCACATGACAGGTATTTAACTATTAACTCAAAGATTGATCTCCTAAGGAAGGGTGCAAGCCAGACAGATCCTCATGCCAGGTTTATTTCAAAAGATCATGGAGGTAGGTATTGAACAGCCCTCTGAGAAAGTCAAAGCATGCAGTAAGCATGCAGTAAGCTTTTTAGGCCTAATTATGCTCAACGGAGTAAACTACCCTATAGGCCCGAATATAAAAGGACGGGAGAAGCCCTCCCACCCCACCACCTCCCAGGGCCCCTAACCTATTGTTATTCAGCAAAATTTGGCACCGTTTACACATTCAAACTTCAAAACTCAATTCAATGCCTCCCCTGATAGTCCAAGCCCACGAGAAACCAGAGTGATCGAGGACCCTCACAGTGGTTACTTTGCCATATATATTAAGAAAATGAAACCATCATTCAATAACTTAGCCAAATTTGAAAGGAATTGTTAAACCTACAGTTATATTTATGTTACACACCAGACAAGAACTGTGTCACAAAACTGTGTCACAAAAAGAAAAGTTGTTTTTATGTCTACAGTGTCAACGTTAGCCCAACTTTGAATAAATTAGTCCATTTGACTACAGTTTGTTAGGGATACAGGGCACAACATAAGTCCCTTACGAAACCATTTACCGGGTTAGTACTGTACTTAGCATAAAGGGAATGGGGGGGGGGAGGGATGGGGGTAGACCAAATTGTGTCAGAAGACAGACGGAGAAGGGTCTGATGGTTGTCAAAGGAGAGATGGTAAGAAGCAATATACGGTAAGAGTTTCTAGAGAGTCCTACAGGTCTAGAAAGTGTAAGGTTATATGATTTCTATATCTGTCTGATACTTTTTTTTGTCAGAATATATTTTGTATAAGAGTTTTTGCATCTCCATACTGTAGCTCCTACTGCAATCAATCATTTTCTATCAAAAACTTTCATCACCTTTATCAAGAGAAAATCTCAGCCCATATAAAGACCAAATTAATATTATTATTTTCTTGGGCATTTACCTTAAGAACATCAACTGAAGTGTATTTTTTGTAAACTCAAGAGATCGTGGGATCTGTCTCTCCCAATACTCTTAAGTGCATCTGGGTAAGCTGAACAAACAATCGCAAACTTTGTATGTTTCTCCTTGAACTTTGATCGTTTACCGCAGAATCGGTTTAAATTAATAGTTTCATCCCGAGGTGATGAGGAGTGAGTGGTTCATGCATGCTTCGATGGACATCATTTGGCCAAATCATGACATTATTAAGTATATATCCACAGAGCTGAGCTATTGGACTATAAGAAATTTATTAGAAACAAACATCAGAAAATACCAGTTTTAATAGCAACCATGGTTACCATAGCAACAAGATGTATGTATGGACATGGAAGTCTCGGTTCAGTAGCCATCTACATCCAAATGTTCATTATGGCATTGATAACCTGAATTTAATAGTTTTGTGATCTTCAATACGAAACCAATTACAAATTCAATTGGTCAGGTAGATGGGAAAGTGCATGAGTAGAGTGCATGAATAGAGTGGAGACATGTAAGAGAGGAAACAAGCGACGACCGATTCATTTGACATCAAGTTCGTTTTTTCACATTCGGCTTCTACAGTGTTATAAGGTTTGTTTAAATATGGAGGAGATCAAAGATCGATAACCAGATCTTCCGATATAGAGATCACTAGGAATATAAAAAGTTTTTAACAAACCATTTTACAGACTGCTACAGTTCTCAATGGTCAGCCATAGTAAACTCTGGGAGTCTGAATGAGTGGTACATTACAATACTGGTTTTACATCACAGGCAATAATTTAGTGTTCAAATTTATGTAACACATTCAAAGGATCTGAATTTTTTCACCTCTCATTTTAATAGTTCCTGTGTAGAAAACTACATCTTTACACAGTTTGTTTACATAGCAACTTGACCATTTTGTATCGCATTTTGCAATACTGGATACATTATTCACTGCATCATCAACAAAAAGACTTGAGGGTATGAATGCCCACGGATCATGATTCGTTGTAACCTCCTAACGAATAAGGGAATAACTTATTCAGTATCCCATAGCTAAATGTATGTATGTATTTATGTTATTTAGATCCTCCTGCAAGCAGGAACTCGTAAAAAGAAGCCTCAATGGCTTACCAAAGCCGCAAGCTGACCGAAGTCAGTCTCTTAGATTTAATGTCCATGATTATGAATTATGTCAATTGTCAACAACTCTGTAACTGGACGACATACATTAATCTTGGAGTGATTTGAACCGGGACCTTATGATTGGCAGGCACCGGCATTAACCACTGAGCTAACACTCCTAAATGCTATGCTAGTCTTTGCTAGATGCTAAAATGCTATGCAAACTGGGCAAATTTGCTACACAAATTTTATACACAGAGGTGTTGCAGTTTTGAATACACTGAAATATACTAAATTACCATTTTTATATTTTTTAATTTTTTTTTATGAGAAACAAATTTCATCAGCATGAAAACTGCTACAGAGATGTTAACACTAAATTAACAATTACCTCAAGTGTCAGTTTAGCATCTTATTTTAAGACACAGGATAAACGAACGGATAAGATGGGCTTACCTTAACTTCACTCCTTCTTGGATCTGCACTGGTTTCAGCTGCACTGGCTGAGTCTCTGTTGAATTCAAACCGAAACAGCTCTCTTGGTCGTGACAGTTAGTCTGAGGAAATAACGAGAGAGCAATGACATTTTCTTTTCAAACTTTAACAGAATCTACAGTCAAATCTGAACAGTTGAATTAATGATCCATATTGACAAAAGTCTTATAGCATTTTTTTAAATTGTACTTTATAAAATTGTTATTCTTTTGCATTAAGTAAATTCAAGTGCACGATTGGAACTAGAAGGTACTCAGGAAGACAGGTATTAAGAGTAGGGACGTAATTAAAAAAAAAAAATCTTTTCAGGTTCAATAGCAATTGCTGGCACTTTATAAACATCAAGTTCTGACCGATTGCTGTTATCAAGTTACTTGCATTTTGCAATATTCCAGGATATATTTCATTTAGGCACATCTGAAACTAAACTTTGTCAAACAGAAATGGGTTAAACATTAACATTCTCTTTTGAGGAAAGACTGTTTTGTTCAATGATCACATCATAATACTTGCCACATAGCTGATGCAATTGAATATGGGTTTGATTATGGACAGCTGGACAAAAGTGATGGACTTGACCTTCAAAGATATGAATAACTTTCTTCCAAGTTTACTCAAATTTGGCTAACTGCTTTGTTATTCCTCATTCCTTAATATCTACTTCAATTTTATATTTTTTATTAGAGAGCTGAAACTTTCAACATCATGCTTGAGAAGGTAACAATAAGTGGTTACCACAGGTTGGGACTACACTATGAATCAAAGCAATTGATGCAGATTGCAAGATAGATCTGTTTTGAATTAGTTTCAACTGATACATTTAAACTTTTTAAACCAGACAAACGAATATCATGCATGTTATCATGAATATTCATCAATCATCACAAAGTACCAACATTATGATGATTTTTGAACTTAATTAATATGGGAAAGCATGTACAAACTATATGCATGAGCTTTTTGTTTATTTGATCAAACTTCACTTTTAAGGTTTATTGCAACAAGTTTTCCTGCAGTGAGTCTGAATTTAAACACAGTTTGCTAACAGAATATCACTGTTAGGTGTTCACACTCGTGACTAAACCTACCATCACACGCACACATACCAAAGCAGCATTTCAAAGCCATTTTCTTATTTTCATTATTCAAATTTCCTGTTTTTGAAATTTGTCATTGTCAAATCTCCACTTTGTGCGTATAATTTATCCACTGCACTGTTGGAATGGACTCTGTATTATTGTTCAGAGAAATCTTAACAACACATAAAAAAAAATATCAAAATCTTTTCTGGTATATCTATTCTGATGGTGTTTGCAAGTTGTTGTGCAGAAGATTGCCAGTTATTATTATTTATTTTCAAACTAGTTCCTCATTACGTGCCATTTTGTCTCCATTTTATTGCAGCCTGTTTTAGGATTCTTCTCCTGCCTCTCAACAGTTCTCTTGTATGGTTGGAGGATGATTAGCTTCACACATTACGAAGATGAAGCAGCAAACCCCCTGAAGGGGACCATGTACTATAGTAGAAGTAGTAATTGGAACTGATGCTAAAAATATTTCCCTGGCCCATTGCTTCATAAAAGGAAGACTACTACATCAACTTCTTCACAAGGGAATAGCTTCAAATTGAGATTCTTCTTTCATAATCAAGCTACATTGTACATATGAAGCACGCATGTAGTTTTAAGTTACCAGCTAATGCACACATAGGTAGCCTTTATAGGTACACTGTAGGGTTAGTGAGACTGCGCAGTTAATCCACTCCGAATGCAGTTTGGATGCTGCAACCTCCATGTTGCCAGGAGCACTGTTTGCAAAGGCTTTAGAGGACTTTAAAGTTATGATTCCCCATCCACCCAAACACATGTTCGTGACAGATTACTTGAAATGTACTTGCTTTACACTCTGTTAAAATTGGGGGCCACTGAAGTACGTTGTGCCCATTTTAGGAAGTAAACCTTATTTGAATTCACCTCACGAAATGGCAACCTTATCATCATCGTACGCTACTCTTAACACATCAAAGAGAGGATGTACTGTGCATTGCAGGTTGGTGTTAAAGTCTTCTACTAGGCATGAGAGACCAGCTGACATTGTGTACTGAATCACCCTATAGAGCTAGTCGGTGTACAATGCACATAGGCAAAATAAACACTTGGATGTTTTATCTAGCTTTATACCGCAGATAAATTCAACATAGAATTCCTATGTGCACATTTATCGCTAGTGAATAATTTTCTTCCAAACACACTGGGAATTGGCTTACCTGTCTCCTCACAACATTCACACTATCGCTCTACGGTGTCTAGAGTAACCCTCTCACTCACTATCCAACAATGACATCCCCCCACCCCACCCCCCAATCCCCTCTGCCTCTAACTGTATGTAAGTGATTATCTAGGTGGACTTTGTTATATACCCAGTAATCTACTCAACTGGCTTCCATCGGGACATCTGCTTCAGGCCCAATAAATATCCTTCTCAATTTCGGTCGGTTAAATTTGATATATTTTTATACACTCATATTTAGGATTCAATAATTACCACGGTTACTTTTGCCATATATTTATTGTTATGTATCATGAAAAAGGCAAGGTGGTAATATCCAGAAATTAATTTCTGTCTTCTGCAAAGTTACCTGTAATTATTTCAGTTACAAAACAGTATATATGCAAAACTAAAAGGCTCTCAATAAAGTCGCTCATTATTGTACAGGTATATAGGTATATTATACAGGCCTCCAAAAGCACTCTGACAATAGTATTTTCTATGATAGATATGAATGGCTTTCATCAATCATTTCCAGTAGAATCTGCGATAGGTCACAGCAAAATGATGTTGTAAATTACCAGTTAATAAAAACAAACTTGCATTTAATAAAGACATGATTTGACCATGAAGCATTACCTTTTCGTAGCCCCACACGACATCCTCAACTAGTCCAGTCAGATTCTGTTGCCAGGCAACATCAGACAGCCCAATCTCAATTTCACACGTAGCTGGCGTCTAAAGCGTAAAAGAAGAGGGAAATTAAAAGAAGAAAATTTGTATATAACCAGTTTGCTAAATTAGGTTAACTTAATATTTTAAATACCCTTAGGGAGGGGGGAGAGAGTGTATGTTATGAATGAATATTACACGCTTAGTTACAGCGGTTAAATAGATTTCACGCTCTTCAACATCTTTAAAGGTTTGTAATTGGTTCCATAAAATCTCTGTGTACCAACTGCATGTTCGTTAATGCTGAAGAAAGGCAATTTTGATGTTTTCTCTGTCACGGGAAAATTGGAAAAAGGGATTGCAACTTAAGTACACAGAGTGCTGTAAAAGACCTTAGGTATTCTATATAATGACGAGATACACTAAAATGCAAACTGTACAGTATAACATATCTACCGACATCTGATTTCTACAGTGTATGAAATACAGTAGTACAGTACATTAACTAATTTGCATGCAAGTCGTATTTAACATGACATATTGATGACTGTATTTATAAAGCAGGATGGCACTTAATACTGTACTAATCTAAATGAACTTGCTTTAAGCCAAGAAATTTATGTTAAATTATAGAGACACCTGTCTGTGCGGGATAAACCAGTTTTGCCTCTCCACCGTTGGTTTTTTCTTCCTGTGGATGGGAGGACGGGGAGAGGTGGATGAGGGGGGAATGATGGTCAGAAAAAGTTCCTGCAGAACATGTAAATGCCATACGTTCGAAAATGCTGCAAATGTGTTTAAATGACAAACTGATGTATTGTTACTCGGATAAAACTTGTTCGGAATTTGTTTTTAGATTCAACACCAAGGAAATGGAAATAATGCAAATGACTTCTTTGACAAATTGCCGAGTCTTTCATAAGAACTGCAGTACAGTATGGCATTTACTCTAGTAAATGTCTCTGCTTTGAAAACCTATCTTTCTGATAGAGACTGCTAGTTTCCCTGTATATATATTTTATACAAATATTCACCACACTCACAGCATATTGTGTATGTATAGTGTTTTATTGAATTTTTGGGTTTTCTCTTTGGACTGAGTCACGAGGGTGTGGATATGATCAATGGCTGTTTCAATCAATTCAGTATGTACAGTAGGTGTCCACAGTCTAGCTGAAGGATGACATTAAGAGAATGGACGGATAAACCAGTTTCAGGAGGCTTTTATTCTAACCATATTAGATGCAACAAACGTACAGTAACAATACAAACAGAAACAGGAGAAGCAAAAATACTGTCACAATAGACAACTTGAAGGTGAAACATCAAACTGAGGCCAAAAAAAAATGTGAATCGAGCTCGTACTTAGAACATACTGCAAATAGTACATAGATGATATACGAATTTAAGCACAACTGAGAAATAACAGTTGATAAAGCTGTACAGCACTTGATGCCATGTTGTGCATAGGTTTGTAAAGTCCTGTACTGAATACAGTACAACAACACAAAATCACTGATAAGGTTATCTTTGGCAATGAGGGAGGCAGTGAGGGAGTGTAAGGAGGACTGGATGAGAAGTGGTTGAAAGGACCAGGGATATAAGAGAGAGGGATTTAGTGTTAACATTTTGTGTACATCTATAGCAGTTTTGGAGGCTCGGAATTTCATAGCACTTAAATTACTATGAGACCTGTGTACAAAAAGCAGTACAGTAGTTGACCATCATGCATAGCATTTTCGGATGCGATACCAAGTGAGTTATTCCCTGATCTGTGGTAAATCTTTAAATGGGACTTATGCAGAAAGGGCTCAAAATCAGTACTGTATATATAAACAATGAACATTGATCAATCTGAATGTTTGATCAAATGGATCAATCAATTTGAATATTTGTGAACAGTACAGTACAGTGTAATTGTTACCACAAAATTCCCATTCATTTGGTAGTTTTTGGGGGCAAGTTTGCAAATTGAAAAACTACAGCGAGTATTCCGGAAAATTATACGGTTTCCTTTTGATTGATTTCATTCAAAGTTTGTCCACCAAAATGCAAATCCACAAATGGCATTTTGAAACCTCCACATTTTATAATGGGACTATGTAAACATTACCATTAACTTTAAAGGGGAACATTTATAAGTAAATGTATGGCATTTCCAATCTTCCAATTGAATTTAAATATCACAGACTGCTTTCATTAAGGTGCAAAGTAACCCCACTGGATTTAAAAAAATTCTATCTCACAAAAAAATATATTCTGCACTCTGCAGTGACATACTAAAAAACGATGACTACTGTATGTCATGTGTGGAAAGTTTTGTGAATAATGGCAAATCTTTGGGGAAATTTCCTGACAACTATATTGATGATCTAATTATAACCTACTGTTGTACAATAATTCATAATGGATACATTTCAATACTATAATTATTAATATTTATAAGTAGCTTCATAGGCCGTTAAGTACTACTATATATAAAAATGTTATACTTTTTAAGATAACTTCTACAGTACTGTACATATATGCCTTATGGTATTATAAAAACACTGTACAGTTATACCACTGTACAGGGTTAATACGAGACATATGAATACACTATATATAATATAACAAACAGATTGTTAACTTCAAATGTCAAAATCCTTTCAGCTTCCCTCCATGGAATTCTTTTCCGCCCTCTCAGCATCAATGAAACCAGTAAATGTAATTTCACACCTCTATGCTCATTCTGTCATGACGACGCCTCTAAGTTGTGAAATTAATTTACGTTTAATCCTCAAAGTTATCTCTGGCGAGAACAAGCTTATGCCGAGGAGCTGAAAAGCCTCGGGATAAAAAAGTTACTATCTCCAAAGGCAGATGATGAGGTTTACAGTTATACATATATATATAGCAGCAAAAATAAAAAAAAAGAAAGAAACAGAAAAAAGTCCAGCTTACTATCAAAGTGGAAAAGCTGTTTCTAATCCTTATTGAGTTAGTTAACAAAATGATAGGATACAGCCATATGGTACCCTCGGGAGTGCAGTCACTACATAAAGTTGTCAGGCGCTGTTATTACATTACGGAATAGATTTCAAAATACTAGAAACTTGTTGGAGGCCGACACACGCCTGAAACACCAACAGCGCCCGGTGACAGATAAGCTGAAGGAAAGGGTGCCTTTGTCTGGGGAGATGGACTTTATCATGGACAAGTACAGTATTTATCTTCAGGATCAGGAGAAGTAATCATAAAATTCCTGACTACCTTACAACCAACTTTAATTAATGCTAACACGTGGTCTGACCAGGATCACTTCCGCTGCTAAATAACTTGGAGTCTAATAGAGGGTTGCAAATGTGGCTACAGATGATACGTGTATAGTTTTTAACATTTAATTTGCAGCATCAGAGAGATAAAGCTAATTTCTCCCAATACACAAGTCACCCTTGTCTGAGCCCCAGCCCTCTAACTCCCTCTCCCAACCAAGCATATTTTTGTCATCAAAAGGCAATACGAAGAAATAATACAGGTACTCAATATGAACAGAGGTCTATTGTATGTATGTGAATCATATGGTCGATAGAGGGGGAGGGGGTGTTGGTTGCAGAATTTCTGCACATTAAAAAAAAACATCAATTGGAAAAGCTCTAGAAAACAAATGGGGAAACCATGCAATTTGGAGAGTAGTTGCACGCAAGGCAATCTACATCTTTGTTTTAAAGAATACTTGAAGGGACTTGCTGAAAACATTGCATTACTGCTGTGCTAAGTTTTTTCTTGAAAATTCAAATAGGGTGAAACCTGCCAGTGACCAGAGTTAAACTTAAGAAGATATAACCATGTAAAAAATAAAAATGGATATAAGGTATTAACTGCTTTCAAATGTGTGACGGCTTCAAATATGTAAATCTACAGGAGCTACAGTAATAGTATCAGAATTGATATGTTATAATATGTTGTTTAGAGTCGGTCCAAATACTTGACCAAGCTACCCTAAGTTGAAGCCTGTGAGGAAAACGAAAAATCAAACTGAATTCATCCAGGCCCATTTGTTATTGACAAACTTAAATTTTCAAATGTTGAAAGTTTTCACGGGAACTCATGGTGGTGAACTGAATCTCTTATTTTGATCAGAACAATTTTTGAACAAGTTTGAGCTTACAATACTGCACATATGTCCTTGTGCCACGTTGTAAAGTTTGAAGTGTAGCTAAGATTGTGCTAGAAAGTTATGAAAATATTTTTCATGTAAAGTAGACCAATGCAAATGATATGTGTACAAAATGCAAGGAACTTATTTTGAGCGAGAGACACATTGATTGCGGGTGATAGTTATTGCTGAGTTCCTTTGGTTTTTCAATTCAAATTTATTTCTCATGTCACCATAACTAAGAAAACAAAACACACTGTACTGTACAGTGGAAAATAACATGATATGAAGGATACTAGAAAAAAGAAATACTAGAAAAAAAGAAATACTGTTAACAAGGCTCATGACTATAAAGGAATACAAAGCAATTTAAACAAAAGCAAAGAGGCTTCAATTCAACAAAGATATTGACAGATTATTGACAGTTTATATACACATCAAGTAAATCGGTTTAAGAAGCTGATATGAGATTAGTACAGTCTGTACTGTAGTACCCTTCCATTTTTCAAATATTCCTGACAATAACTTGTCATACTGAAACAGTGAAAGCAATATAAAAGTCTGACGGAGTTGATATTGAATAATATTGAGATGAATACCGATCGAATGCTTCCTATTTTCATGCTGGTAGGGGAACACAACTGTGATTTTGACATTGGTCTAACTCTAACAACATGTATCAAAATTCGACATGGGCGCAAGAAAATAGGGGAAGCATTAACACTAAAAGTAAAACATTCCTCTGTGGGCCTAACGAGTAACGGTAGGCCTAACCCTGAGAAAGTTCGATATACTCACTGGAGAAGGTGAAAGTTCCACGAGGGGTTTACCCACTGAAGCTTTCGCTCCTAATATGAACGACGCAATAGACAAAATAGATACACACTCAAAAAGCCCTTCCATCTTCTAGTCAGAAATAAGTTCTTCGGATCCGCATTCTCTGCAAAGCTTAGTTGTCCAATCCAGCACGGAGCACTAAGCTTACTGAACGTCTGCTCTGCGGAGTCGCGAGGTCCTCATGTAAATAGTGAAAATTTGAATGGATACCACAGTAAGCAGCAGCTCACAAATACCGTTGAATCAGTAAATATACAAAAATTTCTCTTAACGATTTAAATCACTCGTTGTTAAACAACAACCAAGAAAGTGAAAGTTACTATTCTACAAGCAACTGTTGTACGAAAACAACTTGAAGCTTGAACAAACTTCACAGAGATTTGTGTTACCGTTCGTCCCGTTCGTCTCGTCTACGATAGTAATGGTTGAAAGGATTGATGAATTGGACAGCTGAGACGAAAGTACACTAAGCGTGTGGTTTGTTGATTATAACTGAATGCACAGATGAAGTAGTCAGGTCCCTTTACAATGAACACTTGTTGATAGTTGTAACAAATTGAAAGTTTTTTTTGCAATGTTGTTTAATCAAGAAAGGTTTAAATATGTGAATTCAAATATTTATGTTTGTTAATATGAAAAGAAAATTCGACACCTGCCAAAAGAAAAGATGACAAGGTTGAAACGTTTCAGTTCTTATCTTGCCAGTCGACACTTTCTTCTGATCTTGCCAAAGTTGTTAGCCATGGAGCGACGCCGTTCCTAATTGATTGTTTATAGCGACGAGCTATTCAATAAACTTACTCCTGGAAACCGAACTTTCAAAATGTCAAGCTATTAACTTAATGAAAAGAGATATCGTTGGTAAAACTTATTTCACTCAAATGAAAAACATGAAAATGACAAAAAAAAGTGAGAAAAAAAATCTCAAAATCTACCGTACAGTTCATTTTGTGGGACATTTTACTCAATATCTTATAGAAAAGAAGACTTGTACGTCATTTCGATGTAACAGCCATGTGTAGCTGAAAGGTTGCATGGGGGCAAGCAGTAGGAGTTTGAACGCTATCGTTAAGGTTAAGGTTAAGGTAGTAAAACTTGGTATAGCGCACATTACTGTAAAAAAACACTCAATGGCGCTGAACAATTTCACTTGAAAAGAGGGGAAATTGGATATGGGGAGAGGGATTCCACGAAGCGATCGAAAGGGTAGGAAGGACTTCGAATTGCGATCTTCGGTATAATTTTGCTAGTATAAGGAAACCAGGGGAGTTGAGGTTCTCCCCCAGAAGAAGTTTGTAGATGCTACCGTGGCTCAGATTGATATTTCAACTTTTCATTTACAAATTTCGGAAATAGGACCTACTCGAAATTCTTACCTTCATTTTCTCGAAATTTCAATTTTCCATTACAACATTTTTACCTGTGTTTTTCAAAGAGTTGCGACTTTATTCAAAGCTTCGACTTTCAATTTCTTTTAATATTTCGTTACTTTTTCAACATAAAATCGAAATCTCTACTTTTGCTTACCTCTTTGTTGGATACCTCTCCATATAAAAAGTCGTGATTTCAAGATTTCAGACTATTTTTTATCTTGAAATATTAAATTTATATGCACATTATATAAAAAGTTTTGAGTAGGGGGGGGCGGTTGACGACTTGTCCACGTAAATGTTTGAAATTTCGGCGTTTCATATAGAGTTCGAAGGATAATAAGGAATTTATAATTTGATTACCTGGCAAACTTTTTGGCTAACGCAAAGGAGCCAACTGTATATGATCCAGTACTCCTGTGAAGTCCATTCCTAGTCAGAAAAGGAGGGGGTGCAGAACATAAAGTAATCCTAAGTCTCCTCTGTACCCCTCCCCATCCCCGTTCCTATGCTATCACATATTTTAATATATAAATCATTTTTGAAATTGGTCGACCTACATGTAAATTTGAAACTTTCTTGCTGAGGAAAAATCAAGTACGCGAGAAAACAGGCTGTTATAATATTAACGTTAGTAGTAGAGGGCGTTATGTCACATCGCTCATGGACAGCTTATTTGTGTAACTTGTCTGTTCTGTAAAATAAAATACCAGTACTTCGCCACATTTGAGCAAGCTCAGCTTTCACTAATTACCTACAATAACATTTCTAGAGATTTCGATAAACCACATTACTTCCAGACATCGAGCGGTGATCATAAAACAATTGTATGGATAGGAAGATATGATTTGGGTCAGGGTGGGGGATTGCAGCACATTTGATGGGCAATACTGTTGAAGGTAGTTGCAGTGAGTTGAAATGGGATTTGGCAGCAAACTCCACTTCAACTGTGTTTGGGTGAATTCAGTAGCAGAAGAGGGTGGTGATCTTTAATAATAACCTATTGGTTTGAATTTGTAAATATTTCAAACTGCCTGATGATGATGTTTATTATTATTATGTTTGGCGCTATATAAAAATTATGTATTATTATTATTATAAAATACGTTTTTAGTATAATAATAGGGGTGGAAGCAATTCACCTGATCTGTACCATACGATTAAGAATTTGATGGGAAAACTATATATCTTTGACTAGCAAAACCCCAAATTCTTTGACCTGGTCAAGGTTTCAGACCCAAAACCTCTCACTTTAACCAGCATCTTCTTCTTCTTCTCATAGTTCCAGGGTTTCAAAATAATCTTAAAATGGTTGAAACCATTTCATCTTTGGTACAAAAAACAAAACAAAATAAGAAAAAGAGAATCCCTTGACACTTTTTTCTTTGATAAATGACTTTATTACAGAAACCAGTGGCCACTTTCAATCACCTACTTACAAGCAAAGTAACATCAGCGAAAAAGAAAAACAACCAAGAAAAAAATACAGAACATATCATACAAATTCTCAGTTTGCATTCTCTTAGGGAATGACATTAAATTTATTGATATTTTTGTTTTAGGCAAAAAACTCTTTTGATGTTACCACGATTAGCATGACTTTAATTGCTGAAGCTCTCAAAAAGCCGAGATTCAAATCTAGGATGATGGAACTTACGATATACCGTAGCAATGCAGCTTAGAAAAGAAAAAGTAAGAAAAGTATCATGTAGCAAATTTACATTACGCTAGTAGCTACTGAGTAAACATTGTATTACTATGCAAATCACAGTCATGTAGAAAATATATTGTCATAATTAATGAATAATTCATAAAGCTGCTTTGCATACCACGTATAAATTAGTCATTGTCTATGCTACCATGGTGTTCAATACTGCATTTGTCTAATAGTTGGCAACGTTGCTCCTTTAGGTAAAAGTAAAAGAACTAGAGACATACAGAGAGAAGGAAAAAACTTCAAAATAGTTGCCTCAAGAATCTTTGTAGTTTGGTTACAAAATATATGCAAATACCCTATACTGTGTTGGCTACTATGTTGACTGTTGAATCATTCTTTGCCAATCTAAAGAATGGGGTTGCAGGAGGCAGAGGTTGTGGAACCAGGTACGGTAAATCAATAGGTTTTTAATCAGTTGAAGGAATGCTAAGAATACTGAAAGTAAACCGCTTTCTTAAAAGACCATGCGAAGCTAGGAAGCTTTAAAGTTTACCGAAATCTCTTAGGTATCCCGAAACATCGCCAGGGTACTAAACAGTATGCAGCATCTAAAGCTCACAATGACATAGTTACATCACACATTTTCTAATGGATAGTGGTTTTGTTTATCACCACGGAAACAGTTGCTACTGGATATGTACCTATCTTTCCATCTACCAGCAACTGAACTACTCTTTATACTGTCGGCTACTGAAGTGTTTCTTCATCAAGGTCACAGGTCAGAAAAAAAATGATGCATATAACAAAAACTAATATTTACCCATTTAAAATATAATCATATAATGTACTTTATCTTTGCTAATGAATAAGATCTCAACAATCTTGAGATATGAGGTTAAAATCAGTGAATACCTTTAATGCTTAATTACTACTAAAGTGAATAATAAAAAAAAACCAGCTTAATAAAAAAAAAGGGTGAGAAAAACATTTGAGAAAAGAATAAAGCTACTTAGATGTCCTTTGGCTTCATAAAGGGGTACGCGAAGATCACTCTTCTTATAAAAGTATTAACTTTTAAAACTGAAAGTGTCAACAAAATGCAACAAAAATTACCATCCACAAGATTAGTCTCTCGCTGAGAGAAGTCTAAGTTGCCTTCCACTAACAAATTTACCACAGACGTCATCAAATGTCTTAAAATTATTGTGAACGGATGTAGTTGTGGGAACAGTACTGCCTGCATGTATGCATTGTTTTAAACTCAACATATCCCTGAAAATCTCAAGTCATTCTATAGACAATTTATGTTCCACATCACAACTACCCTTCTGTGGAAGATATCCAAAGAAACTGCATAAACAGATACAAATTTACTTATCCTTCCAAATAGCAGCCATTTTCCAATGAAAAGACCATTTGAGGCGTAAGTTTATACCAAGGGGTTCTCAATTAAGTTTCTACGAGGGCCAGAAACAAACATTGACTGAAGCAAAGGGCCAGGGAAGAACAAAGGTCCACACAGTACCTAGGTTTGCAATTTGCACGGTAGGCTAGTATGGTGCACAAGTGTTAAGGCCTTAACAGTCTGCAAATTCTAGCATGAGTAGATTGTGTGCCCATCTTTTGCTTTCTTGTAGCTGGCCATCTGTAAGCTTTTAGGGGCCGGAAGTGGCCAACTAGTTGTCTTTTTAGAACCCCTGGGTTTATACCAGTAACTCTCCTTTCAATTCATAACAAACAAGATCTAGGATTAAAAATGAAAACGCCCCTGCAACTGTGTATGTCTGACATCGGAGACAAAAAACAAGAAACAACATGTCCAATGTTACACTGAATGTTTACATCATTGGAATGAGTTACTGAAGCATTATATTTCAAGAAATGAACTTTATAACTCAGGGTTTGTGAGAAATAACCAGTGATTACATTACAAAAAACTTTCTGTTCTTGAAATGAAGAGGACAAAATCATAGCAATAACACCAAAAAAAGGAAGGAAAGAATTAAGACACAACTTTATATGACTAATAATCTCTGATTAATTTGGAATAGCTACACGGAATTGGCATATGCAAATTTGTTATGAATAAATGAATGAATTTAAATGATACATTAGTGATTCTTATGGGATCGTTAGAAGTAGGAGTAGCAATTTGTAGTCTCTATATACAAGGCTATTGGTCTGAATTATGATCTGTAATATTTTTCATTTTTATGAGAAGTTAATTTGTTTATTTATTTAAAAAATAAAATAAAAGAGGGAATCATCATTAAAACATTGGCAAATGAAAATTTGTTTCGAGAGATGAGGGGGATGAATTTGAGTCTGTAGGGGAAGGGTCACATACAGGATGGAGAGCATAAACATGCTTCACCTCACATACATGATTCCTGGTATTAAGGAGCAAGCATTGTTAAGAATGCCTTGCAATCTTATGAATATTCATGTCTATGTACATAACCAAAATGTCTCTTTTATTTTCAGAATCTTATTTTGCATGATTTTTAGTGAATTTTTTTTCCGTCCACATATTGAAAACAAATTCTTGCACAGTTTACTCAGAAAAAACAAAAAAATAAAAGGATGAATTGTCTTCAAAGGAACAATTTTTTCCCTCCTTGCCATTTAGTTAGTTGTTAGAAACAATTTTTTTGTGAGTTCAACAAGAAATTGGACATAACAGGACCATAAATCAAAAACATCACTCTCCATGTTGAATGCAGAAATGAGAAATCAAGAGAACTGTGAATTATTTTGGAAAAATCCAGAAAGATAAAGAAATGAAAATCGATATAGGAAGACAAATATTGCCGAGGTGATGACAAACAGCTAAAGAATTTACTCTCTGGAAGTTAATTTTCTTGTCCAATTGTTTGCCCCATTATAAACACACACACAAGCAGATACTGATCCTGTCAGAATTATTCAAAACGGCTGGCAACTTGTCAGCAAAGCCTAAACTGTCAATGCTTTAAGAATTGTGAAAAGAAAGTATACCTTGAGAACGTAGTGTAATATATTTGGTGATGTGAACTTGTGAAGACAAGATTTCTTCAAAGATTCTCAACAAGATTTTTTTTAAATTGACAGATGTTAGGTATCAGTGTATCTGTGAAATATATATTTTTTTTGTTCCAGTAAATCTTTGTCTCGTTACGAATGGGTTAGGAATCCCTGATCCCCATTATCATTTTAACTGGTAGCAGAGGTCATCTGTATATTTCTTGGCAATTTTTGTCCAAACTCCTACAAAATTAACAAATCTTTTAGACAAGATTATTTCATTTCAGATGTTTTATTTGATTCATATCACAAAAATTGAAGACATGAATAAAAATCCAAATACACCTGTCAAATGAAAAAGCAGAAGAGATGCACATTTAAAATACACACAATCTATAGTAAGTCTTCAGTTCAATAGTCAATAGGTACGATGCCAGTTGAAGGTCAAAGGTTAAAGTAATGCTTCCTCTCTCTCTCTCTTCAGATGATATCCTTTTAAGAGATATATTTTTAGAAAGATCAGTGGACCATAACAACAATAGTAGATCCCTCAGCACGTTTTAGGAGATAATAGTGGTTACATATCTATATATCAGTAAATAAATCTATCACCAATTTGGAAAACAAATTAAATTCAACCAGTTTGCCCATTATTCTTTGCAGACTTATAATCAGGAAGGGTATAATTTACGATGTAAGTAACTCAGTTTGCATAGAGAAGTAAATGTGACAAACACTTTTAAAAAGGGAAAACCAAAAAAAATATATTAAAGAGGATAAAATAAAGAGGGAAGAAAAAAACAGTGGGAATTTATATTGATGTTTTATTTAGCTTGTTTATCATGTATAAACAAGAGATTACAAGTATTTAGCTCAAACTGTGTTCTATTTACAAGAACCTTTATCCAAAAGGTACTTTATGGACTAATTCCTCAAAATCAAGCCAGTTTAGAGAGAGCAAAAAAAAAGGAGAGTGTCGATTTGCTGGTATACATAATCTAATCAGCAAAAATGAGCTGCAAAAGTCTTTTCTGATGGTTGGGTAGATTAATTCTCCACAATTAAGTCTCCACATGTAATAAAGCATGTGGAAATGCTCTCCAACAGAAATAAATCTAAACAACATAGCACCACATTTAATATTTTAACCACTAACCTCTTCCCCTTTCCCCATCACTAATCCCTTCTCCTTACACATCACTAATCCCTTCTCTTTTCCATATCACTAATCACTACTTCTTCCACATCACTAATCCCCATTTCTTCCACATCACTGATCCTGATTTCTTCCAAATCACTAATCCCATCTCTTTAATCTTCACTAATCCCTTCTCCTTCCACATCACTAATCCCTTTCCATATCACTAATCCCAACTTCTCCCACATCACTAATCCCATCCGTTTAATCATCACTAATCCCTTCTCCTTCCACACCACTAATCCCTTCTCTTTCCATATCACTAATCCCAATTTCTCCCACATCACTATTCCTGTCCCCATTCCTTATCACTAATCCATTCTTCTCCCACATCACAATCCCCATTCCCTGTCACTAATCCCTATGCCCTATACTTCGTACATTTGTTTCTCTACATTTACATTTCTGTGACATTTCATTTTATTAAATTAGTGCTATCAGTTTCTCTGATATAAACATTCTTGACAGTTACATACTAATCAAAGCATCTGCCAGGCTAGATCATCAACTGGTGGGGGGTGGGATGGGGATTATACCTTAGTGGGGGGGTTATTCCTTATGCTTAACATACAATGCACCTACCTTTGCACAGATAAGGCCTACTGCAAGACTATATAATAGTAATAGTAAGGACATACTAGAGTATAAAGTTTCTATTATATATACAAGGTGATCACCATCTTATCACCATTCGATACCAAGATGATAACTCTTCATCTCAACAACAAAAAGAGGACTCTCAATTTGTTCTCTCCTGACCAGAATCCTACAAGCAAAAATATCCACACTTTTAAGCTAGCATCTCCCAGGCACTAACTCGACGAAAAGCTGTCCCGCTTGGATCGTACTTGGCTCGCTCTCCTGTCTTGGGGTGCGTGTTTGTTTTTTCGTGACTGCAGAATGTCTCCCTCTTGTTTACAGTTTCTCTTTGGCAGGTACCCAGATGGTTGTTCCTGAGTGTTCCTCGACGATTGCTTTCACTTGCTCGTGGATCTCTTCCATGGTCTCTCCCTCCACCAATGCTGTTGGGAGAGAACAGGTTAACGACATTATAAAACTATCCTACTCACCTCCGACGAGTGAATACATGCTTTGCATTAGAGGCTCCACTTTGGAAACAAGCCATTACTTCTTCTCAAACCAAATATAAAAACACTAACCATTGACATTAAAACACTTTTATTGGACAATTTACCTAGTACTAGCCTAATTTGCATATTCTGGACTGATTGCACAACATGGTTAGGTAATTCACCTGCTCCCAGCATCATGTGTGGGTTAGAAGAACATTAAAGCAATTCTGAGCATTGGTATAGAATTAAATATTGTAGCTAGCACACATGCTACTGCTTTGGTGGAAGGAAGTGTACTTTTATACTGGTTTTACCAAGGTCAAATAATCACATGCAATCAGCTGTGATAACTCATGAATAATTCATGAACTAATTGGGAGAGCATTTATATGTACCTGATATGTTTCGGTACTGAGATTCTCTAAACAACAGTAACAAAGCCCTTCTAACACATAAACCATCTCAGGTGTTGCATGTTGCATGATCTTAGGATTGAAACTACTTTTCTCCAAACTTTTAATACATTTTTAGAATAACACAATCTTCTCTCTTCATGACAGGACTTGTGACTAACTTTGCGTTTTGTTTTTGCTTGAAGTAGCCCACCGAGTTCAAAGAATATTAATATGCCATTCCAGGAGAAAACTTTTGTTAAAGAATGACGGCATGGTCCCCCATCCATTCATTTCGTCAAGCTTTCAAGGATGAAACAATCAGAGAAGTTCACACAGCTGTCTAATGTCTGTCTAACTGTTGAACTGTTAGTTTAGCAAATCAGCTGTGTTAAGTTTATGTTAACCTGTTTAAATCAGGGATCTTGATGCTCTTCAATGTCATGAATTTATCAAATCCATTAGGAACACACACCAAAAAAAAAAAAAAATTACAAAAAAAAAAATACCAGGAATCACTCCGATAATAAAAATGTGTTAATCACGATTTGACTTCTACGAATCAGATAGTTGTCTGTATAACGATGCCCGCAATTCCCTCCCCAAACAAGAGCCCAAGGGCACTGTGGTTCCTTGCTTGGGGTATATGACAATACACATAATATTATCAAGCAAGATTGGGCTGAAATAGTCCAAGTAATTGTGGTCCTACATGTTCCCATAAAGTAACCAACACTATAGCCAACACTTTTGTGATCACAAAATGTGACCGGATTTTTTATTAAAAGCCACTTTTGAGATCTAAATATGGCGTCGAAAATGTAAGAAATATAAGAGACCTACAAGCGTGTCAACAGATATGATAACAATGGTGACCTCAGATGACATGACCTTTAAGTTTCAAAATGTTCCACCACCCCATTCACAACTTGTCCCAAAATATCAACCATGTCACACCTTGGCATTGAGATTTAATTGCATTAAATGTCACAAAATTAACTTTGAACTTGTATGTAACTTCACACACAAAGGACACCCGGAGGTCAACCAATTGACATTTTTGATCGGTGAGACCTAAATAGAGCATGACTGTAAAAATTCAAACATTTTTTCTTTGCCCATTTTCTCCCCCCATAATACTACTTTTTTAACATTAGCTGACCTTTTGTGACCTTGTATCACATGACCGTTAAGTTTGAAAATATTCCCCTATACCATTTGCAACTACTCCAAATATATCAACCTTGTCACACCTTGGAACTGGGAGTTATTGCATTAAATGTCTGAAAATTAACTTTGACCTCATATAACTTCGCACACGAAGGTCACACAGGGGTCAACCTATTGACATTTATGATCAGAAGTTACCTTTAACATCTGAAAATAGCATCGAAACTGTAAAAAATCCACAAAACACGAAAAGGTCACCAGAGGTCAAATTGAGGTCAAGGGTCACCCAGATGCGGGTCGACAATTGCATTTCATTAAAGCAACCCCCAACTCTAACGGACAGTTTGTTCTCAAGTTATTGCAAAAATACTAGTTTTTTATCATTAATTGACCTTTGGTGACCTCGGATCACATAACTGTTAAATTTGAAAATATTTCCCTGTACCATTTGCAACTACTCCAAAAATACCAACCTTGTCACACCTTGGAACTGGGAGTTATTGCATTAAATGTCAGAAAATTAACTTTGACCTCATATAACTTCGCACACGAAGGTCACACGGGGGTCAACCCATTGACATTTATGATCAGAAGCTACCTTTAACATCTGAAAATAGCATCGAAACTGTAAAAATCCACAAAACACTAAAAAGGTCACCAGAGGTCAAATTGAGGTCAAGGGTCACCCAGATGCGGGTCGACAATTGCATTTCATTGAAGCAACTCCCAACTCTAACGGACAATTTGTTCTCAAGTTATCGCAAAAATACTAGTTTTTTATCATTAATTGACCTTTGGTGACCTCGGATCACATAACCGTTAAGTTTGAAAATATTCCCCTATACCATTTGCAACTACTCCAAAAATATCAACCTTGTCACACCTTGGAACTAGGAGTTATTGCATTAAATGTCTGAAATTTAACTTTGACCTAATATAACTTCGCACACGAAGGTCACACGGGGGTCAACCTATTGACATTTATGATCAGAAGCTACCTTTAACATCTGAAAATAGCATCGAAACTGTAAAAATCCACAAAACACTAAAAAGGTCACCGGAGGTCAAATTGAGGTCAAGGGTCACCCAGATGCGGGTCGACAATTGGATTACATTGAAGCAACTCCCAACCCTAACGGACATTTCGTTCTCAAGTTATCGCAAAAATACTAGTTTTTTATCATTAATTGACCTTTGGTGACCTCGGATCACATGACCGTTAAGTTTGAAAATATTCCCCTATACCATTTGCAACTTGTCTCAAAATATCAACTGTGTAACACCTTGGCACTGGGAGTTATTACACTAAATGTCTGAAAATTAACTTTGACCTCATATAACTTAACATACAAAGGTCACCTTGGGTCAACTTATTGACATTTTTGATTGATGAGACCTAAATTAGAGCATCAAACTATAAAAATTCAAACATTTTTTTTTTGCCCATTTTCTACCCCCAAAATACTAGTTTTTTGACATTAATTGACCTTTGGTGACCTCGGGTCACATGACCGTTAAGTTTGAAAATATTTCCCTATACCATTTGCAACTTGTCCAAAAATATCAACCATTTCACACCTTGGAACTGGGAGTTACTGCATTAAATGTCTGAAAATTAACTTTGACCTCGTATAACTTCGCACACAAAGGTCACACGGGTGTCAACCAATTGACATTTTTGATCGGAAGGTACCTTTGATATCCAAATCTAGCATCAAAACCAAACATTTTCTTTTTTGCTCGTTTCCTCCCAAAATAAGCACATTTTTTCTAATGTGACCTTTGACCTTTTGACCTTGGTTTCAGATGTAGTTTAATCTCCTGATTCCAAAAAACAAAACGAAAAGTCTGTACAACCATCCTAACTCCGACCGAAAAACTTTGACCCCATATAAATTCGCACATAAAGGTCACACGGGGTCAACCCATTGACATTTATGATCAGAAGGTACCTTTGACATCTGAAAATAGCATCAAAACTGTAAAAATCCCCAAAAACACGTAAAGGTCACCAGAGGTCAAATTGAGGTCAAGGGTCACCCAGATGCGGGTCGACAATTGGATTACATTGAAGCAACTCCCAACCCTAACGGACATTTCGTTCTCAAGTTATCGCAAAAATACTAGTTTTTTATCATTAATTGACCTTTGGTGACCTCGGATCACATGACCGTTAAGTTTGAAAATATTCCCCTATACCATTTGCAACTTGTCTCAAAATATCAACTGTGTAACACCTTGGCACTGGGAGTTATTACACTAAATGTCTGAAAATTAACTTTGACCTCATATAACTTAACATACAAAGGTCACCTTGGGTCAACTTATTGACATTTTTGATTGATGAGACCTAAATTAGAGCATCAAACTATAAAAATTCAAACATTTTTTTTTTGCCCATTTTCTACCCCCAAAATACTAGTTTTTTGACATTAATTGACCTTTGGTGACCTCGGGTCACATAACCGTTAAGTTTGAAAATATTTCCCTATACCATTTGCAACTTGTCCAAAAATATCAACCATTTCACACCTTGGAACTGGGAGTTGTTGCATTAAATGTCTGAAAATTAACTTTGACCTCGTATAACTTCGCACACAAAGGTCACACGGGTGTCAACCAATTGACATTTTTGATCGGAAGGTACCTTTGATATCCAAATCTAGCATCAAAACCAAACATTTTCTTTTTTGCTCAAATTGAGGTCAAGGGTCACCCAGATGCGGGTCGACAATTGGATTACATTGAAGCAACTCCCAACCCTAACGGACATTTCGTTCTCAAGTTATCGCAAAAATACTAGTTTTTTATCATTAATTGACCTTTGGTGACCTCGGATCACATGACCGTTAAGTTTGAAAATATTCCCCTATACCATTTGCAACTTGTCTCAAAATATCAACTGTGTAACACCTTGGCACTGGGAGTTATTACACTAAATGTCTGAAAATTAACTTTGACCTCATATAACTTAACATACAAAGGTCACCTTGGGTCAACTTATTGACATTTTTGATTGATGAGACCTAAATTAGAGCATCAAACTATAAAAATTCAAACATTTTTTTTTTGCCCATTTTCTACCCCCAAAATACTAGTTTTTTGACATTAATTGACCTTTGGTGACCTCGGGTCACATGACCGTTAAGTTTGAAAATATTTCCCTATACCATTTGCAACTTGTCCAAAAATATCAACCATTTCACACCTTGGAACTGGGAGTTACTGCATTAAATGTCTGAAAATTAACTTTGACCTCGTATAACTTCGCACACAAAGGTCACACGGGTGTCAACCAATTGACATTTTTGATCGGAAGGTACCTTTGATATCCAAATCTAGCATCAAAACCAAACATTTTCTTTTTTGCTCGTTTCCTCCCAAAATAAGCACATTTTTTCTAATGTGACCTTTGACCTTTTGACCTTGGTTTCAGATGTAGTTTAATCTCCTGATTCCAAAAAACAAAACGAAAAGTCTGTACAACCATCCTAACTCCGACCGAAAAACTTTGACCCCATATAAATTCGCACATAAAGGTCACACGGGGTCAACCCATTGACATTTATGATCAGAAGGTACCTTTGACATCTGAAAATAGCATCAAAACTGTAAAAATCCCCAAAAACACGTAAAGGTCACCAGAGGTCAAATTGAGGTCAAGGGTCACCCAGATGCGGGTCGACAATTGGATAACATTGAACCAACTCCCAACCCTAACGGACATTTCGTTCTCAAGTTATCGCAAAAATACTAGTTTTTTATCATTCATTGACCTTTGGTGACCTCGGATCACATGACCGTTAAGTTTGAAAATGTTCCCCTAACCAGTTCACAACTTTTCCCAAAATATCAACCTTGTCGCACATTGGCACTGGGAGTTATTGCAGTTTTAATATGTTCGGTTTTTGGACCATAACTGACCTTTGGTGACCTTTGTGGGCACCAAAAACAATAGGGCACACCTTCTCCATATGGCGGATCTATAGTCCAAGTTTGGCCTCAATCCAACTTTCCCTTATTGAGATAGAGCGTACCCAAGAAAGTGTCACAGATGCACACACAGACACACACACACACACACACACACACTCACACACACGCCAACCTGACTGCATAGGTTCCTTTTGCTAAAGCAAGGAACCAAAAATGTGGGTAAACTGAGAAGATATATTTCAAATATGACTGTGCTGGGAGACAATTAGAGTCATTTATCTCTCAGACATTTTCGGTTACCTGTGAAATATTCAGCAAAGTCTTGCTCCAGTTTCATGGCTCTCTCGAAAGTCTTCCTGGCCTGTTCCTCTGACATCCGTTTATTCATCTCCATGATGCTCTCCACCGAGATTGGTCTCAGGAAGATGGCTATGGGGTGCAACTGAGCCACCTGGAGGCGTTTGATAGCGTTACCGCTGACGTCCAAGATACAATGCTTGCCCTGAATAAAAACAACAGAAGAGTCGGTCATGAGCGGCAGAATTTGATTGGACTTTGCTGTCACATGCTGTCACATATGCGGTCACATATGCTGTCACTGTCACTTTGCTGTCAGAAGTTTGCTGTCACACGTCTGTATCAACAGGTTACAATTACACACAATGAATATGCTATATTTTATGTGTAACTGAATGACTAAATCAAACAAACAGCCGAGTGAGTCGGGTCACTGCCACAAATGAGCTGCGATACCTTGTGTTTTTTTTTCTCTCTCAGAAATGAAATTCCATTCTAAAATGAGGGAAGATGAAATGGTGACCAAACTAAAAAGACATTATGAAGTCAAGATTCCATGGTTACGCTGAGAGAGGCTAGTCAAATATTACGAATGAACATTTGCCCCGGGATGAATCAAGAAGGAGATTAGATTAAAAATCAAACTACATACAGTCAATAAAATGCATCCCAATAGGTAATGAGGGCGGTATGAAAGAACTTCCCATGCATAGACTTTGGATGTGTGACCTGATTAATTCACTCTGGCTTCAGATTTGAGTACAACGCTTCTGTATGCTGCTGGACGAATCAAACTGTAATAGTGATTACCGTCTTTGCGATCAGCGGTCCCCCTCACAATTTTGAAATATCTGTTAGAGTGACTCAATAGTTTTCCCTTACAGGAAACCAAACACAAGACCATCACTGCCCATGAATATATCGCTCCTAATTAGTAGCACATGTCCATTACCAATTTATCACCATGTTATTAGAACTGATAGTTTAGAACAACCAGAGCCTTAACAATTACTGAAAATTCAAAATCTAGCAATGAACAAGTAAGAAGGCCAGTTGGCTAGTCTGGTAGCTTAAGAAGGATGATGGCAGCATACCACTATTCGGCACAAGGTTGAGTGACAACTAGCCTGCAACTGCTTGCATTGGTAGTCCAGACACTAATACTTTATGAAATAATATGAGAAACAGTGATGATGAATTATAGAGTCGGGACACTCGCTTGATGACGGAGAAGAAATGCCATAACGTCTGACAAGACCGAGAAGACTTTACGGACGGGAACTGGAAGAAGTGACAGGCGATTCAAGGGACTGGAAAAGTGACTTCACACAGAGAGAGACGTGAAGGTCTCGATGAACAAAAGAGATTATGCGACCGATAGCTTACCTTCTCGGCCACCTCCTTGACCGCAGCTACACTGGTTCCGTAGAGATTATCGTTATATTGACCGGCTTCGATAAACAGATGATCTTGTATATCCTTCTCCATGCTCTCCCTGGACTCCACAAAGTAATAGTCCCTCCCGTATACCTCATGAGGCCTACGAGGTCTGGTGGTGTCTGGATAAAAGACAAAGAGTGGACACTTAAAGTAAATGTTTGCATTCACAGACTCCCTCTTAGCACTTCCAAGTTCTTGATTTAGTTTTTTAAGTCGTGAAAGGTTTTGATATCCACAGGTGATTGCAGATCAACAATTAGCTATATTTGAAAAAAAATTCTCACTCCAAAGATCGATGGTTTCATCATTGGAGGAAAGGGTCCCAACTGCATCTGACCAATTACCCAACTTGAAGGTATTATGAATAATTACCACAGTAATAATCAACGTTGTAACAAACATCATCAAATATTGCATCCTCTGAGAAGAAAGAGACTGACTGGACTAAGGGAGGAGAGGGGGGGGTTGGGTAGTCGGGGAAGAGAGTTGATCAGAGATCAACCAGTCTGACCCTGAGAAAAGAAACCCTTGAAATTAGTGGGTAATGAGACCCACTGTTTTATATATGTGGTAGACATGATTAACTTTTGTTGACATATCTCTTTCAAATTTGAAGGAGAACAAAACCTAGCACAGGCGGAATAAGCATAACGTGTCGTCGGTAGGGAATTACTTACGAGGCACACAGCTGCCAAACTGTTCTGGCATCTCCGAGATCAAATCATCGTTAATCCTGTCCTTGCCAGGACCGAGGATGATGATTGGTCGGACATATTGGACTGTAGGACAGAGAGAAATATATCAATCGATAAATACATTGATTAAAACACAAATTTATTGTATACAGTAAATAACCATACAAAGCACTAAGATGGATGTCTGATTATAAATTTTGCTTTTTCAAAATGTTCATTTCATATTGACATAGTCTCAGTAAGATTGGTAGGTAATTTTGGTTTAATATGAACTTTCCCATCCCCCCACCCCCAAACATATCCCAGAGATTTCATTCATGTATGTATTGTATGTATTTTAGATCCTCCTGCAAGCAGGAACTCGCGAAGAAGCCTCATTGGCTTATCAAAGCTATATGTTGACCGAAGTCAGTCTCTTACATTCATATTTAACGTCCATGATTATGACTTGTCAATTGTCAACAACTCTTTAACTGGACGACATACCTTAATCTTGAAGTGACTCGAACTCGAAATTGACAATAGGCTTTTATCAGATTACTTTCAAGCAAATAACAGTATAAACATATATATGGCTATAACCTCAAGAGGAAGATTTAGCAGCGTGATTAAGAGATTACAATACTCTGTTATTTTACTTACTTTCTTGTTGGACTACCAGTTCATAAGAAAGAATACTGTCTTCAACTTCTGCAGAATAACAAAGAATGAAGAGAGAACAATTATATGAGATCATGACATATTACCTGTGGTAATCACATACTATCTGTGGTAATCACATACTATATGTATTAATCACATACTATATGTATTAATCACATACTCTCTGTATTAATCACATACTCTCTGTATTAATCACATACTAGCTGTATTAATCACATACTCTCTGTATTAATCACATACTAGCTGTATTAATCACATACTAGCTGTATTAATCACATACTTTCTGTATTAATCACATACTATCTGTATCAATCACATAGTATATGTATTAATCACATACTATCTGTATTAATCACATACTATCTGTATTAATCACATACTATCTGTATTAATCACATACTATCTGTATTAATCACATACTGATCATATACTGAGTACCCTTCCCCTACCCCCCATTGTCCATAAATATTGACCGATTGTACTTACTGTAGCTACTTTCGCTGTCACTAGCGTTTGATGTGACCTCTGTGAAATCTGGAAAGTGAAAAAAAAAGATCAGGAAATAAATAATATAAGATCATTGAAACATCAAGATATTGATGACTGAGGTGGGGGGGGATTTCAATGTTTACCAAATTGAAGAAGCGCTTGGAAAAATCTTAAATGGCTGGTTAAAACAGAAGAAACAACAACAATGTTTGAAAGAGCAAGCCCGTTGTATCTGAAAGGTGTACACTGTGTTGGAATGTAATGGAATAACTGTAATTCGTTCTGTTGATGCCATGTAATATTCAGATATTATTGGATACAGCCTCAATTCAACTATAAACAAATCTTTGTTGATACAACCATTTCACTGCTCCTCCCAAGTGATTTCTTACCGGTCTAGAAATTTGAAAGGTTTGTCATTTGCAAAAACAAGGGGGCAAACAAGGACATAAAATTGCTGCCAGTTTAGTTATCCAACTGGCAGCACTGATGCCTTGTAGCAAAGGAAGGAAGGAGAGGAACTAACACCTTTCCGAACAGGGGGTATGTCACAAATGCACATTGCCACCTCTCACAGGAAGCAGGGTTAGAGGAACTAACACCTTTCACAACAGGAGGTATGTAACAAATGCACATAGCCACTTCCCACTGGAAGCAGGGTTAGAGGAACTAACACCTTTCACAACAGGAGGTATGTCACAAATGCACATAGCCACTTCCCACTGGAAGCAGGGTTAGAGGAACTAACACCTTTCACAACAGGAGGTATGTAACAAATGCACATAGCCACCTCCCACTGGAAGTAGGGTTAGAGGAACTAACAACTTTCGGAAACAGGAGGTACGTTGGAGATTACTCACGTTCATTGTCACTAGTTTCTTGGTCACTATCCCTGCTTTTCTTGAACTTTCTTGAAAAGAAGTGTTTCTTCTTTTTATCGTTTAATGAATTACCCTGTATTGACAGAAACAAAAGACAATCATATCACAAACACCATTTAACCTGTAAAGAAAACTGCTGTCCCAGGCACTGTTTCACATTTTAAGCCATCTCAAAATTGACTTCGTTGCTGAGATAGATTTGTGGTAGTCTCATTCCAGCATTAAAGGAAGAAAGTTTCCTGATAAACTCATATCATAATCATGTGCAAAGCGAAATCATAAACCAAAACTCGTCTGATTATTACTTGTTAGGAGGTTATGACTAGGGTCATAATATTTGTGGGTAAATGACCTTTAACATCACTTCCTATCCTGGCTAAAGTTGGATATGAAGTTAAACGAAATTATTCAATGGAAGCAAGAAGATTGTAGAACAACGACCTATATATTTCTATCCTAGATACCCAGTATTTATCATTGTATGTACAAAATGTGAATCATGCTTGCATTTGTACCACTCCACCTGGCTAGTTGTGAACTATCACAGAGACATCTACAAGTTGAAATCATGAAATAGGATACTTGTCATAAAGTTCAAAATGGTAGATATTGACAAAATATTGACAAAATATTTACAGTTTTTATGGCACAGAAGTGTATATATCACAAGAGCTACTCAAGAGTTCTACTTTAATACAGGAAAATAAAACTACAAAAGGAGACACTTTTGCCAAAAAATAAATAAAATAAAAATAAGGGTTCAATGACAGGAGAAGGTTCAATGAAACATGTTTTCTCCAAAGTATAACAAAAGATCAGAAGATGGCACAAGAATGTTAACCTACTTTTTCTGTCAACAACAACATAAGCATGCTCATAACAAGTCCACCATTGTGAACCCTAAAGTACAGGTGCTTTTTAGATTGGCTTTGAAAAAATGTTCAGGGTTAACAAAGGACTTGTTTTGAGTTTCCAGAAAAAGGGTCATGGTAAACAAAGGACTTGTTTCAAGTTTCCAGAAAAATGTTCATGGTAAAACAAAGGACTCGTTTTGAGTCTCCAGGTTTTCTTGCAAAATAAAAATCCATGCCTTGTCATGGAAGGAGTTAGTAAATTCTATGACCGTCAGATTTAGGAAAAATTTTCCAGAAGGAAAAAGAAAGACTCGGGTAGACCAATGTACGAATAAATACAATATACCATTTTACACTTATATTCTTTTCCATAATTTTTTCAGGCCTGGAAATTTATTCTCAAACTTTCAATAATTTTTTTTTAATAATCATGGGAACCTTTCTACTTACTCTGTCTTGACCTTTCCCAGAGAATTTTACACTCTTGAGCCTGGCTTTCTCTTTCCTTTTTATCCTGCAAAGGAAAATCAACGAAAATTTGATGATAATTGTAATGTTTGAAACAATTTGAAAGCAAACACCGAGTTTGAAAAGAATGTCCTATATTTTTATTATAATCATAAAATTCTGAAAATGGTATATTTTAAGAAACTTGGTAATGACTAGAGCAAAGTGCTGGTAGTATTAAATAGATCTATTAATAACATGATGAAAGACAATGAATATGTATAGTATTAAACAGAACAAATATGAATATTGATGAAATACAATGAATATGTATAGTAATAGCATTAAGTCATGTCTGCTGTTCAGAGCATATTTGTTATAATTAATTTTAAATAAATTATGTTCCTCCCGAACAGATGTTACTTTCCTGTTTCTTTGTCAAATGTAACAACTGTACTACCATTACCTAGGGGGATAATTTATAATTGGAAAATATAATTTACCATTGAAAAATCTCTTCGAAAGGACGATAACACTCAGAATTCTCTTGTAGCTGATACATGTGCATAAATTTGACACCGTGTTCCTAGATAGGTTCTTTGCCAAGGTACTGACTGATGAAGCACACCTTGTATGTTTTAACAAGTCCCCTGTACAAACCAAAGGCTTTTGCTATCTCAACCAAAATGTCAATGGAGGATGAAATGAAAGAAGGGTGGAGAAATGAGGATGTAGGTAGATGGGGGTGGGTGGTGGATGGATGGGGGTGGGTGGTGGATGGATGGGGGTGGGTGGTGGACGGATGGTGGTGGTGGATGGAGGTGGTGGGTGGTGGATGGAGGTGGATGGGGGGGGAGTTATATTTACCTCTTATCACTTGGAATGACCCCCATTTCTCCATCTTCACCATTTGGTAGGACTCTTCTAGCTTGCCACCATTCATCATCGCTTGCATTGGTGATGTGCAGGATGTCGCCAAAGTTAAAACTCAGTCCCTGACTTGGTAAACCACTGTCTTTGGTTTTATCATACTCAAATAGAGATCTGCAAACGGAAGACAAGGAAATTCAATGAATGAATGAAATCGTTCATTGCGACAACCGTACCAAAGGCTGGAAAATTTAAGCAATGTTTACCTGCACTTGCAACTGTCAAATCAGTGTGTGGGTGTTACTGTACACTTAACCATTATGGAATAACTAAGAACACATTTAAATTAAAAATAAGTTCTTGTGTGTGATCGTGCGACACAAATCTGCCGAGAGATGAAAGTTTCCACTTTCCAACCAAAATAGTCAAAAACAATAACTTAACAGCAAATAACACTTAACAGCAGTTTTCATTGGTATTTCTCATGGCAATACTTTTTCAACCCAAACAAAGACCATTAAGGGTTAATTAGCTCCACAGGGATATAGGAAAGCTTGACTTCTCGGCTGCCTCCCAAGGACGAAGTTTAGGAGACGAAATGACTCACCGGACGTAAAATGTCTTTTTGGGTGTTGTTCTTAGACTTCCAGTCGGGCTGGCAGAGCTTTGAATCATCTCTTCCCGAAGTGACTGGATTTTGGCTTCAAATCTGTTATATTCTGTCAAAATATATGAAAACAAAGAAAAAGATTTAATTTCCTCCGACGAACATTAATCAGTGGGAACTTAATGACAAATTCCAACTTCGTTCCAAAAATCGTTTTGGTGTTCTACACACTTTATCATGTTTAATAGTACTAACCAAATATAAAAGAAGAAAACCAAATTTTCCTGTAAATATTCTCAACTTTAACTGTTTTTGTATATGAAAAGAAACTTGACTTTTGCCAGCTAATGAATCCCACTGTTATAGGATTCTTGTATGGATTAGTCTCCAAAAATTACCAAGATCAATGCAACACAAAAGGTTGTTCATTGAATCTTAATAATTCGGTCTGAGCAAACTATATAAACTGCTTCAATCAAGTCTCCATTAGCAAGAGCCATCAACCAGCTTTGAATGGATTTATTAGTTTGCAGTAAAACACTAAATATAAGTTTAGTAAAGTGAAGAACAAAAACATTATGAGGTTAGAAAAAAACCCCAACCACACACACAAAGAGTAACATGAAAGGACATCTGCAGCTGTTATGCTCATATTTCTGAGTGCGGCACACTGGATGAAACCACAGAGAAAATTTGTAAAAAATCTTTTGTTAACGGTACAAGTTTCATAACTGCCTATGTACTACTATAATATTAGTTGAAAATTCAATTTTATGATAGTCTTTTGAAGTGGTTGACACTTTATAAGTAGACAAAAGGATGCAAACACACATACACACAGTTTCTATACAAAACACACAATGTGGTTCAATGTAAAATCAGGTACTACCATAATACAGTAGTGAGCTTGCATTAATACATGTATCCTATTTGCTTAGGCTAGTAAGTAAGTACTGTAATAAACTGTTGATACTATACTTTCAACACAATGTACCAAACCCTGGCTACAAACAATATATACTGCATCTCATAGGCTAACACATGCTTATTCTATTCTTCTTGTACCAAAGTACGGTGGTAAGAGTTTCATTAAATATATAGTATTATCAAGTACAGACATTTCCAGTTGAGTGCACACTATTCACTACAGGTTCCACATCATATGCGCTCTGTATATTAAACAACCTTAGAACTGTTACGGTGTACACAGACTGCTACTTACTAAATAATACACACACTATTTACATAGCCTACATACTACACTAACAGGTAATATAACATGTACAGTAAATACATGAGCTACAGCTAGCCTAGTAATATACTAATATTTACCTTGGTACTGGTATAGGCTATGCTGAATCTACACACTACTGTACTTCCACAGGACTACACTAACACAGTACATAAACTACTGCAGCAATGTCTGCAAAATGACTGTTCACTGTGGCAAACAAATATTGCTATCAAAAACAAACGCTGTAATGCAAACATTCCAACCATTTCAACAAACAGCAGCGATGTACTTTTGAAGCCCATACCAGTTAGAGCTGTGTGGTATTACAGTGAAGGGGTGTCTTGTAGCACACGCATTTCCAGACAATGTGTAACATAATTATAAATGAATGAGTCCAGTAAATGATACGAGAAGCAATTTAGATTCATCTCTTCGGAAGACTGACAGAGCATTCCATCAGAATTCACGCACATCACTAAAAGATCAATAACATGTCCGGGATATCTTACCAGAGAGTATGCACACAGCGTTAGATACTTCCAACTAATAAAGCCACCGTGTATTGTGTCCTCTATCTAGCTGTACTTCGATCTGAACTACAAACTGGTGTGCTACAGAATATTTATATTTACAAGCACCCTTCATTTTACAATGAACCACATTCCTTATCAAGTTTCCCTTGGAACTATTTTATTGTTTACATAACAATAATGAACGTTTTACAGATATACACTGCTGTTTTTTTCAGTCTTGCAAAACAGATCTCTTTACTGTAGCCAGAGAGATCACATTTTTTATGGGTTTTGACAAACAATTCGTGTCTAGGAATAAGAAGAAGAACAACAATAGCACTCCAAAACTCGGCTTGCTGACTAAATACCAAACCACAGACCGCAGTGACTGGATGCAAACAAATAAAATAAAGTAAAAAATACAGACAAATTGTCGTTATGAATTCTGGCTTTGAGTAATAAATCACTTATATAAAGTGCAAATATAAATGTTAAGGGAGGCAGTTAATTATTAAAGAAACTTAATACTGTACTAAGCAAGAGTACAGTAGATAAGGAACAGAAAGATATTAATTTAGAACCTTAAAATCAGTAAACAAACTACTCTCAAATCATAACACAAAATGTAGGTTAAAAGATTCAGTATGTATTGGTATGCTATGCTTTATGTCTATGGCCCAAAAGAAAGGGAACATTAATATATCACTTTCTTTGAAAATATGAAAAGATTCAAACAGGTGGAAAAACTGGGATTTTATGACTTTATCATTGAATGAATGCCTATTGTAAAAGGCACATAGCTGGGTTATGAAGAGGGAGAGGTGAGGTGGAAGGGAGGGGGGTCCATGCCAGTGAAACACTGCCCATGCCATGTAATCCCATGCCAGTACCTAAGAAAATGAAAAAAATGAAAAAAAAACCCCTGTTTTTTGGGGGAATTTGTTTTTTCTTTCTCTCTTTCGTTAATGTTTCCATTTATTAAGGGTTCATTGTATTCTGTTTGAAAAAAATGTTCGAGTTGGATCTGTGGAGAATTCAAAATGTGTTACCTTCGGGTTTGTACTGGGCTACGATGGTAACGGTCGAGCCCGCCCCCTTCAGGGCTAATGCAGCATCTTCGTGTGTAGCAACACTGAGGTCTCGACCGTTCACCTGGAATGAAGAGAGAAAACAATCAAATAACGAGTATATATTATTTGCTTCTTTCTCCAATTTTATCCAAACGGACAGTTATCTGACAGATATTTAGACTATAGAACGGAATCTCAATCTCTCTGAAGGGCTCTTTCCTCTAAAATCAATGTTTTAAACATCTAAGTAAGTCAAGAAACCTTTTTATCAGAGTATTCTCCCCTCTTTCCACCCACAGGATAACTATATAAATAGTACCACTAGTGCAAACGCTAGTACAACAAGCCCCCACACCCATCATGCTAACCCCCCCCCCCCCAACTTAACAAAATCCACAAAACTAGCCTTGAAATTCATAACTCACTTGGTCTGAATAATAAAGAAAACTTACAACATTAGAATTGAAACTATCTATCTTCATGAATCTATAATTTCTTTGCCTCGTTAGTGATCAAACACAAAAGACATACAATAGAGTACTGGGACTTATTGAAGCCAACAAAATAAACCAATTACTAATCAATTTGTCATCAGGAAAAAAGAAAAAAATGAGAATAAAAAGAGAAAAAAAAAAGAGAAAAAAAAAAAGAGAAAAAAAAAGACAGAAAAAAAGATGTCTTGTTTACTTTGATTCATTTCAAAGCAAGGTTAATAAGTATGGAATAAAGTAAAAAAACTTGTGTTTTTTTACTAGTTGTGCAGTGTATCTTGACAAAACTGAAATCTCTTAGAATGAGACATGTTGGAAATGGTAAAGAGACCTTTCTGGTAACAATGTAAACATATGATGTAAGGAGTAGAAAAAGAGGTAGTTTTTAATTTAATTTTTTGGAAAATGCTATAGTCATTCATTCATTCAACTGACACAACATATTAAAACAGGTATTCAGATCCATTGAAAATGTGTCTTTCTGTTGGAAAAGGGATAAATTATAGTAACATATTACTCTCTTGCTAGAATAGTAGGCTATAAGTTAAAAAAGTTGAAAATCATTTCATTCAAAATTTGATTAACTTAAATTAAATTAAAATCAGAGTACTCTCTCTTAACTTGTCAAGTAAAAAACTGATTTAAATATTGAGGATACTCACAGATAGAATCTGGTCGCCTCTCTTTAGCTCTCCGCTAAGATCCGCGACCCCGCCGGCGAGAATGAAAGATATAAAGATGCCCTCATTGTCTTCACCGCCAACAATATTAAAGCCCAGACCGGTCGGACCTTTCGAAAGGACCACGGTCCTTGCATGCCTAAACAAAATTAGAAATAACATGTTTTGCAATGGAGGTAAATATTTTAGGCTTTATAGTTAAATATAGATAGTTAAAGGAACCACCAAATATGGTCAAAAGATATGAGTTTTGTAAATCATTTGGTAAAGTCATTTTGTGTACACATGCCACAGTAAACAACAACAGCCTTGTTCACATCGCCTGCTCTCTTTGTTTGGAATCACATTTCATTTTCGGTCTGAACATTTCGGCAGCATGACTACTCACTTTGGAAAATCATCGTCGCCTTTGATAAACACTTGCGGTGCTGTGGTACTGCTCTCGCTGGGTGACCTTTGACCATTCGCTGTAACCCCTGGAGACGTCGGTGCTGGGGGCTCTTGATGTGTTGGAGCTTGCTGTGAAGGCTGGTATGAAGCTGGAAAAAGAAAAAAAAAACACACACAACCAAATAATCACAATTTATGACAGATTTGAGAAACAAATTAACTTAATGTAGAGTCTCCAGTTATTTATTCCATTATAATACACAGGTTAACCAATACTTTTCCTATTGGGATGTGCGACTTCCTTCATTTCACATATGTAGCCTACGATCCCAGTTTTACGTAGAAATAATTCTTAGTGTTTGCTCATATCAGGACATCAAATTTTAAGCAGTCCGAAACAACGACCTTCGTGGGTTTTTTTGTTACAAACTGCCGGTTAATATGGTAACAGAGTATTTGGCAATGAATCAAAAATAGCATCCTGCAGATAGGCTGCACAATAGGAACTGTTTTATCTGCTGAAAACAATAATCTCTATTGTTTATAGAGTTGATTCAGCCTTGCTGCAGGGGAACTTGCAGCTGCTGCAGCTTTTTTTCTGTTTTTGACACTTTGCCTAGCTGGTATTTGTTAAACTTGGTGGTTCAGCCACTTTGACATGTGACCTTTCATTTCGATGAGGCAGAGGGGCCATTTCAATCCGAACTAATTACCTTCTCTGGGACTCCTTGGCACATCTGGAAGTGAAGTTGGCGGGGAGTGTGGTGGAGCACTCTGTGTGGGTGATGGTGGTGGGTACGTGGCACCCATCAGGAAGGCCACTCTCTTCATGACTGTCAGGGATACTCTGCTACTGGTCGCCTTCAGGATACCGACTGCTTCTTCGTGAGATATTTCTTCTAAATTTGCATCTCCGACCTGAAGTTTGATGAATAAAGTGGACAAATGAAAGTTAAAAAAAAATATGTATATAAAAGAATGATTTGTAATTTATGATAAATTGGACAAATTTATGATAACCTATGTTATGTCTAAAGTGCATACTGTTAGAATACTCTCTGCACTCTTTTGAATGAATACGATGTGTTCTGTCAGAAATTTGTGGTTATTTCTTTGTTTTGAAAAGTAGTTTTTCAAACAATGCTTTGAATTGATCAATTAAGAGACAGTTCTTAATCTTTTACACTAAAGAATATGGTACATAGTTTTATTTTAATATTTTTTTTAGACATGGTATGCTAATGAGCTGTATTATAAAGTGGGATTCTCAAATTGAACTGATTTCAGTATGGAGGTTACCTGCAGCTTACACTTCTCTAATAGCACCTTATATCCTCAATGGACCCCATCCTCTCCCCCCCCCCCCCTCCCCCACCTTATCAAACCCAAAAATGGTTTGTACTAGTTTCAGAATTAATAAGTAGCCTTAGAAACTGCTCAAAAACTCTAAATGGAAAATAATTAATACTTTTAGACAAAAAAAACTTCATGGACATAACAAAATGAATATATAAAAGAAACTTTTTTTGGTCATTAAATCTAGAATGAAGCCAGTCTGAAGCAAGTCTGTGTACTTCAACAATTTAACCAAATTAAACCCAATAGCTATTTAAAAGATGCCTTTAGGGCCCAAAATTAACTTTAATATTGTTGTAGACTGATGAAAAACACTGTTACCAGTGCAGGTTGTACTTCTATACTTCTTTCAATTTTATTATTTTAAGGGAGACACTTTATTATCACAGCATAAATGCAAGGGCCTATCTGAAAGGAAATGCACTTTCATGAAGAAAAAAAAAGGAAAAAAGAAAAGAAAAAAGGAACGCATTTCCTTCGCTTACATCCTTTACATGAAAAGAGAACACTTCCATACATGTATAATTTGCGAGTGAAGATGGGGTATAATTTTGTGTGAGGGAGAAGAGCACAACATGAATATTCACGGTGTACTTACAGCCATGAGTTTGTCACCGACTTCAAGGTTGCCCTCTTGTTCTGCAGCACCGCCGTCGATTATTTTGGTGACGAATATGCCGTTATCGCCGGGAATATGTTGGTTTCCCCTCCCTCCAGCGATGCTGAAACCGAGGCCCTTGGAACCCTTCACTAACTCTATCTTAAGGACTTCACCAGCACCTGATAACTGAGGGCGCCGTCTGACAACCTGAAAACGAAGGAAGTTGAGACAAAAGTCACGCTCAGTAAGTATCAGCCACAGGAACAAATGTGATATACTTTGAAAATATCTTATCGTCAAGGAAAAAGCATAAATTATTCATAATTGAAATCTCCATGGCACCAATCTTTGCAGATTTATGTTTTCTTTCCAAACCAGAGCTAATTTATCAAATAAAGGATTCAAATGCATTAAAAGTCTTTTGACTTGAATCTTTATTGTTTATTTATTTTTTAGGTCTTCTTTTGGACATTTCAGACTCCATCATGCATTCTTAGTTCTAAGTTTACTTTAGCACACAGATTGTGATGATCACCTGACGAGACCTTATGAGGGTGTGATGTCATCTTCCTCACCCCTTAACATAAAGTTAAAAGTTAACAGTAGCATTCAGCTAGGAGTACAGTTTACTAATTAATATCAAAAAGTGAACTACATTAATAGGATTATCTGATGCAAGACAGTGTAACACCTATTTCCATGGTAGAGTGGAGGCTGCATTACACAACCATAAAATCACAATGATGGATAACGCATGACCTCACTCTAAAATTCAGCCGAACAATGCCCCCAGTGAACCTAAAATAGTAACTTGTGGATAGTCGAGCGTTGCACCTGTGCTAACAATTACAACCAATCAAGATTTGAGCAAGTGTGGGCTGGGCTTCAGCCTGGAGAACTTAACGTGCAGTTTCCCCGACTGGCGGTCGGTGACGGTTGTGCAGAATACTGGTGGTTCATCACTGCAACTACCCACTTTCAACGACATTAATAAATCAAAGGAAAGAAATCTTGCATTGACCCAAACGAGCATGGCTTTGTTAACAGAGAACAGTCGTTTGGAGTAAGTTGTTTGCCTATTGGTCCCCACAACTATTGACAACTAGTTCACGACCGTCCAGTTGACATTCCTCTGGTTCATGCCTTCTCGATCTCTGAAGTGTCCGGCAGGCTTATAATGCTGAATTATATGATATGCAACCAAACAAGGCCTAGAACTCTGAAGACACATTCAGTTTGACTCCCCAACACTTACTGGTTAGCATTACACACTCTCCTATCAACCTAAGCTGATTGACTGGAATATTTCAGCAATTTGTTCCCCACCCCATCCCATGCTGAATTATATGATATGCAACCAAACAAGGCCTAGAACTCTGAAGACACATTCAGTTTGACTCCCCAACACTTACTGGTTAGCATTACGCACTCTCCTATCAACCTAAGCTGATTGACTGGAATATTTCAGCAATTTGTTCCCCACCCCATCCCCGACCCCATCCCACCCATCCCCCACTTCTGGGGCACCGTCCACTTACCCCATCTTACGAATCTACCAATCGGAAGACTTGACTGATTGTTTTCGACTACAGACAGGTTTTTCACTCGGTTTTGCTGTGTGGTGATCATTTTTCAACCAGACTTTTGTCAGGATCAAGATTTTTCCTATCACCTTTGTATTGTCTGACACAGATCAAGTGTACTTTACTCCCTGAGTAAAGCTGAATGCACCTCAATGCGAGGAAAATGCTGATATAGTTCTGCTTGATCAACTCACTATGCACCAAACCCAAAATTAAAACCATGAACAAGGCTGATGTTTTAAGAGCCGTCCAATCGTCCGAGACGAACGACGAATTTGTTTCGGGCAAACCGCATCGGTTTCCCTTTCTCTGGAGATGTTTGGCAGGAAACGACTAAAACAACACTTGGTAGTATGAAACAGGAACAGATATTAAAGGGGAAGACATTATCTGGGCGGCAACTAAGGAAGGGAGGAGGGGTCGAAAGCCTTATGTACAATTCCACATAATTGACTCTAGTTCACGATCTAGAGACAGAAAGGCGTTAATCTTGCATATTTCTTACAATTTTAACAAAGGTTTTATGTTAAAGGGTGTGAAGACTCGCGCACAAAGAAACGTCTCATGCCGGTTATCTGACCTACTTTCGACTGAGGTGTAACAGAAGTGTTAGACACCACCATCGATCCCAGAAAATACACACATAGCTTGCTACCGTCGGTAATTAGACACTAGTGTACAGTCACTTCATGCAGCTACGGTCAATACCCATAACACAGTGTACATAGCAGCGATGGACATTTCAGTTCCAGATAAAAGATAACACGGTATCACATTTCATTACTGTCTGCATTTTGTAGCAATAAGAAAAAAACTTCACTTGCAAGCAACGGAAAGTTAACTTTTCACAGGGCGGCACATGGTTTGGGGCAAGTCTTCAATGCCTTTAATGGGTTTGCAATTTGGTTCTACACATCTTGGCACATTTTCTTGCTGCTTTTAACCAGACAAGTTTGTTAGACAGTGCATTTACCACAGAACGACAATGCCTGGGTATATAGTTATAATAATGCGATGAATGTCAAAAACATGACCGAATGTGGCAGTATGCTGAACATGTATGACGCCTCTGTTTTTTACTTTGCTAAAGGGCCTTTTTATAGCCACCAAAAAAACTAAACTGCCTTAGAAAAATCAATCCCTACTGAAGCTGTTCTCTACTGCCACAAACTTTAGCCAGTGACAATACCAGAACTATTCTTCAAAAGCACTATTTTCTTCTAACTGAAGACAAATTTTTCCAGATTTTTTCGCTGCACTGTCCGAGGAGTCAAAGGTTATCATTTGTCATTGCGACGAAATTCTCACTCAATACAAGTAAAATACGAGTGGCAATACAAGTAAACTGCACCGTTGATCATGGCTCAAGCAATTCCGGTCTTTCTGGCATATTTCCAAGGCTTAGCTACGAAAAAAAATTACTTTATCGGTAAAGTAAAAAAAGACCTTACCATGTGCACTGTGTTGCCTGCTCGTTTCAAGGCGTCCACTGCTATCTCGTGAGACACTCCAAGGATTTGGCTTTCGTTAACCTTCACAATTACATCATTTACTCTGGAGAAGATGAAAAGATGAAAAAAAGAAAAACATCGTTTGTTGCCATAACAACCAGACTGCTACATAAAACTGCACAAGTTTTGTGACTGTGGATGATAAATACAACTCAACAAAGGGTTGACTTGGATAAAAAAAGAAAAAAGAAAAAGGAAAAGAAAAGAAAACCATTGCCTACATGCTGAAGACTAGATCTAGAATTTAGAAGAGACTAATTTTAGTCAAAGAAACCCAACGTTGAGACCAAGCTTACTCTGATTCCTGAAGCAGACTATATCGGCTTTCTGATCACCTACTATTAAAACATGAACTAAGTTAATACACAAAAGACTGATGTATCATTAATTGATTAAGACTGAAACTGATTTATTACTACAAAACAGGATGTGTCTGAACAACTGTTTCACACAGTCATGTTGGTGGCAAGAAATCTACATATTGTTTCCATAGTGATTTCAGTGACTTTCATTTTTATAAGAAACCATTAAGGGAACGATACAGAAAGAAAAATATCCTGTCAAAAGAAAACAACCGGTTGTAGAGTCCTCCCTCTACAGTCCAATCTCTCTTCTCCAATGTAGGCTATAATATCAACAGATCTAAAATAAAAGTCTACTTCAAATGTGGTACAGCAATAGTGGCAATATGTCTCCCCTAGCCCCCCCCCCATACTCCATCCTCCCACCCATACTTTTCAAACGAATAACTACGCCTAGCAAAACCAGCATAAGATTTACATTGAACTTGTTTAGGTACCGCATTATTTAAATTTAAAGATCGGTACATTATTCATTTACTCCCTTACCAATAGATAGAATAGATATAAATCGATATAATTGTTATCAATCTATATAAATAAATATATAATATATAGATATGTATAATATTATATAATAATATTATATAACAATATATATATATATATATATATAATAGATATATAAATAGATATATAATATATGATATATAGACATGGTATAGATATATATTATATAATATAAGCATATAATATAACAATATATATAATAGATATATAAACAGATATGTAACAGATAAAATAGATATAAATCAGTACATTATTCAGTTACTCCCTTACCAATCCATGACTACCACTCAACCTAATGACTTCCACTCATTGTAAACTGAAGGGCTATTATCCACATGGAAAATTAAAACATAACCTCCCACCAACCCACCCACCCATCCACCATGCAACCCCCACCAGCACAAAGGCAAAGTAGCAAAACCTTTTTAGGTTTTGTCATCCATCCTACCGCCATAACAAACTAACATCTGACACCCAACAGAAAAGAACGACTCTCGTGGAAGAATTTGTGGCACGCCCCATAAAGAGACCAAGAAGTACGACTAATTAGATCAAACATTAGTCAGTAACGTCACACAGTACAATACTTCACAAGCAACAAGGCTCTCACAAAACTCGTTTGACAAAACATTTGCCATTAATTAGTAAATTTGTCCGCAGTCACTCTCTATTTACAAGTTGTTTACAGTTGTCCGTGTAAGTCAATACTAGCTGGCAAGTTAAACATATCCTTCCAGTCATTCTCGAGGGAGAGAGAGAGACGATATGAGATGAGAGCTCTCCCGATCAATGTTGTCTTAACAATTTTTATGAAGATGATGAGAAATAATCCAAATAATTTCAAGGTAAAATTCAATCTCCTATTTACTTAAACAGGGCTCTTTTTCTATCTCTCTCTTTCTCTCTCGACGACCGAGGTCCCTCTAAATATTCTCATCGTTCCTGGAGAACATGCTGCCTAGCTCCAAAGACGATCAATTCTATCAGACTTTAATTACGTGATCATTATGCAGCTAACGATCATTACTCGGTGATGAAAAGAGGCTGTTAACAAGGGAGAGGATAGTTACTCCCAAAAGAGGGACATTTTAGATCTGTTTGTGACAGGAGACTCTACACAGGCAAGTTAATGAAGAGATGAAACTATACCACTGACTAATGACTAATGTTTCAAATTACAAACTTTCAAATTTGGGTGACGAAAAAACCCACCATATCTTGGATCTCCTATCACTCCCAAAGGATGAAATGTTATGACTCTTTCTTTCAATGCCTTATAATTTAATTGAAGTCACTGGTGCATTAGATAATATTATGAATATACATACAGTATAAAACTATATCAACGAAGCAAACAACCAATTATCAAGCAGGTTTACTAACAGAGTGATGCCCCCTCCCAGTGGTTCACTTGAAAATTTCTGAAAGGATAGTTAAACTGGATTTATTTCCAAGTTTTGAAGTAACCTAAGTTATCTGACTCGTTTTAAGTTACGAAAAGCTTCTACCTCACAGTACAACTGATCTTCTTCAGACAACTTTAGCCTGGTTGAAATTTATTATTTGCAATGTGCACGAATTTTGAAATTTTCATTGAAAAGTGCGTCAAGTTTTGTTGAATGAGTGAAAGTAGTAGCACTCCTTGTTTAAATACTTGTTAATGGATGTAAATGTCAATGTCTGCAAAAGTTACATCAGTTGTAATCCGAGGTTTGAATTAAATTTAAACAAATGCTTGGTTGATTTGGTATGATGGCCAGAAACAGCTGCTGAAATATGCTACTGTTAGTATGAACTCTACCACCATTTCCCTTCCTTTGTGATGATAAATTTGAGGTATTTTTTTCCCCTTGACCTCTAGTAAACCTTAGTTGACCTTTGAACTCTGAAACACACAGCACTTATTCCATTTATTATGCAGGGAATCGATCACTGACATAATTAACTCTCTGAATAATCTGTATTCTTGGGATAGTGTGAAGGTACTGCCTAAAGAACACAAATGATCTTTGACTGCCACAAAAACAATAGAGTATTGTGCTTACAAATGTTCAGATTTGATCAAATCAAGTGCTACATTGAATACAATATAAACTTATTCCCTTCAGCCCAGCTAAATTTAAAATGAAAATAATCAGAGTTGATAAATGATGCCCTGAAATTAGTTATTCATAATCTATCAGTCTTAATTTCAAAATTTTAACAAATATTTGTTTCTCCAATGATAATTCCCAAACTCGTCTAAAAAAAAGAACGGAAAAACTTGCTGTAACCTTTCATCTCAACTTCACGTCTCACAACTTGGATAAAATGATCATGGCCTGAAAAGGCATCAACACTAAATCCCTTTATACAAAACATAACACTCTACCACAGGTGCTAAACTTCGCTCGCCACCTTTTAGATGAAGATTAAAACTCATGTGTGTAGGTAGTACAGTACCCATGTATGGAAAGACGATAATGTATTGGAACACTCAAACATTTGCCACCTCCGAAATCCATGGCAGAGTTGGATGGATGCTGCCGTGGCCTCACGCAGGTGACTACAATCTGGATATTACATCTTCAAATAAAAGCAATGAAGCTAATATAAAGAAATACTATTATTATCAAAATTGCAAAATCATCGGTGAAAAGGCCAAACCCGATAGGGGTCATTCGTGCAATATTTTGTTGACACTATAAAAGACTAGCAGACTACAGCTTATATAGTTGTACGACGTTCCAAGCAATCTGGAAATTTCACATTTAAAAACTACTGGCTAACAGTGGCATTGCCAAGGGGGGAAGGACACATATCCCCAAATTGTAATATGCCACCCTCCCCTGCCCCTCACCCCCCCCAATTGAAATTTGCCATGTCCAAAGAAATTTAGGCAGGAAGATACACAACTCTTTTGACTTCTTCTAAAGACTATAATAATGTATATATTGCAGTTCCAATTCTGCTGTTTTGAAGCTGATACAATTTCTGGAGACTAGGAAACTGAGTAAAGCTGAAGAGGGCTTCACTCCTTGACTCCCTTCAGGGGCCCTATGACAACACCAGCCAGCTTGCAATGCCGCATTGGGTGCCTCCAACACGCCTCACCCATCCCCTCTCCTGCATGTTTTTACCGGTCATCCCAGACAACCAAAACCAGCATTTGAGGTCTTCCTGCGGCCAATTGGTCATTTAAATCAAATTCAGTTTGTATTGTAACTAAAATAGCCTTAAAATTGGTAACATGATAAATCTGTACTGCCCTACATCACTTTGGATATACTGAAATTAAGTAAAGATAGTGGTAGGCCTATGATTCACCTCAAGAGGAGTTTACATGGACCAAAGCTGGTGTCATATGGACCAAGCCTACACTTCTCTCCTAACAGTGTATATATTGGTCTTTCTTTGTTATTTGGTTACAATATTCTCACTGTTTGGATGACTAAATCATAAGACCTGGTTGCTCCCTCACCCCCCTCCCAACCCCTAAATGTTGCTCTCATTTTCATGTGTCCCCACATCCTAATGTCAGATGACACCACTGTTGGCTAACTAAAATCTTCCATCAACGAAAACTTTATAAAAAGCACTTTCAGGCTTATAATACCATAGCTTGATTACAGACAGATGTTATATTTGAACAAGTTTATAACACCTGCACATAAACCTTCATAAGTTACTTTGAACTCTCCAAAATTAGAAACATCTTTATAACTTAAAATCTTGATGTAACTATCAAAAAATAAGATTGTATTCAATATGCCTGATATTAACTTATACTGCTCTAGGTACTGTAGTTTCATTAAACATGTGCTGTACTACATTTACCACTAAGGTGGCAGAATCGTTATAAGCTAGACAAATATGGCTTTTACTGCCATTAACCATTTCATCCTATGCGATGATATAAAACGCCTCTTCTTCGAGGACTTCAGCCCTCCGGGAGGATGTACACATTTATCTAGTCTGGAGAGAGACGGGGCGAGATTTCGGCGAGAAGTTTATTTGCATAATTTTTTCCGAACAAACATAATGTGCTGACGGTTTAGCCTGCAAAGCTGGTTTATACGATATGACTCCGTACATTGACCTAGCGTGTTACCCGGTGATAATTAGTGACAAGCCTTTCAGGAAAGAGCACACCGCAAAGTAGGCTGAGTCAAGCTGAGTGCCTAGGGACACTGTACATCACAAACAGTGAAAGGTTGTACCAGGACATTCACTTTACTTCAAAATATATGGGAACAGACCTCCAAAATGACAACTGGAGAAAACTGAAAAAACTGAAACTGAAAATAGCAACAGAATAATGAGAAATGAGGCATATAGATTCCTCCTCCTCCCACGGTCAGTAATATTAGCTTCATCAACATGTGAGAAGAGCGAGATCAGACTATCTTCCGATGTGGGTCAAAGTCAGATAATACTAAACCCACGGGGAGGATTTGATAATGGGAATTAGCCTCATGACACCAGAGGCAGCTTACATTTATGGAACATGTAAAATAAACCAATTGGGCATCAAATACACTAAATCACACAGATTTAAAGTTAAACCGAATTCAGTTTGTCTCGGAATACTGAATTCAGTATGTAGAAAGTCTATTCGATACTTTGATTTATCGAGATAGATAAGACCACTTTTAATTAATTACCTTGTTGCCATTTCAAATGCAGAAGTGAATTTCTGGCAAGGCGAGGGAGGCAAGGGTGGATAATAAATATGGCACATGTTTGTGATCAGCAAATCTCACACAATGACAAAACTTGCTAATTACTGAACAATATATGGTTAACTAAAGATAATATTTGTACCTACAATTACTTCTCTCGGGAAAAGGTTGGATGGAAAAAACAGTTACGGAAAACCGACAAATTGTTCACAAATGAAATTAAATACTCGGGGGTCACTTTGAACTAGATTGTGAGCAGTCATGAATATTAATTATAATTCTCTACCAATCACAGTTCTACACAGCGCTAGACAGCTTTTGCATATGTATAGTAGATAGCTTTTCTACAGCCAGTTGGGACAATTTCCAGTTGGGACAATTTCGTAATGCTAATACCTCTATAAACTGTACTCCTATGTCATGGTATTGACAGTACAAACAGTTCCTAACCTTGATCTGATAGAAACATGATATTCATACTGCTCGTACTGACAATATGAGTTCTCAGAAGCAGGACATAACACTACAGTATAGAAAATATTGTCCCAACTGGGTGTTTTCTATTTAAAAGTCATGAATAGTCATGACCACCATCTACCAATCACAAACCTGCATATATAGCGCTGGACAGCTTTCATGTATCTTAGTCTACAGTTACCTTTGAGAGAGCATTCCTCTTTGGATTGGGTGTGCAACATGCTATCCCTTTTTACTTTTTTAACAAGAAATAGAAACGGGTAGCATTTATCTACTGACATAACCCAGAAAACCCTTTTATTATCTTCCACACTCTCACATTACAAACCTACAAAAAATAAAAATTAAACGAGAGCTCTGAAATATTTCGAGACATCACATCTCACTTGCTTCACCTGATTGTTGAGATAATATTCTTTCTTTTTAACTCTTCTCTATGACTTTTCTTCTTTTCTTTATCCAGGGCAAACCCATAAACCTATATGTTTTCTAGACCACATACAGTTGCTGTCAGTATTAGAAAGGCAGATTTCATAATGGAGTATGGACCTCAAACGTAAACCAGACTACAACCCGCTGCTGTGCAGTCTAGCCAATCATATATGTCGTAGAGCTCTGCTGAAAGGTCTAGTGGGAAATTTCACACTTCTGTGTGACATTCATCAATTTATTTAGTTAATGGAATGCCTTCTACTTGCATTAAGTTAGTACTTGGGGAGGAAAAACACAGTTGAATTAAATACTCGTGTTGACGCGTCATTCCATTCGAGGGGCTTAACATGGATATCAAATCACCTCTCGCTGCTGCGTCCGTCCGGTTCACAAGCAGAAGGTAAGCGCAACACGTTGAGTGCAGGTCGAATCCAGGGATTAATTCGCAGGATTATGAAATATACACAATTCAGAGCTAGAATGTCTGACGACGTTCTTACGCATCGTAGAAGAATGATACATTTTTTCAATCGATATCTCCTGTACTGAAATTCTCATATTTATACTAGCGGTTGTAGACGGTCTGACTGTGTACAAAGATGTCACTTACCGTAGTCTGCCGTCTACCGCTGCAGCGCCCCCAGGAATGAGTTTGGTGATGAATATACTTGGATCTTCTCCGATATGGGGGTTGTCTGTACCACCGGCTATGCTGAAACCAAGACCTGCTCCTCCCTAAAAATGAAAATAAAATTTCAAAGTTATATGAGACACATGAGAATAATTTGTGGGAATCACCCATGTCTTTAAGTGTCACAGTAGGTGCATAAAAAATAGGTGCATAAAAGCCATTAGAAACGCTAATACACAGAGAAGTGTTAAAACTCTGAAGCAGGTGCAAAATGAATGGCTTCAGGGTGTTGAAATCACACGCCATTTTCTTTTTAAAAACCCTGTGGCTGATGAGCAATTCATTCAAAGCTGAGAACAAAAATCACAAGCTAAGATGTGAAACTCCTTCCCTTAAATTATAGCTTCAAATTAAAGCTCATCTTTAGTTAGTGTGATATGTGCTATATATACCTGCTTATAGGTTTTGAAACAGAGGTGTGGTACCACCAAATTATTCCCACACACTGAGGCAGATCAAATTATTCCTGTTGGTGCAACTCTATTGATTATATTAAAAAAAAAAAAACATGTTTCAACTTTTGCTAATCACTGAGACATTTATTAGTCTGAAAAGTTGTATTTTAAGAACTTGTAAACAAGCTGGTAGACCTTAATATTTCACATGATCATTAAAAAATCATGACCTGAGATAGCCGACACATTTAGGAATTAGATCAATGCGGCCTATGAATCCAAGAAAGTGCTCGACGATTAAAAGCCACACTCGACTCTCGTCTGATTGATCGAGGTGACATGCAGAAACACATCGGCAGAGTAAAAAGAGACATCAAAAATCATCACAGACAATGGAACATTTCTAGATGAGAAAGGAAAGGAGAAAGTATGCTCTGAGGTAGGCTTACCCGTATCAATGTTATCTCCTCATAGTGCCATTGTTCATCACGATGCGGATTCTGCAAGACAAAGAGAAAAAGATTCCACTGATGAATTTCGTCTTCTTTTTTTAAGCAAATTTTTTTTTTTTATTATATTTTTTATATTATTTTTTAAGCAAAATAAAGCAAATGTTTTAAGCAAATAAATTACAATGAAAATTATGGCTTCTTTGTTAACCATTTAATATGTAAACTTTCAGTTAGAAAGTAGTGACCCACTAATACCCTGTCTGGTCAGATCTGCATAGTCTGGACATGAAAAACACATAATGTCACTTTTGACTTCAACTAGGAAAGAAACAACTTTATTTCCTTTGAGTACACATTAATAAATGCTGTATATGCAATACAACATATACACACATAATATATCCATTTAACATGAGCGTTCCTTAACAGAGTTTTCCTTATACCACTGACATGAGGCCTCCATCTTTAATGTTGTCTTTGTGCATTCCATCATACTCTCTCTCTGTCTCTGTCTGGTGGGAACTAGCGTGGGGGCCCTTAGTTGTTTCTGAAGTGTGTTCCTATTTACCACAGTAACTTAAAGCTAGCTAGATACTCAATATTGGTTTGGTAAAACGTCCGTTTTTTTTTTCCCTGTTTTTTTTTAAAGTTTCCCTGGTGGTTCAGATCCTCTAACACTACATACAAGGTTTTAAACCAGGATGAAATAACAGCTAAGTCTAAGCTTTCCAATTCTGAAGCCTATGTCTACTGTTGTAAGGTAACACTTTGCATGGAGTAAGATCCTGACTAAACTGACCATATTACATTCAAACTTGCTGAAGGTTGCAGTAGTGCCTTCTAAGGTTATATCAATTCCTATAGGCTTAGGAATGTGATCTTATAGGATCAACTAGTAAAATATCAACTCATTTTAAAACACAATACTACTAACAACTGTTAAGAAAAGTCTGAAATGTCCTCTCTCTTTGCAAAACACCAAGAATTCTTGAATTGAATGCAAAACATTAAACATTCTGTCAATCTCTGCTTCTGTTTTGAAATACCCTAGACTCATTATATCAATATGGACAGTACAATACTATAATAACACATCAAACACACAACTGTGAGGTATAGTTACAACATATAACACATCAAACACACAACTGTGAGGTATAGTTACAACATATAACACATACAAACACAGCTGTAAGATATAGTTACAACTTATAACACATACAAACACAGCTGTAAGATATAGTTACAACTTATAACACATACAAACACAGCTGTAAGATATAGTTACAACTTATAACACATACAAGCACACAATTGTTATGTATAGTTACAACTTATAACACATACAAACACAACTGTAAGGTGCAACTTATAACACATACAAACACAACTGTTATAATATTTACAACCTATAACACAAACAAACACAAACTGTAAGGTATAGTTACAACATATGACACATCAAACACACAACTGTAAGGTATAGTTACAACTAACAACACATACAAACACAGCTGTAATGTATGGTTACAACTAATAACACATACAAACACAACTGTAAGGTGCAACTTATAACACATACAAACACAACTGTAAGGTGCAACCTATAACACAAACAAACACAAACTGTAAGGTATAGTAACAACATATGACACATCAAACACACAACTGTAAGGTATAGTTACAACTAACAACACATACAAACACAGCTGTAATGTATGGTTACAACTAATAACACATACAAACACAACTGTAAGGTGCAACTTATAACACATACAAACACAACTGTAAGGTGCAACCTATAACACAAACAAACACAAACTGTAAGGTATAGTTACAACTAACAACACATACAAACACAGCTGTAATGTATGGTTACAACTAATAACACATACAAACACAACTGTAAGGTGCAACTTATAACACATACAAACACAACTGTAAGGTGCAACCTATAACACAAACAAACACAAACTGTAAGGATAGTTACAACCTATAACACATACAAACACAGCTGTAATGTATGGTTACAACTAATAACACATACAAACACAACTGTAAGGTGCAACTTATAACACATACAAACACAACTGTAAGGATAGTTACAACCTATAACACATACAAACACAAAGTTGTAAGGTATAGTTACAACATATGACACATCAAACACACAACTGTAAGGATAGTTACAACCTATAACACATACAAACACAACTGTGAGGTATAGTTGCAACTAATAACACATACAAACACAACTGTAAGCTACTTATAGCACATACAGCCACCATAATAGTACCCTTCCACCAGATCACTGAAAGCCTTATATAATGTTCAGGATGTACCACTAGCCATGAAAGTGAAATCATTATTGTTTAGTCTCCATCAAACCGCAATGCGGAGCTTTAAATTACTTCCATGAGGCCACCAGAGTGATGCACTCTCTAGGAGTCTACAAACTCCTTTAAATTGTGTGTGTGTAGTCTGCTCAGTATTACTTTACCAGCTGTCTGTTGTGTTTTTACGTTCTTTGCTCTGTTTCCTTCTTCATCTAATCCTTACAAATATTTAATCGTTCAAAAATATCGTCTCTTGGCTTTGCAAGCGACGGCGAGTATAATTCAAAATGGTCTCTACATAGTGTAAGATGAAAGACCTAATCTTTATATGTCGATAAATTCAAGTACAACTTCACCGCAAGAGAAAATGTTCAACTTTGTGGCATTTTCTTAATTTGACGATATTTTGTAAAAAAGTGATTTGTACGATGATATTCCACACACCCTAACAGATTCACGCACGTAAACATAGTACGATGCTCCATACTAAATCAACAGTGTATGTCTTATTGTAAGTGCAATTAGCCACTATTACAGTAGCCTTACTACTACAAAGTATACCAGATTCTTACATGCAAAAGAAGGCTAGGCCTTTGTTTATCTGCTACATGGAAGGTTGTATTCCACCTTGGTAATACATGTGTAGATGATATTTCAAACTCATAAACTTCTCTTGCAACATTAATGATACAACAAACTAATACCACATTTTCTGATAAAGGTTGGATTACTTTGCAAATACCCAAAAGACTCCTTTTTATAAACACACATGAGAAATGTCCTGCGCTTTGTATTAAACTAGGAAACATTTCAATCGCTATTTTGTAACTTCTAATAAACCTTCTGCAAGCTCGGACCGAGGCAAGACCGATGCGCTAGATGAAAAGAAGCCGCAAATACGCCGAGACAATTAAACGGTGCATGATCCGTAAAGACGGACTATTCCTGTCCACCGAAAGATGACAGAGTAGCCTAGGAAAATAGCCGTTACCAGGGCAACTGCACAAAAACAAATTTTTACCAAATGCGACCAAGTTTGATTAATCAATAAAAACATGAGTTGCTAGACAGTGGATTGCCTACAGTTCTATTTCTAAAACTGTTGTATACAGGTGTCTCGTGGAAATGAATTTCCTTTTGATCGCCAATTGTTGAGCAAATAGAGTAAACAGCCAGGCAGGGGGGGCGGCGGGGGAGAAATCATTCTGTTGACAGGAAGCATGATTCATTAATGGTACGAAGCATTCAGAGAAAATGGAGTGAGTGAGTGAGAGAGATGCTTTCATTCACAGACTAATTGCTTGCATAATTCATTACTCTTATGAAACATTCACAATTCAAAAAGGAAAACGTGGAAGAGACACTTTAATTCTGGTATGGTATTAAACGAGTGCACTGCGGCTAAAAATGAGAATTATAAACAGAGCTTTCAAATGTACTTCCAACGACACTGCAGACTTTCAATTTGAACAGAACATTGCTTATGAAATTGCCCAGATGAAGTGAATAGTATATTGCCCAAACATGGTCAAAATATTCTTATGATAAAAATTTTGAAGGTGAAAATGAAGAAAAAGGAAAATGCATTTGAAATTCATGCAAATGTAAAAAAAGCAAATGTATGACACAAAAATTGCAAAGTGAAGGCACAAGTTAAGATCACATGTAAGAAAGTTGCTCTTCAGATAGACACAGCAAGATTTCTCTGGGTATACATTCACCTAATGCATTGCTAGTCAATTAGATTGGCCAATATTTCCAAACGGAACATGTAAAATAATGACTCGTTTACCACCTCCCTCCCTCCTCCCCCTCCCTCACACTTTCAGTCTACCTATAAGGCCGGCCACGTACGTCTTCGTATAAGTTCACAGATTCCTGCAGTTAAATTCCTTTCTTCGGTAATTTACAAGAGGCTTTAATTTCTTTGCTCTACTCATCTCACCATCCTCCCTTCTTCTTCCTTTTCTACCTGTGCCATCTTGTGTAATATGTCATTCCTCCCCTTTTCTGCTCTCCCAGTTTTATATTCCTCTCCTATCACCCTCACTTTTTCTGCCCAAGTCACTTTTGCTAGCTCATCTCACCGATTGTTCTGCTCTGCAGAGCTTTAACCCATTCTTCGGTGTATCCTGCCGAAGCCTAATACATTATTCAGACCGCATGTTCCAACTTCAGCATTCAAGAAGCAAGCTTGGTTAAAAATGATGTCTAGGCAAGCAAAAGTTAGTCCATGTTTTACCTCATTTAACACCAAAACAAGACATTTAAAACTGAACATAATTAAAGTGAATGTAACAGCCAATCGGAATCTATAATTACCGCATGGACGGCTGCCTGGTGATCTGTGTTTACCCAGACAGGGGACGTCCCCAGCTGTCGAGGAGTAGGAGGAAAAGAGAATACTAATGACCCGAGGGTAATCTTCACAAAGAGCTTAGTCCCCTGATTTGAGCGGACAAAGGTGTTATGGTGAGAAGATTAACATACTCATCGTCATGGTAACAACCATTTTATTATATGGAGTAACACACAACACACCTTGAAGGAACAAAAGCAATAGCTCCAGTCATGATGTAATTATACCGTGACTGCGTTTTTGGTAATATTTAACCAACTTTTGAACAAAAATGGTTCAACTATTTAAAGCTGAATTTATGGTTGTAATGTAATAGTACCAGTGACTGAAGAATAAGTGTCCATAGCAACACTGGTAATAGAGCAGTTATTAGCACAACTAGCTGGCTTAAGAATAGTAATAAGCAACACTGGCCGGCTTAAGAATAGTTATTAGCATAACTGGCTGGCTTTAGAATAGTTATTAGCACAACTGGCAGTCTTTAGAATAGTTATTAGCATAACTGGCTGGCTTTAGAATTTTTATTAGCACCACTGGCTGGCTTTAGAATAGTTATTAGCATAACTGGCTGGCTTTAGAATAGTTATTAGCACAACTGGCAGTCTTTAGAATAGTTATTAGCATAACTGGCTGGCTTTAAAATTTTTATTAGCACCACTGGCTGGCTTTAAAATAATTGTTAGCACCACTGGCTGGCTTTAGAATAGTTATCAGCACCACTGGCTGGCTTTAGAATAGTTATCAGCACCACTGGCTGTATTTAGAATAGTTATTAGCACCACTGGCTGGCTTTAGAATAGTTATTAACACCACTGGCTGGCTTTAGAATAGTTTATAGCACTATGAGCTGACTTTAGCACCACTGGATAAGAAATGCACCACCATAGTTACTAGCACAGCTGACTGAACAGTGATTATATATAGTACCACTCACTGGCTGGCTTATCGTAGAGTGCTATCATATGGCACCAGTAACTTTACAGTACTTATTAGCAATATGCACTGGCATTACATGTGTATATAACACAACTCGCTCTACACACTATATAGACTATTATAAAACACTTAATATGACTGAGTTTGCAATACGATACATGATTGTTTATTAACAGGACCAGCAAATTTACAGCAACAAACTACTGCAGTTTGATATGGTTTTCATGGATACAGATTATTAGTTAACTACAAACATGGTATATAAATTACCTAATTATCACAGTTATAGGCTTAATCAGACCGATACATTTCTCAACAAAGTGCATTTCCATTAACAAAAGGACACCCTGCTTCCCTATGCACATATCCCCCACAATGAAGCACATATCCTATGGATATGTATCCATGCAGGGATGTGGATAGTTGGGTGCATACAGGTATTAACTTCGCTCCTCGCTTACCTGTCTCCGCACAACCTTAGCACCTCATCTGCTTCCGGTGTGACGAGACAGGTAAGCTCTTCACTTGTAATATCTAAACCAGTAAGTTTTATGATGTATATTCTGTGGATAAACGACTGGGGCTGGAAGTTTACATGTAGTTATTCATTGTGGGGAAACCACCTGAAGGGATATATATATTACTAAACCCATCCTTTCACTTTTTAATTGGTATGAATATTTCAAATTTACAAATTACAAATCCATTATGGAATGGCACATCTCATATATGAGTGAAGAAATTAATAGCTTGAATGGCCAAATTTCCTTTAAAATAAAAGCAGAAACAAGTGAACATTTGGAAGATTTCCAATCTGATATTTAATAAAAGTGAATATCATCAAGAGTCAACTGGATCGTTAGGCCCGGTAAAAATTATGAAAATATGAAGGCATTTTTAAAAGGAACATAATTACTGCTGATCATATTAACTTCTTTACTTTTGGCAATATGATTCACCTGTGATTGTTCAATACCTAAATAACGCTGTGTAACTATGTAGCAGTAGCTAGTTATTACGCCACAGGTTTAATTAATTAATTAATTAATTAATTAAATAATTAATCTGAGCAACCCATGACAATAGCTTGTTAACAATGTAACAGGTTAAACTAATTTATATATTACAGTGATTCTGTCTATATAGTATTATTAACTAACATACCAGATTCAATACCTACTTTAGGCTGTCTAAATAATATTAATGGAGTTCATGAAAGAATAACTACAAAGTTATAACAACAGTTACAATAATCATTTACACCGGCTGTTTCATCTTGCAGCCTGTGAGAAACAATGAGTGTGGTGAAAAAAATACTGTTTTCGTAGAGTAGATATCCGTAAACTGTAATGTAGATGTTTGGACAAAGGAAATCCTAAAACTGCAGCAAATGATGCACGTCCATTCAATTCTGCTTGCCTAATGACCCCTTTTGGGAAATAAAAATGATAACCTCATAGTTATAGACGTATTTTTCAATGCTGAAGTGGCCGATTTAAAAAAAAAAAACATTCATTCTGATTAAACGTACGAAGAATGAGAGAGACGAATCTTTGACTTGTTCCAGACAACAAAACTCAATTGATTTTCTCTCTTTTCTACCTTGCAGAGGAACACTCTGTCCTCAACCAGGAGAGATGATTCATAAAGTTTCTTCTAATTAAAAACAACACTTTAGTACCACCATGCACTGTAGGGATCAGAGATGCATAATGAAAGACATGAAGACTTGAAAAAATATTTGAATTCAAAAATAGTAAATATTTTGTTACTCACAACCAGTACATATATTCAATTCAAACCTAGCCTATATTTAATTCAAAACCCTACAGTAAGAAGACCTATACAGTAGCTATATTTGATTCAAAACCTGCAGTACTATATAGGCCTCTCACACTGATAATCAACAATGTATGAGATGCCATTCCAGCTCACGCGGCCTCGCGTCGGTGTACATGCACATCGAAAAAGGATTCAGAGTTTTTCTAACAGAGAATCTAATAGATGTCAGGATGTGGTTACCTTGTATATGTAGGTTACACAGCTGATTTCCACCATGTTTTACGATGAGCGTCGCGAATGTACTACCGCAGCAATCTCCTCAAACTACACGATACCTACTGCTCGACGAGCGAGTGCCCAAAACACAAACGGCAAATCATCGCCTGGCTGTCTACGATTTATCGACTCTGACTGATCCCTCGAACTATATAACCTTCATTCGATATACGAGCGGCTGTCAAACAGACACGACGACAACCGAGAGTCATTCCAATACCTGCCTCGGCCTTAATACTCAATCCTGTGCTGTTATTAAGATTCCACATACATTACAGCAGGCCCTGACGATATGTATTACTGATGCGGGGGGGGGGAGGGGTTTATTAATAGTATGAAAGAAGGTGAATGGGCCTTGATGTTATCCTAACTGCTCAAATGCCTGTAATTCTCAAGGGGTACACACGGTATGTGTACTGAGGAAGAAGCAACAACTGACAGAGGACCACTGCTGCATTTAGCCATCTGAGAGTCGTCCAAATAGTGGGCTAGATACACGGATAAATAAATTTCCCACTGGCACTGCATGAATCATCCCCAGATAATTGTAAAATTATAACAATATATTGTTTTCAATTATGTTTTCTAACCTATTGGATATAGTTCTGAATTAACAACAAAAAAAAAAATAGAAAAAAACAATTAGCCTGTGAGAGAGCTTCAGAAAACTGGAGAGATATAATTAACGTAAACAGAATACTTGTATTATAAACTATACATGATATTAATCACCTGCCATCACGTAGACACGTAAACAGAGAATGAAATAGGAATGATTTAAGTACAGCAGTGGGGAAGACAAGAACTTGCTTATTATCTAGTTATTTGCTCTGGTTGTGAGTGTTTATATTACCAAAGCATGACTCAGGCTACTGTTGCCAACAGAATCCACATTTTACTCGCTGCAGTCCAACTAACGGATTCAAGTCGAGTCTGACTACAGACTCTGGGATTTTCTCCCGAAGCTAAATTGGTCGATACACATCACGCAGCATCTTGCGGAACGTGTATAGCGTAGCTGCCGCAACGGTGTCTGTGATTTACAGTTATTGTATGTAAATTGGGTCTGCGTTGCAGCTCCCCCTGCATGGGGTGATGGGTGAAGGCCATAACATATTTCAGTTTTATTAAATTATCTCAGGTAGATGGCAGTGTTACCTTAAAATACATCACAGCTTATAATGGTATCAACCTGTAAACACACATTCTGGGAGATCTGACGACATTTGAATTGTAAGAGGAATACTGGAATATGATGGGCATAAACATGTGTGGGGGGGAATAGGGGTGGGCTGGTTATAAGGGAGATATACCTGATAATACACAGTTAAATGACAAATTGACAATGAAGAATTTGCTAAAACTGGGGAGATTTGTAGGTTGGAGGAATATTGGTACTTGTAAAATTTCAACAGTAACTTTATTACTCAGATTTGCTTCCACTTTTCGAATATAGTTCCATGTTTATTACTGATTCCTTCTACCAGCAAAAACTCCTTCAATCCCCCTTCCCCCGGTTAATGCCAGCTGACCACTAGAATGAGGAAAGGGGAGAGGGGAAGGGGAAGGGGAAGGGAATTTCCAGACTGACCATCAAAGTTTTAAAAGCTCCCTTCACATCTTTCATGTAAAATATATTTTTATGTGAATTACTATGTAAACCACTAAAGCAAATTTCATTGGTATGTTATAAGGACAAAATCATGTCGTTTTTTTGTCAAAGAAATAGACATATTCAGTACCGATAGTGCAAGACTTATTAACAAAGCTTAACTAACTATTGCTGAGTACTAATTAGAAGTTGTGATATTGTTACTGATTTTGAGAAAAGCTAGCTATAATTCAAGCATATGGATGGTAAGTTAAGACAGTATCATATTACGAGACAATTTCTCCTCTTTTGTAAAATTCTGCAAAAAGTAGGAACCATTAGAAATCTAAAAAAAAAAAGGATTTTTAGCAAATGTTTCTTTTCAGATAAAAAATTTGCCTAACTCAATTATAATCCAATAGAGAAGGTATCTTTGAAAAATTGAGTCAATTTCAACCTTGAGTATAATGCAGAGAGAAGCTGAATTCACAATGTTGGTCTTGATACTGGTTTGTTCTTCACTCCAAAAGTACAGTGGCTTATCGTGAGCACTCCATGACAAGATACTATTTAGTATATTTACCTTGGTAAACGGCTATGCGAATGATTTGCATACCAGCATAAGTTGAAATTTGACTTATTGCCACAAAAAAACATTGCCTGATATCTGTAGCTTAATACTTTTTACTATATTAGACAATATATTTAATTTCAACTCAGAGACCAGCACTGACAATAAAAAATGAAGCAAAGACCAATAGTCGGGAAGAAAGAAACATTATCCTCCTGTTTGTGAGAAAACCTTGCAGATACGACTTTGCCCTGCTTGCAGCTTTAAATTGACATCACAGCCTCCATTATACAGCATATTATGTTAAATTTATGCAATATTGCGCCATATTTTCTCATATTGTGCATTAATTATGCTAAAAGTAAGTTTTTATGTCCTCCCGGTTACAGCGACTCAAGGTATATCGACCTGGAATAAATCATCGCAATTTACATGTTTGATCATCGATGTTACAGTATATTTTAATATCGGTTTATCTTAAGTTATCAAAATGTGTACGTACGTACTCATGGTGTTTTTATCAAGGTTGTAGATTTAGTGTCATTACGTCTAAGTACTCTATTAAAGGCGAGATTACGAGAGAGACTTTCTACGCTGTAATCTTAATGTAGATATAGTTCTTTCACCTCCTGAGTGTACTGAGATGGTGTAATGGTTTAAACTAACAGATCTATTTCACCAGCCAATTCTCAAGTCTGTTCTGAAAGTTTTAGACCTACAAGTAGAATTTCGTTCAACAAACTGAATGCCCAAACGTAGTTTTGAAGGTTAAAGCAAAGTTCCTGGAATTTCAGTGATTTGACACTTTACACAAAATTTCTTCTTTCATATGCAACCGTCCCTTTATTTACTGAAATCATAAAATAAATCACAGAAAACAATTAAGGAATGAAATTTCCTTGCAATTATCACTCGACTGTGTTTAAGACCATTGTCAGAGATCCTTTCATTGGGTACTACTACAATAACGTTGAGGATTAGACTTACATATTTATGAATAGCTGTATGGTTGATCCGCATCAATGAAATGATCCCCTGAACTGATCCCCCTGACTACTGAGGCCACAAACAGAGGATCAAGAAGGATGGCTTCTATGTCACGCTTTTTAATCTAGCTCCATCCTATCATGAGCGGCCATTTACCCTTGCTGTAATCACCATACCTTCACCTACTGTATCTACCTCTCTATATATATTCACCCGCAAATCTGACACCCGTACGCATCCCATAGGCCTGTAATACTTCCCTCCAACATTTCTATCATCTTACACGCTTTTGATAGAAATAAGTCTCTCTTGGGAGGTCGTGAGGAATCTAGCAGAAAATTGTTGGATTCCATCATTTATTACATAAATAATTCCTATTTATCTTCTACATTCCTATTCAACTAGCTGCACTTATGCCCATGCGATATGAGCTGCTTTCATGTGGGCAGGCGTACAGAGTACTACGTGCAGCTAAAAACTGCAGCCATTTCCATATTCACCATGGTAACGGGGCATTGATCAAGCATAACATGTATGTTATGAGTCTACATGTATGGCAAATTCATAAACTAGGGTGATTCACATAAATGTCTGTTGCTATTGTAGGATTTTATGATTTTATCTTTAATGATAGCTATAGCTCTGATAAACATGAAATTATCTAACAATTAAAGGTAATTATTAAAAAGAAGCTTCAACAGGATAATAAAGACCACCTCGTGGTTCATAAATGACGAGCAATAGCCATGTACACTGAAACTCACTTCAAGGAGTCTACATGTCTGCATGAAATTGAAAAAGTTTGACTTTTCTATCACATTCTGCATCATAAATATGTTCATTAAAACATATGAAAAGCTTGTCCTAGGAGTTCATTTATACATTTATCTAATAAGTTCATACATATATCTAATAAGTTAATTTATGAATCCACACTGGTGGTGAATGGTGACAGTACCTAAGCCTTCATTCGTGGTATTCTCATTACAGATCGAGGTTGTTTTTATTTCCAAAGTACTTGCATAAATTTACGACTATGATATATCTTGGCGTTTCCATCCGTATAGTTTCTCTTAGGGGTAATAATTTCCGTAGCTTTTTTTGTGAAAGTTCACTTCCATACAGCAACAATTTGTAGGGTTTTTTTTGTTAAAAAATAGTCAACTTTGAGAGCTTAGAATCAGAGTTTACAATTAGTTAAAATAAGAGACTTTCCTTAAACTTTAAACCCTATCATATCTCCCTACCTCCTCCAAACCCTGACACCCACATATATCCCAAGTAAAGCCATACAATACATATGCACACACATCTAGCAACCAGCCCAGCAATTTGGTAAGTTCGTATTATATATTCAATTTCAGGGTAAACATATTTTTTTTTAACACAGCCAACTAAAGGCTGCATCTATTTTACATTAAAAGCAATTTTTTGAAAATAAAAATAAATTATTCTGTACCCACGGTTTAAAAGTACCTGTGAGAGTGAGGGGCTCCTTGGCACTCCTCAAACGGGGATAAAATTCATAACCGCTGTTTTGAGGGGTACTTAAAAGGAATTATGCAGTTTTTCCAAACAAATGGTGAGAATATTAAACAGCAAAGACGAAAATTCAGAAGAAGCAGGCCATCTTCATCAACCTTTCAGAATTTCCATAAAAACAGGAGAACGAGATGATTATTCGTCATCCCTTGATTCGAATCTTGTTATGTATAGTACGACAGCATCTCATTAAAATGCAATGTCAGAACTATTTATCCTCCTAGTTAATACAATTTAGATGCCAAGATATAGATTGTCAGGCATATTGACAAATGTGAGCACATTTGCAATGAAGACATGATATGATAAGTGCTCAGCTGCTCTGTAATGCTAAGAAGGTGACATTAGGTGACTGCAGGGCCCAGGTTCAATATGGGGGAGGGGCAGGGGGGTTAGTAAAATATGGGATAATGATTAATGAACATTCTCATTCTTCTTAACGATAGAGGAAAATGAAGATGGGCGTCCCGTGACCTAATTGTCCCTGGTACCTGATCTGACATGACCCTCCATGCCCCTCTTTCTACAACTAACTTAATACCTCGCTATACAAGCATTATGAGATTGATATGCAACAAACTAGCCTGGCGGTGACCGCGATGGTGACATATCAGCTTCTCTTTTGGTTTCATTTCATTTTTTTTAAACTGTATCTTTCATTGACGTGTTAGAGACCGATGACATAAATTTACACAAATTTACACGAAACCCAAATTGACGGCATGGTTAATATGTGACGACTTTAAGAAGAAAACCCGAGAAGGAGAAAGCCTGGACTAAAAAAGAAAAGGATTAAAGTGTAAAATTTCCATTCATGACTTATAAGTGAAGTGAATTGAACAAAAATGTGGCTACAGGCATCATCACTACCATTGACTAACACACATTAAAGAGTTAATTATCGATTTAAAAAAGATTTTCTTTATTTTAGAGCAAAATCTACTTAAAATTACAAAGGACTGGTTTAGCTTTTGATTGAAATACCTGTTCCACTTTTATCGGGAGTTTATCCTCTAGTTCCGTAGAATTAGGATTGTTGTTCTTTTTTCTTTCGCCTATAAATGCTGGACATTCAAATATATAGTGAAATTGATCCACTAAGTTATCATTAGAACATTACATAGCTTTATCTCACTGGACTCTGGGTATAGTAGTATATAGTAGTATACATACCATTTAATACTTTCAGAACCTTCATACTACCATCTGTAGTTTTTAGGATGAATTAGATTGCTTAGACTGGCTTCTATTTCCTCTGCAGCTTTTACAGGGCGAATGTGTATTTTAGCCAGCCAGCAAAAAAACTCCTATACTAAACATCTCTATTAATAGATTCTGTTTATACTCCTTACATGTTGATAATTGAAAGAGCCAGCTAGATTACAGTGTTTAATACTAACCTCTTACATGCCTTTTTTTATTGCCTATTAATCGCTTTTCTTTTTATTGTAATTTATGTAAACTTTTATTACTCTCCTATTTGTAAATTGTATACTAGAATAAAGAAAACTGAAACTGATTTTTTTTTTTTTTAAAACAGACTCTTTGCTTTGAAAGTTATATTTTCACATAAATTTATCTTTCCTTCTATGCATGTATATTTCAACGTTCTCTGGCCATGGCAGTCACAAGACAATTCTGTTATACAAACGATAAAAATGTTACATATAAAATTCTGAAGAACGTGAAGAAAGAAACCTTTTTCCAAACATTATCTTGCTGACATTTTCAGAAGTTGAACATATCACATTAAAAAAAGATTTATTGTAAAACTAACATACTGGACTGAGAAAATGTAACTTTCACTTAAACAGGGGAAAATGAGGAGGCGAAAAGGAAACCGAGGAATGAGCTGATGAACAAAGTGGCTGCCTTCTAAGGAAGTATCGTACATCGTCTATTAAAATAGACGATATGTGTGTCTGATTTCTCAAGGCCTAGTAGACCACTGCGGATATTTAAAAAATTTTGAGAAAAAATTTCCTTTTCATCTCTTTCTCATAGATATGGATGTGTAACCTTGCTACAATATTGATTGAATGTGTACAAAATCATATTTTTTTTCCCCAGGATTTTTACGCTATTTGCCTGGAGCTGAAATCATCAATATAACTACATTACCATTACGTTCAACGTTTCAATCCGTCACGTTTAATTTTCGATCGTTGCAAAATTGTGAAGCCATGAGTTACAGACTGATTTTTTGTTGATCAATGTTAAGCATGTCACAGTTATCCTTTGGGAATCAAAGGGAGGGGTGAGGATAAGTGAAGGTGGGGTGAGGATAGGGAAAGGAGAGATGAGGATAGGCGGGATCGGTGAGTATAGGAGGGTTGGGTGAGGATAGGGGGAGGTATGAGATCATAGGAAGGGAGGTGAGGTTAGGGGGAGGTGTGAGATTAGATGGAGGGGCTAGGATAGGCGGAGGCATGAGGATATGTGAGAGAGATCATTACAGTGATTTATCACTGTAACACTTTACACTATATACAGGTATATGTGCAGTTCTACAGTATACACTGTGGGATCCCTGTTATATTGACTACTGAGAATAATAACCGTATAAATAGAATCAGAAAAAATGGCAATTTTTTAAACGTCTTTAATGGCTTCATCTTATGCCTACTTGCTGGGCTTAATCGAAATTCAATATGTAGATGAAGGTCTCCCTCCAATCCTACAAATTGAAATGATCTTGCAACTTTTTAATACTTTTAACGTATGAAAGATTTGCTGAATATATACAAGCTATTTGCAGTGCACATTTTGGCATTTTTTACAGAATGAAAGGATACCACATACAAGGTGTTGTGATTTACATGTACATCAGCAGTGACACTAGTGATTTTCGGTTTCTGTGATTATAGGAATAGATGTCTTCAGAAAATTACTTCAAAGAAAATTTAAGTTCAATTCTCTTATCTTTGTTTGCTAATTAACTTTAATTCACATCCTGCATCATAATATGTTCATAAAAACAAAAGGAAACAGGAGGAATATGGATATCAAAATTTTGTATTGTCAAAAAGCACTGATATTTTTTTTTCTTTCCCCTATTTGGTTGCTACCACCATATCCGTCAAAACAAAACCAAAACTATGAATTCAAGAAATGAAGCTCTAGATATGCTCATAAGATCCATACTAGAAAACTGTTAATCATGGTGGCATATTCTGTACCATTTTTTCTGGCATATACTGTATCCTAAAGTGGCAACATTTTCACGCTCTAGCACCCTGCACAGGGCTGTCAGTGCCGACGTTTAAGCATAATTGGACGTTTCGATCAGAATATTAAGTCTCCATTAGCGTGGCTTCCCTTCTGTCTTTCGATAATCTGCCCGGACCTAGACTATAGGTAAAATAGACCCTTAACGAGCCAGACAAGGTGTCACGACAGCCTCTCTTGCCTCGCTGATGAAATTACCGAAAACCCGAACATTGATTTCAACATGTCCAACACATGCTGAATGTAGGTCAATAGATATACAAGAGCCTAGTTGTAGCATGGATATTTTATCTTTTCTTCTACCTACCTACTGCACTGATGTTTCTTTTTATATTAAACTGTTGTACTGTATATATTTACCATCAAGGCAAAAATACTCAATGTCTGCACAGCTGCCAAATATAAATAGCAGTGATGTTGGTTTTGAACACAACTGAGGCACATTTTAACATTTTTATTATTTGTGCCAGCAATCACACACTGTAAACTATATTGCACATAGGATGCATAGATATTAATAACTAGATACAGGAGCTGTGATTATATACATATATATATGTATATATATATACATTGCATAGCATATATATAAACCAAACACTATACTACTCTCAGGCAGTGTAATACAATGCTATATACTACGCAGATTTCATGTCCCCGATGTCATTCCCTAAAACTAACACTGTCAGAAATGTCATTTTGTGGAGAACGTTACCTTTAAACGTCACTGAACTTTATACAAAACTGACTCGTTGTTGAGTTTTTAATCTAATTTATTTGGCATCCTTACCAGTATTATAAATTCACCCACCAGTCAGTTTTGGGCATAAATTTTCTGAATACGGAGGGCTTGGCGAGATACAAATTGTAATAGTGACTTAATAATCGGATAGCTCACAACGACTACGAGTTCTTCATCTTTAATTAATGCATCCGACGAGATTGCAAGTAATTAAACTATGACTCTTGTCAGGTTTTGTTACGTTTCTTTTGAATAGTGCATGCATAATAGAAAACAGTAGCGTTCAGCCCAACTGAGAGAGAGATAGAGAGGCAGAGAGTAGGTTAAAACAGCCTTAAGAGCAATAGTCATTCTTAGTCATGCAGCAGTGTTCTTGATCATACGAGAGGTGCATTTTAACGGACGTCCAGCTGCCTGAGACTACTCAAGTTCTGTTCAGTCGACCAAAATCAGTTTTGTAGGTTGCCCGACAAAATGCCTCCAGTTGTTTACATCAAATTCAGATTGCATTGAAACTAAAATACCCTCAAATGAGTAAAATATGATAAATTTGGTAACATCCCCAAAGCTGGTGTGTTATTCATCAAACCTACAAATCTCTCTTGCATAGTACATACGTATTGGTCACTGCTAGTTTGGTTCATTTTATCGGATGACCAAAGTCGCAGTTCGGACAACTAAAACTTGCTGTTCAGACAACCACAGAGTGAGGTCTGGTTGTCCGAGGGACAACCAGAAGAAAAGACCTGTCCTATGACATGGTTAAACTGTGCCGATTTATGTAAAAGTTTCTAGAAATATATATATGCTTTTCATCACAGACTATGGGTCCACAATTAAAACAACTACGCTTTTATTGGAATCATCGGAAATCATTTTTGGTGAAACATCCGTCATGCATATAAGTTGTCTTTTGACATCGCAAGTTTCCTTTTGCACAATATTCTCGTTTGAAGTGTTGATGCGGTCAGTTTTTTTTTACAGTCGGTAGAACTGTCTATTTTTTTGTTTAATTTTGATACAAAGAACAGACATCCTGCAGGGATGAATTCCAATATCGTTTCCTCTTGATTATTAAAGTTGTTATACAATACCAAAGTCTTTATGGATGAATTTGGCTTTTTACTTATAAGGAGCTCGGTGGGCTGTGTACTAAAATCTGGGAATTTCGACTACTTGATCCGTTACTCCGTTAAGGGAATGTGACTTTTAAAAAGTCATCTTCATAAATAGAGGTGGTACTGAAATATTAACTGGACTAATTGGTAGATATTTGTCTATAATTGTCAACAAAGCTGAGGTAAATCTAATTGCAACTCTGAACTCCTAATACGTATATAATACGATATTCTTACAGTCATTCAAAGCTACAACTTGCATGAAATTTGTGAATAAATCCCTACAACGATGGCATCATAACTCAACTCTAGAGCAAAAAATGAGGTACCTGTATGTACATAAGCTGTTACTTTGTCCACCAAAATCTTATCCGATGATGGCATTTTTGTGGAAACGATACCTAACCAATATTTAAATGACCCCATTTAAACCTTTTGAAATTCCTGGTGGTTTTTAGCCACTGCTGCATTGGCTTAAATGATTGTGATATTTGAAAGTGCCTTCGGACCAACGACCTTTAATTCTGCTCGGATAGACTGACCTCGAGAGTTCGCTGGTTCGATACCACCCTCGGGTTAAAATTAAACCACACGGTATCCCTACCAGGAGTACCTGTGCAAATATCGTCTTTAACCTTGCGCCATATTTAATAATAAACGTCGCACCAATCAACCTCTTCCTGCTCTCCCGTGCACTACAAAGACCCCAATCAGTACCGAACGAAGAGTAATTTCTTCATCTGACCTCCCCGTCATCGTAGTCGTCGCAACTGCCAGGCTAGTTTTGTTGCATATCAATCTCATAATGCTTCTTCATATCCGAGTACGACGGTTGATCACCTACCAAATTATCGAGCACTGGTCACATCTCAATTTTCCAATCAGATTTCAGCAACATCCGGTGCCAAGGAAAACGTGGCAGAGCTTGCTTCGTGGCGGCTAAGTCTCTCCTCTTAGTTTTAACTTGGTTTTTTTCTCTCAAAAAACAAAATAAGTTAGGTTATGTTTGATCAAGATATTGATCAATGAAATTTGAAGGCAAAGTCAATGTCAGAGGTGACCTCTTGGGAAGAGATCAATCTGATTACAACCGAGAGGGGATGGGTGGGGGGGGGGTAGAGGAGCGGAGAGAACCAATCTCTCGATGGCAAAAATCCACTTTAGAGGAATGGAACAAAAAAGAACTAACATCACAGTTGGGGGAGGTGTAAACTGGATGAATGAAGTTAACGAGAGATTCCCAAATGAGATGAGAGATTATGCCAATCTCCTCAATAGATCGATGAAGGAGGAAGAGAAACGGAGGGAACAAAGCAAATCACATGAGATGAAGAGATATCAGAGTCAACGAAGCGAATGAGAAGAAGAAGAATACCGAGAAATCAGATGGAAAATATCTTATCGACAAGCTTTACTCTGAGTAGAGAAATCATATCATTTCAGTTATGTAATACTAAAACTGTTAAGTGTGGACCAGGTAGTTGCTATATGGGTTATAAGAGCTTATAAGGAAGATATGGGATAGAGAGGGGAGGGGGAAGGGCAGGGGAGGAGAGGGGGATCAGAGGCTTCATATGCATCTCTGTTCTATGAACAAGCTGGACTGCAATAAGTAACATCACTGGATGGCGGGTTGTAAAATTATGCCACGAAACCTCCATAATTTGACCTTTGTAATTAGCTTTGGTACACACGTTTAGGCCATTCCTTGCTGCATCCTCTTACAGCATCTGTGACCATGGCAACACAAGTTTAATACACACATGATCCATTTTGTAAAAATTTGTGTTTAATAGCTAACTGTAAACTCGGTCCATTTCTAGAGACATTGCCATGTAGGCCTCGTCCGTTATCATCACCATCTTGATTACTACCATTATTCTAGATCGTCTTTTAAGAACCAGCAGGGTTGACATTGATACACTGATTTTAAAGGAGCCAGTCTTTTTCTTTCCCTCTTCCTTTTTAAAGAAAAATAAATCATGATAGGTAAGACATCACTTTGGTCTCTCTCCATCATTTGCAGACTGTTCTCTCTCTTTGAGTCTGTTTTCGTTTCTCTCAGAGACAATTTAATCAAGAAAACACTCCTTGTTTTTCCCTTCCTCCCTTCCTCCCTGCAAACAGTTACATTAAACTGACGAGATCTTCTCACAATTTCATCTGGATTTTATGGAGCCTGCAAAGATTTTATGCAGAAGAAGAAGTATCTTTTTACCTACAGGGGTTACAGGGTCTTGCAAAGTATTCCTCTATAAAGATTCATAAGAAAAGACCAGCTAGGCAATTCAGGGGAGAAGAAATAAAAAATCCTTTTCATTTGTGAGGATTAAAACAAAAATCTTCCAATTACACGTTTATGTCTTCTGGGTATTGACAAAATTATCATACTGCAGCTATATAATTATTTTTCCATTATGAAGGCATTAACGTTGATAATATTACAAGAGACCCCCCAACAATCAGATTTGAAGTTCTAACACAATAAATGCAACAGAAATGATGTATGTAGGGTTTTCATCTTCTTTTGAATGATGTCATGCAATATTTTGTAGGATATATGAAGGCTGTTGATAGGGTAACAAATTTGTGCATGTAAAGTCATCTATGAAACCAGCACGGTCAATTGCAGACATTTCTCGAGTACAGGCCTTTAATTAAGCTATATGACCTGTTTAAACTGTTTCTGTATTTGTATGCATATTACACACAACAGTATAATTAGAAACAACTAAGGGGGTAGAAAACTATTGCTGGTTAAAAGTTATTTATACCAGGATAACAAAATTTAAGCTATTCTTGGCCATGGAGCTATGCCAAGGAATTTGGGTGAAAATGAGCAAGGTCATATGAAAATACACATACAAAATAATGGTTAACTCAGCTATAGGGTGAAGGCACCCAACGGAACCAACAGCACACGCTATCAATCAATGAGAGATTTCATTATGACGGTAATAAATTGTCTGCATGGAGAAACAGAAATATGCAAACAGCCCATATTTCCATCAAAATATGTACATCAAAATTATTACAGCATTGCTGGAATACAAATAAAATACTAACTGTGTTTTTCTCACAGGCTGCAAAAAAATACAAATGCCAACAAAGGTTGTTGACAACCTAAATGTATAGTTGCTCCTTGGTTTAGAAGTCTCAAAAATATCAACAAGTACAAAACTATTTCTGGTGCTGGAAAGAGAGACTTTCTCGTATTGCTCAAAGTCACTTAAATATAACTTCCGATTTGTTACAAAACATAATAATTTGGAACTTGTCATGTCAATCGTTTACAAAATGTTATCAACAGGAGATATCGGACTGATTATGTAATTGCGTCACAAGAAATCAAACTGTTAAGATGTCTAAGAAAAAAAGACCCACATGACCATGTCAGTAGAGACCATCAGGGCTAGAATTTAACAAATTTTAGCCACTGGCTCAACTAAAAAAAAATAACATTGCAAGGAGATTTTAAAAACAAACTCTACTGGATAAAATAAAGTTCCTACTGGCAATTTCCTGAATTCAGCAAATGTCAGGATTTATGTGGTAGCAGCAGCCTAATAAATATTGCTGGCAATATATGCAGTAATGTGGGGCCCTTTATTGGGAATGTTTGCAATTTTTGAAATCATAATTGCTTTGATCATGTGCTTATGTACTTAATGTCTACAGCAGCCTTTACTGGCAATTACTGGCATTTAGCCAAGTAAACAGCCTGAATTTCTAGGCTTAGATAAGAGGTAACTTATGTGTTTTCGAGATGGGTTATATACGCTGTGCGGACAAAAAAGAGATATGGCATAGAGAATGTGTTCATTTACCTTCACCACTGACTGGGCAGGGAATCATTTTCAGGTTGTTGCAGAAAAATGCTGAGAAATTATAAATTAGCTAAAAAAAACTGCTACAAGAGTTTGAAATTGCTGTCAAGTGTGAGGAATCTGCCAATGATTATAGTTTTACAGGGAAGTTAGGGTAAGAGAGGGTGTAGCTATCACTCCCATAACAGGGCAGCAAAGCACATCATTTGATCTCCTACATTATATTGCCTACATTTGGCATCGTAAGGACTGTCTCGAACTTAAAAAATGTTTACCACAGAGAAGTCAACTGGTCAATTAATTTCACTCTAAAATTTCACAAAAACCATATTTTTGATGTCAAACTTTGGAATTAATCAACAGCAATCAAGAACATTTGAAAGTTGATGTGGCCAGAAAGGAACAATTTAAAAAGACAATTGTGTACATCAGATCAACTGAAGAGGAATTCTAGTAGCTATTTACGCCTCATTATTAGACTGAACCATCTGACAACCAGGTAATAGATTGAAAGAAAAATACAAATAATTTGCCCAATCCCCTATCTCCCTCCCCCCACCCTCTCAACCCACCCTCCTCCCCAAAAAAGGAGAAAATTTAAGAAATTAGAGCATCTTTTGAGCATCAGAAAGAGGAAGACTTAATACAAATTAAAATACCAACAGATGTTGAAGACGAGGAGACTCCATTATGGTTTAAAAGAGTTTATAGAGTAATCACCCAAATTTCCTATTATTGGTGGATAAATATTTTGGATAATGCATCAATAGTTGTTTTCACCCCAGTGCAAGGTGATGACTATTACCTTGTGATGATGGTGGTGATGGTGATGCTCGTGGTGATGATGGTGATGGTTAGTCGGTGAGTATTCCTTATGCTTGTGCACGTTCAGCACTGACGAAACATTCGCAGATACATGCATTGTCGTTTCTCAGTTTCTGGTTCTGGCGTCTAAAACTTTGCTCTGCAGATAACCCCACAAAGGCGATTAAAATCTGTCCGTCTTTGGAATGTTAAGGCTTTGGAATGCTATATTTCAGAGGAGACTTCTAAATCCCTTTAGGTCCAAAAAGGAATCAACGAACTGCCGCTGGTATAAAACAAGTTTTGAAGTGTAAGATCTCTGCCACAGAAAGAACCATGAAATGTAACAAACCCTGATAAGCAATACAACTCTGATCACACGATTAAGAAATGACCGAATTGATTAAAGGTGGTATCTTTATGAAGAACCTTCAATGCTTGGTCATCTGTAAACGACAATGGACGCTTCAAATCGTTGATAACGAGAGACTAATTACAGCTGGATCCGTTCATGTATAATGTAGAAAAGAGCACACAAAGTCAATATCACTGACTCAATAAATCCAGAACAGAATTGAATGGTTTGATAACAAACATCAATAAAAATGGAATGTTTGAACTGCAGATATGTTTCCAGTGAAAACCATAAACTTGTGAATCAAATGGAATTAATAATCGACAAGCCTATAAGGGGAGAAGTTCTCTACGTTCTTTTTTCCGATGAATACATGATGACAGAACGCTATAACAGATGCACACATAACGATCGAATTAATTCAGCATTGAGAGCGAGGATGCGACCCCATTGTTTAATTAATAACGAGTATTGTATAAATTCACTGAAACCACAATTCACATCACTACTAAAAGATATGGATGCCGTTGAAACCATGCCGTTGAAATCTATCTACCAGCAACATCTAATACAGTGGTAGCTGTTGCATGCTAACGGCCGATTCACAGCCATATGCGCCGATAATAATCTACGTTAGAGAATTTTCTCTCCGGCAAGCTCACTTTGTATTCAACTAATTACTTCTAAGAACAGGACAAATTGTGCTGGTCGTAGATGTATAAGCGTGCAATTATGTAGTAGCATCACACTATTAAGAGGGAAAACCCCCCCCGCCTTCTAGATTCTATAACGATTTTCAACGACTCTTGTCGGTTACAGAACAAAAGGGAGTCTTCCCGAAACTTGATGGGGAAACTGTAAATATTTATTCCGACATGTCATAACTGTTTGTGAGCGAGAAGACGACAGGATTTAGTCAACCAACTGTTGATGGCTGCTGTAGCACAGAACAGGTGATGATGATGCTGCAACATCTGTGTGGAAGGTTTCAAAAGCCTTCCCAGAATCCAGTATCAAGTAAAATTTATGAAAACAGTGTAGTTTGACACTGTTCATGGCCAACCGTGCATGAGGTTGAGTGTAACATTCAACACGGACATCAGGATAGCTTACTGCTGCGGTCTAACTATTCTACCGAACATTTTAACAGAATCGAGGAAAACGTGATGGAATGGAGGACGTGGGTTGCAGCAACTTTTCGAAGAAAGAGATATTTAACGATGACTTCCCGAGAAATAAATCATTTTAAAGTTTCCTTGAAAAAGGAGTATTTTAAACAAATTATCCATAGAAATGATTCTGTGAACATCAAACAACCATTATCAGACCAAAAATAGTATTGCGTACAGAGTCATTATCCGTTAAAGGAACTGTGGTTTGTTAAACCAGACAGTAGTCATGAATATTCATGTCCATAGGAATAATCAGAAATAACGACCACTTAAAAGGAATGCTTTGTTCTGATTCGCAGTGATTCCTGAATGAACTCGAAACGGAAAATTTCCTTCATCTAACAAAAAAAGAAGTGATATAGACTTTAGCTGTATCCTTTTTTTGGAAATCCACATTACTAATATTTTAATGAAAATGCAATAATATGGGAAATTCAAATCTGACAATCTGCATAATTTACAAAATACACAACGAAATACTCATTCCCAAGCAGACACATCCACAAGACAAAAAAAAAATCAATTTTTAAGGTCACAACATTAATTCCAAAAGCTGCTTAACAGAATCTCATTTTCAGTCTCCGATGACCAAGTTACATCTTCTGAATAAGAGGGACACTAAAAGCTGTCTTCCGATAAATGCACAAAAAACATGGCTTCCACATGGTCTGCTCTCGTATTAATGTTCCTTAACTTCCAACTGTGACAGAGGAATCTTGAAACGGCTTTTCAGGTACAGACCCGACGAAGACTCCTAACAGCGATCTCGATGGCTAAAACAATCAAAAAGGCGAGAGTGCGAGTCATTTCACCGTTTTTCAAATTACTGTAGTTGGCTCGCCAGTACTCTGTGACACAGTGAAACCACGGCGACGGGGAAACCACGGAGACTGAGAAAACCTATTTGAGAGACACTGCATCAGCAGCAGCAGTACAGAGTCATGAAGAGAGACGCGAGACTAGAGAGAGAGACGTTGAGCGAGCGAGTGTTTTCAGCACGATAACGCACAAACAAGTTGACTAAGCACTTTCACGGACTGCTCGAGGAGACTTGTCATAAAGTTGACGTGTGTGTAGAGAGCCTATAGGCTTGAGTACATGTATCTACTGTACTATAGTAGCATACGCTTCATCTTACCATATTCCCTCTCATTTTTTTAGGGGGGGGGGGTGTTAATTTGATTCTGTGTGCCTTGAGCAGAAAACAAGGGAATCTCTTCTTCTTCTTACGGAAAGGACATCACTGACTGTGGGCTTTGATGAATAATTAGATGGAAAATGGCTTATGATACGTCTTTCACGAAAGTTAACACACCGTGCGGTATGATGTAGTGTCATCGTCACAATATCATTAGGGCATGGGGGTACATCTAACAATAGAACTGTTTTGATTTTTATGTGTACCTAGGACAAATTCTTAAACAGAGAGCTTTGAAATAATTACCATACTCAACATCAATGACTCTGAGTCTTGAGAGCAATCACTAACATTCTTGTGAAACAAGTGTAATTGGCTAATGATATGGTAATATCAAAGTTGAAAACATTCTAATTATTAAAATTATTTTAAAACCCTTGAAACTATTAAATTAATTTTCACAATTAGCTAGTAGTAGAAAAAAAAATAGATGTCTTCTTTGGTAATGGTTGATATTAAAATTGCTTCAACAAGTTAGCATCTCCTTAAGTTTTAGATAAATCGCCAATATTGAAATATTTCCTTTCTTTCTTATATATTTATATAGAAATAATCCAATAATTATGTAAAATGACAAATTGTAATAGTTTCAGATATACTCTGAAATCTGGTTTTCAGTGTGTTGGATGTGTAGATCACGTCCATAGATCCCGGTGGTGATGTTTACACAGTTAACGACTTAAAACTCACAAAGGTGACAGAATCATTTCACACGGTGTACTGATTCTCATCTTACTAAGATGACCCCGAACTACTAAGCATCAGGTGTGTGGAGGAAACTTAATCTCAGCAAAATGGAATAAAGGGATGCCACAGAAATTTGGAACATTTTTTTGCCCAAAAAAATCACCAAATTTGCTTGACGGCATAAATGAGATGCTGTTCCATATTTAACTTGGAAGAAGTGTCTGAGGAGAGACACGAACAAATGTTGGATTTTATTTCAGATAAGGAGAGAAATGTTTCCCTTTGATGATCCAACCGAGAAAGGAGAACCCACAGAGAACCGTTGACCTACTTAATGAACCGATCACAATGAAAGAGTTGTGATGTTGCAAGTCAAGATTTTAAAATAAGGCGATTTCTATCAATCGTAATCAATTGTTTCGTAAAATATTCAATCGGCTGAAAGACCTCTTCATGCCTTTTCAAATACAAAATAGAAGTTGTAATTATCATAATGCATTTAGGCTAGTTACTTCACCACTGCAATTTTGTTGAGGGGAAGGGGGGCAGGAGAGGAGAGGGGAGGGGAGGGGAGTAGAAAAACATGGTCTTATGTGCATTAGTATAGAAATGTATCCTGTTACTAAAACTTATTTGAAGGAAGAGGTATAATCTGGTGGAAAAAAAAAATCTCAAGTTGATTTATGAAATGCAATCTAATATTTAATTTGAAAGGAAAGGAAAAAAGTTACATTGTGGTTACCACCAACTAAAGATTGGACAGCTCAGCTGGTAAAGCAGAGGAATAATAATCGCCGAGGTCACTCATTCTAGCAAAAACTTTCCTACCCTCTTTTCAATTTTGTTTATAATTACCTAGTGAGTTTTATGTTGTACATGGACATTTCTTAATATATTTTTCAGCAGCCATTTGCCTACGATCACCAATTTATCAAAACTTCAAAATTTTGAATATATCAGCTATCACAATAAGGAAACATCATATTTATTGGTATCCATGAAATTCTTCCACACCCTCCCCCAACCCCCTCCCCCCCTACCACTAACTACATTTACTCACCTGCCAAACTATTCCAAGCAGAACTTCATCCACAGTTCATTTCATCACATATCCTGATAATTAACTCTTCATTTTATGTGAACATGAGAACAGAGTAGATTATAAAGTCACTTTTATTATAGACATCTAACAAGGGTAATTCTTTGAATTTTCCATCAATGGCTCAAATTTTAACACCATCTGAAGAATCACAAAACCCTGATACACACCTTCAAAATTGTCCTTTTACTGAATAATTCCCGATAATTAACAGTTCAATCAGTCTTGTCAACAAGACACCTGTGCAATCTCCAATTAATTAAATAACTCAACATATCTAAGCCAGCTACAGTGTACATAAAACAACTTCTTCCGAACGTTGAAAACAGACAGAAAAAAGAAAATTAAGGTGGGAAACTTTGGATCGGTAGCTGACAGATCTACGACCTCAGCCGACAACGAACTATCTCTAAAGTTACGATTCCAAGACACGTTTCATTTTTTGTTACTGAACTATCTCACTACTTCTTCCAACTGTCCGCGGTGAAATCAGTAATAAAGTCCCAACTGAAATTATTAAAGTTCTGACAGAGGGGATTAGTAAATTACCTTTATCACTACACTAGACAGACACCAAGTATCAATACAGCTATGGGAATGGCAGTACAGGAAGCATCAGTGTGTATAACGTATAACTGCACATGCAGGCCTAGAATGAGGACAGGTAAATGTCTTTACAAAATCTTTATCCCACAGCAAACTTAAAAATGATCGTTACGACAACTACTGTGATTATGTAATGAAGTCATTTAGTGTGCTAGAGGGTCCAGCGAAGGTGCCAGCAAAGTTTCAACCAACATCTTTGCATTCTACCCTAAAATGGCTTTATATAATTCATTCTCACTACGGGATATCCTGATGTCGCAGTGTTCGCCCTCCCCCGCCCCCTCCCCCGCCTCGATAGAAAGCTGAATAAGACATTCAACCAACATCTATGCATTCTACCCGAAAATTGCTTATATATAATTCGTTCTCACTATAGGATATCCTGATGCCTCATTGTTTGGCCCCCAATAAAATGCCCACCATTCTTCCCTTTCACCCTCTACCACTCCCCCCCCCCCCCCCTCCATTAACTCAGCTGGGAGGATACACCAATGAATGGAAAACTGTGCTTCATACAGAGAAGAACAGCTACGACAAAGAAAAAAAAACTGGTTTCTTTCTCACTTTCAATGTCAGAGCCAAATATGAAACATGGCAGATTTTTCACTTTCTTACATATGAATAATTAAACTGCCGTGCTCTAAACGGCACAAGATAAGTGCACTTTCAATCACTTTTATCAGCCGTTATTTTGATACACATTAAACAGAACATGTTACAGCTGCAGCAAATGCAACCAACCATGGGCAAAAGAATACATCTCTACTACAAGAGATGGATAGATCTGCAAAATTTTATCCCAAACTCCCAAAAGTGAATCTCCATCAGATTTGAAAGTATAGAGACATGACGCTAGGCAAACATGAGAAGTCTGGTTACTGTAGCATCTGCACTAAACATATAGCAAATATAAAATACATTACCCTCCGGGAAAAGAAATGCCATTATTGTATAAGATTTACTCGTGATAAATGTGAGCGCATGCTGTACTAGTCATTTTAGCAATTTGTTGGATCCATAAGGACTAGTACTATAGTACATAATGTTATCCAAGTCAATGACAACCTACAAGGTCAGTGACCACGAGTAACTTGAACGCTGAATAAGTGATCACCCACAAAACAACCCTAATACATATGTTTGTTCTCTTTATAAACAAAATAACACGACAATTTCAATGCCGTTCTGTTCAGGCACTAACAGTGCTGTGAGCCTCCCCCCAACCTCTCCCCTCCTATCCCCACTTCCATCCCACTCCTCTCCCTAATACCATACCCCTCCTCTCCCCACTACCATCCCCCTCCCTTTCAATCCCACACCAAAAATTTAGAAGTAGTAATTATAGCGCAGTGTTGCATACAGATCTAATTCATATGCCTCAGAATGCACCACTTCTATTTGGTGGGGGGGGGAGAGGGGGAGGGGGAAAGGGGAGAAGGGGTAGAGGGGCTGACCACCTACCTAGGAATCGGCTTCAACAACCCAGGGCCACACCCACTCAATTTTAAATCTTGGATCCAGTGCTGCCATTGGAACACAATTGAATAGCACTTAATAAGAATAGCTTTTTGTATTAAGTTGAACTATATATATTGAATAACAGACACAAATATACATTGTTTACTTCCCTTACAAAGATTATCCATAAAATGGATGGTCCCTTTCTCAATCCCCCTTTCACAACCGAAAAGATGAGAAACACCAAGATGTATTGAGGATTCAATGACACAATTTGATTATTGAATCTTGACCTTCCTCTAACACACCCTTCCCCCCCCCCCCCTCCCACATATCCTGTACACAAAAAAATGTACACCCAAAAGGTACTGACACTTTGACAATATATACGAGGGACAATCCCTTCCCCTTCATTGCACTCCTTCCCCCACCCCCCCCCACCCACCCTTTCCACTTTGTGCAGAACTCTAATGTTTTGATCACAGGTGAATTTCTCCTGTAAGTAGAAACTTGGTATGCTGAATCATTTTAGTGATTGCCACAAAAGGTCTCATAAATTTTTAACACAACATTTGAGCAAATGTAATACAAACATGTATAAATTCAGAGATCACTGTGAAGAGGAAAGCATGCTTAGATGAGCTAAGAGCTGACAGTGTTTAGACAAATATAAATATCCAGGCATCTATTTCGGGAGTGGTTTATTTAGATAAAACAAGTTGGAAGATGGACTCATGTCCTTGCCTAAAATTAATACAGGCACATCAATATGTTTCATTTAGTGATGCAATACATCAGTTATGCATGGAGGAGAGAGAGAGGTGGAGAACATCAATCTTCTCTGACTGTGTACACTAAATACATAACAGGAGGAAAATGCATCAAGGATGTATGTATGTGTGTGTGTATATGTATGCTTGTATGTGTACATACTGTGTGTGTTTGTAGTTGTGTATTTATGTGTGTCTACATATAGAGAGAGAGAAGGGGGGGGGACACCAATCTTCTCTGATTCTGTACACTAAATACATGACAGGAGAAAGATGCATCAAGGATATATGTTTGTATGTGTGTGTGTGTATGTATGTATATTTGTATGTGTACATACTGTATGTGTTTGCATTTATGTGTGTGTACATATATAGAGAGAGAGAGGTGGAGAACATCAATCTTCTCTGACTGTGTACATTCAATACATAACAGGAGGAAAATGCATCAAGGATATGTTCGTATGTATGTAAATATATGTATGTTTGTATGTTTATACATGAATATGTATAATTGAAATCGTAATGAGTTGGAAAATATATATATGCATGTATGTATGTGTATATGCATCTATGTGTACATACCTTGTATGTGCATGTATTTGTGTGTGTATGTATGAGTGTGTGTGTAAATATATATACTTAGCTAGTTTCTCTGATGTGCATAGACCAAAACACAATCTATGAATTAATAACAATTCTGTTTACGACAATGATTCACACTTTGTCTAGAGATACAATTTGTGATTGATAAGCAAAATATTTAAATAATCTCACAGATCTTGAAACTAAACGAATATGTACATAGCAAGATTACCTAAAACTGAAATAGTTCTACTTTGTAGGATTTATGTTTAGAAAGCCATAGTGCTGGTACAACCAATGAAGCAACAAAATACGAGACGATAAACAACAGAAAACAAGCAACAAACCCATTGAGAGATTGCTTAACAGCTGGATAGTCATGTTTTCATGAAATTGCTCATTATTCCATGTCAGTATATATCAAGGGTTGACTATAGTCACAAACTGTGACACGTAGAGCATCTTATTGGTATAGTTGCATTAATTAACCTAAACACTACCGGCTATTATTGTAAATGGTGTTTTATTTATAGCAACACTTTCTTTGAAAAGATTGTGATACAACTGAAAACATGAATACCTTAAAAAATAAAAACAAAAACCATAATAAGTCAATAATGGCGGTAAATGTTTGCCTCATACTTTCGCTAGGTATCTGCTAGGGTTTTTGTGAACAACACTTTACAAATGCCTTGGAACAGAGAATCAGAAAGGCCGTAGTTGTAAAAACCTCGCGGCTGAATATTTAAATTTTCAACACAGATGGAGGGAAATTGCTTCTGAAAATTCCTGAAGTGGCAAGGGTGTAGATAAAAATGTTTAATATAACACCAAACAAAACAGAAAGATGTCAAATTGATCATACAGCCAAGGACCCGAGGTGAAGCAAGAAGCGTTTTTACGGATGGTTTGTCAAGCGTTGACTTGGGGCGTGCATGAGAATCTGGTGAATAATTACATTTTATTCTTTTCCTGCTTTCTGCTTGAGGTGCTCGGGAGGCACAGAGCTCGACAGAGTTTATAAGTCCTCTACTGTATGTTGTGATGTTTGGAGCATCATCAGGCTTGTCGTATTGCTTCCCCAGTAAAATCCCCATAAATTACGGAGTGTCAAGATTTCTAAACTTAATATTCAAATCTCGATAGTATCCACGATAAGAAAAGAAGTCACGGTAATGATGTCAGGGAAGCGGGAACGACAGTTGGGAGTAGAAATCTGCCATCCCCTAGCATTCTTTGTTTACATTCTTAAAGTAATGATCATAGGGGGAGTAAATATGCAACAAGAATGTACTAGATACGAGTATTTCCACGGTATCAACAATCACACAAGTAGTGACCTAGGGGGAGGGGATGGGGTATAGAAATCCTCCATCCAGGGAGGAAGTTCACTTGCATTCCTTGTTTACATTCTTAAAGTAATGATCATAGGGGGAGTAAATATGCAACAAGAATGTACTTGATACGGGTATTTCCACGGTAACAATAACACCAGTAGAGGATTGGGTGGGGGAGGGGATATAGAAACCTCTATCCAGAGTGAAAACTTAATAGGCAGTTCTTGTTTACAAACTTAAAGTAACAATACTATGTAAGAGAAGGGAAAGTGAATCAGACACTAGAATGTACTTTAAAGGAGGTATCTCTGCTGTATCAACAAACACAAGTTCATACGACCAGCGGCCTTAGGGGAGGGGAGGGGAGGGAGGGGAGGGGGGCAGACAGGAAGGAGGTGCAAGAAGGTATAATCTCAGGGATGGTGAACCTGCAACTAGAATGTACTTAATATAGGCATCTCCACAGTAATAACCTAAGTTGTGGGAGAAGAGAGAGGAAGGGGTACCATCTATCCAGAGAGAAACTTCACATGAACTACTTGTTTTACGATATTTCGGGTACGATCCACACTTCATACCACATATCACAAATATAGCATGAATGTAGTAAGGGATCGATGAAATCTGTGACTTGAATGAACAATGAATATCAGAAACACTGTATTCATGAAAAGCAGCTAATACTGCATATCGATATAGTTGCAGTTTTCTGTTTTAAATGTTCCCACAGTATTTCGTTTATAGTAAGATTACCATGTTTACAAATGTGCATCTTTAGTAAATTTTTTTACATGCAATCTTGTAAAACCAGAGAGTAGTTGACGTGTTTCTCTATTCTCATAGAGATACCGAGGCAATAAATATCGCTAACAAGAACCAATAACTTTTTATGACTTGTCTGTGAAATTTTCTACTATACGATACAGTATATACGAGCGAACGAGAGCATGCTTGAAGGTTTTTAGAAGAATAAAAGTTTGATATACCTGTCTCGTTGTTAACTTCATTACACATTCCAAACCAGTCACGTCCCGATTGATCTTGAAGCCTCTACAGGGGTGAGCGGCAGAACGACACAATGGGGATGCAGATTTTAGCGTTAAGCAGTCTCTCGCATTCTTTACATGTAGGATGGTCCACAAATATTCTTAACAAGCTTTCTGAACGAGATCTAATCACAGGGAGAATTTACGACGACAAAGCATTTATCTTCAAATCGGTTAGAATCGAGAGCATGGAGGGATTACGAGAAGGAATTAATCGCGGCAGTATCTAGCCGAGCGTGGAGGTGGGAGGTTCATATAAAACCAAGGATGAAATAATGACACAGATATTACATACAGCGGTTATTATTCATAGAATTGCTAGTACAGCGCGAGTCTCTCTGAGATGCTGGCTCACATACTGTGTTCTTTTAATTTCAAAGCTTGTCATATATTCTTCGCTTCTTTTAATTTTCTCTAGATGGCTACCGTAGATGAGTCATAGAATCCGAGAATTACTTAAGACCCTGAGCTACTTTGGTTGACACAAGACCGCATTTATAGAAATATAACAATCAATGGCGAACCCAGAAATAGAATCTAAAGGGGCCCCGTGATGACTAGCCGATATGTGGAAGGGAATAATATTCTGAAATATATGGCTCCCATGGTGTTCAGTTTAAAATTACCCAAGCACTTATATCTCTGTATGATGCCCTTGCTTTTGTGCTAGGCCTTACGATAACAACGAGCGGTAATTCTAGCTGAGGTTTAGATGACTTTATATGATGAATCTTCTAGGAAAACATAATTTGTGGGTAGTGATGGTTATTTCCGGAACTAGTGACAAATATCCACGTACCTTACTATCAAAAACATTAACATCCCCCATTCCCTCCCCCCCCCCATCTAAATTGCCCAAACCACTCAAATCTACACATTATCATCATTTATGAGCATAATACCTTAGTATCAGTTTGAGATGGCTTTGTAAGATATATTTTATGCTCCTAAAAATCGATGATACAAATGATTAGCCTATTGCCGCAGCTTGATAGATGATTTTCACTCAGAGATTGCTAATTTTCACGTAATTCACGATTCCTTCTGACCCCGACAATGTTTGCCACTGTGAGAATTTTGTTTCCAACAAACAAAATTGTTGAGCAGAAAATGTACTACTAAAGAAAGAACTGAAGCACAATAAAAAAAATTAGCACTAAATTAAATCTAGTTCACAAAAGCTGAAAAATATGAAGTGTGAGTTTAAGTTGTTACTACAGACAGAAAAAACTAATTAAGTTCACAAAGGAAAGTCAAAGCAGTTTTCTGGTGTTAACGTTCATCGTACTTAGATGGTAAATTCCAGTTACAAACTACTGTAACAATCTATAACTACTGTAACAGCTGTCAACTCTTCTTGGTGGTGCACTTCACTTTTACAAGAACCACAGCAAAACAGTGTGTTCCCATAATGAGGGCAGCATACAACAACTAATATGGTTGGCAGTATTTGAAATCTTAACCCAGCCATCTTTTAACTTTCATCAAAACATTTTCCTCAGATTATGAATGACCTCTCGAAATTTTAGAAACATTTACATTCACTAATATTTTATAAACTTTTCAAAGAGAGAAGGCAAGAAATTTGAGCCAGCTGGTTTAACTTTCTAAAGTCTCATTAATGAGTGGTGCTTCTAATTCTACATTTTATTTTGCCATTTTGAAGTAATAACTCTTGTCATCCCTATTTAATGCGCAATAAAAGAGAAGCATCATTAGTAAACAATTAATTTTAATGGCATGCACATTAATTCTGAATATTTGTTAAGTGCATGGGTAACACTCCACCTTGTTACATGTTGTGACTATCAACTTTTTACGGTACCCAAACTACATTTGATTCTCAGCTGTTTTAGAACACAACAAAAAAATGGTTTCCATGGGAATAAGACAAACAGTTACCACATGAGAAAATACTCTCTGTGTTATCCACATATCAAATATGGGATGGCTGATGTAATCTGTTGCCAAATAATCAATTTTCCCATTCTACTGTCCCCTACTCTCTGCCCTCTCCCCACCCCTGCCCTTCCCATCCCCACCCACTGACTCCTGACCCTCCTTCCCCTACTCTCCCTAGTAATGTTGTCATTGATACTCAATGAAATTTGTGTTCAGTTCAGACTTGGCATATCAATGAGATGTACTGAGAGCAGAATGCATAAAAATATGAGAAAGGGTTGATTTTAAACTAAAATACTGCCCCCACATGGAGTGGTGGAATAGCCACGTCCAGTGCAGGTTTAAGTCACGGTGGTATTGCTTGTGTGATTAATTCATCGCAAAAATTACACAGCAAAGAGGATCAATGAATCGAATAGAAAGTTAGCCTGAACCTTAAAATTACATTATGACACTGACTTAGTTCCTATGGTTGTCTTTTGGCAATCTGATCGAGTATTCCTTTTGCTCTTTAGATCTTTGGTCCTCGCTTAAATAGACACACACCGCTACACCCTATTAGAATATCTACGAGGCAACCAAACAAAATTGATAAAGGCATTGGTTACTCCTGAATGATGGAATAAAAGTTTTGAATTTACATCACAAAAACTTAAATGATATGATATGAAATTCAAATAGCATGTTCTTTGAGGAGATGCAATAAATGGATTTGATAAAGTAACAACAAACCAAAGGGGGATAGGGGGTGGGGATAGGGGGTGGGGATAGGGGGTGGGGATAGCGAAGAGGGATTTCTACTTTGATAGGCTGCATGCATGATACGTACTAGAATCTGGTGATCAAAGAAGACTTTGGAAGCAAGATTGCATGTATCTGACAAATTAGGATCCTCTTCACCCGCATTCACTGACAAGCTCTCCCCCACACCATCCCCTTGACCAACCAATGCGACCAACCCTATCAGAACACCCTATTCTCTACTGCCCCTCTGTTGTCTACCCCCCCCCCCCGAATCATACTCCTCTACATGCAATCATAGGGAGTAACATAATGATATGTGATAACATCCAACAGAACCGTGCATCATGGATTAAACTTCTCAAGGTAATGAGTCATATCTGAGAGAGGGGGAGGTGGAAGGGATGGCATAGGGATTGATGAAGGCAACATAGGGACAAGCAGGATAGAGCATGTGTGGGAAGGTATGGGTGGTCAGAAATCCCCCTCCCCCCCTCATTCTACATTTACTGTTTGACCTGTTGGTACAGTGGGTAAAAGACAGATATCAAGGTTCACATACATCCAATAGGATTTAATACATGCAAGGTGGCAGGGTGGGTGGATAAGCACAATGGTTGCACAGAGGCGAAAGAGCCCCATCCTGATCACATGACTGGTGAAAACAAGAATGAGATTCTTTCCGTGGGTGACATGGTGAAGGATGGAATGGGACAGACACTGACCACTGATGTGGGCCTTACCTCCACCTGAGGGGGATTCCCACCATAATTCTGTATCATGGGTTCTTTCTTTGGGTCATTGCTGGACCCTACCACCGGCACCAGACGAGGGTGTCCGTCTGTGGCAGATCCTTCTCCTGCATAGTTGAATTGCTGTGAAGAGACAGAGCTGACGTGAACATCTAGGCTACGTACAACAAACGTACATAGAAAACCAGAACAGCAAGTGTATAAACGGTAGTAGTAGGACTGTCCACGATGAATAATCAATATCATTTTTAACAATTGTATATATAGTATACAAACCCTTCCAAACTTGATCTGATAAACTACCGTTTTGATTTACGGTCAACGATGCAATGACACACACCCAGCGGCGCCACCCAAGCACAGCCAAGGTCATCCATGTTTCTAAACATATCATACACAAATCTGATCCTCATATGACATCCATCTTATTTGTAAAACTACACACAACTTCCATGTACAGCTGAATAACCATCCAGTTGGGTTCAAATAATGTGCTGTGGCAAATGTGACCCACGTCATCCTAATCATTATAAATATCAACATACTTGTACTCTCTTTAATAGTACTGAATTTCTCCGCAAACACACTCCATCTTAAAACAGTTTATAGACATGGTCGAACAATCGATGGATGTTGATGGAGATTGTCACGTGTTGCTTGTACTCAGTGTACTCTCTTGAACTTATTTTTGTATTTGTACCCGTCTGGTACTCTCTTTATAACACACTACAATGTACAAATTTATGCTAATAGATGTAGACCGCACTAAAACAAGCAACGTGATCGACTCCATCAGTCCAATGCAACAAATCGATTCTCCTGCCATTGGTTGAGCACTACCTGATTGAATGTATATGTCTTGGCATGAAAACTGAAGAGATGAGTGTTTTGGGCAGGGTATAAAAAGAGAATAGGATATGATGTTATCCCTGTGATATAAATACTAATACATTTTTATCAACATTTTCATCTAAAAATATGATGCTCGAACAATGTTTTCCAAATGTTAAGAAAAGATACCATCATATTATGTCAATGATTAATGTTAAATTGCCACGGGAAGATCATGAAAATGACATACATAATGTAGGCTCGAACCTATACTAAATAAAACTCACATGAGGATCATACACCAGCATTAATTAGTAAGCTCACTGTAAGAACAGGTGTAGTTGGGGGTATAGTCAGAATTTCCCCACCCAACTCGCAAGGCCACATGTAATTACCCAGTACCATCATCCAACATTCAGACACGTTGAATTTGTACCATTTACCGGAACTACTTGTTATTCATGGATGAATCTATCACTTCTTGATCACTTCTTATATGGTAGAAAACAGAAAGGAAAAAACCCTGCGACAGTTACGCAGATAATAAGATTGGAAAGCATCTTTGAGAAGGAAGATATATATTGGGCGATGACTAACGTCACCGACAGAGTAAACATAAGACTGCGATGACTAACCCTAGTTACCGAGATTTCTACAGTGTCAGTGTACAGAGGACGGAGCGGGAGAAAGGACAGTACTTCCACGCTGCCAGGAAGAAAGTGTAAAGTTGTATGTACTGCAGGCAATGGTGTGAAACCACACTCTGACTCAGAATTACTGAGCTTGAACCTAATTCATTACCAGCATCTAACCACAATGTTATTAAAAAAGAAGAACCAGTCGGATTATAACCGAAAGGTTTGAGTATGATTCACTCCAAATAAGAAGAAGAAAAATTAACCTCCTCATTTTACATCCGTTCTTAGCAGATGATTCCTTCGAGCAATGAAACCACTACATGTGTAAATCACAAGGAGGAGAAGTAGTCAATCAAAAAAAAAATATATATATATGTATATATGTATCTATATATATATATAGCAACACTGTATAGGCAACCGACCAACATCAATAAAGGGTGTATGTGTGACAGATCGGTGGGAATATTTCTGTTCTCGTTTAGCTACGAGTAGCATTAATCAATCTTATTTGTTTAATTAAATATGACATTAAGTTCAATCCTCAGTGAAGCATTCTCGTTTAGCTACGAGTAGCATTAATCAATCTTATTTGTTTAATTAAATATGACATTAAGTTCAATCCTCAGTGAAGCATTTAAGGATGTAACATTCATCCCACATTTCAGTGTCTTTTTTTTTAAATATCCATTTCTTAATTTTTTTTTTTTCTTTTTTACAAACATGATTTATACATAGTCTGGTATACTGAGTTGTTTCATTCGGTATTTCATTGACTGAAATACTAATTCATTATATTCTAACATTTTAACAATTCTATTATAATGTTCTTGAAGTTGTAAGTTCCCCTGACATGCAAAGTTCTGTAATTTATCAATTCACCTCAAATTTAGCCCATCTTCTCTCCTTTGATCTCCTGTCAAAGTTCTTTCCTTAAGAATACTAACTTAATTGCATTACAATTTAAAAGGTGCAAGTCTACATACCCTACTGCCCCCCCCCTCCATTTCCTCCCCTCCCTCTCCCCAGAATTGAACATGGACATCACCTAATTCAATTTAAGATAATACTGAGTCAAGGTTAGTCTTCAAGATAAGCTAGTACTATCGATAACGATAACGGTGAATCCATTCGGCAACAGCAGCCACGTCTGTTGCTATCTGTTCATACGTTAATACAGAAACGGCCACAGTATTCCAGCAATGCATAACAAGGGCACAGACGCTGCACTGTAGGTATACATGGAAAACAACAGTGCCTAGAGGGTTAACATAATAGTTGAGCTGTAAATGGCTTTTGATTAGCCAACAAAAAAAATTGACAAATTGAATGGAAGGCAAGGTCTTCTATTATAAAGAGAGCTAAAAAGGTCATTGGATGGCTTATCAGCGATAAATTGGAAGTAGAAATATATTCATTTGGGGGGGGGGGGGGGGTGGTTATGAGTTTGGATTTAATATTGGAGCTAGCTGAAACTGGTGCATGGAGTCATAATTCCCCATCATATAATGTACACTTCAGATTATACTTACAGTAAATTGCAAAATCATGAAATTGGGAACATTTTGTTGAGTTGAACAGAATAGAGAAGTAATTTTTTTTCATACATGTGTTTTATTAAGGTGACATGGCAGTACTAAGGAGGATGGAGGAAGAGGAGGAGAGAATGTTGAAATTAAATCACCTGATATTCCTCTCGTTTGAAAATCATTTTGCCATTCAAGTTTTAAATATGCTTGTGTCCCACCATTTTTCATGTATTCCTTTGTGGTGGGAAGCCATCAACTTTACAACATATAAGATCATATATGTCCATACATCCTGCTATCACAGTCTAAACAAAGATGACTTAATACTATAAACAAACCTTCCACAAGTTAAATTCTTTTACAAATATTCCTTAAAGGGAATCCTCTAAATGCAGAAAAGATTTTCCCACCTGAGCACTGTATATATCGGCTGGCCGTAAGCAAATCTAAATATGTGTAATTGGTCTTATAAAGGCATCAATCCCTTTAAAGTCAGCTGATATTCTGACAACGAGAGGTATAATTCTTTCACAAAACACCTCCCCAATCGAGATCAAAAATTGCAAAAATCGATTCTTAAGAAAAAAACGGGCTAAATTTATTCCCTAATTCCGTACTCTCTTCATTTGGGTGCGATCTCTTAATGATCTGACCATCAACTTCTACCTATAACAGAAAGCTGTACAATGCAAATTATTAGTATGCATTGCATACCTGGCTTCAGGCAAAGATTCGGTTATATTAAACGACAGAATATGGACAATTTCAGTATAAAACCCTGCCATCAATTATTCATTCAATCAATTTAGGGAATCGGGTACTGGAGCCAGAATAATAGCCCACGGGTGGAAGTGTTAAGTCTTTGAAAACCCGAGAAGAGAAACGGACGAGTGGAATAAGCCTGTTACAGTGTTATTCTGAACACTAATACCGCTTTGTAAGATAATACAACAAAAACAATTAAATGTCAAGGCAAACTGAATATTGTGTTAATTATTGCAAAAGGTCTGAATACAGGTCTAATATTATTACATTAAAGCTTTGTACAACAGAAAACCAGAATGCTACAATTTATAAACTTTTAACCAGAAGTGTTTGCCATTAGACAAATTCGGTTTATAAACAGGTCATTGGGCCCAGGTGCAAGAATTTTGTTTGCCTTTATGTTTATTTATTTATATATGAATATATATATTTGGCTCAATGGGTATATCTTCCTTTTTTTGTGACATTTCCTTCATCTTACTTTCTATCTTAAATAGAGTGATAAAGTGTTAACTAGACACGTTTTTGAACACTGAGCAATAACAGGCATCATACAATACATTTATAATATATATAATTATATATATATATATATATATATATATATATATATATATATATATATATATATATATATATGTATATATCTCCAGGCAGTAAAGATCTAAAGCATTCTACGACAGACCGAAATTTCAAAAGAAAAGAGAAACGCAATAAACAGTATGCTTGAATTGATTAAATGGTTCTCTTAATAGAACTATGTAATGGTAGTGTTCTTTATAATTGAAACTTTCGGAATGGTATACTTGGGAGTAAGAGTATGTAGGCGTTGGACCTGAAGTAGGTCAGTAGGGATAAGGTGCTAAAATGTTACTGACCGTTTGTACGGCTTCCCTAGATTGTGTGCAGAGATAGGGAGGAGCATTATAGGAATCGAGTATTAAAGTTATAATGTTGCAAGGGAAGCAAGTGGCACTAGAAGACTGATAAGGGGGTGAGACGCAGTTCATAGGACACTAAACAACACTAACACTGATCAACATGATCAATGGAAGAAAAAAGAAACATGAGTAATTGATCAAAGTTGGAGAGGAATCAAGTTCAAGGGATATAAACGTGTTGTGAAGGAATGCAGCATAACTGAATTCTTATGTGAATAGAATAAAACATTTATTAGAGAACTAGGGGCTAGAGGTGGTGGCTAGTGGTGGGGTGGCTAGTGGTGGGATGGCTAGGGGTGGTGGCTAGGGGTGGTGGGTGAGGATGGAGGATATAGGTAGAGGTGGGGAAATAGGGCTCTTTCTCTAGTCTAACGAATTGTGATTGTCTGATAACAATGGATTAAAACATCCTTCACTGAAACTGGGATAACTGACAGAATTTTCTAACACTTCAAACCTGTCCCACAAATGTATTTCAAGATCAGATCAACAAAGTAATCACAGAGAGCAGAAGTATATATACAGCTGCTTTTCCATCAGAATTTCAAAAAATGATCTTCATCAGAATTTCAAACCCCCAAATGATGGATCACTGTCAAAATTGGTTCCACTGAGTTGAACTTGCAAATATGCAAATATGCATATATGCATAATATTTACATACCAAACTGCCTGCCTGCCTGTGAGAACTTGCTCACATTGCAGTGTGACTCTCACACCACGATATAGAACTGTCATTAATAGCAATACACAGTGGCAGAGGTATATTGTATGTTATCAATATTAGCTATTTTTACACTCTAAAATGCCACTGATTCTGTAATAATTTACTCTTTTTTCTTTCTTTCTTTATTCTTTTCTTATTTGTTTGGAAATAAGTTCCAGCAGGTGTCAGAATCCTCAATTAGAGAAACAATCGTCGTCGAAGACAACGACGACATTAATTAAAAAGTTGAAAAATGCCTCCAACCACACCGGCTAATTGGAACAAGGAAAATTCTGGGCTCGTGTTTAATTAAAAGTTTTTGCGTTATGCTTAGAGCTGAGCTCAAGAGGAAACCCATTGACTACATACTGGGAGGTTTAGTATTCAAGTTCGCGTACATTAGTTTTGACCATGAGGCTTTCGAATATTCGTGTTTGTTTTATCAGAGAGAGATAACAGTAAGGGTCTATAGTCTCGAAATAAAATAAAAGTAAAAATAAAATTTAAAAAACCCTGAAAGTGACAAACTTGAAGCTAACATCTCCATTTATCAAAATGAAGGAAAGAAGAAGGCAGAAAATACTCCAAAACTCACACGTTAGCTGACTATGCATTAATTGTCAAAGATAAGTATTACTGTAAACAATCTAACTTCCGGCTGTTTTGTTTTAATTAAATCTTAAAGGTATGAAGCAGGTACTGTATGATAAATAGCGCACAGCATTTATGAATATTCATGACTCTCTTTGCTATTCTTCTTTTTCCCTTCAAGACGATAAAAGACAGTGTTTTGAGTAGCACAATAGCGCCACAAAATTGGCACGTCAAGCTGATAGTTGTCGGGTGGAGGGGGGGAGGGGGGTTTTCATTCTTTCAAACGTAAATTGAGTTACATTTATGAACGATTCACCCAGTAAAGGTCTTGCTGCGTAGGGTATGACATGACAGTTGTGAAAATTACCAAATTGTACAAAATCTACTCTACTAATGGTAGCTTCATAGAAAATATGCTTTTTCAATTTTATACAGGTAAATGGAACCATGGAAAACTGACTGGGAAATTATAAACCATGGACTTCTAAAAAACAGGTTCACGTTTTATGCCAAAATCTGCGTTTTTCACGACCGCAGATATATATACTTTTGAACAAGAATATGGTTCCAAGGTAGAAACTAGATGTAGTGTTACCTATTGTTTTGACCAAAAAGTCAACACAAAATTCACTAAAAACTCACTTAATACCAATGATACTCCTGCACTGAACATTCCACTATTTTTCAATTATTATTTTAAAGTATAGTCGATCTGTAATTTGTATTGACCCCCTCCTACTCTGAGTCTCAGCTACGATTGGTAACATAATGATGCCAATGTGTTGAAATATTGTTCTTAAGCCTACCCCGCCTTGCCTCGCCCCGCCTGTTTGGCATAAAATTTGTTACGTCGTGTACATGATTTGGCGGTGCCTTATGTGATAAATGTACAGAACTGCATTATCAATAACTGCAGTGCACTGTACTATAGCCAAATGTTAACCTTAGGACTTAGGCCACATTTGGCACCATTTTCTTTTTACAAGATATTGATGAAACTTGAGATTCTAAATATTCTTCATCAGCAAAATAGTAAGCCATCCCTTCATTATGAATAATCGTCCAAAGAGTGTCCAAAAAACATGCATCTGAAAATTTACTATAGTCACGATTGTTACTGACAGGGATTTTGAGAGTTACGACCATTTTTTCCAGTACGTTGTGAAAAAGAATATTCCCGCAAAAAGGTACGACTGTTTCATTGGACAAAACGCGAACCCTGGTTGTAACCCAGAGGTCACTGTTTCAGATCCTGTTCTAGACAGCCACAAATTTTCTTTGCACTTTTCCACTTCTTCAAGTTTTGTCAAAGATTCATTAAATTCAAATGATTTTTTTGGATAATAAAAATTTTGTCTGAAATAGTGAACTTGAAGCAGCAATGGTAAATACCATAAACATCCCACAGCAATTTAGTGTATCAATTTGATGACTTAATTTTCATTTCCAAATATTAAAGTAAAACTTGAACTTTAAAGTAGACATTAGTAATACAACACAGAAATGGTCAGGTGTTGTAAAACAATTAGAATATACAAGGGAGGAGATAACGGTCCTTTACAAGCTATTGATGGTTCAAAATCTGAGAAAAATATGTCTTATCCAGAGACAAGAAGAAGGAAGATAGTTAATCGGAAGAAGATCTTCAGTAATTTTAATTGCTTTGAATAGGTTGAAATTTTCCATCACTCTGAAGAATCTACTGGTATTCACAACGTAGTTCCACTCTATCCCCTCAAATCTTACTTAACCAGGAGATCGATATAAACATGTTGTCAGTGTCAACAAAACTCTTCAATACCCACCGATCCCCCATTCCATTCCCCGTAACCCATGTGATCTACGCTTACAAATTTTTGTTTACAGAGCTCAAATTTGATGGCTTACGTTATAACTGCGCTTTGATTGGTTGGTGTCCTTCCTGCACCCTAGTACGGCCATCATACAATCGCAAGAGTACCAAACAGAAGCACTATTTTCTGCGGGAGCTACGTAGTTGTGACTCGTCCTGCGATTCCCGTAATCCTTGGCTGCCATCCTAGGCTGGATCATGACCGGTTGGATTTGGGTCATGTGCAGGCTAGACCGTCGACGGTTCATTGGGCCAATGTTCTCCAGCCCTGATCTTTGTGTCGCCCACATTTTGAGATTTTATTCAATTTCTTGATTCGATCAAACTCAATATGTTTAGGTGGATTCCTCAACAAAAATTCTCTTTTTTTTCTCTTCTGAAAAAACTCTCAATTATAGGGATCACTATCACATTCCAAAGTGTCTTGGTTCCATTTGTCCAATTGTCCAATTGAAACAGATAGATAGAGAATATTCCTTTGTTAATGCTCCATAAACATTCATCCTGGTATTTTTTGTTAAATCATAAAACTTTGATGTCCACATAATCATTAGTAGGGTAGAATCACCATCTGACTCCAAACTTTACCATTAATAGCTTCAATGTCAACTAAATGCTATGAGTGGTAGCTGCAATGTCCACGTAATTATAAGATGTGTTGCATCCCTATGTTACTTCACACATCACCACAGATAGCTTCAATGTCCACGTAATTACAAATAGTGTTGTATCCCTATGGTACTTTACACATCACCACAGATTGCTTTAATGTCCACGTAATTACAATTAGTGTTGTATCCCTATGTAACCTAACACATCACCACTGATATTGTTGCTTCAATGTCCACGTAATTACAAATAGTGTTGTATCCCTATGGTACTTTACACATCACCACAGATTGCTTTAATGTCCACGTAATTACAATTAGTGTTGTATCCCTATGTAAATTCACACATCACCACTGATTTGGTTGCTTCTATGTCCACGTCATTACAAGTAGTTTATATCCCTATGTTACTTTACACATCACCACTGATAGCTTCAATGTCCACGCAATTACAAGTAGTGTTGTATCCCTATGTTACTTCACACATCACCACTGAAAGTTTCGATCTATACAACCACTACCAGGGTAGTATCCATCGCTATATTGCTTTGAAATTCAGTACTTAACAACTTTGACGTCCACGTAACACAACCATATTTGTATCCCTATATTACTCCAAACATCACCACTAATAGCTTCTCAATAAGGTCAAATAAGTGATCAACAAAATGTTTAGCTTGATGACACACAAGGAAATAAACACAACTCGGTATAATCCATTCAAGTCCACGTAAGTAAATGTTGAATGCTACAACAATTCGGTATCTTGACTATGTGCACAAAAGTCTCCTGTAAACTCATCACAATAATATCCACCATAACACAACGAAGAGATGATTAAAACTAAACCAAACTGAAAAAACGGTTTCAAAACCGACTCTGTACCACAAAATTCACATTACCATGCAAATTGACCCAATCAAGCTATCAGCTAAAAATAGAACAGTAGACCTTGCAGGAGAGAGAGTGAGAGAGGCTTAATAAATGTCACCAATTTGAGGATATATTCACCTTTTAACTTTAATTCCCAAAAGAAAAGCCTAAGTGATAAATCCTGTTACTTTCCAAGATTAAGTTGATGCCAAATATTTTTTCTTCTTTTCTTTTCTTTCCTTTTCGGGCTTTCTATTATCACTCATTCCCAAAAAAAACAAAATTTCATTTAATTGAAATCCTTGTTAGGTGTTTGTGACTCTGCCACACTGTCAGTTAGGAAAGCGATGCATGCTGTTTCTTATATAGCTCGTACGACTAATTAAACCCGTAGACATTTCGAGAAAAAATGCTGGCAAACCGGTGGGCACATGCGACAAGCTCCGCGAGGCAGTGGGTTTAGCACACACAGCTGTAGTGCAATATTACAAATTGGTATTTCAGGTGACGAGGAATCTACAATTTCCTTCTCTTTCTAAAGACAACAAATTCCGCATGGATTTTCAGAAATCCCAAAATTTGAATATCAATGGCGAAGATGGTGAAGATTGATTTCTTTAGCTGCTTTTCATAAATTTGCCCAAAAATCGAAATTGGCAGTTACCTCTCTGATAAAATGATAAAAGACGAGATGTGGAGAGGATCGATACGAATGTTTCAGAAAAACTAATATTACCGTCGGTGCGAGTCGACTTTCTCGCCTGGAAGAGGGAAGGACGTCAACAACATGATATTTAGCCGAATGTTGCTTCCAAAATCTGATAAAAACAGTCCTGAACGATCATTCCTAACGATGTAAGTTCAACGTATTTACAGCACTACCACATCAGGACTGCAGAGATCAATATCTTAAACATGATATTTAGCCGAATGTTGCTTCCAAATCTGATAAAACAGTTCTCAGTCCTGAATGATCATTCCTAACGATGTAAGTTCAATGTATTTACAGCACTACCACATCAGGACTACAAATATAATCAATATCTTAAAGGGCATGAGTAGTTTTCATCTTTATAAAAGTTGACATTTTATTCCATTAACGCAATAAATATTGCAATTAGTCCAAAGATTAATAAATGACTAAAAAATTATCCAAACGAGACACCGAACGAGTCTATGCGTACAATCCCTAAAAATGAACGAAATAAGACAGGCCGTATCCAAAAAATTCCCTATCACACTGTTATAGTCTTTTTCAGCAAGTGTGTTGTACCTATCCTGGTCATGTCCTCAAAAAAAGAGAAAGAAGCAGCATAAAGAATTAACAACACTCTCGTAGAATGACATCTCTACTTATGTAAGGTTTCAGCCCTTGACTGACAGATGGATGGATCAAAAAAGTTTCATCCGACCCGGATCGTGAATTCTGAATCTCACAAATATCCCTCGAGGATCACAAAAGCCTTTTTTCCATTTTCGAGTGCGCATACACGAGATTCAAAAAGATTAAAGAAGTAGTTCAAAGACAGACCAATCAAGTTGTTGCAATGTAAGAACTATCACTGAATATTCATGAATTGATAAATATAAGGAAATACTAAACAGGTTTCCTAGTTACGGATAGTGAGCTTGCGGATGATATGGATGAGAGTGATGACAATATATCTACTAGCTCCCGATTTCAATCTCATAGAAAGAGACGTTTGCTAATTTAATTTTCACTATACTGGCGGGAAAAAAAGACAAACTTGAGGTGAATTACGGGAAAGCGTTACTCGCGAAAAGCGTTACTCGATCTGCTGCCATTTACTGGGGGTCAATAAGTCTGCCGTTGCATACAGAACGAGTAAAATCAAAGGTTTATCATGAGAAACTGTATTTGATCAGTTACAATAGTCATTCCATGTAATTAAATATCACCATGACTAAAAACAAATTTGATTGCTAAGGGAGCAATCATAATCTGGTCACCATAGCAACATAGAAAAGGTGACTGAGACATCGATGAGTTTGGCAAATATGGAGGCCTATAATAACAGAACTCCAGCAAAGACACTGGCAACGGTGCCTTTTAACGAGATACAGGTCTATATGATATTTAACGACATGAAAATGGGTGACAGGAGCTGTCATGATTGGATATTGGTGGAATGGTGGGTGAAGGGGAGGATTTGTTGGTGAGGGAGAGGAACGGTGGGTGAGGGACAGGAACGGTGGTTGAGAGGGAGAGGAATGGTGGGTGAGGGAGAGGAACGGTGGGTGAGGGATGAACAGTGGATGAGGGAGAGGGACGGTGGGTGAGGGAGAGTAATGGTGGGTGAGGGAAAAGAATGGTGGGTGAGGAAGAGGAATGGGGGGTGAGGGAGAGAAAAGGTAGGTGAGGGAGAGGTATGGTGGTTGTGGGGAGGAATGGTGGATGAGGGGGAAGAATGGTGGTTGAGGGACAGGAATGGTGGGTGAGGGAGAGGAATGGTGGGTGGAAAGGAATGGTCAGGGTCAGTGATGGTAATGAATGATGGGTGAGGGGAGGGGAGGGGATGTTGGATGAGAGGGAGAATGGTGGGTGAGGGAGAGGAATGGTGGATGAGAGGGAGAATGGTGGGTGAGGGAGAGGAATGGTGGATGAGGAGGAACAGTGGGTGAGGGGGAGGAATTACTGAGGGTGAGGGACATAGCTCCATTGATTATACAGAGAAATATCTAGATATTATATCTTGTAGAGTTGCTTTCATAAACCACACTTCTCTGACCACCACAGGAAGGGAGAAGGACATAGGAGATATATGCATGTTTATATAGATCGATAGATAGATATACATGTTTATACAGTCATTGGAGGACATTTTAAGTTCAACCTGACAGTGCTTCATGTTAGGTTATCACTTCGCTATCGCTTCATGTTAGGTTATCTGTAATATATACTAGTGGTGTAAATAAGTAATGCCAGGTAGGCAGTCAATGTGGTGTGATGTGGGTGTCAAGGAGGGGGACGTGAAGGGAAAGGCATAGCAAATAAGAAGAGTGACATAAATATCGATAAATTATATCCATATAATACAGCTTCTGCTGCTTTAATTAATGCAATCAATATAGATTAATATTTAAAATACCTTACCTGTCAATTGATTTAGGATTGTTTGCGATACGATATGTCAAAATGCATCGTAATGGGTTCGGTCGTCACGCCACACTACGAGGGTTTTATTATACATAAAGGTTAACTTACTTCAGAAGATAAAGAATTTAAATGAGATTTACAACACATCAGTTAATATCTGGACACTTTACGGCAAATAGATCATAACAGAGCACGCAAGGGCAACTTACTTCTCCCTCCCCTGCTCCTCCCCTCATATGCCATCTCAAGAAATGAATTGATTTCAAAAAGAAAAGGGAACTTTTTTATCATAAGTGGAAACCAAAGTCAAGAAACATTCCCTTCCTTGGGCATTTCTTTTTTGGCTTATAATTTTTGCAACTTCAATGGTTGATTTGTTTCAATCTATTGCAGTTTATAAATCCTCTGACATATATATCACAGTGTTTAATTACTTTTTCTAATGAGAAGCATATCCAAAACGAAATAGCAGCTTAAATTGCAGGGAAGCTTAATACCGTTGGCTGCTGCCATGTGCAGAAGATAACAAGTAAATCCTTGGAGAACAATCTTTCTTGGCGGTGTTTGGAGTGGAACCAACAAAAACAGCAGAAAGCGATAGAATGAGTGATCAGAACATTATTTTGAATTATGGACTAGATTTCTCCCTCTAGATCGAAAACAAATTTATAAGAAATGAGTGAATGTCCTCTCCACCTCCTCCTCCCTCCCCTCCACCCCCCCCCCTGGCACAATAAAATGTAACAGCTGTATTAAGATGAATACAATTTCCAGTTTTAAATAAGGACTTTGAAACAACATCTGATAATGTCATTCAATAGCAAATAAATTTCCTGAGAGAAGGCTCCGTGTGAGTTCTTATGTGTGGTATAGATGAGCTAGCATGTATGAGAGCATGTATGTACGTGACTTAACCCCTGAGTCAAGATACTGAAGCATAATACACATGCACACACATTATCAATCATATACAGAACCACTGTGATAAATGCTAGTCACCTTGAATGGTACCCCCATCTTGCAAAAGCAATCACCTGACGCTAAACCAAGTGAAACGGACAGACATCCAACTCGGAAAATTGTCAGAAATATTGTGGGAGGAGGAGGAGGGGAGGTAGCTGAAATATGAACTATTAAGCAAAGTAATGAGAGGAAAACTCAAATTCTAGAGATATTAGGACAAGTCAGCCGTAAGAATTCCTCGTGAAATAAAAGAGGCAGTGGGGAGAGTAAAGAGAACGGTTACAGCTGAAATGATCACATCCATTTAAACTGCATCCGGTTCTGTCCAAATGACAGCTCATAACTATCTCACCCATCATAAACAAAGATTGGAATTGAAACAAAGTTTGGAGAGTAGTATTCCGACACATCAGGACTTAAAAAGAGTTAACTTTATTCTCCCAATCGAAAGACAATACAGTCAATTTCTTAACATTTTTTTTCATTTGTAGAGATATCAATTTTCGCAGCTAAAATAATTCAAACATTGTTTTTTCTTCAACTCCTTTCCTTGAGTTTGTGACCTCTTCAAACTGGCAAATTTGCAGGAATTGAAGAGTGATTTTCAACCAAACTAGAAAAAGCCAAGAAATTAAAAAAATTACTAAAAACTAAGACTGCAATTATTTACTGAATTCATAATTTGGTAAATATGATAAGTCAATTAAGTAGCTATTTTACCTTTAAATAACTGAATATGAGAATATCATTGAAGTTGAATGTTATAAAAAAAAACCACCAACATCTGTATTGAATGGGTGTGTTAAAAAGACATGTTACATGGGTGGATTACTTATTGCCTAACATGACATTAATAGTACTTCTACTGTACCTAGCCTAGCCATAGCCTAGGTAGATACATTTTTGAGTGTTATATTTTACTGAAACAAGAGAGTATTACTTCAGTAATATTGAAATTGATCGAACTAAGTCAACTTCTCAGATTCAGTCACCAAACTGAAGGTTAATCACAGTGAGTGTGATTAATGAATTTGAATGAGCTTTTAACACATTACATATCAAAGACACTTCAAAACATATTGAATGTTATATATCAACTTGTTTCGGTAGTCTCCATCACAAAAAAAACGGTGTACTAGTTCATGTGACACATCTATCTGATTCAATAATGGGTGATACAATATAAATTAACGGCCACTTTGTTGAACTACTATATGACTAGTACTGTTTAACAAATTTATTCTCCGTAAATCTAGGCCGATATATCAACACAGTTCAATGAGCTATGCTTTGTCGCCTCAGACTCATCCCAAAATTGGTCACCCTTGACCTTACTGGAGTAGGACAGTATTTTCTAAGAAACAAATATTGGCAACAAACCTTGCCAAATATACTGACAATGGCTTCCCCTTAAAAGCTCACTGATATTTCCTGAAGGTGAATCAGCCTAATGGTACGTCTTTACCAATCAACGTAATCTTTCTAACATCTGCTTCCTAATTGATTTTGGTATTTGCCAGCAAATTTATCCATCTCTGTGAGTCACCATTTTGTTTAAACTACCAATTAACAGTAGAGTAATTAGATTGTGGTCCCTTAACGTGCAAACATTAAACCGTGCTCACTAAAACCAGGAACATTTAAGCGCTGCCACTGGTTAGTAATGGACCAGACTCCCATCGATAAAAGAGTGGGCATAAAATTCAGAAACCAGAACAGCGTGTGACTAGTGAATTTTTAATAAAGTACCGTTCAGGGAAAAATTTATCAAAAATGATATACCAAAATGTTAGATACAAAAAAAAAAAAATGGAAAAATTGTGACATAAATGCATAGATGTCTAGCAGTGTTTGTGCACCATACCATTTGCATTATTGTATGAGAAGTAAACTTCATGACGCTCAAAACTGCGAAGCAATAGTTTGAATTATTTCTTGCCCTTTGTACTAGGGTAGAATATGCTCGGTGTATAATGAAATTAAAAACTTTGCTGTGTTAGAGTATTATTACTGACTGTGGTTTTTAAAAAGGTGGAATGTTGCTGTAAGACATGCAACATACTCGACAATCGGCTGCCTCTGAAACTATTTCAACATCAGCTCTGCTACAAATATAAACCAATGAAAAAAAAAAACATACCTTAAACTTCTTGACACAGAGTAGAGGCATCTCCACAAATTCTAGAATTCCATGTTTATGGTGAAAAAATATTTTTACCAAAGTTCCTCAAGAAAAAAGCCTGCTTATATATATATTGAAAATGTTTACGTTCAGAACAAAAGTACTTGTTTGACGAAGACCTCTGAACCGATGTCTCTCAAAGACTCCCCCCTTTTTTTGCCGATGGCTTGAGAGCCGACCGCCGCCGACGACGTAGAAAATGGGTCCTCTCGGACTTGTTTGTAAATAGTTCTTGTTCCTCTGTACGATGTATCAAATGTCCCATTAACAAGATGGGCATTCTAGAATTTCCAATGTTCACAAAGTTCATTCATATTCCTGCTCAATTTATACCGACACTGATCGTACACAAGAAAAAAAACACTCGCGGAGAATGTTTACCACCAAGAAAACGTGATGGCCTTCTTAACATGATCTAGCCTATTAGGTATGTGTAGAAATTCGTTTTTCTTTAAAACATTCAGTTTCTAAGTGGCGAGGAGCGTTGTAGGAGAGCATGTCATTACTGAGGATAAAGTGAAGCAACAAGCAAGATGCTGACTAGATGAGCACCTGTTTATCGTAATCAAACCTCGTCTACGCCGATGAGACAGACACAACATCTCGTGGACCTCATCGGTGTCGAGGGAGAGAGAAGAGGAGGCTCCTGAAGAGACAGCGAGGGAGCTCCATGGACTCAGACTTTACACCTTCCACACGCAGCTAGGTGAGTTATTATATTGTTATTGTGCTCGTAAAACGCACAAGATGACAAGGTTTTCCCCCCTACCGTTTGATATCACAAACAAACACAATTCCCCTCCCAGAGGACGTTATTCAAATATCAAATTGCTGCCAGAAACTGTTTTTTCATGGCAGTAATAAACCACAAACAGAATCATCCACAAAGGTTGCAGAAAGGAAAAAAATTGCCAGCGATGATAAAAAGGAACACTTTGCAGTGTCTCGCTTCCTACTCTCGACGACAAATAAATTTATAAGAATCCAAACGTTAAAAATCAGCGGAGCTTAACATATAACGAAAATCTTGCTAGCAGTAGCAATCCAACGTAGAATAGAAATGTACAAAAGGGAATGCACATGATCAAGACTTAAGTACATTTTGATTGTTTGAATGAAACTCAATCAGCTACTTGTTCTAGTTTTTTTTTGGGGGGGGGTGGCTTCTTCTTTTTCTCAGATAGAAACTAACAAATGTGTGTGTTTCCTCACAAAAAAATTCATACAGTTGTCCTATAGACATATCAAACATGAAAGTCACGAGATGTTGATAAGTTAAGTAAAACGTAAGCTGAAGAGAAGAAAAAGAAAAAAACAGGTGCAACTTTAACCTGATTTTTCTTGCGAATTGGTTTAAAGAACGACAAGCTTGATATACTATGTCATTGCACATTGCGTGGTCATTGGAACCAGAAACAGAACACGAAAGAGGCAGAAATCAGCAGAGAAACGAGTTGAAATCAACCGGAATATTGCTTACTCCTCACAAAATGAAAGGGTTTTATTTCCTACATATATATACGGAATGTCAATGAGATTATGCCACAAGAAGTGCTTGATATAACTAATAAAGGTAATGCTTGTGCTGATGGTATGAGGAGACAGGTACAGCATAGCAATATGAATTTTTCATACACCTCTATCATATGTACAGCACTGATGCACAGACACCAAGGCCAGGAGATATGCAGATCCCACGAATTAATTCAGTGACTAGAACATATAACAACCTAAATATCCAAATTTCAAAAGATGATAGAAAATAATACACTGATGTGGTTAAACACACGCAAAGATGGGCGTTTATTTAACTCCTTAAATTGACTCTCTCCTCCAATATTATTAACGGTAAAGTGTATACGTTATCTGGCAAAATATCCCAGCTAAAATAAAGAGATGCCTGCTTGACTGATCGCATGCATGCGTGCTACCTGTAGAGCCTCAGCACAGGAGAAACGACTGTATATACATACACTCCCTGTTTACTCCCCTCGACCCGAAAACAGAAAATACTGCCGATTATCACCGAAACGAAGAGAATATATGTGTGTGCAGTGACGGAATATTCAAACCGTTATCATGAATATTTCAAAAACCTCAACATGCTGATGAAAGATGTCTAGTTTCTGCTTCAACATGTTGCATGCAAAGTAATCATATGCTCCGACATTACATCCCTCCCCCCCCCCCCCCAGTGGCCTGAATTTTACACGCATAGGTTGCTAATCAAATTGCTTATGCCTGCTAGGTTCAAGACGAGAGTTCAAGTTAAATTAGCTGTCAGAGAGGGCTGGAAACCTACTTCTCCGTTGACATATAACGAATCGCTCTCCCTTTTCCAGACGAGCTTGCCTCTTTATTGATTACAGATAAGATGGAGATATGAATAAAACATCCTTCCATAATAAAATATGTATGCTAAATACTACACAAAAATGAAATAATGAAGGATATAATCATCACAGCAAGTTAAAGAAAAATATGGAATATCCATGAGCAAAGACTAGTTTAGTTATTTAAACATTCCATCTCGGTGTCAAATAATCCCAGTAATAAACCAGCACCAGTAACTGGTCATCAATCCAAACACCAATCTGCACTAATCACAACAAACACCAGCACTAGCACCATGTAACTGATACCTAACACCATGCAACAGGTACTTGGCACCATACAACTGGTGCCTGACACCATTTAAAATCAGATCAGCTACTCATCAGAAACCAGCTTAAGGCTCCATATAGTGTATAATGGATATTAATATTGTTCCCAATTGATATGGAAGTATACAACCCAACAATAAATAATTTAACCCAACTTATACCTGTAAATTTTATCTTACCTCCTTCCTCCCCCCACCCCTTTCTGAAATTCCCACATTTAACAAGTGAATGTACAGTAGTGTACGTAATATGCAATCACATGTTGAAGATGAAAAGAATGCTTGGTTAGCACAACCAAAAGTAAAAGCAAGAATTTGAAATTTTGAAAAACTTTCTTCACTAATTGAAAATTGACTAGTCAATGTAATGAACTTGTTCTATGCAGGAATATGTACAATATAATGTTCAGATTTACGTAAAATTTACAATTTTTTCCCCTTTTAAATACTTTGTTTACTAAATTTTACTACGTAAAATTTACTTTTGAAAGTGGTTACCCCTAAACACCTCAGAGCACTGTCATCTACGGTCAGATTTAGTAGCTACATTTATCTATTTATTGCTAAAAGCTCTCCAGATGTAATGCCCCACCTATAGCCTCCTTTCACCCTCAAGGCTAAGCCAATTCCACAACCACCACTCATCCCTTCCACCAACCTCCCCCCCCCCCTCCCAACTTCTCACTTCCAACCATGTCCCCCAAAATGGTAATAAATCAGAATTTAATTATGCAAATTGTTGTTGTCGACCTCTTGAAGACACACAGTCGAGAAAGCAGGACATCATACATAATTTGATAACCTTAAATTTGGTTTCAATTTGCGTGCTGGCGCTGCCTGGGTGTAATTGGTTAATAGCCTCAGTGTTGTCAGCATTAAACATGGTGGCCCAACAAGCACAAAATCTTTAAGGAGGGCAGTTCAATGACTTCTGTGCAATATTTTGTTAATTTGTAAATGTTATCACTATGACCATGAAAAATACATACGGAAGTCACTGCTCTGTTGTCATGGTGATGCTCTTCTGTATCTATGTCCATTAGACCTCGAAACGTGAATTCCCAAAAACACGCTCTACACACATAAACACAGACATACAGTACACGCACGCACGCACGCACACACACACATACACAAGACCCAAGTGGACATAAAAATATTGCGTCTACGTGACCATTATTTCTATATTATAGCCTGCCTAATAAGTGCCAGAGTTTTTCGCACTGAAATTACCTTATTGCGGGTGATATATCTACTTACCTGGGCCATCTTCAGATATATACTGTACGTCTCACCAAAGATTCAATGCAGGGTTATAAATTCCAAAATTTAAGCTGATATATATTCCAGTATATTCCAATATATTTCCACTTGAACGTTTTGCTTTACTGAAGAATCCACAATGCACACAAAATAAAAACTGTCACATGTCAAAAAATTTAGCATTGTACTTCACCATCCTCTGGGAAAGTGGCTTTAATTGTTTCACTCAGGTCAAGCTCAAAGCTATTTTGAGCTGTTGCTGCATCAATAAGGGCTTTGGCCTTCTAGGCAACACTAATCCGTACAAATAGCTTGAGCGTCACAAGTCCTTCAAACAATATGCAGGTATTAAAACAGAAGTCTTCTTCCACACAAGAACCTGTTCAGCTTTCTTTTGAACTCACACCATGATCACCACAGATGTATACAATATACTGTATATAGTTTTGATGTTCACATAGTTAAGGCAAGCCTACCAGTTTTATACTACTACTACTACTCTCCACCTACAGTAAGCATCAATGCTGAGGTACTATGGTATTTTATTATTACAGGCACACTCTACCTGACCCTACACAAACAAAGCTCAACAGGTGCTAGTGAGAGGAAAAAAGGGTCTTCATTCGAATAGCTGAAAGCATCATAGAAGCACAGCAAATTCAACTCCATTCAGACATGATACACAACACTATAGTGATTGGTATACACACAAACAGCCCTAGCTTGTAAACACCCCCTTGTGAATGTATAGCTCCAAATAGTGAACTTTGACTGTAAAAATTCACTCCATGGTAACAGAGTAGCCAGCCAGCTAAACTATTTTAATGACATGTTTTGTACAACACAGAACTTTGAGGTATAGTAAAGGTACAATACACTGTTATCCCAATGGACAAGAATGTTACCATTGACAGTTTAACTACAATGATATATATTGAACAACAGCTGTAGACCTGAACATATGAAATAAGGAACAATAAAAACAAATGTCCCTAAGAGTTTTAAGAGAGTGCTTGAAATTAGTCCACACAGACCAGTCCTCTGAGGTTAGTAATCTATGTACTATGAAAACAGAAATATGCTATGAAATCCACATCTGCTAAAATTGAATATGGATATTAGAATATCTCAAAGGTACCAATCCATCAGAATTTAAGATGCCATATGTTGTACACAGGTGGTTTTACTGAGGGTTTCCTTCCTGCAATATATAACATGTATGTGGTACATTACATGGCTAAAAAGCACTGCACACTAATGAAGATTCCTTTATCGGTATATTTCACGTACTGACTGTAAAATCCATCCAAGGGAATAATTGTCATTACTCTGAAAATTTCCTTTTATCCTTAGCAACAAAACCAGTATGTGAGAATATTATCTCCAAGGTATCAAAAAGGCAGGACTCCACCAGAAAATAAACCTGTTACCACTGACCAAATACATACACATCTAACTGTGTACACTATTCTCCTTGACACACACATATACACACTCTCTCTATCTCTCTTACTGTAAGTATAAACTCCCAAGCTGGTTAAATTTTACCAATTGTTCTTACAGCTTGCTATAATTCACTCTCCTATAAATAGACAACCCTCCACTCACAACAGATTCCAGAGTTAACAAATTGAATTTCCCAATGACCTTTCACCTTTTCTATAGTTCATAAAATCCTTTCCTGACTCGGATGCTTCTTTCGTACACACTCAACTGTAAGTTTGACATGACAACGGTTCCTTATTTATTTATTTTTGAATTCTACATTTTCTAAAATTTACGCCTTTCGATATATAATAATTTAGAGGCATGAAAAGCAAGTAAGAATCCTTCACTACATGCTTAAAAACATTCACACGAAGCAAACAGAAAATATTTCCACCTTGAGAAATTTTCAACTCAAATGAGGAGGCCTAAAAAAACAACATATATATATAAAGCAATGGGCACAAATCATTCGGTCTAGGTGCCCTCCTCCACAAACTTGCTTCTGCACTTTTCATGTATATTAATACCCCTATAGATAGACTAAATAATCAAAACTTTTTTGAAGTATTTCCTTTTTTCCAATTATCCCTGAAAGCCAATTGCAGCAACCTTGACTGGAGTATTAGCACAATTACTGTAGATGAATTGGAATGGTAGCACACGTTCAACACCAGTCCCATTCAACCCTGTGTGACCATTCTTTTATATGTCACAATTTATAAGAATAAGGCTGTCACTGTTTCACTGATTTTTTTCTCCCCTCGGCTCCTCCTCCCCGAGACCTTGGAGCCGAGTATATTTGACTAATATTTTTGCTTGTTTACAGAGATAGCAGCGGTAGGCCTTGCTCGCTCGGGTACGTATAATGCACTTTATCAATCACAGTCTGGGAAACTTAATCTCAGAAATGTTACTGCCTTTTTTCTTTTTTTTTTGCTACTTTTCTATTTTCGTCATATTTTCCAACAGATAGAAAATCAGATGTTCCATAATATTTGTCATCTGACAGAGAAATAAGATGTGGCTCTTAGGATGTATGCATTTAAAAAAAAGTCCTGTCCAATTCACCAAAGCAGTGTTGTGAAATAAAAACACCTTTGTTAAAAAGGACTATCTGTACTTCAACATCATAAACATGTGTTACCACAAGAGCTGACAATGTATTTCATAAACAGGACATTAATACAACATTTTCTGCAAGTTACCATAGCAACAGTATGCATACAAAGATAGACTACATTAAATACGTTGGACTATAAAATGTTAGACTATACTGCACAATACTATATTTCTAAACCTTCAATAATGGCAATGGGTTGTTGCTGAAATATTATACAGTTATACATGTCAAGCTGTAATTTTTATCCAATGTTTCACAACAGAAAATATGCTAGTTACCAGTATTACATTAATTTACAGAATAATTTTCTGTAAACTTTTCTAAAAATTGAAATAGACATTTTTCATCGATTTGGGTAAAAATAAATTGTTTATATTCTCTTTTGGTATTTAACTAAAACCACATGACCCACTCAAGTTTTGACAGTATACACCCTTCATTAATTTTAAACCGATCATGATATCCGATTTATTGATTTATGTTTCGTTGTTAAAGTAATTATGTTAACGACATGTATATAGTTACAACTTGATATAAATACTGCATATCTTGGCTTTATAACACTAAATATTGTATTTTCTTTCTTTTCTGCTCTTTTCTATCTTGAATTATTTACCAATAAAGGACTCTGTTAAGGTACAATCTTCCAAAGAAACCTACAGACTAACAATCATCTGGTTATCACATTTTGTCTACGTTTTTTCCCTCCCTCTTCTGATTACTGAAATATTTAGGAAAGGTTGAAAGCGCACTAGACATGCACTCGTCCTAATATCATTACACAATGGATGGTTGAATGCACGATAGTTTTTACGCTCGCTGTATCTTTCTAAACCACGCACAAACACTGTACATAGAGAAAACATTTCACTAGTTTATGTTGACAGTATATATATATGACTGTATACGGACCTCTGCACACACAGGTTCATATAATATACAATTGTGCAGAAATCATCCACATTTACACAACTGATGAACCTCAAAACCCTCCCTCCCCTCTCCCTAATCATATTATAAAAGGACATATTCAGATTGAAAACAATGGTGCAGATCGGGGTGAGATTTGGAAAGATACTGATGATGTAAGGAAAGCTTAAACGACCAAGCCCAAATCACTATCCTAGCGATGGACAGAGAACAAATGCCACAATCTTGAGAGCTCTGACAACACTAAATATTCTAATAAACAACATTTTACAACAGCAAAGAAAGGTCATCAAAATCATGTGTTTCTTAGATTTTGCGAGAAATTTTTTCCGATCGTATCAGTTTGTAAATTCTGTACCATGCTTTTATAACACAAACAGAGAGACAGTTTATTATAAACAGTAGCTGTGTCAAACCAGCGCTAAACGAAATCATGCATGAAGTGCATGGACGACTACAACAAGATTCTTTACATCGATGGGTGGAGAAAACAAGAGAGGGGGAGGAAAGGGGAGGAGAGGGGGAAGGGAACGATGCCTCCCTGCCATCAATGTAATATACATGACAACCGAATAATAGGCTTACGGTATCGCTGGAATACAAAGAGAAATGATTCTGAAATATTTCAAACTATTTAACAATTTCAAAAAATGTCATGTTTCATATTGAAACTTACAAGTATTTTTTTCCATATTCGTTATACAAGAAAACAAGAAAGACAATTAAAAAGAAAAGAAGCTGCATTTCATCTCAAAAAAGATTCATCTTCCCCTTCTATTCTTTAAACAAGTTTTTATTTCCCGTTGCGCCGTTTCTCTGGCAAGGATGTAGCTTTGTCATAATTTCTTCGTCTGTGCCCTATATCACATTTAGGACTCTGTAGCCAGTGAGAAAGGTCAATGCTAGGCTATTTATTATGACAGTGATATATGTTTACTGTCTTCCATCAAAACTGATTCTTCTAAAACCAAAAGAATTTAAACTACGGCCGGCCCCGGGATTTACAGAGCTTAAACTGTTTAGAGTGCAGATTTTAACTGAGGCTTCATTCAAGAATTTCCAGAAGAGATTATTATGGATTTTCCATTTATACAAATTATACATATCGCACTTCATCTAAATAACTACGCCAACTGCGTTTCTTTTCTAAAGAAATTCGTCACTTACTGTAAGTTTGGTTTTAATTAATCAGATATTGTAGACACTATCTTATTGGAGACACCCCCCCCCCCCAAAAAAAAAATCTAGTGGTAAGTTTCCATACAGTCTCTGAGTTCCTTCACCTATGACAGGGTTACATTTGAATCATCTTTTATCACAGGCGATTTTTTTTTTTTCAAACATACATAATGCTACACAATTTACATAATGTAAAATTACTACTTCTGAGAATCCTGTCAAATTTGATGGATGGATTCCATCGATGTCAGCATGTTAAAGGAACCATGCACCAGAGATAATCGTAATTACTACTTTACAAAAAAAACAAAAACAAAACTTCAACAAAAGATGAAAATTGAAAATGCAATTTTGAGGGCTGTATCAAACATTCACATGGGAGATATTTTCTTTATCGCAGTTGGTAGGTGCTTTGGCTCTGACAGCCTTCCAAATGAACAGCTTTTTATTAGTAAGAAGGTTGTACCGATCAAACTCTTGTATCCTGAAGGATTTTTTGTGATGATAAATCAATAATAAATAGCAAATTATAACAAATGCTACCAGAAATATCACCAGCACATAGGTTTGCCACTGTCACTTTTTATAGAGCTGTTACGTGGTCCTGTTATTTCTTTACATTTTTTTTACAGAATTAATTTTATTATTGTTAAAAAATGTCCTGCTTGATGTTACTTACTCAAAACATATTACAAAGGTACAAGTAATTTGCAGTATTTGCATTTTTAAATCCCTATCCCCTTCCCACCCTCCATCCTTCCGCTCCACCCACTCCCCCCCCCCCCCGAACTCTCGATTCAATGACTATTATGACTTTTAAGTGTCGTCAATCAAATCAAAGATCATCCAACCACGCACAATTAAACAAACAAAAATACTTTTTGAAGAAAAAGTCGCCCAGGTAAGAACCTGGGCACGAAAACCAAACAACCGAACGACTGATCCGCTCAGTCAACCCCAGTCCCCTTGCATCGGGACTGTGACTGTGTGATCAACGTCAGGTGTGTATCACGATACCCCTCGAAAGGGAACAGATACTACACATGATCTTAGCCAAAAGGCCGAGAAGCGAAAATCTTCACAAGAACGAAATATCGAGAAGTACCTGATGAATTTTGAACATAGAAATTTTTGTCCTCATATCAATCAGCTGTGACAATGTGAAGAGTCATTCAATTTGAAACAAAAAGGCAATTTTTTCCACACTTTTAGGGTACTTCTCTCATAGCAATTTTTATAACTGCAATTTATTGATAGGATTTCTGTGAATTTTCTAGCATTTTTTCCACCTTTCATCTATTCTCTTTATACACACAATCAGATTTACCCTCATCATCATCATCATCATCATTATTCTATTATTGATCCAAGTTTTATCAATATTAGATAACTTTTTTATTCTCATCTGAGTCGACAATTTTTCGGAGTGATCAATTTCTCACCGATCCTGACGTAAGTTGGCAAACTGTTGTCACAGAGCTGGCAATAAAGTCTCATTTACTATTTTCCATAAAGATGAATATACTACGGAGAATATCAACCCCAGGACTCTAAAATTACCACACCGTCCTTGTGATCTATTCAATAACCTTTCAAAAATTAGGCATGGGTAGACCCAAGATATGAATAAAATATCACGTCAGATAGGAGTACTCCTTCAAGATCTTCAAAAATAGAGGATTGCTGAATATATACCACCTATAGATGACAGAAGAGTTGGCTTAAAAGACCGTCTATGAATCTTGACGGGCAAATTTCCTCCGTTTTTTTTTTTTTTTTTTTTGGAGATGGCCGACTGGATCATTCCAGACACTAATTGTGTGAAAAGTAAGATGTTTGGTCGCCATGAATTTCTCAAACCGAGTGAGTTACTATGACCATGAAATTTTAAGACATCCTTTAAGAATGTTTCGCCGAATAACGGTTAAATCGCAACTAAGCAATGGATCTTTTCAGTTCTATATATTTCACTGCTCCAGGACTATTTCATGTAAACACAAATTTGGAAAAATTTCACAATTTTTCTATTTTTTTCCATCTTTTGTGATGACTTGACTATATATTGTTACATTACCTCACAAACAACATTGAAAGATTTATCAAATTATAGATTTGAAAAAGCTGTTTAAAGGGGGACTATCTTAAAACCTGGGATTAAGCATTAGAAAACTTTACTTTATCTTGTTGGACTATGAACTATATTACACAAAGTTTCTACCTGCAGTTATCCCTTAAAGCAAACCTGTGGTCTCAGACACCCTTCAGCCCATTATTTCCCCCCCCCCTCCTCATTACCCCTCCCCTTCCCCCATCATGCCGACCCCACTAGTAGGGATTTTCCTATGAGGGTTCAGATTCCATGTAGATGTTCTCGTAATCTCACTTAGCAGTCGCTTCTCCAATGACTTTCATTTAATACATCCACAGCAGTTCACACACATATTTCAGAATTAAAGAGGCTAGCTGTTAACAACCAACTCCAGCCGTCCTTGTTTTCAACATTTGTTTATATATATCATCTTCATTTCAAGAGCCATCAGAAAGCACCAATACTCCTTTCTCCTGGACATACCCATGCCCCTCTCCTCTTGTCCTCTAACCTATCCCCCGATCCCTGCCCCTCTCCTCTCTTCTCTTCTCCTCTCCTCTCACTCATACAAATCCTCAATCTTTTCTATATCCCTGTAACCTCCCTCATGTTATTAAAAAATTATCTCATTTTGCAAGTTTAATGTTATGAACCCAGTCAAAGTACTTTTACATGTAAAGAAAAATGACATAAAATTTCAGATTTAAATTTTCACTCTTTAGTATGTACACTGTGGCTGCGCCTCCACATATACCCCTCCAGTATTCACAGCACAGCACTAGACACTAACATTGATAGACTGTGTATACCAACATTTAATATGAAGAATTAATAGCCCCAATCACGCAAGGCCAGCCATTTTTTAATACAGGTTTCATTGCCTTTAAGTTATTCATATCAAACAAATAAGTTTTTATTTTCCCGCTGGGAGGCTTTTGGCTTAAATAATTGATGCCATTCAAGATTAATGGAACATCAAATTAAAAAATTTGGTCTTTGTAATCAAATTTTGGGGTGAAGATGTTATAACAAATCCTCAGTGAGGGCGCCATACAAGAATGATTAAAGTAGATTATTACAAACAGATGGTGGCACACATTGTATATAGAAAGGCTTTCTAAACAAGGTGAAAAGTTTTTTAAGGCTGTGGGGAAGGAAGATATGTTATGAAGAACGTGAAAGGCCACCATTGCAACACCATGACTAATTATACAGCTATAACTTTAATGAACAAACAGATTAGTTTACAATATGTGATCGGTATTACTGATACCATGTGCTGTAATTATGTGCTCTTAAGTATCACATAATTACAGCACCTGGTAACCGGAGTGTTACCCACAGAATTGTTGTCATTGGGACATGGAACCGTGTGTAGTTTACATTTGAAGGGGAGGGATGGCAGGTTGACTTTTAAACCCCACTAAAGGGTGTAAATCTTGCTTTCAAAATCTTGACATTGCCATTACAAACAGCTGTAAGGACTATATCACTGCTTAAAGGTGACCATATGTAAATAGAACCTGCAATCTAAGAATTTTAAACCTTCCTTACTGAGTCGTGTTGTAAATTAGCGTCGCTTTGAACAAGTCGTGTAAGAGTTTATACATGACTGGAGACATATATTCCTCAGTCTTACCAAGGTATATATATGTGGTATAGTGGTAACCACTACACCTAATTAGTGAGTTGTTTTACAGTTTCTTATCCAATACAGGAAATTTTGTGTCCCACAAATTTTGTTATTTATAATTCATTGGTAAACATTTGAAATCTTTTGCCGGATGTCATCATTCCTGAGGCAATTTCTATCACTACGGTAACAAGATAAAGGTCTGTGGGTATATGTTCTTTCTATAAGCTCTCTTAATGGAACTACTGGGTAGTGGCAGAGTCAACAGGGATAAAATGCAGCTTTAGAGAAATTATTTCACCACATTGAATGATGTGGAACTAAACCTGTTAGATCCATGTGACAAACGGAACACAAATCTGATTAATTATATCGTCATGCTTTTTTGTTGTTGTTTGGTTACATTATCAATTTGGATCGAACAAACATTTTGAAACCAATCATGCCATGTTACATATATGTAAAACAGGAGTCGTCACAATTTGTCAACAATTTTCTTTGATTAGAAGGTAGGATACAAACAACTGTGGCAAAGGCACATTGGGTTCGGGTGGTGACTTACAGTAAGCTGTAACTGGTGAGCATGGGGTAGGAGCTGGGGGGAACTGGGGGCACGTGCCCCTCCCACTTTTTTTCCAAAATAGCAAATGTGCCCTACTAGCTAACTGTCTTTTAGATATTTTAAGCCTTTGTTAATTTTAATATTTTATATTAATTATTTATTTTTAGTCTGTACATGCTATTTCTAAAATGGCATCCCATATCTTTATGTAGCACGGTTAACAATAAACAATCTCAATAAATAGTATTATGGCATACTAACACATCATATATATTTAAGTGATATGGCTGGTGTGTATCGGTTTATAGCATAACGAGTGGTGGTTGTGGAATGAGAAAGAGCCCCTCTGATGTTGTGCCCCCCCCCACTTTTTGGAAGCTTCCTACCCCTCTGTTGGTGAGATACCAATGATGAAGGGGTACAAACTGGACAAGAAACGTGTAAAAAATATACTCATTACTAGTAGAGATGCTGGTGAACTTATTCCCAGTATCTGAAATTCTGAAGTATATACACATTAGCATAGCTAAGTAAATCCTACATGACATTTCTCAAATAAAATTTTCTATCATTTTTACCAGTTTTCATCCACCAGTACAATCCATTCAACCCGCCATGATTTACGATTATTAAAACAGAATAAAACTGTTTGAAAAGTTCAACACAGAAAAAAAGTGCCTGAATGAAAATTTCAAAAAAAGCCAACAGAATGAATGAACAAGTGGACAAACTAAAGGACGGATGGATGGACGGACTGACTGACTTACAAATGAATGACCAAGAAGAGTATTTCTCTTTACATTAACAAATGGGTGATTTACCTTACTAAGCCAAAGTGGATTATAACATATTAAATACACTGCAGGAAAGAGACAGAGATTAAGAGAACAACAGGTCTATTTCACAGGAGTATACAAGGGAGTTGTTATGGAACAACTCCCTTAGTATACTCTGCCCGTTTTTGTAATGACTTACGGAACGACAATCTGCCTTGAGGATATTTTTTTCTCCGAGTGAAACTGTATCCTTCTCCTCTTCTTGATGCCGATAGCATGGCCAGTAACCATGCTGGAGTAATATCTTGCGAGTCTCGGCATGGGACACATATGTAACAATGTGTGTGTGTCCTCGGTCCATCCTACATCTTATAATAAAGACTGACTTCTCTTAAAAGGCTTTGACTTTAGAAACGACACTTAGGTATGCAAATCTATCGCAGTAAGGAGAAGAGGCCAACAAAATTTAACACAAAAACTGAAAAACAGGGCAATGATTTGTACAGTCCTAGTTTTGTTTTCTTAAGTCGCCTGACCTTTACTATTTCGAAGAGTTACGTATTAATTGACTTATCAAACACGGGGTTATTTACTGGTAAACATCAACAAGGTATAGGGTACACACACACACACTGTGAGACATAGAATGTCAGATATTTCAGTTATCCGAGAGGCACACTACAAAAAGAAAGAAAAAAACCAAAAAACACAAAACTTCCTCATTGACAGGTAATCCAGAAAATTAGTATTAAAAAAAAAAAAAACACGATTATTTCATAATCTTTCTTAATATAAAGCACAAATTGCAGATTGATGTGTAATTTACAAAAAGCGATAATCTAATAAAGTGGGGAAAAACAACTTCCTTAAAAAGAAAAAAATACTGTTTGTAAAGATTTCCTCAACATTATATTAAGGCTGATTTGAAGCTGTTTTTCATTCCTTTGAAGTTTAGGGATGAAATTTGACAATTTTTTAATTTTATTTTGTTAGTTTCATCTATTTGCCAAAACTGAGTTTTGAAGGGGGAGCATTGTCTGTTTAATGAATTGCCAAACCCGTCTTAGCTCCTTCAATAAATATCAGTCAGTTCAGAAGAAACCAATTCATGACCAACTAAATATTTTTATGGAAAAGTCAACTTGACACAACTACACATTACAAGATAATGAAGCATTTTGCTTTACAAGTTGTAGAGTAATGAGAATCAAAGGGGACGTACCCCCTCCCCCATGCCCCCCCCATCATCTTTGGTTTATATGACAGAGACCTTTGCAAAGAACAATTCTCCCTAACAGCTAAAGAACATCTTGTTCCGTTTGGTAGATATCCTCGTTTAAACCTTGTGTCTGGCAGCTGTCATTTTGCAGATCTGTGATGTCATACGGCGGCCACTAGGATCTTAAAAAACTGTACTTTCTCTTTTCTTTGCATATTTTCGAGGCAGAGTGTTCACCGTGTTAAACCCTGAGACCAATGCCTTATTAGGTTATTATATGAGTAGGGTTCGATATATTAGATTCAGCATAAATTTGTAAAATTCAGCACCATTACAGAAAATTACCATTGTAATAAATGATGATGAACATAAAGAATTGAAGCACATGTGGCTTGATGATGTCATATTTAGACTTGATCAAGTCTTTGGCCTATGTGTGTGAGACAACACTAAATCTGTGACATCTCCCAAATGGAATAAGACTTTTCTCAGCTTCTTGGGAAGTTTTTCATGACAGGTATCTCTATCACATAGACAAATGATGATTCTTAGGTTTGAGTCTCCTGGCTATGGAGGGTGTGGTAAAGAGAGCAGGGGGGGGGGAGGGGTTCCCTGTTCATGACAGTTATCTCTATCACATAGAGGAATGCATGATTCTTGGGTATGGAGGTGGTGGAAAGAGGGGGTTACCTGTTCATGACAGGTATCTCTATCACAAAAGACTAATGATGATGGTTGTTGTATTTGTTTCTCCTTTAGAGTCAAAGGCTAAGGTGTAGTAAACACATCACAATAAATACCTAGATTTTTCATGGTTAAGTGATTTAGGTTATTAAACATTCCCACTTCATGCAAAGCCAGCAAGGATAGCCAATCAGTTTGTAATTGACCATAGAATTAGTATCCACTAAGGATCCATTGAATAAGCCAAAAGATTTGGCTACCTGCCCCTCCTCTCCCATCATCCCTCCCCAACCTCAGATGCTCTTAGCCCCCACTCCTCTTTGCTGATGAAGCAATAATACTTCATTTCCAAAAGTTATCTATGTCAGCATATATATCTCTGTAATGGACAATTTGATCAAGACGTGATCACCATTTGATTAAACATACGTCATATCGGCCAAAAAATTGACTTTGTGACTGAAATGTTTAAGTGTATTGGAGGTAAATCATTGGATTTTGTGGGTGAGTGAAATCTGCATACATTTTGCTTCCCGTCCCACCCGCCCCCGCCCCCCCCCCAAAAATATGTACCTTTGCAGAGTGCCTTTGATTCACTTCTTAACCGCATATAACTACCGTAATGTTATATACTGAACACATCCTACTCGCTAACAATGTGTATTAATGAACGATTCTATACCACTGATGATACTCAATTAGGCATACCAGCATCATATCAACTGACACTAAAGCCGAGTACAATTATAACTGTCCAACCACACACACAGACACACATCAAGCATATCATATCTGTACCTACCTCATCTTTGTCATTGTTGTTGAAGGAGTTGGACCAATATCCATACTTCATCAATTCCTTCATGGTCTCCGTATGGGAGGCAAACGTAACTATGTGCTCCCCGGATGATGTCGACGATTGCCTTTGCATCATTTTACACCCTCCTACCAATCAAAGTCAGCTTGACGTCTCAACCATTCTACTCAAAAGTTCCAACAGACAGAAAGAAGGACAGACCTCTCACTAACTGTATACAGTACTCACGATATCAGGACTGCATCATAGCTACTGTACTGTAGCAGCAAACAACTTATAAAGTCCTCCAAAAGTATCCCTATAGGAGATTCCCATTTCAATATGTAACCTTTCTCAGAGTGCTTCGGCCTTCCCTTCCTTCTCCTTCTCCTCCTCCTCCTTTGGAGATGTTGCTGATCCGATCAGGGAACTTTTCTTGTACTTAGTTCATCCTCATCTTTTAATAGGATTTCTTAGCTAGATTCAATGGAATCAGATTTAAGAGAAGGCACTGCTGATACCATCAGAGAAATAGATAGTACATGTATACACAGAGACACACAGGCATACATACATACATACATACATACACATTTACCACCGAACATCTGTCCTCCAACAAACTCTGTCTATTCGTATTAAGTGAATGCACTAAAGCCTCTGTCGTATAACGTGCTATATATTATACATATATAACAGTCAGTCAGATATCGACAACAAATTAAACAAATTCTCCCCCATCTGTTGTGAACATGACATTTTCAACAATATCATGATTTAAAACTCCATTTGTGGAGATGAGCACAACACTTTGTTTGAATACTACATAGACCTTGGAAACTGATCTTAAAAGTGAAAAAATGAAAAATGATAGAAATATAAAAACAAAAATCCCTTTCACACTAATGCAACCAGTGCTTTTAATGGCATATACCTAGAAGTGAGTGAGCTACTATGAGATGTTTTTTGTTGAATTTTTTTTTTTTTTTGCTTTATTTTACTTTGGTGTTCAATTCAAGAGGAAATATCATATTTTATTATCTAGCAAACTAGCTCAGGAACAAGAAACTTGCGTGACGTTTTGTTCTGACTTCTCATTTACCGAATGGAATTAAATGTGCCAATGGATCAAGGACAAAAAAAATATTTTGACCATGCAATGACGAAATTTTATCCTGTTTGTCTCATCCTCGCAAGTCCAACAAGAATGGTTGCCGGGCAACTTTGGAAACTTGAGAAGTTTATTACTTTTCATCTTGATATTTGTTAGATTCTTGACATTTAGCTGCTCACCAAGTGCGCTTTCACTTCTTTTATTAGGGTTGGTGTTATACACTTTTAAAAGAGTGTTAGAAGTACTATCACTTACAACTGAAGATTGACGTCACCACCCTTACTGACCTATCGGACTGTCGGATGTGTAGTCACCAAATATACTTGATAAACATGACTTATTACCCTACCAATCCCCTCCCTTCCTCTTTCTACCCCTCTCCCAACCCCTCTGTTCCCTATTACTTGAGGTCTAGTGAGAGTATGGAAGGGTCAATCACTCAGACAATTTAACATTTCATTCTTTTAGAAAAATTTGCTTGTTATTATTCTATGGATGACCTTAGAAAAAGTTCAGTATGCGACACATGAAATAGGATTAAATCCCCTTCTAATCCCCTACCCCTACACTACGGTGTTTGGAAGTAGATTTCATTTTGTTAATTATCAAATCTATCTTTTCTTGTTATTGATATATATCAAAGGAATTCTTTGAGAAGTGATATACCAAGCAGGTTTATTTGTTTAATTTGGCTTTATTACTTATGGAATTACTTGTAATATATCAATATGCTAAATAAAATAAGCACCATATAAATCTGGGAAAAGTTTCAATTTTTATTTTTCAAAAGTAAAAAAAAAAATCCAGTAAAGATGAGACTGTGAATGTGTTTTGAGAGAACGTGACCGATGTGAATTACTTTTGAAAATGAAAATATCACAAAGTCGATGACTATTGTTGGGGCAGTAGTGTCTCCAGTGCAGCAAACAGAATGTTCATAACCATGTGATATCCTCGCTACCATGTAAAAACCTATTCTACTAATTATTCAAATGAATAAACAACTATCCCAGCAAATTGGCAGTATTGTCCTCTGAAGCAATAAAACTTGACCAAGCGTTTCATACCTTCATGACAGGTTTTGTGTCTTCGGACAGATCAAACAATTTGACCTACTAAAGTAGATTTATGGCCATTAAGACATTATCCAGTAGCAATAAAAAGAATGGCAGTTATTAACTGCACACAGTGTCACAGACATAAAATGGACAACTCTCTTTCAAGTAACTGGCTGACCCATTAGTGTAGTACAAATAGATGGAATGTGGATAATGCTGTAGGTCAGTTTTCAATGATATAACCGTACTGTGTGGGTACTAGGGATATGAAAGTACATGTTTGTGTACTAAATAAGTGGGTGTACTACATGTGGATACTTTGTGTGTACCAATTAAGGAATAATTTAGTACTTGAATATTGTTTAAGCAGTTTTGAAAGGCCTGAACTTACCCTTCACAAAATATATACTATGGATACTGTGTAGAAAACCGGCTATATGTCTTTACACTTGTCCACATAGCAATTTAACTATTTTGCATAGCATTTTGTAAATGCAATACTAGATAATTATTCCCTGTACATTTGGGCACTAAGGAAAAACTAAGGAACATGACAACTATATATCGGAAAGAGTGCATTGGCCAGGATTCTCCTACCATGAAATTATTCAACTACGTTTAAGATCTGGAAGCCCTTCACAGAAACTATCGTGTGCAGAAGAAGATATCTATAACTTAATACAAATGAAAGAAGTACAAAGATGAACTAAGGCACAGTATACCCAACATTAGAGCAAACTTTGTCCTAAATGATATCATAAAACTAGCAAAGATAGCCACAAAAGGCTTTTGATTTCCATATTTCAATTTTATGTCATTTTCCAAAGTCAAGAAGTATTACCTTTTCAATTTTCCATCTATTTGACCACATTCTCAGTTTATTAGTAATTCTGTAAATTTACCTTATTAAAGGGGTTCAAGATGTTTCATCTTCACATACAACTTACAACTGTTTTATAAGCAATTCAAATTAACATCTAAAACTATTTACGCCAAATTAGGATATTTTCGTGGTAATCACAATTTAAAAAAAAAATAGCCAAGAACCCCAGGCAACAAAAGTCCTAGAATCAGTGAACTTTCCTACCTACATTTTTATACACTGAGAAGAATGAAAGAAAAAAAACACAGAATGACTTTTCTTTGCAAAAATGTTTCCAAAACCCACTTTCTGCCCATCTGAATGATGGCCAGACATGTATGGGAAGGGGTAGGGAAGGGGGGAAAAGGGATAGGGGAATTAGGAGGAGGGGGAAAGAAACAGAAAAGTATGAAACTCACAGGCAACTCACACATGAAAAGAAACTAACGCCTTAGAAAACAAAAGGAAGAACCTGAATTTACAGTTGACTTTCGAAACAGAAGGAAAAGTAACACATCCTGCAGTCAGAAACGAGATGACGAGATGAACAGAGATGATGAAGATGAAGACGAAGACATACTGGTAATCTCGGAAGGAGAAGGAAGAGGAGTAGTAGAAAAAGACTGTAAATCCAATAATAATCCTAGTAAGCTCCAAGGACACATGTGTGTTGCATTACAAGATATTATTCTCTCCTTGCTCAGACAACCGTTGGTTGCCGTCCAGGCCAGATGTACAATAAGAGACCGGAGGTGTATAGCGTATACACACATATATACACATATGCATATATATACCAATGTCTATAAAATCTGACATTTAACAACAACAACAAACCTACATGCAGCACTAGCTGTGTGACGAGGTAAATTACGAATGGCAAAGTTCAAAAGTGGGTCATTAATTGTAATGACAGGGTTCAAAATTAATCTCAATCCCACAGAAACATATTTCAGTCCTCCTGTGCCACAGATTGTCACTGCAATACAAGGTTCTTGTCACAAATGACAATAAGATGATGAGGTCTGCTGTTATCGAGAGGTGAGTCTGGGACATATCTCCATGCTGGAAAAAATTACTGTCATAGTCTAACATGGTCAGGTTGGCAAAGTCAATCCCCTACACATCTCACATGTCTGGCAGACCTCAGACAACATCTACCCGAGTGAAAATGGTGGTGCCCGTGGAATGCGCTGGCACTGATTATTTACCTCCTTACGAACGATATTTAACTCTTTTAAGGATACGTGAATGTGGAAAACAGGATCTTTACCCACTGGTCAACAAAAATCTCTCTATTGCACTAAATAGCCAGATTTATCTGATGTTAAAAGCAAATGTTTGGACTGTACCAAACAGCAGAGAGGGGAGGTACCAACGGCTGATGAATCTTATGAACATGACATCCAACTGTGAAATCAACCGGGGAGACTATTAGGGTGGAGGTGAGAGCTTTCTTCAGCTGCGTGAATAGCACACTGTGTGGTAATGTACCACGTGCACAGAAGGCCTTCTTAGCACAGCGGTGACCTTACAACCAACTTTGATATTGTGTACGAAAAATAATTTTATTCAGTTAGAGTTACATCGAAAAGCTTCCCTCCCCCCACCAGATATCACCATGTTGCCCTCATTATAATGAAGCTGACCTTGAAAGAAATTTGTAAAAGATAGGTATTTCGATATAACGGTAGTCACACTGCGCGATACTGACACATTATCAAGCCCTTTGTAGAAAATCTAAAAGAAGTCTCAAAATTAAGGAGATTTTCACTGTACTTCTAGCAAACTAGAAAAATTAAACTGTGCAGAAGCTGCACAAAATACTAGATAGGCCAAAATATGGTAATATAGAATAGACTTTTTAAAGCATTCAACTATAAACCTACCCATATTCCCCCCCCTCCCAATTATTTTCTTTGACCCTCCCTTGGTACAGTAGCTTTGAATTACATCTAGAATTCAAACCTTTCGTGAGCTACATTTGGAGCAGAGCAAAGAGACCTTATGGCTAGAATTGAGGTTGAACCTGTGACCTGTTTCACAACCCCAGCTAGAGGTCACTAGTTTTGAGACGATCACTTAGTACTCATAAAAATAGGGGTAAAATAAGGATGAAATATGAAGATTAATTTAGATTAATTTAATATTACAGTATTTACAATACACAAGTTAGCAGAAAGATTCAAATCCACTCGAACTTTCAATCATATAACTTTGTCTCTCCCAACCCGCCCCCCCGACCCCATTGACCCACTTGGCATCACCAGCACTCACCGAAACAATCATTGTCATTCGAAGGTATTACAAGTTCACAAAGCCAAAGGTTGATGATTTAAGACTCCATCAGAAAGAGTCACTTTATACACCTGCCTATACATCCAAAAAAGTCTTATCACATCTTGTCCCTAAATGACTGAAGAAAGTAAGTTTTCATCTTACAATATCTCCTGAAAATGCTACATGACAACACTCTCTATACAAATTCTGCAGCATGATATGTTAAGTTCAAATCTTGAGACTGCGAAGCAGAACACAATCGAGTGTGAAGGCTGATTGCTAAAAGAAATAACAAACATGTCATCACATGCTTTTTACATTGTTTGGCATTGTCTGAAGCTATCACGCCAGATCATGCCAGATATGATGCGTGGGAGAAGAAACGACGACAACCAGGCGAGAGGCGAGATAAATGCTAGTACTACCGAAGAATGCACTAAAAAGGGCTCATATTTAAACAAGAGGAACACAAATCAAAAGCCTAACGGAGTAGAAAACCATAGCCGATCGTGCGCTCTGGAATCGTATTAAATGTCACAGATCCCTGTACCAATTTACCGTTTATATAGCTTACACATGTATGCTAAGTTTGAAATATAGCATATGGTGTGACATATTACTAATCATAATCATTTAGTCAATGACATTTAGTACAGAGAGATCCATATTGCTTAAAGCATCATATTTCGTTGTTTGAGGACTTTGGTCAACACTTGTGCCTAGCGTATCAATTTATACTCATTTAAAGAAGACACAGTAATATATATATGAATCATACGAATCATAGTATTTTATAAGAGACAGATTTCAGAGGCTGCAAAGCTGGTACAAAAAATTAGAACACTAAATTATTCTCCATGTTTATAGCTCAAAATTGAAATGCTACTATGAAATTCTACTTAAAATCTTGTCAAACCTAATTAACTCCATTTTTTCCGATTTTGTTTTCGATCTATTATGCATTGCAATATGCAGAGTATTAATTGAATTTCTGAGAACACAGATGTTTAAGACAAAGTACATAATGTTTGGCATGTTTTATGTATTAATATTAATGATCTGTTAGTATTTGCACTATCAGAGAATAATGACGTCTCTGGTATAAACATAGCAAGATGCTTTGCAGAATTTTCCAATGTAGAAGATGAAATTGCACATCTGTACAGGCTGGTACCTAAACAACTTAAAATATGAAACTCGACAGTGGTATGCGTGATATAAACGTGATATTCACTAGATTATGTTTTGTAATATCCACAGACTATATGTATCCAATGAACATTGTATTAAATTAAAAGCATTCATATAAAGATTTTTCTCCTAGCATCAAATTATAAAGGCAATTTCCTGCTTAAAAAAAAAAAAATCAGTCTTATGTTTACACTTAGCAAAGATACAGGCAAATCATGATACATAAAGAGGGCGCTATTGCACAACTGTTTATATGACTTCTGTGGGTATGCAAACAAGTTGGCACATGTCCCATGTGCACAAATCTGATCATGTTCTTAAGAACACTTAAGCATACATCTACAAACCTTTAATGGCTTATTTGTATAGCTGCATCACAGCAAGTTGGAAATTTCATTTCCAAAATAATTCAAGGGAAATTTTGAAAGTGAAAGTAGGTTTCTTCAAATACAAGTACAGATTATTCACCATTAGTACCAAGTTCTATGCTGATAATATTCATGCGTCATTTAATTTCGAAGGTAAACTGTAGAACCTTACAGTAATCAAGGTTGGTTGGATTTATGAGTAACGTACGTGTAAGTACAGGAGTACTTTCGCTGTCATGGTGGTTGGTTATGTTTGCTAGGTTAATAATGTGCCGACCCACGAGGCCGATCGACTTGAGAACTCAATATTCTGTTGGTTTACTTCAGTAAACTCACCACAGATCTTTCATGCCATTGACAAAATCCTTCCCATTTTCATCAAATCAGACATCCATACTGATCCAACACTTACACAACAGTTTCATATTGTTCAAGCTTTCATAAATGTTGTGTCATTAAATTATCTGGTAGGGTGAACTGAACTAACAAAGAGAATTGTGGGAATTTTAAGTCAATTATTAAATCTATTAACAAAGGAACACCTGAAAGTCAGAAGAACTGAAGTCTAATGTATTATTAAGCTTTAACACCAATTAACCTTATAGCCTACACAAAAGGTTCAAGAGTATCAAAAAAGGAAAAAACAGAAAAAGCTAAACAAGAATTTAATAAACTAGCAATGTTCAACTTTTGAAAGAACTCACAGCATATCTGTAGAATATGTTTTAGTTAGTCAATTGTAGAAGGCACAATTAAAAGGAATTCATGTTAGTCCATTCAAAATGATAAGTTTAAAAATTATCAAATTTTGCTCGAGATGTCTTCTCGTCAAACGCAGAAGACGCTTTCTCATTCTGATATATTTTAAACGCCTCTGATAGAAGTGTCTCATTGCAGCAGTGCCACTTGGCTGTGTACCTCCTTTCAAGGGAGGATCACGATTCTGTTTGATGTGAGGCGTTATCTCAACTTCTCATTTCAGTGAGGTCGAATCACGGAAGTAAGAAAATCAAAAATAAAATCAAAAAAATATAAGAAAACTGTCTTACTTCATCCTGAGGCGGAGGCTGCTGCTGCTGATGTTCGTTTGAATAGTTCCTCTCCTCCCAACGACTCGCAACCTCCAAAGTTTCCAAAGTCTTCTGCGTGATGCTCTTGGAACCATCCATCAAAGTCAGCTCATAAAATTCCTGGATATCTGTAATAATGTCAAAGTAAAAAAAAGGGAATAGATTTGTGCTATCAACTTGCCCAACACAGCTCACTAAAATAAAATAAAATAAAGAAAATGAAGAAGAAGAAAAAAGGAAAGTGTCACAATTCACAGGAACTATCCTGTTGAGAACCGCCAAGAGAGCTGAATAACATTATTAGACACGGACCAGGAAAGCGATGGTTATGAGAAGAGAAAGAAAAACAAACAAGGATGTGACTTGAGAAAGGGAAGGGTCTGCACAGGAATATTGAGGAAAAAAAACAAGAGGCAGAACTTAATATACGGCTACAATGGAGCTCTCTCCTGATACACATACTATACTTCCCTATCTATTTTATATTTTAACATTTAGAATTGTTCATTTATCTTCTTTATTTCTGGTCTTTGCCCTCCACCTTACAAACCTAGTTCAAATAGGTTCAAAGCTGAAGTAGTATATAAAAAAGGTCGCGTATATATAAAATGTCGCGTATATATAAAAGGTCACGTATATATTAAAGGTCGGCGGTTTAACGTTCAAATCTGATAACCAGAAAGGTGAACTAATGGACATACAAGCTCAATTGAACAAGTATTTTGTTGACCTTCTCATATCACTTTTACCTGGCTTTGATAGATATTAAATTAAATCATCTATAAAATTTAACGACGTCTCAGGTTTCTGCCAGTAAATCTGATTGGTGAGAACCTCCAGGCAAATACTGATTTGAATTGCTTTTTAAACCAATCGCAAGTAAATCACACATTTCTTGAGCCTAATACCTGGATGAACAGTTCAAACTTAAATGATAAAAATATTAATGTCAAATTCTAGAATATTCAAAAAGTGAGCTGAAGATAGCAAACAAGTTGAACAACTAAAAAAGATTCAAAGTTCCTTTCCTAAAAAATAATAATAATAATTTCAGAAATTTTCAGTGAAAATCTTGATTGTGATAGTCAAGTATTATTAATGAGCACTCTGGATGCTGACATCTATGTACACATACAAAGGCCATTCTTCTCCTTTAATATTTGATGTCAAATTAAGGACTGATAACATATAGATGGCGCTATTTCACTATTAAACAAAGGGGAAGTTCATTATAAATTTTCACTACCTTCATATTTAGAACTGTTCAAAAATAGTACCATATACCTTAATATTGCCCAGCTACATTTTTTTTTTTTTTTGCTATCTTACAAACCAACGTGACAGTTCTGAAAGAAATGTCAGGTTAACTTTTACAACAAATCTAATTTTGATGTATCTGGATTCTTTCAGTTTTCATCCAGCCTTGTGGATTAAAGCCTTCATGCCTGGAGGACTTGAAAATGTGCATCTTATCCTCTGTGGCATGAAAATCAATTTTTTGGGTGACCTGTCAATCTTTCTACCTAATTTGAAAATCTAGAGCAAAATCTGTGGATCCAGACAAATTTAAAATACATGAACAACGATCAATCCTACTTCTCAAAGAAGTCAGTATTTCCTTCCTCTTTCTTATTTCAAACTAATAAAATGAAAACATTTCAGAGAAATATCTTGCTCCCAATTTCTTCAAATCCACAAACTTGTTATAAACCGTTGGCTTTGACTCCACACGATATTCTTAGTTTTACATTCTTTGTGTGATTATTGCAGCTTAATGAAAACTTGCATGCTACTGTTAAAGGAGCTAACAATATGTTTTAGTCTGACACTGTCAAAGCTGTGAATGTTTCTAAGTACAATTTTAAAAGCTGAAAAAAAACCTTGAATGCTACTTTAAAGGAACTTAGAATGACTTTTATTTAAGCACAGAATTAATTTTGATATGTTGCAGACCCATTACAAGATCCGGGTCATAGTTTCATAAATATATTTATTTTTTATGAGACATTAACCTTTAAACATCTGAGGTTCATCAGTTAAAGTGCCTGGACCACTTAGTCTACTGCAGAGAGACCATTAGGTCAGTTTACACTTCCTCAGAGGCAAAACAAAGTCAATGATAAAACATGCTAAGTACTCCGAATAACATTTTTTATAATACATATCACAAATTTTCAGAGCAAATGCTCTGGATTGTCTTATTCAGTTGTCCTGTTGTTAACAGAACATGTTCTGGTTGAGATATTAGAATTTATCAGACAATGGATTAACATTAATATTTAGCCTGCACTGAGGAGGTAGGTGACGGTATCCTCAAAATTTGGCTTTAAAGGAGCCTTTCAAAGATTAAGATTTAGATCAAGAAACTTAACTAGCCCTCAAATTTTCTTTAATCTTGTACTATAACATATCAAAGATAAATGTAGCTAAACAATGATCGGGGAATTGGTCATAGAGGGCGCACAGTATTAAATGGTTACCAGGACATACTAGGCAGGGTAGAACGTGGTGCTAAGGTTGTGAGGAGACAGGTAAGCGAGGAGTGCAGTAAATCTTTTGAATTAATTTTTTTTGTTTTTTTTTTGGCTTGTTTCTTAAACCATCGATTCAGTAGCTATTTGTGAGAATGTTTGCAGACTGTAAATTTAAATATCAGTCGGTCATCGTCGCTTGTCAGTTATTATATTTAGACTTAAATTATGTATAGATCTGTGAACCACTTTCAATAAACAACAAACACCTATTTACCAAATGTAGGTTTACATCGGTTGCCAATCCTAACCCACTGATTATAAAATTGTCACCCGATTTAAAGCTTGATTGTGTGTTAATGTTTAATATTTTCTACAAGTCTTGAAACTAACAGTGTTTTCTGTCTCGATCGGCCCGTAACTGCCAGTTAAATGTCAGATCGCGACGATAATGAAAAGAGATGCGAATTCTCTTTGTGTTGCGCTCTCAAATGTCACAGCTGCCTTGAAAAATTTGAGGCTAAACTAGCAAGATTTGAACATCTGGATATGTACATAATGGTGTTATATAGTACACTGGGTTTATAATTTCAAATCTCATTCCAAAAATGAGGCTAAATACATATATATAGTTAATTTTCTTTCATAGACTGCCTTGGTTATAAGAAATGTAACTTTGTTATTAAACTCCCATGGGGCTATCAACACCCTTGAGTTCATTTCTGGAAAAAACAAAAAAAAACAGAGACTCTATAACAATTATTGGACATTAAATATAGACTACTGACAGATGGAGAAAATGATAATGCTGTAAACACTCTATCTGTAAATGCTCCCGGCAGATTATTTTGAATGTTTAATTTTCTCTCCTCCTTTCTTTAAATAATTCATCCTTTTGTCTTTGCTCTCTTCTCTCTACTTTTCCACCATCTTCATCTACTGTATATCGTGATCTAGTTGATGCTGTTAGATCACAACAACTAAACAACATGAGTACAACATGAGTACAACATGAGTACAACATTTAAGTACAACATGAGTACAGCATGAGTACAGAATGAGTACAACATGAGTACAGCACGAGTACAGCACGAGTACAACACAAGTACAACATGAGTACAACATGAGTACAACATGAGTACAACATTTAAGTACAACATGAATACAGCATGAGTACAGATACAAAACCTGTTTCAAGTCTACATATACACTTATCTCATACACCCAACCTACTAACACTGGTGCCCCCCTCCCCCTCCCTCACATCCCCATATCCCCTGCCTTACCACATCTGGGACTCTGCTCACTCCTCTTTTCAAATCTACCATTCAGGATGTAAACTTACAAATAATACCATGGGAACCCCCCACCCCCCCCCCCCCACCCCACCCCCCCACCACCCCCCTCCTTATCTACATCCCATCCCAAAGTTAGTCCTTCCCTTCTCATTGACACATCACTGCCTTCTCTCTTCTACCTTACAAATCCAATAACAGAGCATTTCTGTGCTGTGTTTCATGTTCCTTTCAACACTCAAAGAAAGATTCTTGAGGAGACAAGCAAACACAGACAAACAGAATACAGCGGCACACATGTAGCATTTTCACATTTCACCAACATTTGGATGATACAGAAACTGTTGTCAAATTTGACATGGGTAGGTATAGCAATGGAGTAAAAGAAGAGACCTGAGCAGGATGTAATGTTCAGTTTTTACAACACAAACAACAACAAAAACAACAACAACAAAAAATTAAGAATACTTGCTAAATTGTTGGATCTTTTCTGTAATCAATATTTTTCCTGATCAAGTAACGGATAGTAAAAATCCCAAGGCTCTCCAAACTTAGTCATTATTAACTAAAACAAGAGCTGATCCCAGTGCCCAGATTAATTGGATTAAATGGATTAATCTATCTTCACTACTTGGGACTGATCGCCTCATGTGTTATGGGATTTCTTGGGTGCTGTCATTGACTTTGCCTGATCACGTACACATTATGTCAGTATATTATGTAAATGGATAGGATACAGATTTCTTGTGAAAATCAATTTCATTATATTAAGATTATAAATTTGTTTAGACAGTAGGATATCTTTGTAGATATTTAAGCAATATAAAAAGCTAACAGTGTTATCATAAAACAAAGATACTATATGTGTACAAAGTTCAAATATTTGAGGACAAATAGTGCTCACTGCACTTGTATAGACCTGAAAAGAAGTAATTCTACACGAAGCTTAGCTTTCAGCTGGTTTCGAGTGTTGAACATATCTGTACAATTAAAAGGTCTTTTCAGTTTCAAATATCTTTTAGAGCTTGTGGGAACTTCCTTATCAATCCTACAGATTCATCCAAGCTAACAGCAATTCTTTTCCACCAGGAGAAGACGCAGATATGTACAGTAGGGGGAAGTCAGGGGTAGGGAAAGAAATTAACAGTGGCTGAATAACCTAATGCCAAGTTTTAGAAACAGTTTAATTGAGCTATCAGAGGCACAATTAAAAAGAACCCAAGTTGGCTGGTACAAACCATCCCTCATAGAGGGTGCACAGTGTTAAAAGGTTACCAGGACATTCTAGGCACGGTAGAACATGGTGCTTCTAAAGGTTGTGAGGAGACAGGTAAGCGAGGAGTGCAGTAAATGTTTATGCACAAGTGATGTTCTTCCATGGTAGGCTATTACTACAAAGGGTACACTTTTGAATTCATGAGACCATTCAGCCACACTGTGTCACACTGTGCCACACTGTGTCACATTGTGCCACTCTGTGTCACTGTGACATTTCCTACTACTTTGACATACATCCACATTACAATTCATATTCCTACTGGGTTTGGAGTCACCTGGCCTCCCAAGTTATGAAGACTTCTTTTGACCCCCTTTCCTGCTAAACATCTCTAACATTAGTGTCGAACAATGTCGTTTCAGTAAAAGATTAAATAAAAAAAAACTCATTTCAGGGCAATATAATCAATAACTAATAATCAAATCATAATTATATTAATTAATATACAGAAAAACAAATATCCTTGGAAAAGTTTATCCCGTACGTAGCATATTCCCCAATCACACCCTGCCGCCATCTCCCTCCCCAAATCCCCACCTCGATCTGTTCAACATATGAAGTATTTCGGAATCTAGTTAATACCATTCCCAGGGCTTGAATTACAGATTCTGGAACGTGGATGCAGCATAGTGAAACAGATGTAACAAAAGTTGTTTGTTTTTTTTTTCTTTCAAACAAAGACATCAAGCAGGCAACATCAAACTCTGCAGATATAAATATAGCTTCTGGGTATTAAGTGAGAAACCAATAATCGGTCTACCAATAGCATTAACGGAGATATAAGGCAACACGATACCAGACAAAAAGGCTGTTATTTGGCAAAAACATAAGACAATTAAACCATAGATGAAAGATCATTACCGGCCTGAAATAGAAGGCTTTTAAGGTATCTTCATGTCGGTACTGAAGAATGCAGCGTTCTTATCGTGAACGAAGATTTGGAGTTATCGTAACATACTGGCTCTGTGCCATGAACTTTGTATTCACACAAAACTAACCAATTCATATCATAAAATCATATTTTGACTTGCATTTTCATGGCAACATCATCATGATATGAAGGTCATCCTTGTCATGTGAAAATTGCACATTTTACAAACTTTCCAGTAATTTTTTTTTTCCAAACGATACATGAGAAACATTCTGATGTGAGATCTACCTGAACAGTAGATATCCCAGTTCATGCAATTGATGCTAATTTTTTTATTTCTCATCATAAATTTAAAATATTTCAGATAGAAACAGGTTTCAAGTTTTCAGATTGTTCTGCCTATTTCTTAGAATACTTAAATATTAGTACATGATAAATTAAATCTGGTTTGATAGATTACATTGCTAAAAAAAAGGTTTGTTAGAAAAGTCCTGACAAGAGCAGTATTTTGGATGCGTTTATACAACTGACTTGTGAGTAAGTAGGACCCAAAGAAATCGGCTTTCAAATTCAGGAAATGAATACGAGCAGCAAGGAAGACGTTTCCCAGCTATAACTAGAATATTATGAATAAATTAGCGTAATTTTTTATTAACTGGCAGTACCAAAATTTTTTAGATGTTCCTTAAACAAAGACGCTTTGGATTTCATAAGCTGCAAACAGTATTTAAGCCTTTATTAGCCACGACGATGAAATATCTCACACCTTATTTATCACAGTTGCATACAAATTTAAGTTGACTGTATTTTCCAAAGGAAAGTGCATTTCAATGAATAATAAAAGATTGCATTTCATTTGGAAATATCCTCCACAGAGGAGACCATTTGCTATGGATATTGGGTAAGCAAAGAGTTGGATAAATTGGTGTGTCTCAAGAAATTCATTGAATATTCATGAAGTATGGGCATTTCTCAAGATAAAGCTTTGAATAGACATATTATTGCATACTGTATATTCAATATCCATATTCATCACCACATTACATCACAGTCAGGCATAATGAAATTTAAGGGTAAAACCCAAAGGAACTGCATTTCCACAGACAAATGAGCACACTTCCTTTGTATGTATCCCTGGGGTAGTAAATAACATCCTTCACAAAGAAGACCATTTTGGTATGGATATTTAGTATTGAAGGTGTGGATAATTGGGCTCATCATATACATATTCATGAATATTCATAAAGTACTGAATATTTTTCTGTCGGTTTTTACAGAGCAGCATATTACAGCCATTACTGTAGTAAATACAAAGCCATGATCACTCAAAACATATAAATAAGATTTTGCAAGCACAAGGATTGCCCATACTTGTGTCCATGCCCTTAGCAAAAACATCTGACACATTGATAAGCTTGTTGCCAGGCAACTATGACGATAAGCTAATAGCATACAAGACTGATCTTTACTTTGTGGGAGCCTTTGACGAGAAAGACATGCTTCAGACAGCTACTGAAATGCATCATCACAAAATTTACAGAAAAAACGAAAATAGCTGAAATCATCCTCATGTGCAAATAGGTCTGGTTAGACCAGTAAGGTAGGAAAAACAAAGAAGGGTTCTTTGAACGTGAAATACACGTTCTCGACAGAGAACCTAACTTGGAACACAATGTTTCATGCAGGGCGGTTCGAACATGGTGCCAACACATAAACAAATATTAGCTCACATCCAATGGTCAGATAGATATATACCAATAAAGCCATCTTGTCTATGGGAACATAGACTTTACAGTCTCTTTCTGTAATTTTTTTTTGGGGGGGAGGGGGGAAGTTTTAGAAATTTCAGCAGAAGTCTTTTCTGAACAAATCTTGAAGGATTGCATCCTAAACCATTTTTTCTGAGAAACTGAAAACTGATGAGGTAATTCAATTGAGTTTTTTCTCAATGACAAAGGCATAAATCTCCCACCTCACCTCCCCTCCCCACCCCCCACACAGATATCTTGCTTCAATGGTAATATAAAGCATCATGCATCCAATTGGATGGACTCTACCTTCATGTGAAAATATTACCAACAATGATGGCTTTTACTAGATCGATGAAAGCTAGATGAGTTGGTTTCCCTCTTACAACCCAATTTTTTTTTTTTTCTCATTGGACCTTTTCGTTATTGTGTTTATTATAAAGCGGCATCTATATATTTTGTATTTCCGTCTGACAGGGACCCAACACACAGAAGTTGCAAGATGGCCTCACTGTCAATATTTGACCCTTGAAAATGAACCACAGATTATCAAACAATGAGGACAATATCCACTGAGGAGGAGGGGGGGGGATAAGGAGGAGGAGGTGGATAGGAGGAAGCTTACTGTGGTCCAAAGGGAGTAATATAGAGATGTCCTGGATTTCTACAAGATTAATGAAGAAGAGAAGGGAAGAAGAAAGAAAAAAAACATAGGGTGAGAAAGAGACTACGAGACTACTACTACTACTAGTGCAGACTGATTTCATGACCATGGGATGTCGTCCATAGTACACACTGACAACCAATGGAGTCATTTCAGAGTCGCATTAAAGTAATAAAATTCTGTTATTGGTAAAGAGGTAACATATTGTAGGCAGTCTGGATATACATCAAGATCTACACATTGAAGAAAACTCCATGGATCTAAGAGAAGTCTATACTGTAGTTATTAACCTCTGATTGGGAAGCTCTGAAGTCTTTTACATATTTTTACAATAACTGTAGCAGCTTTGGATGCGGCAGGTGTGTACCCAACAATGAAGGTGAAGCCTATTTCCTTTCCTCCTTAAAACAACACTACTACTAAAGATAATTTAAAAGAAATACAAATATAAAATAAAATAATGAAAAAAAATAAAAACAAAATTTTAGGGAGAAGTTGATGCAGATGATAAAAGAACTCATCTTTGTCTTCTATTTCAAATAATCTTTGTCAAAGAACTCATTTCTATTCGGCTAAATCTCAACTCACACTGAACATGGTAAACTTCATGTACACACTGTTATGAGGGTGATGACATTACTGTAAAAGGGTCATTAGGGGGTGCAGTGAAAGAATGTTACCACTAAGTATTGGCATGGCAGATTTGACTGTGTGTATAGGAGACAGTTAAGGGAGGAATGAAGTAAATTAATGGGTATAACTTTTTGAGAGGACATGTCATTATATTTCATCATGAACTCTGACCTCGCACTGAATTCCTTGCATTTGCATACACCTACATAATGGAAGAGAGGATAATTGGTACAGTACATATCACTTTGTAAGGACATGTTCCGATGACTGACTCAACTGTCTGTTAATGTGCAATGTTAAAATGTATGTACACAGTTCAATACTAATGTCCACGCATGTACGAGATCAATGTGCTCTTTTTGCCAAAGTCTAGTGTTAAGTGCCGCAACCACTTTGCAATATTGCTTTCCCCAGACATCTCTATGCGCCAGAAGAACATTTTTAACAGTGTCTATAACCTTGAATGCAATTCCCACAAACACTTATCCAGCTAACAGGCGGGCATCTATGTGAACGCACTTTAAGAACTACTCCTGCCCGTTCTCCGATGCCGCTAATTATCATTCCACCTCCTTGTCTGTGAGCTTTCTCCTCTACTGACGAAGGTTGCTCTCATTCAATTTTTTGTTTGATGCTAGCTTCTAGCACATCTGCATCTCCTTGTTCTCTCTGAATCATCATCTTGATCATCATCATCATCTGCTACTTTATTTAGCTTTTATCCTGTGTCCTTGCCGCTCTTCTTCCTCAGAAGAGGAGGAAGAGATTGATAGATACGAGCCGGGTAGCTTGTTACATTTTAATAGCAAACACCTTCAACCTACCCACAATCAGAGACACTACAGTAAGTCATTAATTAAATCAAAATGTAAAGATTTACTCTCTCAATTTATCAGATAGAAAAGGCAGACCTGGCAAAAACAAGACATAATCATGTTTCAGAAACTATGTAAATTGAACAAACAAAGTAGCAGGCATGGTTGTTGAATCCACTGTTGTTGAATCCTATAAGTAAGGAAGAATTGACTACATGTGTAAAAATTATTGTTTTTCCAGCTTAAAAGAATTCTGACAACACTAATGTCACTTTAGATAATTCACATGGGATATGAGATAGGGGAGGAGATACAGTAGCTTGCTTGGAATTGTTTTTTTTTTTTTTTTTTTTTTTTTTTTTTAAATGGAAACAAACATAGTATGTGAGGACAAGGATCTAATGGACTTCTTCATAATCCCAAAAACTTACCGGTTTGGGTATTTTCGAGCAATGATACTTACCTGTCTCCAACTCTACATATATGCACTTTTCCTATCTACCTAAACTACATGATAGGAACGTTTCCGCACGGCGCCCCCACTTTTGGGACACCGCCCACTGTCTCTTCCTTCCAAATCTACCATTAAGAAGATCAACTACAGGAATTCCTACCGACAGATCAGTAAAGGACTTCTACTACTAAGAACCTGGTTAGAACAAGCTCGACTCGATGAAATAAATATGTAGCAGTAATTATCCAATCTAAGAAATGAAGATACTCTATGATCTTAAACTGACGGCAGATAAAACTCCCACGGAAGAAAGACGATGACGTCAGTAGGAACTTCTTTAAAGGTAGGCAACCAGGGGATATGATAAAGGTAAGTACAGTATAAAGGTTCCTAAGTAGAAGACTTGGGCATACAACCAGGGTTGCCAGTTTCACAGTGCCGCAACCAGCCGAATTGACAATGCTGGAAATACACTGTACTATTCAGTATGTATACACACAAAAGGGGTGGGAGAGGGGGGAGGGAAGAAAAGTAAAGGTATTTACAAAATTTTAGGTACTACAGTAATTTCAGTTTGATACTGTGCAGAGGGGAACTGGGTGGTCTTAGAATCAATAGTGGAAACATTCCAGAGGGAAAAACCTTGCTCATTCTTTTGTCAGCATGAGGTATATATCCACCAGGACACACCAAGACACCCACCCTCTGGTATATAGAGCAAATGTATCAAGGGAATTCAAATATGCCATCGCACTTGCAAAATTATGCAAACCCAGCAAGGTACTGTAGAATAAAATATTATTCCATATCTTTGAATTGCGGAACATTTTTCTTAGATCGTGCATGTGTTTAGGTGTGCAGAAATTCTCATTGGGCTGTGACTGTACATAATTTCAGAAGCTATGTACTTTTGACTTCAACCGTAATTGGATAATCCCTCAATTTCAGAGGTCCATGCAGGTGATGTTATCTTTAATACAGGTCCTTGCTGCCTTCAGATACTTCACGATGAACTTCAATACCAAACAAGATATCCAATGGATGTAAATCACACTAGAAAAGCAGTTATAAGCCTAGAGAATGGTAGATTTGGAACCAAGAGGAAGTAGGTGTTGAGTATGTTGACCCTAAAGTAGGTCAGTGGGGGCGGGGGGAAGGGAAGGTGCAGTGCTAAAATGTTACCAACTTTTGTAGGCTAGGTAGTCTTGGTACATATGTAGAATAGAGACAGGTAAGAGAGTAATGAAGTAAATATTTCAAAACTAAAAAACAAAATGGGAAAACCTTCCCCCAAATGAAAAGGATACTTATGGGCTGTGCAGGAAAGATAACAGAACAAACTTCTTATTCCAATTAAGTGAAAAATGGCCTCAAAAGACAACAGTTCGGAACAAATCGAAAATAGGAAAGATTCCACACACAAAATGGAGGCCTAGGCACTTTGGGTGGCAGAATGAGAAGGAATGGCATTGACCCGAGAGGTGCGGACATACAGGGCGTGCCGTACAGTATTAAAAGGTTACCAGTTCATTCTAGGCACGATATAACAAGAGTGCTAAGGTTGTCGGAAGACAGGTAAGCAAGGCGAGTGGTAAATACAAAAAATTTGTACTTTCCAAATTTAACAAGGTAAGCATGACCTTCTAAGGTATAACATATATAATATAGGTCTATGGAATAACATCTTATCCAATATATAATTTTATGTTCCATGAATGATTCTGCATTGCTTTATTTCATTTGCACAATAATCTAGTTTTTTAGTGCCTTAAGCCCGGGTCACATCTGCGCGATTCAACACGCGATTCAACTCGCAACTAAAATCACGCGAATCAGTAAAGTTGCTTCAAAGAAGTTGCGCTGATTAGGACATTGCTCTATTGCAAATCGACGGCGCAACTTTTATTGCGCAACAAGTTGATAACCGTGTCTAACTACGCGATTCAACCTTCAATTGTATTGCGAGTTGAATCGCGTGTTGAATCGCGCAGATGTGACCCGGGCTTTAAGATTATTCTACAACAGGTAATTTACACAGCAGCCACTAACAATGAACCTGTAGATTGTTGGCCATGCAACTCTGATAACAGTATTTCTTGAGCTGCATTTTTTACTTCAAAGACACATAAATTATAACTTATTGGAAGATTTTAAAAGGGAGATGCCACTTTATCCCGGTTGTGAAAAAAACAAAACAAGAAAAACACGACGTCAAAATGACTTCCTAAACCAATTATCAAAATATATTCCCTGGCAATAAAATCCTGAGGCAAGTCCTTGTTGATGATTTTCTCTTAATAGGAAGAAAAAGAAAGAAAAAACAAACTCATAACCGAAAAATTACTTCCGCTCACTTCAAACGCTATTAAAGCACTGAAGCAAATTAAATCCTAGAAAATTGACAATCCCTTGGCACAAGAGGATAGAATAACTTTACAGTACAGACAATTTTCTGCTCTGTTCTCAGGCAATGTTGTCGTACGTAAAAGAATTAGACCACAAATTCTGAAAAGAATTCTAACTATAAATGATCCACCCAAATTTAAGGACCAGAGATATTAAAATACTGGTTTGAGAGATAGGGCCAGACATTAAAAAACCTTGATATACCTAGAAGAAACTCTATAATATATATCTGTATAATTTGAAGAGGTTAGGACCACACAATATTTGAAACTATTGTACTATGAAGCTCATAATCTACATGGTCATTAATAGTATGGAGAAGGGGAAGAGTTTAATTTGGACAAAATGTCAGCCATCTTGTTGCCAAGAGCTTTGCATAAATAGTTCAAATTCAAGAAACCAAATAAGTTTGATGATTGAGTGTGTAAAAAACAAAAGAAAACTATTGCAAGTAGTCTACTGTACCAGCATGTGAGGCATTTGTGATTTAACCATCATTAAACTCGGTGGCGATGCTACAGGCTGGCATGAAGGGACAATTTCCCTGTAGATATTCCCCTTGCCCTCCAGTTGCCCCCCCCCCATCAGATCTGCTACTTATACAAAATACAGCGAACTAGGCTAATCGTTTGTATTAGAAACAGTTTCCAATGCAATGCATTAATGTGAAAGATTTTCAAATGATGCTCACCATTTTGCATCTAAGTCACTTTACTTGTAGGAAAATTCACAAAGGGGAGAGGAAACCACTCCCCAGAGACCCACCCCTCTCCCCATATCAGTGTTATATGTTTTGCCCCCAAAATTATGCCTTGCCCCCTAGTTGTCCCTCTAGATTGCCTTGGCTGGCACCACTACTGATTAAACTCTTCTTTCTTCCCAGAGATCCTTACCAGCTCAAAATATGGCTCAATCCTTCTCCCATAATAATCAAGAAATAGTACATTTGGCATAATTTGGAAAAAAGACAAGTTTCTATATGACTGATGACACCATATTTATTATCTGTAATAAAAGGAAGACTCACTGGTTAATATATGTAAATGAATTCAAGACTCATCATTCATTTTATATTTCAAACAAACCAAAGCCTATCCTGTACCATTCACCATAGCTCCCAAGTTGCCAGAAGTGAAATGCGGGTCCATCATTGATCTGTCCATTTGTATATCTGCAGCCTGAGGAAGGGGTGCACACCCCCTCTCCCCTGCAGCCTGGAGGAGGGGTGAACACCCCCTCACATTTTGGAATTTTTTTTTAATTCTGATGATGCCTACGTGCATAATGGTGGAATTTATTTTTTTTTTAAATTACCCAAGTCGCAACTTACAAGGAGTGATTTCGATAGCAAATTACAGACACATTACATGGATCAGGAGTTGGAAAAAGTTTGAAGATCACTAATTCAAAATTATTTTGTGTGCCATTATTTTTTTGTCTAAGAAAATCGCAATGTAGGTTTTTCGGAGGCTTGCACAGGTCACATATTTGGGTGTTCAAATATGGGTGGGTCACTTGGGAGCTCTGCATTCATGTTGGCAAATTGTACAACCCACGTTTGTTTATTATCATCTATAGTCTTTATTTTTATTTTTTTGGGGGTTAGGTTTTGTTACTTTTTTTTGGGGGGGGGATGGGGGGTTCTTCTTTTAACTTGTTCTTCTCTTCAATCTGATGATGATTCAAAGTTAAGTAATCAATTTTGCAAAGATCTAAAGTATTTAACATAATTAGATGACTGCTTTACATTTTTACTCTTTTAATCACCACTATGCGACTATAGAGAGGAAACAGGCAAGATCAGAGTAAACTTATGACTTTAAAGCTACTTTCTTTTACATCGTCCAGAATATTTAGACCATTTCCACTAGCATTTGTGCGTGCGTTTCTTTTTGTTATCCCAAAACTCAGCGCAACAAAATTATTTTTTACAGCTCTTCAGACGTGCTCTTGATTGAGTACTGATTAAATAAGTGAAAATAAAAGTATAAAACAATAAGTTACTCTTAACAATTATCTCGAGAGGACAGGTAAAATTTCTTTCGGTTTATTCCATTGTGAAAGTAAAAGCGAATCAGTCAGAAAGTCTCGACGAATTCGACATGTCAACTCAATTTTTCTTTCTTTTCTTTGTGTCCTTTACTATTCCTTTGTGACATCGACTGTTTGGCAGCACTTGGATAATGAGCGATGCAGTTGATGCGGGTGGCTAAAGTATATGTCAAGATGGGCATCTGTTGCATTCTCTACTCTGATCATGCACTGTATATCAGCGGGACAACAGAACTACTCAAGTAAAACAAATTTGTAGGAGCAGACTCAGTCAACCATACACATGTATGAGAATGAAGCTAGGATTAGTAAAGTTATTTAAATCTCAGAGGGGATAGGCTATGCTCTCAAAATACTTTCTTCACTCAGAAAAAGGACTTATTTTTGGTCTTAAAGATGAGTTGAAGATTTTCACTGGAGTGAGGAAGATCTGGTCTGCTTGCCTACAGGTGTGTTTTTTAACTGCTCTCCAAAGAAAAATATAAACAGGGACAAGATCAGGGGAACTGGGGGCAGGGGGATTTGATGAAACAGTGATAAAAACCTACCAAGGTACTGCAGTGAAGATCTGGTCTGCTTGTTTGTGTGTTGTAACTGCTCTCCAAAGAGAAAGATAAACATGGAAAAGAGCAGGGGGAACTGGGGGGGGGTGAGGGGGATTTGATGAAACAGTGACAAAAACCTTCCAAGGCATTGCAGTGAGTATTTGATCTCCCAACCAGTGTGTGTCGTAACTGCTCTCCAAAGAGAGAGATAAATGTGGACAAGGGCAGGGGGAACAGTGGGGAGGGGGGAGATACAGTATGATGTAGCAGAGATAACAACCCAACGAAGCATTGTAGTAATTGAGAATCTGATCTCCCTGTCTGTGTGTGTTGTAACTGCTCTCCAAAAGGAGATAAATGTGACTGAATCAACACAAATATTTCCACAGGTAAAGAGTGGGGGGAGTCCGTGGAGGGCGGGGGAGAGATTTGAGGAACCAATGCAAATGACTATGAATAAGATATCTGCCCAGATTGCCATTCCCCATGGAGGTGTAAAACTGAATATGACAACTAAGGAGATGAGAACGGAATAAATATAAGAACATCTACCATCTTTATCAACTCCTAGGTCAATCCTAAGGAAAGTCTGTTAAAACACTCCATTTAAAGAGTACGTGGATCTCGATGACAGCAATCTTGATTTTATATTAGCTGCTAGTCTTACACAGCTTACACCAGAATCCCTTTTCAGCAGTTTTTCGGATCAGTTTGCTTGATTGGCTTGGAACTATCCGTTCAGGTAATATCCGTCTCATGTTTCATTCATGCCACTGGGTTTTACCCGATCGATATATCAATTAATCTCGGGAATGGCTATTGGATTTCAACTCGTACATCCTCCTGGAAGAAACGGTCTGAAAAAAAATTGCAATCTCTCCTGCCAGGGTTCGGTTTCTTCCGGAAGAAACCTATTTCTTCCGGGGACGTGGAAGAAACTGGAAGAAACCTGTTTCTTCCAGGTTTCTTCCAGTTTCTTCCGGAAGAAACTGGAAGAAACCGGAAGAAACTGGAAGAAACTGTGAAAATTGGCATATACGCAGCACAACCCACATACATGATAAAGAGACAAATAGTTCACCATCATCTGACTGAAATGCCTACCATTGAAACCATCAAAATATGATATTTTTGTTTTGATTATAATTTTGGGTTGTTTCTCTACACCAAAATATGTTTGCTTATAAATAACAATATTGAAGGACTACTTATCATCTCGCCATCCCCCATCAACCAGAATTGCATAACTGGCCATACTGTATGAATGATTAACCTGGATTGGCCCATGCACTGAGGATTTAATACAATGAACACCAAGAAATTAGCCGAACAATATCTGTTAGATTTAAGCAACAGTTTAATTTCTGCAACTCCCTAAAATACAACTTGTAGTTAACTGGAGGACTTGTCATCCCAACAGCAAAAAGAACAAACATCCACAATTAAAGGCAGTGAAGACTCTCCCCAAACCGTGTGCGGCCATCTGAAAAAGTTAACTTTCTGATGCTTGCAAGTGACGTTTAGTTTGTGTCGCTACTTAATGCAGACAGTACAGTAATGAACCGTGATACCTTGTTATCTTTAGTTGGACCTGAGATGTCCATCGCTGCATTGTTTGAATACACTGTGCTGTGGGTATTGACCACAGCTGCATGTACTGACTATACTAGTGTATAATTACCGATGGTAGCAAGCTGTGTGTATTTTCTGCGATCGACTTGTGTTACACCTCATTCAAAACTAGGTCAGATTACCGGCATTAGACGTTTCTTTTGCGCGAGTCTTCACACCCATTAAACACAGCTGGCCACAAGCCAGCCCTTATTTCACACTACAACTTCCAGTCGAATCTGTAACCCTCATGTCTTGAGTTCAATCTCCACAAAATATGGCCATAGTGGTCAAATGTAATTGTAGTAATGAGTGTGCATAGTAGTAGGCCTACACTAGTTTCCAGGGAACACTTGCCTCTCCACTCAGAAACTAGTTTTTTAACTAAGAACTGAGCTATAATCAGGACCATTCTGGTCTGCAAAATATTGCTTGCCCATAGTTGTTCCCTGAATTGTCCGATGCTAGTAGCCTACTTACTATATTGTGTACAGTACAGTATATGCTGGAGGCAGGTCATGTGCTCCAAACCTAGATATAGTCTACCTAGATGACACTATAGTGCTTCTTGTCCATTTACTACATAGTTAGAAATCATTGCAGGTTGTTATGAAACTTTATCAACAGTTTTTTCCCCAAAAATGAGTTTCTTCCATTTTGTCCGGAAGAAACTGGAAGAAACCTATTTCTTCCGAGTGGAAAAAACCGCGGTTTATTCCGCGGTTTTTTCCACCCCCGGAAGAAACCTGCGAACCCTGTCTCCTGCCAGATGAAAAGTGCAAAGAGGAGACACCTTGCTTTAAATATATTGGACAAACTACCTCCCTTCATCACCTATACGCTGCTTTCATCTATCATCTATCACCGTCTCTGGGTTGGAATTAGTAAGAGCGATCCACTCCACATTCATGTTTCATCCATCCTCCTCCATCCTAATAAAGAAGACACTTGCTTCATCCCGCCGCTGCTGCCCAAGGCTCCATCTTGCACAGTGGTTTCTCACCTACCCACTTGACCCACATGTCAGGTGATGATACTCGGCTACTTCAAATTACATGGATAACTCAATAAACAGCAGCAGATGAGATTTTGCTCTCGGGGTGTTGCTCCATGTCGCACAAGGATACGATGGATATGCAGAGTCCTTAAGTTTAGTTCTTGATTTACAATATTAAAAGAAACTCAAACACACTGATCCCCAATATGAAAGGTTGGTAAATTAAACATGCCAAAGTGTTAAAAAGTATTTAAGGCTGGTTCTGAGATTATAGCAAAAGCTTAAAAATTGAGACCTTTAACAATTTGAATGGAAAAGAGCAAAGTAATTAAATTAACAACTTCCCAGTCAGTTTTCCATTTTTATTTATTTGTAAGTGTGAATTTAATCTGTTTTTAAGTTACATATATTAACTATGGATTAACATTCCCTTCCACTTCTCCCTTCTCCCCCTCCCCCTCCCCCCATCCCATGTCCCTAATTTACATACAAAGAAAACAATGGAACACACAATAAAGACGATAGACAATGAGGATTATAATAACCAGTCCTAGATTCCTTTTACCTTGCATGACGCGAGAAACTTCCAACAGCATAATTGTTTTGACACAAATAATGCTCCTGAAAACTCACTATTACTTTGTATAAAATCAATTCTTAAATCACAGTATTGAATTCAGTATCCACTGCTGATAAAACTTCACTCAATATTCCAAAAAATTGTCCTTGTCTGTCTAATTAAAAGTTGTATTTCCCATATGTTAGTGTAAGCTTGTCCTGTTGGGACTTGAAATAAGTTTTACCCCAAAAAATAATATAAACAAAATATGCAGTTAACCTATATATAGACAAGCCAATATTCTTCACAGGAATTACATACACATACTATATATAGTCTGGTCATCTTCATATTCTAAAATTTGAATTCACAAATCTACATTTTTTTATCAAATTTATTTAGCTCCTGACAACTCTCATGAAACCACCTTTCTCCATCATCAAATGCATGCTCTAAAGTACACAAACTATATATTAAATAGGATCAGTATAGAATGATGAAAAAGATAGAAAACTGCCTTTCTCAGCTAATGTTTGTGGCCATGAAAACTTGTGAACACAAAGACTACCGTACACATTCCAACAACTGTCAAAAAAGGGCTGAAAGGTTTGGTTTAAGATGTGAAGACTGTGTAGCAATTTTAGCAATTTTCTGTCACTGTATACATAGTTCCCCCTTTTATATCCTGAGTAATATTCTCATCTGACATTCCCAGTGCAGCTGTTTCATTTCAAAATATCCCCTTCTTTAGGGAAGAAAAATCTAGTTTTCATATGAACAAATTACTAGTTTTGAGATTGGGTTGTTTCTAAGTATATACTTGGAAAGACAGTCTGCAGTCTATTAAAATACTACTACTAGCATTTCAATTATTACACAAGGGTAAACCTTACAACTAAACAGAAACCCACATATAACGCAGATCTTTGCACTGCTTTTGTACAGTTTATATACAACAACAAAAATCCTAAAATTGTAATAGATTAATTTTAAAAATTTCCACTTGCCGTCTTTTGATGAATACTAAAATACAAAGGAATACAAGGGCAACAACCCTCTGAGGACTCAATGGGATTGGATTAAAAATTATACACAGTACATTCTTAACGAGTTTAGGCTTTGTTAGCTAATGCAATAGCAGTGACAAGGGTTGGATGCAGAGCCGTCCTAAATTTAAAGTAATATTTCAGTCAAAATTCAAAGATGCTTGTTTAGAATAATCCACTTAAGTTACAAAAAGCTACTTTGCTTTTGGGAAGAAAAAAAATGATTTCCCAGCAGTGTTCTGAGGACATAGTTCTCACAAGTTATTGTTTCTAGTTTTCCCTCTAATCTTACACTACTGTATCTCTACGGTAACATAATTTGTGCCCATTTATTAGCTCCTAGATAATCAAACCAAGCTCAATAAAAAAAAAAACATCTATACATACAAACAATGCAATTAGTACAGGTTGACTGTGAATAAATAAAATCATTTTTTTCTTTCTGTTTTTTGTGCCTGATAATTATAATTAGTTTGACTTTAAGCATGCAACATTACCTGTTATTTATTTTCCCAATTACATCATAAAACTAACATACATACTGGAGTATTGAAGTCAACAACTTTATCAAAGCTGCATTAAAATAACAATGGACCATACTTTATATGCTATGTACAGTATATTTTCACAATTTCTTATATCACAGATTCAATATGCTATATAATTTATAATTTAATACATTCAACACACTGCATGACAAATGCTATTGTAACCCTTCAGAATTGTAGATATGGTAACTGTAAGTGGGCAGCAGCCTAGGAGTGTGTTTTTTAAATATATAATTTTTTTAAATTTCAAAACAATAAAAATTAGCATAGATCTAGTGCAGTGTTGGAAAACACTTCCGATTTCCCGCCGGTGTTCGCCGGGGTCCAGGGGCCCGCCCTAGGGCCCTGGTGGGGTCAAGGGGTGGAACCCCTTGTGGGGTTCAGAGGGCAAAGACCCCGGAAAATTTGTTATTTTTGCGTGTCTGGCGATAAAAAATTCGCAGTTGAGGATGCAAAATACTGACAACTTTTTTAATTTAAATTGTCACGAAGCTGATGAAAATTTGAAAATGACAAGTTAGAGTAGCTACATTATGTTATAAAATGAAAAAAGATTTAATCTGCCTTACTGTACAATCTTTAAAAAGTTGAACTTACAAAACTTCCGATATTATGAAACAAACAACGTTCGGCAAAGCCCCGTTTATAGACTGCCTAACAATGAATAGCGCACACTATACGTACATCAGTTTACAACTGCAGTACGGTTTAACACTACTTATATACCACGGTAGGCTACTTACTGTACATGTGCTGCGAATTTTCCCAGGTACCTTACCAAACAACTGCGCGCTCATCCCCTGTCTTACACCTGTTTGTTAACATTTTTGGCACGTTTCCAAGAAACGTTTCATGGAGTATTCCCCATGATACACGCAGCACATCGAGGCCCCACTAGCTATGGCCATCTTTATGAAAGTAAACCTTGTAATAAAATATGTTTTAGGCCACTTGGCATGATTAACTAAATGCTTAATATTATTTCCATGTTCTTGTAGAAAACGTCAAGTTCACAAAATACAATTAGTTGTGTTTTTGTAGTTACGTGAGATCTGTAACCGGCGAGGTGGTTAGGCTATTTGCTATGCACTTAACTATGGTAGGATAGTATTTTTTCCGTATTTTTTGAAATTCTAGAAAATACTTTTGTTTCTGAAACTTTTCTTATGAAATTTTCCTTATTGTTTTTACAGATGTACTTTTTTGCTCCTTCATGTTTTTTTTTAAGTTTCGTCCCGTTTTTTTTTCCCCGATTTTTTTTTTCTCCAGCCAGGCTAGATTTCCCGCGAGCATCGCGGATTTCCCGCGAACCTGGTTCGAAAGGTTCGCAAGGTTTTTCAGCCCTGATCTAGTGAACAATGCTCCAAAACTAAATAGCTGGGAAATTTATAAAAAAATAATCATAAAAAAACACTCATAGTTGTACAGTTTTCTGAATGGTACATTTCCAAGGAGGAGAATGTGGGCAAAGCCCCACTGAGGTGGGATATAAATGGGGCTGTATTAAAAACATTAACGGTCATGTAGTTAAGGTAGATGGGACAGTGCATACGTAAATTGGAGACAGGTAAGAGAAGTAAATCGAAGTATATGCTGGATCTTACAAGTCTTCTTCATAGCATGTTCAATGATGTATATTATCATTCTAATTTATTGCTCGAAATTATGGTTATTTTCTGCATGACATGTTCATACAGCCAATTGATTGATTGATATTGGCAATTTCATAGTGCAGCACTCTTAATGACTCGGAACAAGTGTTGCATAAGTTACATCCGTCAACATTCAATGAAATGAAGACGTGTTTTTTTTTTTTCGTTTTGAATACTCACAGAGGTTCAGTCTCAATTATACATAGGGCTATCATGACAGTTATTAGTGGCTATGTACATAGGCTATTGTAAGCTAAATCAGCAAAACACAGGCTGTGTTTTGTTTGCCATTATAACTCAAACACCAGTGTGTTTTCAAAATCAGTGCAATTGGTAAAGATTAGACAAAGTTAGATCGGCAAAATTTATAAAACTTCACACGATGTAATTAATCGTTATAAATCCAATATCCATAAATATACTTTCTCCAATCAGACTCTTTTGTGGCCGATGATTCTTCATAATTTGAAGGTTCCCACTTTCAATGAAAGAGAACACAACATTGGAATAACTTACAAGAAAAATTTTGTCAGATGGGGACTTTAACTGGCAGTCCCAGGGGGGGGTGGGGCTGGGCAGGTTTGGGTTTGACAATGAAACCCCCTGTCTCGTCACTCTCTGAACACTCATCTAAAAGAGAATGCTCAGAAATAGCCATTGTTTATTGGGGGGTTTGGGGGCATTTTTTGCAACGATCATCACATGGGAAGCTTAATTCCTAACCATTGGGATATACTTAAACGTAACTACATTTACATTTAGCATCAAACTAAACGTAACTACATTTACATTTAGCATCAAACAGCTTAGAACTGCAGGTTATACTGAACAGTACCTTAATACTTAAACCCACGATACTTCTTTAAGAAGGTAAATTTGAGCCAGCTTTAATCACTTGAATTAATTCCTAAGATGATGAGCAAATCAAAGTAAAGAATGGCAAAACAAAGTGCAGTGTGGCACGGGGTCATTGTTATCTTTGTGTACTATAGCATCAATAAGGATTGTTGCTAAAATAGTTACCGTTTTTCCATTGTTCAGGTGATTTTAGGTTTGTTTTTTTTTTGGTAGTTATTCGATCCTCTCATCAATTCCTTGCAGGATAGTTGCTATTTGAACTCTTTGCTTACACTTAATTTTTTCCTCTGTGTAATCGACAAGGTGTCTGGTTTTACCAGTGCTAACTGCAGTGAAGGGGGAGAGGGGGGGAAGGGGAGAGGGAGGGAAGGGAAGAGCGAAAGGAAGAGGGAGGGAAGGGGGAGAGGGAGGGGGAGTAAGAGGTGTCTTGGAGCAAGAGAGATTGCACTCCTTTGATAACAAGGCCTAAGCTGTGCCTTCCCACAGGAAACACACCTCACCTTCCGTTCCATCCGGGATCTGCCGAGAGTGAAATATCAAAGTCTAACTTATATTGCTTGATTTTCTGCTCTGTCTCTATAGAAAATACTTGGAAAGAAACACTCAAGTGGACACAACAAGCAAGATAATTTGCAGTTTTGCTAGATTTGTTATAAAAACAGTATGTGTAAACTGTGTGTACTATACATGCATGATGACATCAGTTGGTAATGGTAGAGATGTGAACTATGCATATGTTTATGCATGGACCTGTAGCATAGGACTGATGACATCAGTTGGCAATGGTAGAGCTGTGAACTATGCATATTTATATGCATGGAGCTGCAGCACAGGACTAATGACATCAGTTAGTAATGATAGAGCTGTGAACTATGCATATGCATGGGGCTGCAGCATAGGACTGATGACATCAGTTAGTAATGATAGAGCTGTGAACTATGCATATGCATGGGGCTGTAGCATAGGACTGATGACATCAGTTAGTAACCGTAGAGCTGTAAACTATGCATATTTATATGCATGGAGTTGTAGCATAGGACTGATGACATCAGCTAGTAACCGTAGAGCTGTGAACTATGCATATTTATATGCATGGAGCTGCAGCATAGGACTGATGACATCAGTTAGTAACTGTAGAGCTGAAAACTATGCATATTTATATGCATGGAGTTGTAGCATAGGACTGATGACATCAGTTAGTAATGGCAGAGATGTGAACTATGCATATTTATATGCATGGAGCTGCAGCATAGGACTGATGACATCAGTTAGTAATGGTATAGATGTGAAATAGATGCATATTTATATGCATCGAGCTGCAGCATAGGATTGATGACATCAGTTAGTAATGGTATAGATGTGAACTATGCATATTTATATGCATGGAGCTGTAGCATAGGACTGATGACATCAGTTAGTAATGGTATAGATGTGAACTATGCATATTTATATGCATCGAGCTGCAGCATAGGACTGATGACATCAGTTGGTAATGGTAGAGCAGTGAACTATGCATATTTATATATTACTTGAAAGATGTAACCAAAAAGTGGTTGTTGTAGTTACTGTTGCACAGAGTCAGACTACACAGGTACAGTAGCTGCATAGTTGAACTCAGCCCTATATATGGTACAACAGTCCTGAAGTCTACAGTGCACTCTCGTAGATCTATACTAGGGCAATGGGCATGGGGCTGTGTGGCTGCACTAAGACCTACAGGAGGTGTGCATATTCCTAGGAATCATGTGCAGACAGTGCAATGAATGTAAAATATACACACTGCAATCAGGTTCTACTAACGTAAGTTTTTGTGTCAAATCCAGAGAGCAGAATCAGGATTCGATTCTACATGTACTGTTTACTTATTTTAATAAGAGCTTTACTCTTGTCATCCAAAGATTGATATCCAGGTACAAAGATCACAAAGATTCCAACAATAAAATCACACATCATCTCTGTTTTAAGTGACAGTAAAACAAATATACAGTCTGGTTGGAACAATCTCAACATTATTCAATATTAACAATAACTGTGTAGTTCAAAATGGCTTCATTGTACAAGGTTATATTGTTTGAATGAACATGTACCCAAGATGGTACAGTATAGTACATGTGATTTTAATATTTGGGAAACAAAAGAAGAGCACAATAACAACAACAACAACACATTAGAAGTAGCTCTTTCTCAGCAACTAATGTGAAGTAAAGTACCTCAGATTTCTGGCCATGAGTTGTTTATAATTCAAGTTACTGTCAGGATACACTGGATGTATGGGTATGTGTGACATAGTATAACTCTGTTATGTCCAGTAAAGTTGTGGAGCAATGGGAGTTCTGTGTGGAACCAGTGTGGTAGTTCAAATCCCCTTGGAATTATATGGGAATTATCTCTTCTGGCATTAAATTAAACCAGTTGTAATTGTTGGCATATTACGGCTTTTGGGGCTGCTCCTATATATCGGCATGTGGTATCAGGCTTATCCTGGGATTGTGATGTAACACATGTGATATTTTCTAGGGATACTCATGTGATCACAACTCTGTAAAGGAGTACAATTGTTTGGCGATGGTAGAAATGCACTGGAGTATTTGTGTATTATGTCTAAAAGCTAAGTTGTAGGGTAAAGTTCATCATTTGTATACATGTGGTATATCCATGTATTGTGAAGGGATTTATATAAAATGCATTACCTGGGAGAGATTGGACAGTCTACTCTGGTTGCTGTTGGAAGAAACATTCTTGATGGTAGGCTTCAGAGCCACATAGCCTCAAGTTTGTACAACACATCCAGTACAACACACTTACTGTAACCTTACTGTAAGAAGTTTTCTTTTCAATAAATCTGTGTTAAAAATACAATCACCTCTCTGGATTTATTTTGTGTTTATCTTCATTCGGTGGCCAATTACAATACTACATCTTAGGCCAAGAACCCTGAATCGGCTGGCCGGCACTCCTCATAGAGGAAATTGTTACAATGTAAATACACATACATACATATTGTACATGCCTCTAGAGAATAAAGGAAACAATATTTTTCCTCCCCCCCCCCTCCCCCTCATACTGTACCCTGATCCCATAGATCATATCACAGTAACTTTACATACATGCCCTACAATTATAACTTTACATTGTTATTTAACCTCTCACTTTTCAATATATCTCTCCAGGCATGGTGGAAGGTTTATACTAAATAATAATAATTGTCATAACTGATAAACAAAACTTAAAATAACCCTGACATGGAATTGCATGTACTGTACAATAAGAAACTGTCAAAGCTTTACAACTTCCTCATGATTTCATTATCCTGAGTAATATAAATCCAAAGTCACTTTGTAATATTATTTTCCGATCAATCATTATCTTTTATCAGGTCACGGTACTGTGTAATTCATATTGTCTAAGTCTGCCCCACCACTGTGGGTAAATCACTCAGTGAAGATGTAATATTACACCCACACACAATGATCATATATACAACCTGTACAATTGAACAGTATGGAATATATTAACCGACCACATGATCTGGTGTGAGGGGGTTGTAAGTGTGAGTTAACCACATTTGTATTGGGCATCTCCACCCTCATTTTTTCCAATTTTTTTTGTATAAAAGTTGTTAAAATATCATGTTTTGCATGAATTTCGGGGTAAAGAAATAGGGATAAACTGCATAAGGCTGCCTGTTTGTAGGCTCATATATGGATGAGACCCTAAACTTCACTTTGTAATATTATTTTTCGATCAATCATTATCTTTTATCAGGTCACGGTACTGTGTAATTCATATTGTCTAAGTCTGCCCCACCACTGTGGGTAAATCACTCAGTGAAGATGTAATATTACACACACACACAATGATCATACAACCTGTACAATTGAAGAGTATGGAATATATTAACGGACCACATGATCTAGTGTGAGGGGGTTGTAAGTGTGAGTTAACCACATTTGTAGTGTGCATTTCCACCCCGGTTTTTCCAATTTTTTCATGTTTCATGTTTTTCATCGATTTCGGGGTGTAGACATAGGGATAAACTGCTTAAGGCTACCAGTGCCTGTTGTAGGCTAATAAACTTATGAGACCCTAAACTTTGTCTCTTATTCCACGAAATTTAATCCCTTGTTACTGGTACCAGGGAGTTGTTATCCATAACAACTCCCTGGTAGTACATACTGTACAATAGTTCCACTTCAGTAGAATAATATATGCAGTATGGCCTGTGCAATATAAACCATCTAATTACCTGCTACTAATGGCAGAGCTGTTTTGAGCAACTTTAAAGATGACAACGTCGAGCCAGAAATGATTGAATTTTTTATGGCTTCCTTTATATATATATTGTAACAGACTTTACCTGTTAAATTAAAATTAATTAAATAGAGACAGGCTCTGTAATTTGCTTAATCCAAATTATTGACAATCTTAACACAACCTTATACTGGCACAACAGATGTTTAACACTTAACCAAAAGTCGTCTTCCTCTTCTCAACAAATTACAAGACACTTAAAGGAATATAGCACACTTAAAGGTATATAGCACACTTTAAGGTATATAGCACACTTTAAGCTATAGTATAAAGCCCTTTAAAGGTACATGTATAACAGGTGTCTTTCACAGTAGACTTACCTTCTGTAGGTCTAGTATAATGTGCAAATAAAACTTCTGAACAGCAATGACACAACCACACATATTCTTTGTGGTAAGGTGAGGGTTCTCTTTGTGGTAGGGGGGGGTTAGTCCCCAGAATAAAATTAGAGCGTTATCATCCCCCCCCCCTGAAAACAAAATATTACACAGTAATCCTAGCATACAACACATGTACAACCTAAACAATAACAAATTCCTCAACATTGTTTCAAAAGTTGCAAAACATAGCATTTTGAATGTAAGCAACCTCCATTTTACAAAATGTTTGTCCCCTTTGCCCTCAGACCCCTCCTCTGGATGACATTTAACATCTTAACCCTTCCAGTACAAGAATGGTGGATTCATCCCCCCCCCCCATCCCCCATCCCCGCTGTATCGGTTGATGCCATTTATTGGCATCGAAGATTGTTTTATAAGTGCATCTTTTGGGTCAGAATTGGTATACAGTACTTTAAATATCAAAGTCAATTGAACTTTAAAACGAGGGTCAATGCATTTTAAAGGCAACTGCACTATGGTGGTGCTTCAAGGTGGTAGAATGATGAGGTATGTTGACCGGTGGTGACCTGTCACCATCTAGGAGGTCAGTGTCCAAATGTGACCGTGTCACTTTAGACACAGAAGAGAGGAGTGCAAAAGTGATGAGAAAGTAAGAAAGGAAGCAGAGTGAATTTTAAACATATGGAAATTAGGGAATTTACAGTAAGTATTATTTTTTTTTATTTTTTTTTTATTATATTTTTTTTTAGGAATTGCTACCATCTGCAATTTCCAAGAAGACTAAGAATGGAAGGACTGTAGTAGTATCAAGATGAAGGCAAACAAGAGGGCCGACCTAGGAAACTTCTTGCAGATACATCGACCCCATGAAGAAACATGGGGTAGTTTTCTGCCAATTTCTTCTACCTTTTCTTACACCATTTACACCATAAAAGACACTCCAGGCCATTCAGCCTTGTGACAGATGAACTGACTACAGATCAGCAAGTAAGATTTGTTACATTGAACTAAAGTTTTAAAAAAAGAAAAAAGGATTGATCGATAGAATTCTCCTTAGCTGTTTTTTCTATCCCACCGGTGGGTTGAAAATCAAATCACCACCTGACCCAAACAAAACAAGTAGTCTGTTCACCGTGAGCATGAGCTATATATCTCCGAGCCTAATCACATTTTTTTCCCAACGTAGCGGAGAAGAGAGAGACAGTTAGAGAGAGAGGGCTTTTGCAACGCAATCTCTGGCTTGACAATAAAGGAGTGAACTGTACAATGTTTAATCTTGTCGCATAGTGTATACAGCAGGCATTATAAGCAGCAGCTTACACATGCACAAGCTGTTTGTCACCATTAGTGGAAAGATAACAGTTATAAGATTTAATTAGCTCCGTAAATAAACTGAGGAGCGTGAGTAGGGTAGCGAGATATCAACCCCATTTTATTTAACCGAGTTTAATAGGCATACTGTATGTAATTCAAAGCCTGTAGCTCAGCAATGGGTGAAACAAGGGTGTTATTGGTAAGAGGTAGAGAAGAAGATGGCAAAAATGTTTCTTGGTGACCAGATTCTGCTATGTACAGATAGCTAGAAAGTGGCATTAAATACTTGTTTTTTACTTTTGCTTTTGCTTTTGCAACGCATGGGTGAAACAAGGGTGTTATTGGTAAGAGGTCAAGCAGAAGATGGCAATAAGATTTCTTGGTGACCAGATTCTGCTACAGATTGCTAGAGAGTGGCATTAAATACTCCAAATGTGGCATAGAACTTTGTTACTGAATGTACATGAACTTACAGTACAGTGATCAATATCTAGATGTTAAAAATTCATTGGAAGATTCTAATCCGATGCCTCCCCTCCACCCCCCCCGGCCCCCACCCTCTCCCACACCCTTCCCCACCAATATAGCTGGAATAATTGCATCATACTGTTCTTTTTCATTTCAATGAACAGTGAGGGGACACAATTCCTTAATCTAATTCTTCTGTGTATTTTGCTAGGATCAGCACATCTTCTCCTCATCCAAAACCAAGACTCATCCATCCTCCTCCATCCTTCCTAACTGGATCAATTTCTAGAATATTACAAATTTTGGCTGACTGTTAAAAATGCATCTATACTGCACTATATATACAGTAGCTTTGCAGATTGCTAGTATAATTTTATGTTTTTAAAATTTTATGTTTATAATTTTATGTTTTTAATTTTTTGTTGGTCAATATGCTCAACAATTTAAACTTTAGGGCCAACATACCCTCTCAATGGCTGAAGCCACTTCAAAGTATTGTATACAATGTTACAGTTTCTACTCCAAATAGCTAAACCCTGGAGCCTTCTTCTAGTTTCCCGAAATGGGAAAACTATTGAGTCACTCTTACAGACCTTGCAAAAATTGTGAGGGGGACTGCCGATCGCAAAGTCGGTAAGTACTATTGCGGTTACATTCATCCAACATAGCAGCATACCGAAACGTTGTACTCCAAGTTCATCAATACCTCCCTCAGTACCTTTCGGGAGACATTTCATCCCGTAGTTTTGATTATTGTTGTTGTCAAAACAACTAGTGTACACTAGCATACCAACCTTTACACTTGAAAACATATGGATCGGAGCATACGAATTACCAGTACTGAAACGACAGGGTTAGTAAACGTAACAATATATCGAAATAATTGAATAGCTCTTTTTAAAGCGTTGAGGCATGACAAGATCATTTTTGAACAAACTGTTGACCAGTAGATTCCTGTACCCACTGTATTAAAGGCTTGCCTTAACTGCCAAACAATAACACAAATTTCAAAAGTAAGTGGGCTTGACATTTCAAGCTTGGCAGACTCTTCTTCGAGGCCAAACTGGGAAAAAAATAGCATATAAACAACTTCTTCTTTTTTTTCTAGCGAAGTTTATCTTTGACCTATTTCACACTTTTGGATTTTTCCTCCTGTTGTTATCAAAAACTTGTTTACAATGCAATGCTACAGGTTGTTTCAGTAATAATCAATTTCTGTTAATTCATGACAGTACTTATCAATTATAAGGCATGGGGACAATCATGGAGATTAAGGGATTTTACCAGGGTAAGGTGGGGTGGGGTGGGAGAGAAGGGGTTAGGAGAACAAAGGTTCACATTCTTTCAGATTACAGTAATAGTGTAGCACCAAGTATTATTATACAGAGCCTGAATTTCTTCTTTACATCCACTCATTGAAATATTGTGCCAGTTAACTATACAGCTAGGATCATCCTTTAAGCTTGGGAAGGATAGAAATTCAGAAATAAAAGGTTATTGACCATACAGTAGGTGTCAGTAGGGATGCAGTGCAAAGTGTTATCAATTGTTGTATTAAAGCTATGTAGGTTACAATATGTACATGTTATGTATGCAAGACAGATTAGAGAAGAATGAGGTACCTCATGTGGTGAATGAAATCCAGACAGACCCATCTTACTTCCTTTCCATTTTTTTACTTTTTTCAGAGGCGGGGGGGGGAGGGGGAAGGAGATAATTGACAACCACTGATACCTAACGGCAAACCCTACTTAGACAAAACACAATTGACTAACAATGGGGAAGTCAAACGATACTGATAAGTAGGAATCCAACTTTAAAATAATTTAATGCCATTTAAGTCATAGGAAAGGTTTTCAAATGTTTAACTTCATTTGGATTTAGAAATGTAGGCCTACTTTTGAACCTGGAAGTAATTTTACCATGTAGATAGATAATGATCCAATGTTTCTATGTTATGATAGCTCCATGACTCTGGTAACTTTATGCTTCTATGTATATATTGTACAGAGATTTCTAAGGTACCTGCAAGATCTTAGAAATAAGGAGTACACTTCTTATGACATTTCTGGGTTTTTGTTTTTAAGTATTCTTGTTTTTTTCTGTTTTACACCCCCCCCCCCCCCCTCAACTTGGGCTAGCTCACAGTCACTTGTTAACATTTCTAAAACATGTAAAGGACTGGCAGTAATCTGATTAATTCTATCGTGGAAGAGTATGTGGAATAGCATCGCTAATTTCAAATCACTTTTCATCTAACCGTGTGCCTCCATAAACTCATCTTTGAAACCCCATATCCACTACTATTATTCAGACTGTTATCCTGCATGTGGTATTGTAGCAAGGAATTTTGTAATGATTGCTCATCATAGGTCTTTGATACACTGCACGAATGGGAGCTTATAATCCTTTGTCCAAGTACTGAAATGTGTTCCGGCCATCGGTGTGGTACCTAAATGATAAAGGGAATCCCACCATATATATGACACCTCCAAACAAATTATGTAATTTGGCCAAAAATGTTGGGCAAGATCAGATTTCGACGAGGAATTAAAGGAAAGAATCTGTTTCTCTAAAAATTGTAAATTTGTGCATCTCTGATTGTAAAATGAGTTTAAAAAAAAAAAACTTTTTTGGTAAACTGTCCCAAGTGACTGCTAGCAAACAGTCAATGTAATTGTCCCTGTGTGAAATGAGTTGGTAATAATGATAAAAGCTTTCATACACAGAATCTGATACTGAACAATAAGTTAAGTCTCTCGGCTGACAATTTAGACTGTTAGCACAGATTGTCAGTCAACAGAACCGGCTAGATATCAACTTACTTACTGTTGAAAGAAGAAAAACCAAACATTAAGTCATCTATAGATTATCTGAAGTTATTAAGTTATGTTTGACAAAATTTACCAGTCTTCATTTGATAATTCTGAAACTCAAAACTACAAGATCTGCTACCATGTCATTCGCAAGTGACATACATGTATCAGAACAACCACACACATTACAGTGTAAGGCCTATTGTAAAACACAAGGAGATGAACTGGAAGAATAGTGCAAATATCAAGACGATATATGTGTACGTGTAAATTCTATCATGATCGTACATAGTTGTATCACTTCTAAAGGGTCAGAGGAGTGGGTGATGACCCACCTAAACAGTGGAGGAGGGGTAGTGGAAAGAGGGATAGTAGAGAATGGGGTAAGAGAGGGAGTGGTAGAAGAGGGGGGAGGGGAGGGGTAGGGGATAGGGAGGGGCAGTTTAGGTAGATGGAAAAGTGCATGACTTGAGAGGTGACACGTATTACGAGAGGAATGAAGTAAAGTTTGAAGAGTGCTGCTTAAATTCTAAGAGAACCTTTTCTTGAAGAAACCGATTTAATTTAAGTAATTACAAAACTATTCTGGTTGTCGGTACTAAGGAGCAACAAACTGACGTGTCCTCATATTGTACCCCCACTTACTATACCATTTCTCAGACATTTTGCTAACATGCATGTTTAAAGCTGAATACAGCTCACTGAATGTTGCTATATTAAGGATCACAATACAGTATGTTCTTGATTTGATAAACCAGTGCAGAGGTTTGCAGGTTGTGTAGATTGGAGTGCATAAGTTGAGGGAAGACATGTTCAATATGAGAGGAATCAAGTAAAGGCTGTCTCCTCCTATCCATCCTCTAATGTGCACAGAACCATGAATACTGCTTTTTAAAGAGACGAGTGGGGTGGCCAACACACTCAGTACCATAAAGAGCACTAATATCCATCCAAGCCTATAATTTTACAGCCAGAGCGACGGAATAACAGATTATGAAAAAGCTACAGCATTGCAATAAAATATCAATGACCAATCCTCAGCATAACCAGGGTCTGACTGCATCAAGGATTCTGTATGAATCAAGTTACCTCTCTGACAGTATACAGAGGCCATCTTTGGGAGTTAACTTGTAACTTGGACACATTTCAACAGACCAAACAGACGTCAAGAGAGGCTCTGTTTCGTTATTGACTACTCAGGATAGTAGTATTTATATTACATATTACATATTATGTATTATGTACATAGAGGGCACACAGTGTTAAAAGGTTACCAGTTCATTCTAGGCACCGTAGGATGAGAGTGCTAAGGTTATGGGGAGACAGGTAAGCGAGGAGCAAAGTCAATTGATAGGCTCTGTTTTGTTATCGCCTACTCAGAATAGTAGTAATATATTATTAAGCACTTGGGCACAAAATATTTACAGCAAGCGAGTCACTAGAGTTACTGAGGAATCATTTTGGTGAAATCCTTTAAATTTGTGATAATAATTTACAATTCACTGGAAGTGTTCTGCTCTTCACTCTGTCCTAACCGATTCTAGTCATCCACTGTTTAGGAAAACAGCACCAACCATGTGAGGCTCTCTACATAGTTCATTAAGCTGTTTGCAAACAAGTCCGGTCGGCAAAATTGACCAAACCTACGCAATATCGCTCAAACTAAGAGTTATTCAAACTGAGGAACCGTCTCCCAAGTCATTCTTGTCAGATGAAGGTTACTTAGCAGAGCTATAATTACTTTCAATGTTTTTGCTATTGGTATAGGCATGTTACATGCTTAATGCTTATACACATACCTGCAATATGCATACCTTTCAATGTTTTTGCTAATTATAGGCATATTACGTGCTTATTCACATACCTGCAACATGCAAACTTTTCATTCACTCTATTATGTACATTGTACACATTACATTTGTGCATTCATCCCTTACATCTGAACAACAGTGAATATGAAACAACTGATAAGTAGGAGCTCTGATATCCATGGATGGATGTGATTTATTTCCTACCAGGAATAACTCTTTATTAAAATTATCATCTTGTGAATAAAAGGTTACCTTCTAAATCATTCTTCTCTTTTTTTTTGCTTTTTTGCTTTTTTTTTTGAAGATCCTGTTTGCCTCTTAAATAAGTTAAAAACAGTTCACAAACACTGCATATCCTTAGAGGAACAAGCCTGATGGGTTTGCCTCTAAATGTGTGCAGTTCTCAAATGGGATTTTAGTTCAGTACTACTGTACACAGACTAACACAGTTATGTGATGACACCCACAGCATCATAAGGGGGATAAACAAAACCCTCAAGAAACAGGATACTACTGTCATTTGGCACAATGTTCTAAGTGTTACATTCTCTAAGGATATCCCCTGATGTATAATTTATTATAAAAAAAGTACAATGCAAATAATCAGAGATGGTTCAATTGACAGTAAAGTAGCGTTTTTTTATAAATGAGTCATTCAACTGGAAGAGACCATTAAGATACAGGGAACATCCTATTATACACAAGACATGTAAACTCCACTCCCCGAACTTCCTGTTCGTGATGATGGTGTCTTTATATTCTCTCCAAAGCTTCAAATTGTGCATTTTTTTTCGGTGACAAAATTATTCGTAACTCCTAATCTAGGAGCATGTATGTAAGGGAAGCACTCCCGTTTGGCAGCCTAAGGAGTCATTTCAATTGTCCTATTTCCAGACTTATTTCTTCATTTTTCTTAAAGTACATCATGGTAAGAATTAAAGCAGGAACATGTGCCATACTATGCCTTCTGAAAAATCGAAATTTTATGCCAAAAATGTAATGTGCATCTCACATCAAAATAAATGGTGGTGCACCTTTTTAAGAAGTTGACTCATTCAATGTCAGATCATTGTGAGTATTGCATGACTGGCTTAAATCTGGGTAATTGCACTTGTTGTTATCAAGCTACTTACAGTATGCAGTACTATAATCACCAAATGTACAGCACCTTAAAAAAAGTATTGTTTCCATTTTCTGTCATATATTTTTGTGAAATTTTCCCGAGATTCAGATAGAGGCCCTGTTACACTCCTTCAATTGTAAAGTTGTCATCGAAATTACGACTGACACCAAGAAATAGTGGTGAAATACTGTCAACAAACTACTTCTTAAAGTTAGATTGTATATGATCATCACACTTGGTTCTATGACTGTTTCACTGAAAATGTTGGTGAAGTTTTGGGGGAAAATTGTGTATATAATGCAATCAAATGAAATTAACCTCTTCAAGGAAGGTTGGCAAATTGAATTATGGGAGGTTCCCTGTGTGGCATTTATACCAAATACCTGAATGTGTCAGACAAAATACATTATCTGCCTAAAGTGATGGTAAAGGGAGGTGCGAATAAACATGCTACTATAATGTATGTTCTATCAGACTTTTATACTGCTTGATGTGTATTTAAGGAAGCTGCACACAAATAGGTGAATTTAGGCAAGTTGGGGTTTTGGCAATGTTTTCTGGCGAAAATGAAATGGGTTAATACCAACAATCAAAGGTACTAAAATGCCTGCTCAAAATAATCATAATCTCCACCCTGCGCTCCCCACCCCCCCCCCACCCCCACACAGGACAGAGATAAAGAGGAACATGGAGGAACATGGTTGCTACTGTTCAGCATCTTACACACTGACATATAATAAACATACTCACCAAGAAGTGCCTGAAATAGACGACTTTTGAAGATTCTTATAACTCTCTCAATGGCATTCCTTAGCGGACGATCTCCGGGTTGAGTCAGCTTAGAATGATAGTCTTCCAACAGCTCTAAGGCCCTATGGGCCTCTGTTAAAAAATACAAAATGACAACAACATCATGAAGAATCAAAAGCAATGCAGCTATTGACAATGAGGGAAACAGAAAGTGTTTGTGTGGTTTGCAAGGAGGGAGCAGGTTAGAGAGGAGGGAAAAGGGTAGGGAGGAGTGAAGGGAGGAGGGACGGGAGGAGGGAAGGTAGGAGGAAAGGGAGGAGAGAAGGGAGGAGGGAGCAAGGAAGGGTAGAGAGGAGGAAAGGGAGGAGGGAGGAGAGGAGGGAGGACAGAAAAGGAATGGGAAGAGGGAGGAGGGATGGATGAAGGACGAGGGAGCAGAAGGGAGGATGGAGAAGGGAAGAGACCTCAGAGAGAACTGCAGGGAGGAGGGAAACAGAAGGGAGAAAGGCAGGAATGAAAGGAAGGAAGGAGGAACCGATGGAAAGGAGGAGAAAGGGGAGAAGAGATAGAGGGGGGTGGGGGAAGGGAAGAATAAGAGAGGGTAAGAAATAAAAAATGAAGGAGGGGGAAGGAGAAAGAAAGCTTGTACAAAATAGGACGCTTCAGAGGTAAGTGCACATGTTAGACTGTGTGGGATTGATGTCGAGTCAGCCAAGACAGAACTATGCACCCATCGCTTGCTAAGTACTGCAAATTCATTATGTACATAACATGTGCATCCTATGTCTACTTGTGGAGCCCTACTTACATCCCCACCATCTCAAACAGCCGTCTGTTTCAGACAAATAAAAAGTCACTCATACATTACGAATGTGGTAATTACTGCATCATGACACTAAATAATCTAATCTATATTACCTTGTACATGCAGAACAGAGACTATTGACATTTGGTTAAAAGTACAGCAGTTGTGTCGCAACCCTTCAAAAAACAAACAGAGTATTGCACTTTCTTGAAACCTAAGATAAAGAGCCCTTTTTATGCAGGCAGACTGTTCAAATGACAACACGCATCTGACTCAATAACAATCCCCCGTATTTTCAAATGCGACATGCATTAAAACACAATGTAGAACACGATCCATTAAAATATCAGAGTAAACAAGAACTGATCACAAAGGATAGTGCTCTAATATCTTATTTCCTGTTTTCAAAATTTCTCTGATTGGTTCTCACCAAGTAGCTAAATTTAATTTGTGAAATGACAAGTAAACTTCAGACTTTTTAATCTCTCTTGACATAAATGTCACTCCATCACCTGATGTAATCACATACTGTACAAGACCCTAACAATGTCTCCTAAAATCTATCTGCCTTAACCATGTATGATATTTCTGATGCTTATAACAGCTACTGTAATAACAGCGACTTGCTAATCTGTAGACGTAACAAGGTCTGTCTGGGTGCAATAGCTCCATGGTGCAGGATAGTTTTCCCCTGAAAATAAGACCCACGTTTTTTTCTGAGACTGTTGAATTATCAAACTGACCTTGTTTTTCAGTTCTCCTTCAATAAACATCACAGATTTAAGTGATTAGTGAGTGAATATAATTGAGGAAAACTTAAGAAATAAAATTACATTTTAATTCTAATTGAGAGGTTACACAATAAGTTTTTTCTTTCTCAACATATAAGAGCAAATTAATCAATTGCCCCCCACCGACAGTCCTCCCCTCCTCAATTGCATTTTTCCAAAACGTCAACTGTTGCTCTCCCCATTCCCTGGAGGACACCCTTCCTTGGGGTTGACCAGGGTCGCTCCTACAGTAGTATATTCCTACAGTAATTGATTGGGGTTGAACAGGGACACTCCACACTCCTAGTATATTCCTACAGTAATTGATTGGGGTTGAACAGGGACACTCCTAGTATATTCCTACAGTAATTGATTGGGATCGAACAGGGACACTCCTAGTATATTCCTACAGTAATTGATTGGGGTTGAACAGGGACACTCCTAGTATATTCCTACAGTAATTGATTGGGGTCAAACAGGGACACTCCTAGTATATTCCTACAGCAATTGATTGGGGTTGAACAGGGACACTCCTAGTATATTCCTACAGTAATTTATTGGGGTCGCATAGGGTCGCTTCTAGTATATTCCTTGTACAGTAATTGATTGGGGTCAAACAGGGTCGCTCCTAGTATATTCCTACAGTAATTGATTGGGTTTGACCAGGGTCGCTCCTAGTATATATTCCTACAGTAATTAACTCTATGAGGTTATCAAATCAGTCACTCACACCAACAGTGCTCTCCAGGCCCTAGACTCGCTACCCAAATGGACCCTCTATCTTTCTTGTATCATTGACAAACTTTCCAAACAGCCACAGTACTTTACAGTACACACTTAAAAGGTACTGTGCCAGATATTGTACACAAAAAACTGAAAATACTTAATATGCAAATGAAAGCAGTTATTTTATTTCATAGAACAACAACAACAAAAACAGAGGAACACTTTCAGATTTATAAACCATTGTGAGAAATCACCATACTCATGTACAGTATGGTGTTAGACTGTTAATTTAATAATTTGTTGACAAATGGGAAAGTGGCAACCAGCAGAAAGGAGGCAAATTTGTTTTGAAGTTTTTCACAACAAAAAGAAAAACAAAAACAGCAAGCTTGCTTATCTAGAACATTGTAAAATATGTTAACTAATTACATTCAGTTTGCAATTTGTATTGTACATCAAACATCTGCAAAAATGAAACATTTCAGGTTAAAAACAATACAACACCTTGACTCTAAACAAACAAACAACATTGTAAGATCAATATGACATTTCAAATGTTTTCAAAAACTTCAAAAAGTGCAAACTCATTTTTTTTTTTTTTATAATAAGTGACAATAAGGGACAAGATCTGTATTGATTGAAATCTCCTGGGTGCGATTAACCAAACTCCAAAATTTTTAGACAAAGAGCAACTAAAGCAGTTCTGTCGTTGTTTTCAGTAAATTAATCTGGAAACTACTTCAAAATAAAATCCTTTTTCATACAGTCTGTGAAAGTGCTGCCAAAAATACCTATATTTTGTGTGTTGCAAAATAGTATATTATACAGCCAAGCTTTCAAAAGAAGTTTTTTGAGTGTGAGCAAAAATTTACCCGGTCGATAATTTGTGATCACGTCAAACTAAAAAAAAATGGTTAAGATCAAGAAGTCATCCAATTCTTACCCTCGATATTAAAGTTCCGTTCCATGTTTTAATACTCATCTAACATCCTGGGGTTTAAAAGGATCGGAACAAGAAAATGATAAATTTATGCTAGGATAGTAGCACATTTTACTGAAATTTTATTAGACATAGTGTGATGGTTATTATACCCGTTGCTAGTGAGGCACATGAGACATGTTAATTTGCACACACAAAGACACACAATGGCCTATAACTTGACTGTGACCACTATTTATAAACAGCAGTGTACACTGTTCCTACATACTGTATATATGTGTCTCTATGTGCACTAAAAATCTGTGGATTTGCAATTTAACTGAAAATATGTTACTGTTGTTTCATCAAATCCTGTTTTTGTAGCTCTGTGGATGTAAACGACAACCTTGCCCAAGATTTCAGGTCATTTGAGTTATGCTTGGATACTATTCCTGAGTTTTCTGACTACAGCAATTACAGCAGGCTACGTTGCTATTTATACATGCGTATACATGGCCTCCAAGCTCTTGCAACTACGGAAGTACCATAACATATCAAACAGCTCACCATTTATCAAATAATGTATTATAATCTTTCGATAAAGACCGACCACCGGCAGGGAACTAGGCTACAAGTAGTCTCAGCGAATGTATAACGAGAGAGACCGTTTGATGCTCATTAACATGTCAGCTTATGTTACGAACCGACTATAGGGAATACCCTATGTCTGTCGATGGCAACGCAAGATTAGCAACAGTCATGCATCCAAAGAACAAATCAGTAATAACCGTAATAATGAAGAGAAAAAAAATTGATTCTGGAAAAACAAAGAGATTTAATATTCACTTATAATGAACAGTGCCTGATCGAGGGGAATATTTAAAAATAATCTATAACGTCTTGCTAGAGAGAAGTTATTTAAGCAACCCAAGAAATAGACTCTTAAACTCTATACAAAACTGCACAATATTGTATTATGGATGATACACGTTAGGAATGATGACAACAAAAATGTTTAGAGGAATAACTAGCAAATTAAGCACTTTGGATAAAAACTGCTTTTTTAAAATTATTTTAATCAATTAATGAAAAATGAATGCAAAATGGTAAAAAATGTAATTTGTAATCTGACAAGAGCATTATGTATGATCTCCTGTACGTAAATACTTCCATGTCTTTTGCAGGAATGACATGTACTTATTAATGCAGTGACATGCAAAGGATTTTCAAAGGTGGAGGGGAGGGGGAAATTCCAAAGGGGTGTGGTTGTTGGTTCATTGAATGTGACTCCTATGTAGGGGGGGGGGTTGGTAATGTTCCCCCAGAAGTTAATGTATTGGTGCAGTTTCAAGACTGAATGATGCTAAGAAACGTTGTTAAACGAAGTTAAACGTTGAGAGATGCGCTAACACTACTCTGTATTTTAGACAATGTAGATATTAAGATATACAAAACTTGTAAACAATTGCTTGGAAAGTATGTAAAGATTCAAACACCATATTATACATTTGTGGTCTTGCAAACAGGAACCTCTGAAATTAAATAAGAGATGTGCTAAAATAAAGTCCTTCTTAGTATTTACACAATGTGGATATGTCAACTTGTCAAGAAATATTCACTGGAAGTAGGGAAGAAATCCTGAATTCTGTTTTTGTTTGTTTCACAATTTATACAAAAACTGGTCACATAATATATGCAAAAGCAGTGCAGACGATGGCCATCTTCTTCAGACTACTTTCAAACTAACCGACAACATGCGACAATATTCACAAAGCACTGCACCAGGCTCTATTTTACCTCCATAGTTACTGGTCCATAGCTACTTCCCACTGGATTCATTCGAATATTAAACTAGAGCAGCCTTTCTTATAGATCTTATTAATCTGACACAGTGCTGCAATTAATGTACCGTGCACTTATTCCGTAGCTCGACCAAATTCTCATATTAAAATGCTGTATCAGCTAGACACATCTAGGTACATCTGAATATTGGGAAAGTCAATGTGGACTTGAGCCAAATGGTAAGCTTCTTTTAGTTAAGTAACAAAGTTTCTCAAGGATGTAAAATTAAACCCTTCCACTCAACCAATCCCCCCCCCCTCCCTTTCCCCTCACACACAACGGTAACTACAAAGTATCAGGGAAGGTGTATTTGATCTCAAATATCCATTAAAAAATTAACTTACATCTTAGATCATGGCCCTTGCATTAACAAGACACTTTCAAATTATTACTATCAGCCTCAGTTACATCCCTCCTCCTCTCCCCTCCCTTTCTCCCCTCCCCTCCCTGGGATTCTAAATCCCCTTTGCCTCATTCCACCGTGACGTTACCATGAATACAAAAAGCAATGAATAAATCTTGCAATATCAGACCTAGAAGTAGATCCAGTACTGTAAGTAAGATATATGGAACACATACCAGGGTAAGTCAGACTTTGACCAGGTACTACAGTAAGTACAGTACTTTAAGTAATATTACTTATCAGTGCCGTGATCAAATTTATACATGGTTAGTTTAAATGATCACCCCTAACGAGTTATTAATACCTCCTCTTTATGATCCATTGGATGAACTGATCGACTAAATACTAGTATTATAATTGTAAATAATTAATCACTGCTCTAGAGCACCATATATAAATCATATTTATTGTATAGCGAGAATTTAAGCAGTCAATTATTAACTTGTACTTACTTAACTTATTTAATCTGAATTATGTCAACCTTCTCTATGTCAGAAGATACCATGGCTTCTGCTGGTTTTAAAGTTTCATCTAACAAAAAGCTGTCCTTAGTTTCATAGCAGCCAACGATCAATTCAACCATTCATTTAGACAGAAGACTCATTTATTTCAGTTTAAGAACGTGTCAAACATCATAGTAATGACAGTATGAATGTATATAGAGAATAAAAGTAAAACCTTTAGAAAGATGAATACACAAATAGAATCTGTACTATGAACTTGTATATATATATATATATATATATATATATATATATATATATATGTATATACATACAAGTGAGTACAAATTCTTTTGTAGATTCATCTATCTAAAGGTTTCACTTTTATTCTCTGCAAAGTGAAACCACATTGACGATAAGTCATCAATTCGTTATGAGCACCACGTAAATATATAATACAGTGTTCATTTTCTATTTGCAGCATTCATAAACACATTTTTAAACTTAAACGATGGAATCAAAGATGGAGGGAGTGCACATCCTTCCCAGACACTGCTGAAAGTCATTTAAATATGTGAATCATGTGTTAGTATTTCAGCTATATTGTTTTTACCTCTGACAGAATTTTTCCACTTGTTTACAGCTTTCAGGCTCCTTAAAAACCCACCCCAGTTACTGATCCCCCTTCTCCCCCAGCCCAACCCCCCTTCTTCCCCAGCCCTACCACCACCAAATTTCCAACTTCACATTTAACTCCTTTTTTGTACTTTATCAGAACAAACTTTAAAGAAACAATTTCCTGAATCTAAAAAATGTATATAAACCATAAACAACATCTTTTCATTCAGTACTGTACACACAGTATACAGTCAGATCAAAAGTAGATCTCTTTTATTCTGATTTCTAGAAAACGTTGTCCAGTGGCAATCAAATACTATGACCAGTGTCTCCGATAACCATACTTTTGTTCCTTTTGATTCTAACTTAGCTGAAGGGACTAGCAAATGTCTTCATCAAAGGCAAAACCTGTCACATTCTAAATACACATTTCTATGTAATGTACAATTGTGGAGAATCTGGACAACCAAGAACTCAAGTTTTACAGGAACAGGTAAGTGTTCAAATATTGTATAGTATACTGGATAAATTATTCCTGAGTTTTGAAGAGGCCAAGGAATACATACATCGCAGGGCAAATTTTTAAAGACTGTTTCTGGTTGTCCCTTGGACAACTAGGTCCTACAGAATGGCTGTCCAAACAGCAAATGTTGTTGTCCGGAAAATATAGCAAAAGAACAAGGACCGATACATACACTTTAGAAGAGATGCGTGTAGGTTGGTGAATACAACACCAGCTTTGGGGGTGAAAGCAGTTTATCAGTTTACCTATTTGGGTGTATATTTGTTAAAATGTAATCTGAATTTGACGTCAACCGAACTATTTATCCCATCAGACAACCTCCGCAGTTGATGTTGGTTGTCCAAACAGAAATTTGGTTGTTTAGGACGACCAGACTACAATTAAAAAATTTGCCCTGCACAGACAGGTACTTTACAGCATCAATTTAGTGATCGATAACTCTACCGACAAAAGTGGGAAGGAGTGGGGCAATTTCCCTTCCTGTCACCCATCATCTTACATTAAAACAGCAAACTGAGATATTTAGTTACATGTGAACATGTATCAAGACATTTTGTATTATATCTGTATATATCTGTTCAAACTTCATGGCTTAATTATAGTAGCTTCCAGCACAAACTGAAACATATTGTTGATGTTTTAAGCCAAATAAGTAGAAAAGTACTATTTTAAAAGTGGTTATTTATATTAATTCATCTCAAACTTTATGTTCTCTACTTCTCTTTATCACTTTTATTATTAAAAACAAGAAAAATTATTCACTGTCTAAATCAAACACCGAGTTCAAAAGTTCAAATTTTACTTCTAAAGTCCAACTCTATCCAGTCCTGTCGTGCATGGAAGAGCTATATATAGCCTTCACCAGTACTTAAGCCAGCCTCCCTACACCAAGGAAAAATATACCAAGCCCTTCCACAGACTTCTTAATCCAAAATCATCCAATGAAACCAATTTAAGATAATAATGTCTTGAGTTTGACTTACCCTCTTTTCTAACAGGCATTGCTGATCCTATGGATCGGTGGTGTGAGTTTCCGTTTTCCAGATTGCTCCTGAATTTTTTCCTCTAAAGTAAACAATATAAAATAAGGAAACAATCATCATAAATAACAAATAAAATAAATCTTTCAGTAAGTATGCAAATACCTTGCATAGACAGCAAACAATGGGGAGTACAATCAAGCTGATTACACTAACGACATTTTTTTTACGACGACAACAAACCTGCAACATCTTTGTTCTTTAAGCTTTGTATGCAATACATGATCATTCTTTGGAATTGCTCTCATTGTCAAAAATGTGAAGAATGATCTAAATTAGTTGTAACATGGTTAGCTGTTGTTGCTGTTTAGATCTGAAGCAATTTTCAAGACTGTTTGTCATCTCAAACCATCAAACAAGTGTAGCACAATTTAACACCAATATGGGAAACTGCTTAATCCACAGCATAATATTTTATTTCAATCATTATCCTCTTTGGTACCTCTTAAATACATGTAAAAGTACAAATCAGGGGTTTTCAAAAACCTATTCTACCCGGGCCAGAGAAATAAACAGGTTGTAGCAAAAAGGCTGGACGGAATCAAAATCTTACTTGACTACATTGACCAACTGTAGAGTGCTCAAGCAATAAGGCCTTAGGGGTTAGCATACCTGATTAGTGCAAAATTGTGTGCCAATAGTTTGGCACCAAAGGGAATTGAAATCTTCAAGGGCTGTATTTGGCATGTGAGCCGCCTATTAAGAACTCCTAATGCAGACTGTCCGTGTACTAATGGTGCAGTCAATCTTCTAGTCCATCTGTCTGTATGTCCCCTAAATTCGCATACTGTGTTATACAAAGTGATAGACACTATAGTTACCTTGTTCATATGGCAAATTGTAACAGCTTTTCCAATTGCAGTTTTAATCTACAAAGCCTTATCAGAAATGTTCGAAATTGCCACAATTAAACAAAAGAAAAAACACCAGTTTCGTATTTTGAGACACTTTTGTGGCTTTGTGGCTTGCTTCAAGCAGTTTGACTTCTCACCTGAACTAGTATATACTTTTTTTTTACTTCTGGCAGAACCTGTTCAAACCATCACTGAAATCAAATAGCTGAAGTATAGAACTAAACCACCAGTTGAGCAAACTCAGCAAGATCATCATCACCGCGATAATTTAAAAGCACATAAATGCCCTTACCATCGCTAATTTACCATATATACCAAAAAGCCATTAGTATCCTGAATTTTCAGAAACAACCCAAGAGGCGTTGCACAAGGCAAATTTTTGCACAAGAATATCAACTTTTACATTAACCTCTTGAAATAACAAACATAGCACCACTACATGCATGATTTTAGAGTAACATATATACCAAGCTGACCATCAACATATTTGGGAATGCAACTGTTTCAGGTCCAGGCCTGTAACAGGCTATGGTAGCTTGATCTGCTAGTTGCATTCACTACCAAAACTAACAACAGTGGACTGATTAACACTGGCAATATATGTTAGACTAAAATAGGTTGATGGGTTTGGGGCGAGGCCATAAAGGCTCTAATTTATTTTCTGTACATAAATGCCATACTGCATTTGTGCTAGAGGTTAACTGGATAGAGTTTACGGATACAGGTTAAGGACATAGCCTAGTCTTTATTTTGGGTTGTAGGCTAGGCTACATTTTTTTGTCCATACATTTGTACCATTTGCCAACCTTGTCATGGTTGATTCTTTCTGTTACAAATTCTTAAAATAAGTATCCATATACTAAATGTAAGTACTAATCCTTTCTCCAAACTTTGGCTAGGCTAGACTATATATAAACATAGCCTAGACTACCATAAAAATATGATTTGTATAAACCTAATACAAGTCTGATACTGCATATATTCAAATTCCATTTGCCTAGGCCTAGCCAATATGTAAAGTGGCTAGCCATAAATTAATAACTAGGCCTAGGGTAGGCCTAGACTACATTTGACAGGTCTGTTTACCTGTAACTTGTATGATTACGATGAGTCTAACTTTTAAGTCTAGGGCTAATGTTATAAGGCTTAATTTGACTAGGCTAAGTAGGCCTTCCATCATATCATAACTCATAGTCTTACAGCAAGAGTACTGTAGTTAGTATACCTTAGGCCACCCTACATCTGTGCCTAGTAATAATATGCCAAGTCTATCCTTGCCTCTCCAAAGTAGGGTAGCCTAGCTTATGTCTTGAACGTACTGCTCTATGAAAAGTCACACAGACCTTAATTTTTACTGCATGGCCTAACTTTACAGTAGCAATAATGATACAGTACCTTGTGTTAATGTTATTACTGGATACCCTAAGCTATGTAACTGCCGTGCTAGTATTACTAAGTGTTAGTATCACTATTAGTCAGAGAAGCACTAGAGCAATGGTATTGACAATAACACTAGTAGCGTTAGGATACCTGCGCCTAGTGTTACTGGAAGCAGCGAAAAGAAACACAGTCAACTGACACTTTTCGAAGTCACACCCGATCAATTTTTCATCGATTCCAGATCAACTTCCGGGTCAATAGCTCGAGAATTCAAAACGAATATTTTGTGAAACAAATCACAAGCATAAATATTTTTAACTCGATAATGGTCTTCCTTTTTCTATCTCTGGAGGCTGAAGAAGTATTATTTGTTTTCCTCTAATGTTGACGGCGGCCTTCCTTACTTTAAGTTACACAGAGAGAAGTAGAAGATGGCGGCCTTGATGAAAGCAATGTTTACAAATCTTCGCCACTAGTATTTTTACAGTAGTATTTAAAATTTCAGGGTATTGCAGGGAGGAATGTCATTTTCACAGCGGGTTGTATTATTTGGGTATTTTCGGTGCCGTTAGTTGTTTACTGATCCGAATTTATTGCGGGTGAATAGCATATTCGGAATAGTCAAGAAAGAAATGTGGTTACCGGTACAAATTGACGATGGTGCAGATTGGCTTGCTGTGACTAATGCTGAAAATATTATCCGTCCTAAAAAGCGGGGGGGGGGGTTCATTTTTGTACTATAGTAGGGTAGATCTACTATAAAAGGAGAAAGGAAGGGGCACAAGCTCCATTATTTCTCTTATTCCACATGGAACGCTAGAACCGAGAAGGGGTAGGGGATGAACGGTTGGAAGATTTAGTTGGTCAGTTTCGAATCCGTGCACACACTACACAGGCTTTCAGATCTCCGACCGTACGTGTAGGTCTACCTTTACTTTCCCCCTACGTCATATCATGATTCCCGACCAATCCCCGTAGGGCACTATAGACCGACAAGCTAGTATATATTATCAGCAACTGATTCTTTGATTTTACAATGAAAGCAGACTGAGCAAGTGTTAGCAGCATATTTTTATTGAGTTGGTCATAAGTGGTAATTTTTTGAATAGGCTGCTACCGTGACGTATAGCCTAAGTTTATGTTTGTAGGCTACCTATGGAAGTTCCATTTCAAATAATAAAGTAACAGTCCAAAATTTTGAAGATTTTCAATTTGTTATTTGTATGAAACAAAACTATTATGAAGATTCTTGTTGACCGGCTTCCATTCACTTTTCTATCTAGTCGAAATTTGGGCCCAAAAAGGACAAAAAAGTTTCGAGCAAATAGTCGCAAATTAAACGGTATCAAAAGAAAAACTTTCGAGAGAAAATAGTTTACATGGTTTTGAAACTTTTGAAATGTTGAAAGTTCCAATGTGCCATTTTTGCTACCGTCCCGTAGCATCCATAAAATTGAAACTTCTTCTACAGCATGGAAAACCCTGCACCTCGAGCTTTCTACGGATATCGTGATTTTTGGTGGGAGGCGTACAATTAATTCACTGCCCATGCGCGGTTATTGGACTACCAAGCTCGGAAAACCGTTTCCGAAAAGTTTCTATAGACGGTGTGTGTAGGATATTGTACACACTGTAGTATATACGCTGTGTGTAACCATCTCAGCACCACTAGACCATATGCACTTTCGTGTAGTATAATTTTCTGACAGGCTCCGTGTCCGTTATAGCTATGGAGAGAGTTGGAACGGGTGCACCTCCTCCTAAACGACCAAGAGGAAGATCTCCGAGTGGTAAGGCTCCAGCAAAACGGTTAAGAAAATGCCTTTTCGTTATTAAAAAAGTACCCTTTTGTTGAGGAACTTAGGAAAATGATATATTGAAAACAAAGAATAGAATACGTTATATTAAAAAGTTTCTTCTGTTGACAAACATTCCAATATTACAACTTGAGGTATAGAATACATGCACAGTCTGAGTGTTGGGTTGATTTGTGGTTTTCCCCCGGCATGTCAAAGTGACATAGGCTACATCATTTGATATCTCGATATAAACAATAGTACGCGAACACACTCGGAATTATTACAAATGTTCTTGTGACCTCATATCAGACTTTAATATGACTTACTTTAACACAAACCCATCATCCACATCATCACTGTCTAAGATATCCAACACAACAGGAAAACGCAGACAAAAGCCACAAAACAAAAACAAAATCGGAAGATATGGAACCAGTTTGGCAAATGATGCAGTCAAGAACATCAGCATAACTAAATAACACTAAGTCAAGATAATGTACTGTCATCGTTGTAATATATGTGAAATTACGAGATAAAATAGGTTTGTTACGACATTTTCGACCTTGAGAAAATGTGTAGAATCATCTGATTTACAAACAGGGTAGCAGCTTCTGCAGTTAATAGCCCAAAAAAAGCCCAAAATAATTAAGATTATACATAAAACATAGTAGGCCTACAATTGATACGAATCTACGATAGTCGGTGGAGATAGTGGAAACGTCGTTATGGAAGTCACGTACCCACATTTTCTAGGTCATCGAATTTACAACGATAAGATCGTGAAATTATGTAAAACGTATATTGAAACTTTACATGCGACAGGAACAGCATTTAAAAAGAGCATAATGATGGTAGTGTACCGGGCATATAAAATCCATAAACAGCATTTTCCAACGAAACTCACTTTGACCTTCTGGTTTCTAGTGTGGAGCTGAGGCTTAGGGCGTCCGGTCAAAATGTGAAAAATTTTCACTTATATGTTTTGATGACATATCATCACAAAGGCAGGAATTATTGCACGAATTCCATGTTCGGTTTTGCAGGACGCTGATCAAGGGTTGAGGAATCTTAAATATTTTCATATTTAATCGAGAAGGAATTACTCAGGTCAGAGATTAACGAGTCCCTTCAGACAATTACTTTTGTTCTCAAATTGGCATGAAAATCGGGCGATTTTTCTGTACATTTAATCTGATAAAAGTCCTGAATGACTTTATGTATAAACATCCCATTGCCCATTTAGTTTCAATCGAAAAGTAGAAAATTTAGGAATGTTAGCTCAGTGCACTGGCGGATCCAGGGCCTTTGTTTGGGAGGGGCCAAAGTGGCATTAGAGTGATATGGGGGAGGGGTCTAAGGGCCCCCTCCCCTTTGGAAAATTTTCTATTGCTGAATGCCCTCAGATGCAATTTGGTGCGACAAAAGTGTACAATGGTGATGTTAATTTACTTCTAAAAAAAAATGTTTCCCAGGTGTAATTTTCTAAAATATTTATAAAACAAAGTTAGGATCAGCTTTCTCAAGAAATTTTATTTCTCATAGGTTATAAATTTCTTACAACCAGCCTGTAACTGCAAAATGGTGTTAAACTGTAAATCCTCATGCTCATACATTTACATAGCTCCCAACTCCTGAGAAGGCAAATGCTGGTCCATGCCACGAATCGCCGTCCTGGGGGAGGGGTATAAGGGGAGGGAGTGTCCCCTCCCCTTTTGAATTTTTTTGGAATCCTGGTGATGCCTACATGTAAAATGGTGGCACTTAGAAAGGCTTTTGTCACCCAAAATTTTCTGAGAAATATGCATTTTTTTGTGTGTAACATCAATAAATTGAATAGTAGGTGATAATTCATTCTTTCCTGTGGCATGAAAATGTTCGCTGCTCGCCCCAATGAAAAGAATTATAGGCTAATTTGAGGTTCAAATGATGCTGTAAAGGAGGTTTTATACTCTATTATGCTAAATGCTAAAGAAATGATTGTTGCTAAGTCAAAATTTGATGCAATTTTTTTTATGTATACTTGACAATTACAATGCGGTTTTTTCGGACGCTTGTGCGGGTCAGCGGGTTTGGGTGTTAGAATGCGGGTCTAATTCCCGCGAATTGCGGGTCAGTTGGGAGCTCTGCATTTAATTTTAAACCAGAAAACGAAAAGGTCTACCACTGCTGTTCCTCTCCATTTTTTTAATTTCCAATCATATGATTTAGCGGATGTTCGGAAACACTTTTTGGCTCACCTTTGGGGGGGGGCATGGCCCCCCTTGGCCCCCCCTTGGATCCGCCAGTGGCTCAGTGGTTAACGCCGGTGCCTTTCAATCATAAGGTCCCGAGTTCGAGTCACTCCAAGATGTCGTCCAGTTACAGAGTTGTTGACAATTGACAATTCATAATCATGGACGTTAAAATATGTATCTAAGAAGTAAGAGACTGACTTCGGTCAACTGGCGGCTTCGATAAGCCAATGATGGCTTCTTCGCGAGTTCCTGCTTGCAGGAGGAACTAAAATACTTACAATACATACATATACAGGTGCGTATCCAGGGGGGGCGTTGGGGGCGCGCGCCCCCCGGGTAAGAAAAAGAGGAGAGAAAAAAAAGAGAAGAAAAAAGGAAAAAAAGGGGGGAAAAGAGGAGGAGGAGAGGAAGGAAGGGAAAAGAAAATGAAGAAAGAGAGAAAAAGGAGAAAAGGAGGGAATAAAAGAAAAACGCGAAGACATCGTGAAGAGAAAGAGGAAAAGTGACATCATTACAGCGCTGAAGGGTAGCCAGTGACGGATCAATGATTTCGTAAATGTGTGACTCACCCTACCCCTTACACCGACAACTCCATTTTTTGACGTTTCCGTTTTCCTCTCTCACTAATGACCTATATATATATACTATATATGGTCTATCATAACGCGTGTGTAGAATTGTGCTATGAAACCAACTGTGGCTGGTCTCAAACTCGACAGCGTCGTCGGGGAACATGACGATTTTTGGGATGGGGGCGACCGCCCGTCCCCCTCCCCCCATTCAGCATTTTTTTAAATGATATCGCTAAGTAATTTCAAAATAGAAAGTGCTTAGATGCAACTTACAAGGCCTGGGAAGTGTCATTTCCAGCGATCTGGGAGACATTTTTGGCCAAAATTTGCTTGTACGCTTCGCGCTAACAAATGGTCCTGGGTAGTGCCATTTCCAGCGATCTGGGAGGCATTTTCGGCCAAAATTTTCTTGTACGCTTCGCGCCAACCTGTGGTGGCGCTACGATTAGATAATTTGCCTACAGGCTTCGCCCCTCCCTTGACAAATTCCTCGCTACGCGCCTGTTAGAATTTGTAACGCAAACTCAGATATCACATCATATCAGTGAGCATGAAAATGGCGTTCCAGGATGAAAAGCCTCAAAACTGTCCGACTTGCCTGAAAAAATAACCAAAAATTTTCGCGCGCGCTCAACGTGTTAATGTCAATATCAAATAAGCAAGCATCGGTTATTACATCGCATGCCATCATGTACCGTACGTTCTGTTAAAATTGCGCAGTATACCGCTGGATGCTATAATGTAAACAACGACATGTCTCATGTAGATGTATAAAAAGCATGGAGGTCCAATTATGTCAAAACTCTCTTTTACATTAGTAATGGCGAATTAGGGGCTGCACCCCCGCCGCGCAGTGGCGGAGCGTCCATACGGTCATGGGGGCGGATGACCCCCTGACGGACTCAAATGGACTGCTGGCGCCTTTTTCAGCTCTTTACCACTTTTTACTTATTCCAGATTATTGACTTTTTTATTGCGCTCTCATCTACTTATTGACATTTGTCACATTTTGTTGGTGTAATTTGGCGATGACACCTTATTCTTCGTTTATCTGCAAATTAGCCAGGCCCGGAAAGGGTCATTTCCGGCGATCTAGGGAGTATCTTTACTCAAAAATTTTCTGTACGCTACGCGCCAACCAGTGGTGGCGCTCCGCTTAGATAGTGTCGAAAGCGCCCCTACAGACCATTCTCGCCCCTCCTGACCAATACCCCTAGCTCTGCCACTGCCGCCGCGCCTCCTACGCCTATGTGTGTAGTGTTCGGTTTCGGAAATATCTGCTATTTTTTCATTTCCTTCAACCAAGTTTTATAATAGCCGTTATAAGAGGTTTTAATATTTGTACACTAATAAATAACTGTGTCTGAAGTTTCGAAAATTTCTGACCAACATTCTGCATCACACTTCCCTCTACTCGTGCAATTTTGACCGGTCTGTTAGGGGTTGAAGGAAGTTTTTCTATATTGGTTGTCCATAGATGAAATTTTGTACAACATTATGGGTATGTTTTGAAGTGAGTTTATTCACGAGAAATGTGAATTTTCAAATTCTGAACAAATATGGGGCTTAAAACCTTAAAAAGTGGGGCTGACGGGTATTGTGGGCCGCGACGTAGAATCACCTACAAAGCAAAGACCCACAGGAGATGCGATCAGGTCGAATATGATGTGTGCCGGGTTGACAATCTTCAAAAAGGGTATGGATGCACAAAAAAAAACTATTAGGAAATACTTGGTTATCAGGCAAAAAGTGTACATCTGGTTGGTCATTTCAAGCCCGAGAAGTGCCGTTTCCGGTGATCTGGGGGGTATCAAAATAAGAAATTTTCTTGTACGCTGCGCGCCAACCGATGGTGGCGCTCCGCTTAGATAGTAATCCGCGCCCCCCGGGTTTGAAAATCCTGGATACGCGCCTGATATACTTACCAAAATATTCTTTAATTCGTTAGTACGAATTATGAATGCGTTGCTATACGGATTCTTAATTCGTTAGAACGAATTAAACTTAATTTGCAGCAACTAGATTCCTCACTAATAGCCACATACGTCCTGTTTTAGTGAACTAGATAAATTAAGATGTTATAAGCGACGCAAACGATTTGAAGAAATTCCCACGTTAAAAGGTAGCAAACGGGCTGATGCATGATCTCAGATGAAAGTCTATTCATTAAAATGCACAGCTATATGAGGATAGGAGAGGGACTTACTGTCTTTGGCTGCTGATGTTGGTGGACACCATGGAGGGGAAGGGGAAGGAGAGGGGGGAGGGAGGGGAAGCAAGTGCGCGAGGCCCGGAAGCTGCAGCATTTTCTGGTACTGTAAGGAACACAGTGTTCATTCATACCCAGTAAAGATTCCTAAATCCTATTGGTCCATTCAGGTCAGCTGACCGTGGTTAATCCTGTAACGCACGGTAAAATTACGGGGCATCACTTTAATAAATCTTTGGTTATATGTAACCAGAAATGTTTTGTTTTATGATTTTTCCCACACACAAATGGTAGTGTATGAATGAACGGGGTTAATCAACGGTCTAGCGTGCGTTACTCACATGATTAATGCACTCCGGGTGTTAATGCTATCGCTGGATGCACTCGGGCCCCGCCCTCGTGCATCGCTTGTATTATCCCCCGATCGTGCATTAATCCTGTGAGTAACGCACGCTAGACCGTTGATTAACCCCTTATTATAACCCGGAAGAATTATTCTGATTTAAATTTATCTCTGGGAGGGAGGAACGAGGGGGAAATACAACAATACCCTCAGCTATATGAGGCAACATATTTCAGAGGGGAAACAGTACTGTGGTAGCAGGTTTACCCAAACTGTCAGCCTGGCAACTTCAGGAATGTGACCATTCCCCTTAGTGTCATTGCTTTAGGATTGTGCGGAGGCGACCTGACCTTTGAAAAATGTCACAAAAATCTGTAATAATTTTGCGCAGATTAAATCAACTGAACAGTGATGAACCGTCGTCATGACATCAACTATGACTAAGTCACTGATATTCTTACATGTTTAATAAGCAAACAGGTAGTATATATAAATACCAGAGTTTTCCCAAGCTCCCACTCCATCAGATTCCCTTGGGAAAATGTTAAAAGAGGACATAAAAAGAACCATTATCGTTATCAAAAAATCTTGTTTACTTGAGAAATATGCTAGCCGTGTGTAAAACCTGTAATTTTTTTTAAATCTGTGTGTAACATCATTGCACTACAATGTCCTGAGACCTTTTTACCTTCCCAATGCCTTTTCTTTTCCTATTTTCAAGGTAGAATCTCAAGTCTTGTTGACACTGAAACCAGTGTAGGTGATCATTAATAGGTCATATGTAAGAGCTTCAGTACATTAGAATCAGCATTTGTAAAATCCATCTCCATTACAGAGAACAACCATTGTAGTAAATAAAGGATAACATAAAAAAAAAAAATACATACTGGGGCACATTTGGCTCGATGATGTCATATTTAGACTTGTGCGTGTGAAGGAGAATATTAAATTCTGTGATATCTCCCAAATGGAATTACGATTTTTCTCAGCTGCTTGGGAGAAGTTTGTTTATGCCAGTAATCTGGATCACATAGACCAATAATTATGATTTAACATGATTATAATACATGGTTTTGATATGAGGCAAACTTGAACGACTGTTTAAACAATGAATATAATTTGGTCTTTTTAGGTGATCATGTTGTGTATGTAAGCTGACTTAGAGATGAGACATCATAGGCTTGAAGAGACTGTTGGCTACAAGAGGATGGACGTGGGGTGGGGGGGAGTGAGGGCTGGATGGACAAAAAGAGGGAGCCAGAGAGAATCACATAAAAACACAGACAGGTCAAACAAAATGATATTTTGTATGAGTTTATTGCAATACTTATACCTTACACACTTTTCATAATCATACATATATTAAACATGTCTATTATAACGATGGCATAGCATTATGGTCACTCAAATTACATAGTTTTTTTTTCCGATGATAAAAAGAAAAAAACAGACTTTCCACCTCGTCGCCTCACTGTAGAGACATTCATCTCATTAAAATTTGATTCTAAAAAGTAAAGATATAACTCAATAGATGCCACAAAGATTTACATTCAAAAAGCAACCAAAAAAAAAACCACATTGTTGTCGGTCCCTTGAAGAGCATTCTACCGCACACTTTTCCTAACTGATAAATATTTTGGCCTCCACTGTGGTCACCTCCTATTAACACCCTATTTGATAAACAGATCAGGTGAAAGGACAAGATAAGTGACCAAAATATTGCTTTGACATCAACTTAACTTCATTTTATATGCATACACACAATGGAAAAGAACCCGGTCATTAGGAGCACTCTTTAGAAAACAATTTCTTTTTTATGATAAAAACTGTTTTAAACTATAAAAATCATGAGGTCAAATTTTGTCTTTTCTTTTCTGGACTTAAAATGATGATTATTATTATTAGGCATGATTGATACAAGGAATGAGGTTTTTTTGCTTTCAGTTCACTTAAAACCACTTATTCCATCACAGATAAATAATTATATCTAAAATCAATGATAACATTCGTTTGTTACAAAAACAAAAACAAATGTGTAAAAAAAAAAACCTTTTACACACTGGCAAAAAGTATCAACAGAAAAACAGAAATATATTGCCCTTCGAAATGAAAGAAAACATGGAATTGGTGTAATTTGTGATGAAGAGAAACAAAAACCGGCTTAATTCTTTTCTATTTTTTATTCTTTTTTGCACTAATTCAAATAAGACTGACTATTAGGCGATTCGACCATGCTGTGTTAACGAATAGCCTAAATATTTGCCAATGTAAAAGGAAGAGTACTTTTTTTTTAAGAAGAAACATGTTCGCGACGTTAAATATTGTGCGAGTGACACATCAAACACTGTAGATATGATCAAGAAGTACGCAGAGAAACTCGTATCGGATTTAAATACTGGTCTTCCAAACAGATATTGCATACCGTTAATAATTAATGCCTCCAATATATCTTTCAGTGTCCAATGAATAAACATGAAGCAGAAAATGATGTCCAATAAAAATGCTAATTTAGTATTGTCCAATAAAAAAACACCACCTCCATTTTTTAAGGTACTCCGGGAAGGAATGAAGGCAGGATTTTTCCAATCATCTTGTAAGACAGAAGCAAAACACGTATAGACCTTTTTTGTAACCCACCACCGTCATGACGTCGGATTTCACTTTTCGATTTGAAAAAAAAACAACATCTGTTTGGTTGACGATTCTTCGGGTATTTACATTCCTAACTTGATAAAATCGTCTTAACTTATTCCATGAAACATGAAGCGTTTGTTTTTTCCACCAAAGAAACAAAAACAAGTACGAAAGAAAGAGAGAACAACAAGGACCAATCATGCACAATTTCCACGACTCAGAAAATAACCCCCCCTTTTCTGGGGACTTTTCGAGAGAACTGCACAGCACGGCCTTTTTTTTGACACGAGTTTCGCAAAGATATATAGTATGGAGCATGTACAAATACAAAATATTTATAGACATTTTGACAGCACGATAAGAAGAAAAAAAAAATAGGAAAGAAAAAAAGAAAGAAACCAGTTCGTCTGCGGAACAAAAAGATAGACGTATTTACATTTACAACGGGTAGTACTCATGATGACAAAAATTTGGTAGCAAATTATAAAGAGATGAAGTAGTACGTACAATATCTTATGACTTTTACACTCACGTAAAAAAAATAGCATATAAATATAACTCTACCACGGGGCTAGACGGCCGATATCGCATAACTGTTTCTGTCGATCGTTAGATGCGATCTATCCATCCATCCATCCGATCTAGTCACGTCTGTTAAAATTACGACCCCCACTTATTAACTGAGCAAGAACTTATCGGAGTTTCTTTCCTTGGTCATCGTAAGGCATGGTTAAGATAACATTCAAAATACTGAGAATGAGATATAGTAAGCCATATATATCAGTGAAAGATGAAAGGATTAGTAATTTATTGATGAGGATGGAGAAGAGGCAGCCAAATTAGGAGATGACCAAGACCAAGGGAAGTAAGGTCTTATGAGATGAAGACTTGGGTCCTTCTCTCTTGATGTCTAATTGGGAGAGGGGGAGGGGGGCATTCTGTAGTCTTAGAAACAATGCAACCAATAGCAGTTAAGAGCTAGTACTCATGAAGAAGTTGAGAGTAACAATTCCAGTCACAGACCTAAAAATCCACACTGCCAGTGGTCGCAAGTTAGTAGATTATATTTAAGGAAACGACATCGCTCTTGTTCCATTGACAGCATATCCAAGCGAAGATAGTTATGTGGTTTAACTGAATGTCTCCCTCTCTTTGGTACCAAACCCAGCATCTTTAACAGTAAGTAACTGATCTATGGCAAGATAACATGATGAGGACACAAGGTTTGTCAGACACAGCAACCGTACCCCACACAACCCCTCTTTACCCCACACACCCCTCTCTTTACCCCCCTAATCTTACACCCTCTTGCACTATATAGTATTACCTTTCTCACCTGTAAACCTTCCTCTATACCTTACAACATTCCAATGAGGGTACAAGTACTAAAAAGACCACTGGATGTGAAATCCAAGGTTAGGTTCATCCTTTTTCCAGTCCAACGACCGCATCTCTCCTCCGTTAAATTAAACTGTTCTCTTTACCTTTCTAAAACGAATGCCATGACGTTTACCTTAAAAGATTAATTTACAGGATATAAAATAATGATTTGCAATGCATTTATTCCTCCGTGGAGACTTTGACATGTGCAAGCCAATCATCCAAAGCAAACCGCCCAATCTGTGAACTCTGCATTCCTTCCAACAGTGTGTGAGTTACAGACTTGGGGCTGTAGGTTGCATCGATATTGACATGACGCCGACAACAACGATGATGATGATGTTAATCAGGTGATCATCATGTGACCTCAGCTAGCTTGACACTGCCAGAGCTGGTGAGACAGTACTGTATCTCTGTCCTGCCATAATCATTGTTTCAGGACGTTGCACTGATGGCATTAAATATGGTCGATGAATCTCTGCTCTTACTGGGCGATTCCAGATCTTCATCTATGAGCTGTGGAGCAAATAAAATGAGCATGAAATGGTCTTCATCTTCTCGACACTACCCGAGGTATATATTTCCGATACTCCATAGAATAAGTTGAATCACGACCGACCTCACACCTCCCTTTTGATATGACATCTCTCGATTGTCACAATTTTTTTCCCACTCCAATCTCCCTAACCCTCACACTCCATGTTCATAAGTCAACCCCCTTCCCACCTTCACCCCCCCCCCACCGGCCCCTCAAAACAACAGGCATTTTATTATACTAATGTACCCCATTTTATATTCGGCATATGAGACGTATTCTGAATGTGAATCCAGATTTAGGGTTTCTACGAACTAACCCCTTCAAATCTTGGAACATTCGTTCAGTCCCCATAGTGATTACCTCATCTCTGATACAATGATTCTCCCTCCCTAGGCTATGAATGCCTCTTGTCCATGAAAGTCCTATTTCTCCTCTTCACCGCTGGACCTACGATTCATCAAAACATGTAATCGGAGGTGACCACAAATAGTTCTCACCAACTAATCTCTTCCCTTCCTTACAAAGTCCTCCTAATCCTCGCCCTTATTTTCGTTACTTTTGACTGATCTTCCTACCTTTTCTCCCATTAACGCTCCTATATTGATCACCATCTGCCGATAATTCTTCTCCATGTCTTCATGATATTGCACCTGGTCTTCTTTTATCAGGGTTGCGTTTACCTCGAGAGCGAGCCCACAAATTCGAACAAAATCCCTGAAGACAGAATACAAGAGAACCGAAAAAGTGTTCAGCTAAACTGAAAAAAAAGTTGTGTAAAGGACGACTGCTTAAAATAAAAAAATAAAAAAATGTCCTGCGATATTCTGATAGTCCTCCATAGTTCCAATCATATCCAAACTAGAACTGTGACATTGATGAAAGACAAGACCGGTGACTGATTAAGTCTTATCAATGTAAGCAGAGAAAATATGCTGTGATTTCTTCTTGTTTCGACTGAATTACATACGAATGCTTAAAAACATGCATTAAGCTTGTGGTTTAACTGTCTAGCCTAGCCTGTGTCTGACATTCTATGCCTATGGTTAAAATTGTGTAAAAGTAAGTTGGCCTGACGTTTCGATCCTAGCAGGATCTTCTTCAAAGGCTAAATGACAAGTAACAGAAGGGACAAACACACCCACAGGATACAAACAGGTTAATGAGCATGGTGAACACAAAGAGATAGATGTAAGGGGATTAGTAGACAAGGGTTGGAGAGAAGAAAGAAAGAAACCAACAGGGGAAGCGGAGAGGTAGGAAATAAACAGTGGAGGGACAAAAGAGAGGATTAAGGGAAGGGGGTAGGGAATAAAGAAGATCCTGCTAGGATCGAAACGTCAGGACCCATTCTCTTACACAGGCTCTCTAGTGGATAAGCAGTTTGCCAACAGATTTATTTTATTATGGTTAAAGTTATATAAGACTGAAAGCTAGATTTGTGGTGAGCAGACTGAGAATTATCACACAAAAAGGAAAAAATTAAGGATGCTGTAAGTATTCTCTATATCGTCTCTTGAAATAGTGATAGTGATCGGTCACAAAATGATTCCATATTCTCATTTTAAATACCTGAATATTTGTTTGAGTTCGTTCACGTCTTTTTCTTTCCATTTCCCTCTCTTCTCAGTTTCCTTGCTGTTTCCTTCGAAGAAGGCTGCTGCATAGGCCTGAGGACCAGCATTGACCTTTGAATGGAAAACGGAATTGTGACGAGACTGGTGTGTGTTACAAATCTTACACATCAGAGAACAGAAGAACGGAAAAAAATTTGTCCCCTAAGGGGAAGGGTAGATTCACTTTAGTGTAATAACAAGATGAAAAAGAACGAATAATAATAACATGGTGCCCCCTAATAGGGGAAGGGCATTGACCTTTGAATGGAATTGTGACAAGACTGGTGTGTTACATCTTACACATCAGATAACGGAAGAATGGCAAAAAATGTGTCCCCTTTAGGGGAAGGGTAGATTCAATTTAGTGTAATAACAAGATGAAAAAAAAAAACGAATAATAATAACACGGTTAAACAATAAAATAATCAATGGATGCCATCGCTACCGGTTACATGACTGATGCATCGATAAACAGTCATTCTATCTCCTCTTATTCAAATTAATTAGATTTGAATTTTTTCAAACCTTGCCTTTCCCCCTGCCTCCTCCCTCCTCTAATCCCCCCCCCCCCGCAGTCTACCAATCCAGTTCAATCCTGACGCATTCTCCACCCCCATGGTTTCAAACTTCTTCTTTTTTATACCCCTAAAGCCTTACCTGCACGCTAACACTGCCCTGTAATAGCAGCTGAAGTTTTTTCATATCCTTAGCATCGGCATTCAGGACCTGTTCCATGTCCATTACTTTCTGGTTGAGTTCCTCCACGGCTACTTGGATGGGGTTCAGCTCGATGGTATGGTGGTACATTACGATAACCCTCTTCTTAATGTAAGGGAAGGTGTGAGAAGCTAGAATAAGAGGAACCATAAGAAAGATGTATTACTTATAAGGAAGGGTGTGCATCAGTGACAGATATTCAAACCTTCAAGAAAGTTATAGATCTGAGAATGTATCGGACAAAGAAGGGATAGATTAGGCGAGAGGAACAGAGTTGCCATGGCTACGAGAAAAAAAAAAATTGATATGTAAAATTAGACTTTGTTATAACCATGTACTTATGCTCATAAATGTAGTATGATATGATCACTACGTTTATCACATAAGAAGTTCACCTAAGCTTCACTATTGATGTTACATTCTTTAAAACCTTTCAAATTTGCACTTCTGTTGACCTTTGACGACCTTTGTCCTACACAATCACAACAGGGTTCCTTTAACTCACTGAGGTGGTGGATCTGAATAGTAACTACAAAGTTTTTAACCACTGTCAGATACATTTGAATTATTGTGTTTTCAAGTAACGGGTCACACAAAAAACACACACATCGCTCACGCCCGTAACCATGGTAGATTCCCTTCTTTTCGGCAAAGATGCAACACTTGCTTAGCTAGCTATAAAGCGAATGATCAATGCTGCCGTGTGACATACGCATTGAATTGTGATAACATTCCAAGAACCATATAATTTGATTATATTCTCTTCTGTCCTCTTCTAAATCAACGATAAGATTACCATACAACTAGTTTTCTCCCTAACGACTTACTGGTGAGGATGGTTTTCCTCTTGCACTGTTCTTCCACGGCCCCCCTGGCCTTGCCTCCCTGGGTATAAGGAGTCTCAAATACAAAGCGTCTGATGTTTGTGGACCTCTCGTAGTCTGTTACTCTGTCTGTCAGTTCTTGATCGTCGAAGTACGGCTTCACATAGGTGACTTGGATGTGGGCAAGCTTTGGGTCCAGTTCTTCTCTCTTGACCTGAAATATGAAATACAAATATTTGTTTTGCCAGCGATATCTCCATGGTAACCTGACACCCCGTCTGTCTTTATTTCTCACCTCTTCTGAGTCCCTGATGAAAAACTAACATGTTGTATACCTACCATTTAAATTCCTGCCTATTTAATGATAAAATCTAGTAACCTAAAGTAACCTTAACTACCCCCTACTGCTCTTTATATCTCACCTCTTCTGAATCCCTGATCAGGTTGACATGTTGTGTACTCATAATGTTAATTTCTGCTATTTAAGTCATAAATCCAATAACCTAAAGTAACCCTAACTACCCCCCTTACTGCCCCCCACTGCTCTTTATTTCTCACCTCTACCGAGTCTCTGATCAGGTTGACACGTTGTGTACTAATCATGTTAATTTCTGCTATTTAAGTCATAAATCCAGTAACCTAAAGTAACCCTAACTAACCCCGTACCGCCCCCTATTTCCCCCTACTGCTCTTTATTTCTCACCTCTTCTGAATCCCTGATCAGACTATCATGTTGTGTACTCATCATGTTAATTTCTGCTATTTAAGTCATAAATCCAGTAACCTAAAGTGACCCTAACTATCCCCCATCCCCCACTCTACCCCCTACTGCTCTTTATTTCTCACCTCTACCGAGTCTCTGATCAGGTTGACATGTTCTTTGCCAAACTTCTCCTGGTACATGGACTCTAACCTCTGACAGATCTGGGTCAAGTTGGTAATCTTATGTTCTTTATAGATGTACTCCTTCCCGTCATCATCATCAAAGTGCTGTTTATGCAAATGAGAAGAGTATGAGAATAATGAGACCGACTTGAATGCTACTGTAACTATAAAACCACATACAGCCAATCATCAATCGATTTTTCATTTTGGCCCAGCCCAGCGTGATTGGCTGATAATTACTATCAATCGATAGCAATGTTCTGCCCAGTATCCAATATAGCTGCATCTTAATTAACCGATAAAACCAATAAATCAATCAATTCATCCATCAATTGACAGTCAAGAAAAAAAAAACCTTTTTGTCCAAGTATTTTGCATTGGGGGGGGGGGAATTTCAAAAATTGCATAAAATTGTTAAAGAAAATGAATTTTATATTTAGCATTGACAAATAAAACATTAAGTTTTTCATGCATTAAATACACGACTCTCATCTTAATTTTTTATAATTCTGTAACGAATCTTCCAAAACTCACCTGTCCAAAGAATGCCACTCTGAAGTAAGATCCCAGTAGTCGCTTCCCCGTTCCTTGAACCTTATAGACTGTCTCGTATGACTTGCTCAAGGTATGATATGCAAAAGCTAGTTTCTGTCGATTAAAAGAAGTATGATTGACCGTTTTAAAGGGTGTGAAGACTCAAGCAAAAAGAAATCGTCTAATGCCGGTAATCTGACCTAGTTTCGAATGAGGTTTAACAGAAGTGTTAGACACCACCATCGATCGCAGAAAATACACACACACAGCTTGCTACGATCGGTAATTAGACACTAGTGTACAGTCAGTACATACAGCTGCGGTCAATACCCCCAGCACAGTGTACAAACAATACAGCAATGGACATCTCAGGTCCAGCTAAAGATAACAAGGTATCACGTTTCATTACTGTACTGTCTGCATTTTGTAGCGACACGAACAAAACGTCACTTGCAAGCAATGGAAAGTTAACTTTTTCAGATTGCCGCACACGGTTTGGGGCGAGTCTTCAATGCCTTTAAAGATCACTTTTGAGTACATCACTTCACAAAGCCTGTGGAGATTTAGCAATTAAATAAAACAATCAGCTTGGAACAATTAACAATTCCACTCGTTTCATTTTGTCACAGATGGTAGGATGGCAAACAGTGACTTCTCGATGCTGAGTGTACAAACTATTCCTTTTTCTTTGTAGGGGAAAAATTGCGACGACCATTTCTCAGATTTTTTACTTTGTGATTAAATTGTCTCTTTCTACAATTTGATCAGATTCAGCCAGAATGAGTCAAACCAGTCAGCTAAAAAAAATAGGATGAAATATTTCCCTAACATTGCTTGATAGTTTTAAACAAAGAGTATACCATTAACGATCAGTCAAATAATATAACATTTTGACTTCCTTTTAATGCTGTAATGGGTGACCAACTTTCGATAGGGGTGATTATTTGCGGGAGGCTCTATTGGGGACACGGACCCAACCGATATCTATGACAGGGACCTCTGTGAACCACCAATCTCTCAAACAGCTGAGGGAAATCTTGTTCCATTTAGGAGATCTAAATAGTTTAAAGGTGGTGTCCGGGAGTTAGTCACTTTTCGCAAATCTGTGATGTCATACTGCAACTAGGATCTGAAAAAACATTGAATTTCTATATTTTTTTTGCTTTCGATACTTTCAAGGTAGAAATGTTATTCAGTGTCGACACTGAACCCAGTGTCATCATCAGGTCATGTCAAGAGCTTCAGTAATCTAGATTCAGTATTCACAATTCCCATTTTCCATCAGGAAACAAAACATTGTAAATAAAGACACAAAAAGGGGAAAAATTGGAGCACATGTGGCTTGATGATGTCATAGATGATGTCATGTCAAGACTTGATCAAATCTTCAACCTTTTGTGTGAAGTAACATTAAATCTATCGTGATATCTCTCAAAATTTGGGACAGTTGTTCACGACAGTTATCTCTGTCACATACACTAATAACGGTTGTGAGGTTTGTGTCTCCTGGCTGGGATGAGGTGAGATGTGGGGGGGGGGAGTGTTGGGGGGAGAGCATGAGGAGTTGTTCATGACAGTTATCTTTATCACATAGACTAATAATGGTTGTTGGATTTATGTCTCCTGGCTGGGATGAGGTGACATGTGGAGGGGGGTGTTGGGGGAGGGGTGTTTGGGATGCTGGGGGTGCAGAGGCGGAGGAGTTGGTCATGACAGTTATCTTTATCAATTAGACTAACAATGGTTGTTGGGTTTGTGTCTCCTGACTAAGATGAGGAGAGATGTGGAGGGGGGAGGAGTTGTTTATGACAGTTTTTCTCTACCGCATAGAATGAATATCAAGGCAGCAGGGTTTGCGTCTACTTTCAAGGATCAAGTAATAAATATGTAATTTTTTACTTACCTGGAAATCCCTGTTTTTCTTGTAAAATTGAGTAATGAGTTTATAAACATCATCCATAGTCTCATGCCTCTCTGCCTTCAGGAGTAACTCAGCTCCTTTCTCTAGCTGGTCCAAAAGATCATGCTGAAAATAAATACGTATAATATTTTATTTTAAATATAAACAAACTTTTAAATCATCCCAGATATCCATCATGGAAATATTCATGCTTGAACCTAATGGTGTTATAAAACTCCTGTAGAATACGAAAGAAAATCTATTATGGGAATAAATCAAGGATCAAAAACATCTCTTTTCCAATCACTGGGACGGACCTTTCCTGTCACTTGGAGTATTTTTCCATCATACCCACGCCTTTAATCCTCCTATGGACATTCCCCCCCTCCCCCCTTTCCAGACATACAGCAATGACCACCTACCCCCTAACCCCTCTTCTTTCTAGGCATTACATTTGCACCAGTCTTTATGTGATTTGGTTCTTTTAATCTGTCTTTTTTCCCAATTATACATAACATAACCTCTATATTCTAACCTCTCAGAATCTCACTGCAGAACCGCTTGCCTCCCACGGGGACAGTGTTCACCCCCTTCCCCTCCCCTACGCTTTACTCCACCCTGTTCCACCCTCCTTCTTACCTCCTGATATTGCATTTCTTCCAAGCCCTCGTCAGATTTGGTGTATTTTTCTTCCGTTTCTACGTTTGAAGATATGTCCTTGAAGGCTTTCACTCCCTCTGGGAAAACATTAATTCGTTTGAGGTATTCGGCTATGAGGGCAGCACTGTGTATGTGACAATGGGCAGCCTGCAGAAACAAAAAAGATACACTTGTAAGAAATACAGTACATAACATACAATATGATACCCTGTTTACAGCAGACATGTGAAATCACTTCCGTCAGTGTTGAGTGTAAGGTAATGGGTCTCCATTAAGGTAAGAAATACAGTACATAACATACAATATGATACCCTGTTTACAGCAGACATGTGAAATCACTTTAGTCAGTGTTGAGTGTAAGGTCTCCATTAAGGTAAGTAATACAGTACATAACATACAATATGATACCCTGTTTACAGCAGACATGTGAAATCACTTCCGTCAGTGTTGAGTGTAAGGTAATGGGTCTCCATTGAGGTAAGAAATACAGTACATAACATACAATATGAAACCCTGTTTACAGCAAACATGTGAAATCACTTCTGTCAGTGTCGAGTGTAAGGTAAGGTGTCTCCATTGAGGTAAGAAATACAGTACATGACATACAATATGAAACCCTGTTTACAGCAGACATGAAATCACTTCCGTCAGTGTGAGTGTAAGGTAATGGGTCTTCATTGAGGTACTGTAAGTATGTCAAGAGTCTCATACACTGTTAAATCAGGTCTCATAAAGCTGTGCTTTTGATTTTCTGTGCTTCCTACATTTCCAAGGTACATTGTCCTGTGTTGACCTTACCTCTGAAAGGGTAACTCGGTAAAAGTTCTCTAAAAATCTTACCTCTGAATAGTTTCCTGTACCAATGTTACCTTTACTTCTGCATAGTTTCCTTGTTACTTTAAATGATACCTCTCAATAGTTTCCTGTGACCAAGTTATCTTAAATCATACCTCTAAATAGTTTCCTGCATGGCTGTTACCTTTAATCTTTACCTCTGAATAGTTTCCTCGTGACCTTAAACCATACCTCTGAAATTTTTCCTGTACCGGTGTTACCTTAAATCTTACCTATAAATAGTTTCCTGTAGCAATTTTACCCTAAATCTTACCTCTCAATAGTTTCCCTTGACCGAGTTACCCTAAATCTTACCTCTGCATAGTTTCCTGTGACCGAGTTACCTAAACTCTTACCTCTGAATATTTCCTGTACCAATGATACCTTTAACCTTTACCTCTGAATAGTTTTCTGTAGCAATGTTACTCTAAATCTTTCCTCTGAATAGTTTCCTGTGACTGATGTTACCCTAAATCATACCTCTGAATAGTTTCCTGTGACCGAGTTACCTTAAATCTTACCTCTGAATAGTTTCCTTGGTTGATATGTATATTAGCCATGCTCTCCAGCCATGTTCTCCTGAGTTCTGGAGTGGTTGAGTAGGATTTAGCTAAACTATACTGAAGGTCCATCAACACCTCGGGGTTATTTTCGTGTTCCTTCATCTGTGCTGTAGCCATTAGCACTGACCTAATCTTCTTGGTTAGATCTTTCACTAATGATGGAAAGCTCGAGTGCTAGATGGAAAATTGAATCAAAGAAAAAAGACACAAATGTCTTTAGAAATGCTTTCTTATTTTCTTTTCTTAAAAATTGTAAAAAAGTCAAAAGTCAACTCCAGTTTTGATATTCCAGGTTAATATGTACTGTAACTCTATGTAGATTATCGATAACGTGCAATTCTAACTTCACTGTTACCACAGCAACCATTTATTATCTGGTACAAAAACTACCGTTGCCGTTCAACGGAGATGAATCGACAATCCCACAAAGAATTTCAACATTTTGTATCATCACTATGAGCTGGCCTCACGTGTCTGAGTTTTCAGCATCTGGTTTCTATTTAACTGAACAACACAAGCATTAATTAATCAGTTCTAACTAAGATATCCAATTTTTGTGATACTTTTGATCCGATTCACCAATGCCTTTCGAAACAAGCAAGAGTAACTCAAGTGATGTGGTTTCCGTCACCAAAGGTCACATATCCAATCAAAACAAAAAATGAGATATGTGTCCACGGTACATGACAATGATTTGAAACTATTGTAGCAGGAGTAAGAAGAGATGGGAGTAACGAATGGGGGTGGAGGGATCTTCTGTGTACTGGATAACATCAGGGGATAGGGAAGTCAAGGCATTAGTTTCTTGCCACCCTCTACCTCCCACGACTATCACCCCCCTCCCACCTGAGTTGAGTACTGGGATATAAGACATGGAATGTCTCATATAACTAACCTGCATGCTCTTGTCTGAATTTGCATAGGTATTGATCACTGCTAGGGATTCTTGGAACCTAGCTCCATTGGTCTCACTGATCAATTTAGCCACGGCAACGACCACCTGTGAATGAACACGACAAAAGAATACATGTATATACATATATATGTATATTCATATACAATACATATATATACATAAATAAACATATATATACATATAAATATATACATATACATATAATATATAAATATACACATAGATACATATATATACATATATATACATAAATATTTGTAATGAGATACATTTCTTCAGTGAGAATAAGACAAATAATGCAAGTTCACAATCACCTAAACAGCCATGAAGAAATGTTATATATTAAGTGTTGCAGACATACCCCAATAGCTGGTATGTCTTGCTATAAGTGTCCTTGACCTTTTAGCCCTGAGTCTGAAGTTGCATTGAACAAAAAAAAATTGTCCCATACCTGTAAGTGAACTCTATTAAATTCTTTCTTTGAATTAAATTCGTAGTTGCCTCTCATCAAGAGGTAGAGAACCGCGCAGGCTTCTTGTCTTATTTCTTGGATGTGCGAGTTCATGTTCTTGAGGATCTATGGGGAAGAAAGACAAACATTTGAGGATGAAAATAGTACTTGGTGGTTGTCAAAATGATAGGTACTTTATTATAATTGGGGTGGGCAACCTTTTTGAATGAATGGGCCAGATATAAGGAGTGAAAAATTGACTGGGCCGCACCTAACCAACGACCTGCTGTTGATTTCAAACCTTTGATTCCGAGGACTTTCAAGCAATTGGGGTGTGTACTTAATCTGTATTCACAAAAACATAATGTCAATAGAGTATGTACAGTTGATAATTAATGGGGATAATAGGCCTACCTGACAGCATCATTAGTGCCGATAAATTCAAAGCAGCTAGCGCGTTATTTGTGATGATGTAAAATAGATTGATTTTTTCTTTTTCTTGAGACATCTCACAGGCCGCAAAAAAATCACTGGCGGGCTGCATGTGGCCTGCGGGCTGTAGGTTGCCCACCCCTGGTATAGAGCTATTAAATGAACATCTAAGAGTCTGAAATGTGAACTTTGATATGTCATAACGGTACGACAAAATACTGAACTGAACCGAACTAAATCAAAATAAAGAGCTGTGGCTGCTCTGTCATAATACTACTCACCACTAGACATAGATCGGCACATATCGTGGTAGCACCTTTGAAAATGGGCACGGGAAACTTATTAAGTAGTACTCTAATAGAGGCAAAGGCATGTTTCAACAAGAGTTCTGATTGGCCGCTCTGTAGAAAACACAGATGAATATCTGTGACCTTCTTCATCAAAGGATTGTCACCCTGGTTGGTATCCATTCCTCCCTGGAGGAAAAAAATACAAAGAAGATGATGAGGAAAATGATGACAACAGGGTTAAAACAAAAATTATTGATGATACGTGTTTGTGTGGGGGTGGGGTTGAGGTTAGAATATGATGGGACTGTGTGTGTGTGTATGTGAAGGGGAGAAGGGGGGGGTTGAGGTTGGGATAGAGTATTATGGGAATGTGTGTGTGTGTGGAGCGGGAGGGGGTTGAAGTTGGAGTAAAATATAATGGGACTGTGTGTGTGTGGGGAGGAGGGAGGGGGTTGAGGTTAGGATAGAATATTATGGGAATGTGTCTGTGGGGGAGGGGGAGGGGGATTGAGGTTGGGATAGAAGATTAAGGGACTGTGTGTGGAAAAGGCTGGGTATTGGACATTGTAAATTGGGGGTGGAGACTAGGATTTTTATACAAACTGCTATAAATCAGTAATCTGTACCATCCAGCCAAAAGAGGGATTTCCTCCATAAGACGATTCTAGATGGATCTGAATAAATTAAGATAAAGACAATATCTTGTGAAAGAGAATGATTAACGCTCAGTAAGATACACCTGGATGGCAACTAACGATATTTCCCCATTTACCTTGAAATGGCTGCAGTAGACACCGACAACATCTAAGACAGTCAACCCTACTTCAGTGGCCAGGTTTCCTTCTTGCAGTACTCTGTAGTTGGCATCTGTGTCTTGCACTGAGGGAAGAAGATAAAAAAAAAATATGAATAAACAGTTATCAATTTAGTAACAATTGAAGGGGTTATCTTAACCTTGGAGAACATCTCTCATTGATATTAAGGATACCTCCATATGTCTTGGCTATCGTCACGGAGACGAATATCTGTAGGTCATGTTTTAAGGATACTGTATTCGAAGCAGCCGGTTGTGTTTCAAAAACATATTCCACTTCTTACCAGATCTGATCGAATTACTAGTGCACTGTTCTAATGAATTTTCCGCTTTTATGATTTTTAGGAGTGAGGACAATGTTTCAAAGTCATAAAGGAAAGTGGAGAGGGAGGATGGAGAGGGACTCAGGAGAGGGAGGCAGACAGGGGCATTGATGTCTGTTTTTGTTTCCCCCTTCTTCTTGGATAACGTTACTGCTTTAAACTCATATATCAGTTAAACAGCTGAGAAAACAGAAAGTACATAAACATTTCAAGTTTCTAGCAGGGCTGTCCTGCACTTTGCTATTTCACAAAAAAAGTACACTAGTAGGTTATTTCACTTCACAGAGAAATTCTTATTTGTAGTGGCGATACTAGGGACAGCTACAGTAGGATGGTGTGTAAGGGGAGAGCCAAAAGGGTGAGAGTAGACAGTGTTCTTGTTACTAAGGAAGGGTTACAGAGACCTTCCACTAGTAGACACTGTGTTCTTGTTGCTAAGGAAGGATTTCAGAGACCTTCTACTAGTAGACACTGTGTTCAGTGTTCTTGTTACTAAGGAAGGATTACAGAAACCTTCCACTAGTAGACACTGTGTTCTTGTTGCTAAGGAAGGATTACAGAGACCTTCCACTAGTAGACACTGTGTTCTTGTTGCTAAGGAAGGATTTCAGAGACCTTCTACTAGTAGACACTGTGTTCTGTCTTCTTGATACTAGGACTAGAGACCTTCGGCTAGTCAACACTGTGTTCTTGTTGCTAAGGAAGGATTACAGAGACCTTCCACTAGTAGACACTGTGTTCTGTCTTCTTGATACTAGAAGGACTAGAGACCTTCGGCTAGTCAACACTGTGTTCTTGTTGCTAAGGAAGTATTACAGAGACCTTCTGCTAGTAGACACTGTGTACTGTATTCTTGCTGCTAGAAGGATTACAGAGACCTTCCACTAGCAGCCATTGTTTTGTTGTAAAATTACTTTCCAAAGTTCAGTTTCAGTATTGAGCTTTATGTTTATAAATGCCTTCATTGTTGTAGAGTTAATTTACCTGGGAAATCCAACAGTGATTTGCTGTAAAGTTTTGCACCTCTTGTTGGTGCCGTTTTACTTCTCTCCTCAGCAGTCATTTTGCTCTTTTCTTGGAACCTTTGAATAGAAAGAAACTCATTATTTGGAATTACATCATAATAGGGATAAAGATACTTCCCAAAAATTGATAGCGATACCACAAACATTTGTTGAGAATGTCACATCTGTATTAATGGGAATCTATTTTGGCCACCTTTGATATTGAGAAAACAATTTTCAATTTTCTAAACTTATAGATGCATATCTCAAACAGTAGGTTCATTTCCCACACCCATTAATGTGTTAGGATAAGGGGTGGAAATGAAAACAAAAGTTGGAGAAGACACCATTCCTCTCTAAGAGGAATGCTCAGCATCTGCGATTAAATTAATACCGAACTACAAACATGTGAATTTAAGTGGAATTCTAGCAGATACACATACAACAGAACTTCCTCTGAGACTCAAAATAAGTTATTTGAGGATGCTGCTATCATCAAATACTACATTTACAGGTACAGTGCTATTTGCATGTTCGGCTAGATGTAAACTCCATGAATTCACATTACTTGAACAAAACCAGGTCTCCTTTCTCTGCAACTGATATAGTCATCCAAATTTTGACCTATCAAAATCAAGATGCACCTGTCTGCATAAATATCGGCATACATGTCTGCATAAATGTCTGAGTACTTCCAATGGCCTTGTTGACCGTTCCATTATTTGAAGTGGTGGACACAAAGATCACATCCAGTGTTTTTATTGCATGTATAATAGCAACACTACTTTTCATTCTATGTTTAATAGGTTGTGTCTTTTAGTTTGGTAAACAGTCTTTCCTACAGGTATAATCACTACATTAGATCTTAACAGACTCTGTGAATAAACTCTTATAAAAGCACTTGGGAATTTTTTTTCTTCAAATATTAGTGGATTTGAGGATGACAGCTTCTGAACAAAACACGACTTAGGTATTGTTGTCAAATCTAAGTCAATGTTTATGATTGTACACACTCGGTATTGTAACTTGAGAAAGCAACTATTGTACTAAGGAAGGCAGGTTATGAGAGTAACCATGGTGACTTACTTTGATTCAAAGATGGCCTTCTTCCCTGGATACTTGAAGTGTTGTAAGCTCAAACTGAAAATGGTAACAAAAAAATAAATTTAATATCATCTTGACAAACAAAAAGGTCCTTTATTTCTTTAGATTAGATTAAAGATTATAATTATGGGGCTGAAAAACGGTATTACAAGGCGATATTTACAAGACGATATTGTCAAACAGAACGCACTTTGCAATTTTCTAAAATAAAAATTCTCAAAAATTTTTCAAAGAATTTTGTTTAGTGGCAGGTAGTCCATGACAATAATGGACTACCAAATACTAAAGCATTTGAGTGAAGAATTTATAGCAGAAACAAAGTAAAACTTCCAAGTTAGCAATGAATATTTCTACTTTAGGGGCTTTAAGGCATGTACCTGCCACTTTCTTCGGTTGTTTGAAATAAAGTTGGAATTGACCATTCTTCACCCCGCAGTGAGCAAAGATTTGGACTGAGCACCTCCACCAGAGAAATGTTTCATAGGAATTATTTTAACGTCAAAGGATGACATATCACTTGATAGAGCATAGGATTTGTTTTTAAAAGTGACTGGATCAAACTCTCAAGTTTGGTCCAATGTTTCTTTGCCCCTAGAAAAGAAATTTGTTACAAATTTTGAGGCCAATATTTTTCCGTATTGTTTGGTTAGAAAAGAAAGAAAGAAAAACTTACTCCATGAGATCAAAGAATTTAATTTGGTCCTCCTCGGTGGCCTGTGTCCACCAGGCTAGCATCACCTCTGTACAGGAAGAAAAACATAAACATAATGCGACATAACAGTATGCAGTATAACATTATAATACTAAGTGTGGGGTGGGGTAGGATGGGGTCGGGTTGGGGAGACCTCTTGCTTCCAGGTAGCTCATCCACTCCCAGCGTTATTTTATATTTGCAGTTTGTAATACCATCTTTGGCTAATAAACCATTTACATTGTTTTTTAAATATAAATTGTGATGTATGGAGTAATTAAGAGGGGGGGGGGGGGCATACAGTGCATAGAGAGAAATTACTTAAAAGTGGAAAAAATGAACAATTTAATGGTAAATGATTTCATGTTTCTTCCATCCTGACAAGCATAGATTCTTCAGCAATTCCAGTTACCAATTTATGAAATGCAAACTTTTCAGAAAATTAGCAGTGAATGTTAAATCAAGTTTGTCCCTTTTGGATATGTTTTCGGATGAAAAGATGAAATACTAAGCATTTTGACGCAGTAAAACTTTCCAGGAAAGAACATTTCCGAAGGAAAGGGGGATAAGAGGGGGGCGGATAAGAGGGGAGGGGCATAAGAGAGGAAAGGGATAAAAGGGAATAGAGAGGGACGTGGATTAGAGTGGAAAGGAATAGAGAGACGGAGAGAATGGTTAGAGAATAAAGAGGAATAGAAAAAATGGAAGAGGCAAGATGATGGACATACCTTCACTGACATTCTTCACGATATAAAGTAGACAGATCAGGAGATCTTTGATCTCGTGATCCAAGAGTCTGTCGTACATGACAGTCTTGCCCCGGGCAGACTTTGAAGAGTCCGTCCGCTCCATTTCCAGCGATGGAGAATTGGTTATGGACCCGTTCGGTATGTTCTTCTCGCTGCTGCTGCTACTGTTCATGGACCCGTTGGAACCGGAGCGGTTCGTGGCCACCAACGGACGAAGATTCGGTAAGGCAGTCGTTCCTGCACCAGACAATATCGAGGTTTTACAGAGGACATAGACAAATGTAATGATCACACATTTAGACACATCACATCTTGACTAGATCAATGTTAAAGGGATCAGAATAGACATACACTTTAATATAGAATGCTGACTCATTTCTATGATCTAAACTCTGATATATCATAGGGAAATAAATATATCACACAGACAACGCAAAATTTCTTCAAGTCCTCTCGGAATTGACAGCGTTTCACATACATCTCCGCGTGATGAAATGACCGATGTTTTCTTTTTCTAACTGTACACTGTACGAGACTGCAATTTTTTTGGGGGGAAATATGAAAAATATCATGATTTCCACTTATTCATTGAATTTTCTTTAATATAGTGTTTTCAGAATTTTATGATATGACTTTGAAGGTCTTATGTAAAGTATACTTACCAACTGCACAGTTATTTTGTTCAATTTTTTGGTTATTATAAAACGATATAAATTGTAATGATTTTGTAACAAAAAGTTATTTTGAGAAGAAATGATTGGCTAAAAGACATATATATGGCATGATCTGCTAACTTTTCTATCTATAAGTAAAAGTGTCCGGTCAAGCTATTCCAACGTTTTCAATAAGGTAGAATGTGAAAAATATAAATTTAAAATCGCCCCCAATTTGCTTTCAATAAATTTAATATTAGTAATTCTTAAAACAATGAGATGTAGTTGAAACTGGGAAAAAATAGACTCCTGATTTCACTTCAATGCTTAAATGTAAAATGTTGCAAAAACATGCTGAAAATGAAGATTTGAAGATGTAATAGTAGAAGCTTTGCTATGTATCTATTGAGATGGTCAAATGTCAAAGCAAAATGCAGATTTATCCAGAGCGAGCAAGAGGCTAGTTTGAGCTTAAAGAGATAAAATTGTTCATAATTAGTTTAAAAAGAAGAAAATTCAGGAATGTGAAAGAACATGAAGCATTTTGATAGTTTGATTCCGATATCTTCCTAGCTATGCTGCTTTGCTAAGATTCTGTATTAAAAACCAGCATGACTGTCAAAATTATTGCTTATAGTCATCCTAAACTATGTGATTGATGTTAAAGGAAGTCATGCCAGATTTGAGGTTAGTATAAATTATTGTTTTTGATAATCATGCTATTAAAGAAACCGTGTTCCTCTGCAAATGAGAGGAGGAACCGGTCCTGGCAAAAGTACAAAAACTGAAATCATAGCAGCAATAAGAAACAAACAAAAAAAGACAGAAATATTAGCAAACACACCTTTATGGCTTGGTGAGGAGAAACTTTTGGCAAATGAGAAAGGACGAGAGTTCGGAGAAACAGGGGAATGAGTCGGTGAGGAGAATCCAAAGGAATCTACAAAGCAAACAAAACATTGAATGCTGCACTCGATACAAGCGAAACACTAGCGTGCAGAGCCATTCACTGGAGTGATTCGGGAGATGAGCTTAAAAGGATGGGATTAATCATGAGACCTGATCCCACAGAAAGGGAGGGGTAGGGGATGGGGGCGGGTAGGGATTGGGGTGGGGAAATGGAATGTCCTATAACATGTAGCAAACAGTAGCTACCAATAGAGAAAGAAATAGGAAGGTTGTAAATTTAACAGACAATACTGTTTTGTAGTGCCCGTCAAATGTTATTTTATTTCTACAGTACAGTACAGTACAATACAGTACTGTATGTTATGATATTTCTGCTCATATGTAGGAGAGATAACCATTGCTATCTATTAAAACAAATAACCCCCCTTCACTGCCTCCACCAGTGGAACTTGACACACCCCCCTCACCCTCCCACTCCTCTTGGTTTGATTGCAACGACTCTTTATCGAAGGAGCGTTGTTTGGAGGTAAACGGAGGGAGGAAGTTCACTCCAGTGAAGGCTGTGTTAAAACATCAAAGTATAAAAAAATTTGCTTGAGCAAAATAATTAACATAACAGCAATATGAATAATGTTAGCTTTTACATGCACAAAAATTACTCTGATATATACAACGCAGATTTAATTGTGAAAGGTATGTTCGTCATGCACAGAATTAGATTGATCATGCATAAAAAAAGCCTTCTCATGCAAAAAACATGCAAAAATATAGCTTATCATGAATAAAACAGTCGATAGAGGGAATATATTAGGTGACATGAACGAAAGAAACGTCCTGCATAGATGGAACTAATATGAACTCGAAAAGAGGGAAAAACAGTGAGAGAAAGAATCAAGTTTGTCTAGAATTCTCTCGTTCGAGGGAAAAGACAAACACAGAAACAATTCTCAGTACTAAAAAGGTTCTCGAGGAAGCAAAATAAAGAAAAGAGAAGGGAACCTGCAGGCGAGAAGTTTTGAAAGAAGCTTCGGCGGGAATTAGCAAACAGGTATTTTCTTTTTGTCTTAATTAACTCAAATGACGAGAGAGAGTAGAAAAAGTAAAACCACAGAAAGAAAATGCAGCATTACTAACAGTATAAATTTAAGCAGAAGATGTTACAATCTTTTTTTTGGGGGGGGGGGGGGGAATATAATGTTTACAACAGTTTTTGCTCCAGTTTCCACAAAAGGTTTGACTACGAGAGAACAATAATTATAAAATGAAGTGTTGTAAACTACTCATCTTTACATCACAGCAAATAAGTGATTTATGACTATAGGTAAATAGGGAACTCGGTAATTGTTGGAAAAGTGGTAGAAACCTTTATCAAAATGGAAATGTAATTACAGGGAGAAAGACACAATAATATGTTTCCCACCACCCCCCCCCCCTTTTTACAGCCATACAAGAATATTTACTGAAGACTAATTTGCAAGGTAGTTTAACGTCACAGTATTAAATGCTTTTTATGTTCGGGGCATCTACTCTAAGTCAGAAGGAAAAAAGAAAAGCAAAAATGAAAAACTTCTGAGCTATTTCACCACTTTTGAAATTCTAGTGACAGAACAGAGAGCAGTTAATGTTGCTGATAAATTTTATATCTGTATGTACATGTTTTTAAAGAAAATCTGACATTTTCATATTGCAAATGAGAGATAATATGCAAATATATATAGAGGTAAAACAATCTTTCACCCAATTATCCACTTCCCCCACAAGCTAAAATATTCATAAGAATATGTAAGTGAAGGATGTATGCTGAGGAAAAAGCAATACTCTTAAAATAATAAGCCTAACTGTGAATGTGAGGGGCATTCTCTAACATGGTTCCCCACATTTTTAAGCAAATCAAATTTCCAGATATTTAATCCAAGACCTAAACATGCCTTTGCGGTTTACTGTCAAGCCTACACATTAATGATAAACGTATGGTTATTCCACCTATATTAAGCCCAACGATATGATCTCCTGCAAAATGTATGCAAACCCTGTATGCTCAACACCCTTTTTGATTATTTTACCCTTACTTTTCCAGACTAAATGTCAGAAGTCAAAGACAGGAGGCATTTTCCTTTACTCGGAACTTTTTTCTGACCGTGTTGGAAACACTGGCGTTCTGATCGAGAATTTGTAGACGGCTGCAACATGATCATAACTCGTGATTATATAGAATAAAACGTTTGAATATCCACGTCACGACGACGACATAAAACAATACCCCAAAAAGGTATTAATGCCCAAAAGTAAAGGTTAGTTTATGTATAGCCCCACCGAGTACTTTGGCCCAGCTTAACCAAAAAAAAACAACAAAGAACCCATGCGGCTTTCAACATTTAGTTTGCAAAATAATTCTTGAAAAAGATGTATTAATTATTGTTATAGGATTAAACTTTTATGAATGATTTTTAAATGATAATTGGCAGAAAATGGTATGTATTATTACTTTTCCTGATGATTTTAAACAGAAACGGCATATTATGCGTTTTAAGGTTCGTTAATCGACCAACCAATATATATCGGCTTTGTTATATTTGTGACTGCACCCAGAGTCTGTGTGTTAGTATCCTGCTCACAACCACTTTTGGACAAAATCTTTCTTCAGATTTCCTAAAACAGTCAATGGGTACTTCCTTCGCCTTGGTATGTATTCCTTACCCCACCCCCCCCCCCGGCCATTCTTAATGTGTGGATCATGACTGCAACTCCCGTCCTTTTACCCAATCAGTTTCTAGACATTGCTAGAATCTTTGAGCTGTACCTGCATCAAACCCTCTGATGTATCGAGGACCTTCCCATTTTACCCCCCCCCCATCCTCTAACAAGAATAAAGCTAACATCATTCAGTACTTGGATATACCACGGACAAACATTCCACATTTTTCTCTCCCAACTAATCTCTGGAAGTTACTGTCAAGCCGCCCTTTTATTTTTTGTCCAATTACTTCCATCATACCCATCAATGCCATCACCCCCCCCTCAAACCAACCCCCAGTGGTTGTGAGCAAGTTGAGCAAGATGATGTTATTGGGTCAAGAAAGGCCACACACCTGCAATACTGAGCCAAGAGAGGCGATGGGCGGCTCTCCTGTCAGTAGGAGTGGGCCGCAAGAAGGCGTCGGAGGTGAGGTTAGGGCCTGCACAGAGATGCGGGAAAGGTTGACAAAGACAGGTTCAAGCCAAGAGAAAAACAAACAAACTAGTCGAAAACTTAAAAGAGGCCTAAATGCGATGCATCCGATACGAAAAAACTGTCCAAAAAAGTGTGTTTTCTTCTTCTTCTTTTCTTTTGTAGTAAACTTTCTGAATTTATGAATCGACCCACTAAATTTATTAACTTTGACACTTTTTGTGAGTCTTGAAGAATTTGTAATTTTATACACACAAAGCTAATAGCAGAACATTGATGTTTTCTATGGAGATGCATGCAAACATGGCAGATTGGAAGGATTACCTCAAAAAGTTTGGATTTTAATCAAGGAGGGTGACAAAAACAAAGGGGGTAGGGGAGGGGGGTATGAGAGGGGCTGTTCATACTGCATAACTGATTTCATGGTTAGTAAATCTCTGATTCTTCGACTTGAAAATGAAAATTACTTACATAGCTTAAGAGAAACAATGACCTTTGTTTTTAATGAATTTAAATAGAAACATCCAAACATGTTGTTTTATAAGTCATATTTCTCTGAAAGAATCTATATATTTCTTACTAAAAGCACACTTTTTTAAAATTTAATTTTGTCTAATGCATAACTACAGAACAAAACTGAAAGAAACGTCTACGGTATAGCAAACTGAAAATTAAGTCATTTTTTACTTTTGATGCATTTCTATGAGCAAAAACTATCAGCAAAAGATGAACAAAGATACTAAATTCAAAGTAAAGTCTAAGAGAAAAATTAAAAGATTTCAAATTAAAATAGATTACAAGAATTTTAGGAATTTTCATTTACAAGAAATTGTTATTTTGTTCTGGGAGAGAAAATTGGGTGATGAGAAGTTCAAAATGTAAAACATGGTGAATTAGAATTTTACTTCTAGATTTATTTTACAGTGTTTCCATTATTTATCTATGGTGAAACTATAGTGACTATAGTATATGTATTAAAACCTGTCTAAAATCCAAATATTTATAAGGAATTTGAAGTGGAAGATAGAGTAAGGCAAGAGAGAGAAAAGAAAATTAAAATAAATAAAAGTGAGATTATGGGAATTGCTACAGGGAGATTTACTTCAGAAGGAAATGTGTAGCTATGATATGTTAGTATTGTTCAAAATACCATTTAGGGTTATTCCATTCTGTCACCAAAATGATTGTTAACCAAATACAACCCATCTTTCTTCATCTTTTTACTCCCCAAACCCAGAATCAGATAACTCAGCGATGCAAACAAGCTTCTCCTGCAAATTACAGCTCATCCCCAACCCCCCACCACCATGCTCCCCTCTATCTCCACCTTCCAGTGACCACCAACCACACCCCTTCTTATGACACATTCACTTCCGCTTGGTCTCTCATAGCCAACATACTTTTTCACCTTGGAATCTGCTATATGAACAGTTAAGTGAAGCATCCTTCCCATAGCCAGTTTTGTGAAAACCTCTACTGCAGTTTCTTCCCAAAAGTGTTAGCAAAGTTTTCTTTTATAGCTTCAGAGCAAAGTGCATGTATTTTTCTTCCACCGTTTCCATAGCAACCATATATATAAAAATATACTTTTTCCCCCGGCTAATGTCAGAAACCACTTTTCCCTCAAAAGAGTTACCGGAACGTGGTAACTCGATACCAGCAGAGCAAGATCTTATGTAGTTTTGACGGATTTGAGATGTCTTTAAATAACTAACCTGCATAAGCAACTTATTTTTCTACCTTGGCATCTGCTATATGTACAACAAAATGGGGCATAGTCCTATAATACAGTTTTGTGAAAGCGTCTACTGCAGTTTCTCCCAAAAGCATTTTAATAGCGAAGTTTGTGTTTTACAGCTTCAGAGCAAAGTGCATGTATTTTTTCCTCCACCGTTTCCATAGCAACCATATATATATAAATATACTTTTTCCCCGGCTAATGTCAGAAACCACTTTTCCCTCGAAGAGTTACCGGAATGTAGTAACGCAATACCAGCAGAGCAAGATCTTATGTAGTTTGACGGATTTGAGATGTCTTTAAATAACCAACCTGCATAAGCAACATACTTTTTTACCTTGGCATCTGCTATAATGTACAATAAAGTGGACCACAGCCAGTTTTGTGAAAACCTCTACTGCAGTTTCTCCCAAAAGCATTTTAATAGCAAAGTTTGTCTTTTATAGCTTCAGAGCAAAGTGCATGTATTTTTCCTCCACCGTTTCCATAGCAACCATATATATATAAATATACTTTTTCCCCCGGCTAATGTCAGAAACCACTTTTCCCTCAAAGAGTTACCGAAACGTGGTAACGGGATACCAGCAGAGCAAGATCTGATGTAGTTTGAGGTTTGAGTTGAGATGTTTTTAAATAACCAACCTGAGTGTGCAGATATGGAATGTCTCCCAGTTGGAATTTCCCCTGATAGTGGCCTTGACTTAGCAGTAGTATAAGAAGCTGATACATAAAGTAGGAAATGGTCAAAACGGTTACATCCTCTAAACAGAGAGTAAAAACTCTCCTCATATTATGTAACGACACTTACCAATTTATGTAATACTCCCTCCACCCATATTAAACATCTGTAATGTTCTGCTTATCTTGTTATTATCTGCCCGTCATTATACGTATATTACCCTACCTTTACATGCCTGTAATCTTATGCCGTCCATGTTATTATGCTTGTACCAATTTATGTAATACTTGACCTATATAGGTCTGTTATACTCTGCCCATCTAGTTTGTAATTGTCTGTTAATCATTCTATGCATTTAACACTTATATATGCCTATAATCTTTATATGCCATCCATGCAATTATTCTTGTTACCAATTTATGTAATACTTGACCTATAAAGGTCTGTAATACTCAGCCCATCTAGTTTTGTAATTGTCTGTCAATTCTTCTATGCATTTAACACCTATATATGCCTATAATCTTATGCCGTCTATGTCTATAACACTCTACCCAGTTATCAGTGTAATACATTATCCCATATACGAATGCAATCTTATAACAGCCCGAGTCTGTAAATATGCTACCCAGTACCCACGTATCTCTGTAAGGTTACACCCATTACGTACCAGTCATCTTTACACCCGGGTACCTTTGCCTGCCAACATGCCACCCATGTATCTGTACTACTTAATACCCATATCTGATACCCATCTATGCCGGATAAACTGAACCCACCTTTGTGCTTAATACTCTCATACTGATCATTCTATGTCAAACTCTATCCATGTTTGTAATATTACCCAACCTGTTATTAATACAGTGAAAATTTTAACCCTCATTGAAAATAAAAAAGAAAGATTGTCTGCCCAGTAGTCTTCAATACTCTACTCTACTCGACCAGGGAATGCTCTACCAATTTGGCACAACAACAATATGGCTGAACATTCTGGCCATGAAGCTGGTCCATCAGTTTGGCCAAGATTGATTGATCGGTCCGTCTGTCTGTCCGTCCATCTATCTATACATACTAATATACTGTGTGAGTAAAGCTGCTACTCAGAGTTCCACGCACGTCTGTGTGATACGGCGATCACCCCAGACAACTCAGGAGTTGCTCTGCCTCGGTATCGAGTACTTCTACTGCTATTGTGATTCAACTATTTTATATTATTCTAGCCTTACATATAAACAGATGTACATTAAATGATGTATCATTTATCTTTCTGGTGACATAGAGCACTTGTACAACTGAACTGCACTTTTTCTTAGGGGTGGGGGGGAGAGGAGGGAGGGAGGGAGGGAGGGAGGGAGGGGGATGTTGGTTATTCTTCTATTCCTAGCATAGTTCTAATTCTCAGCATCTCTAACCTCTGATATCCAATCTTTATGAGTATTACCCTCACCCACAATACTAACTGAAAACCCATCTTTATGAGTATTACCCTCACCCACACTACTAACTGAAAACCCATCTTTATGAGTATTACCCTCACCCACACTACTAACTTACACCCATCTTTATGAGTATTACCCTCACCCACACTACTAACTAACACCCATCTTCATGAGTATTACCCTCACCCACACTACTAACTAAAAACCCATCTTTATGAGTATTACCCTCACCCACAATACTAACTAAAACCCATCTTCATGAGTATTACCCTCACCCACACTACTAACTGAAAACCCATCTTTATGAGTATTACCCTCACCCACACTACTAACTTACACCCATCTTTATGAGTATTACCCTCACCCACACTACTAACTAACACCCATCTTTATGAGTATTACCCTCACCCACACTACTAACTAACACCCATCTTTATGAGTATTACCCTCACCCACACTACTAACTAAAAACCCATCTTTATGAGTATTACCCTCACCCACAATACTAACTAAAACCCATCTTCATGAGTATTACCCTCACCCACACTACTAACTAAAAACCCATCTTTATGAGTATTACCCTCACCCACACTACTAACTAAAACCCATCTTTATGAGTATTACCCTCACCCACACTACTAACTAAAACCCATCTTTATGAGTATTACCCTCACCCACACTACTAACTAACACCCATCTTTATGAGTATTACCCTCACCCACACTACTAACTAAAAACCCATCTTTATGAGTATTACCCTCACCCACACTACTAACTAAAAACCCATCTTTATGAGTATTACCCTCACCCACACTACTAACTAACACCCATCTTTATGAGTATTACCCTCACCCACACTACTAACTAACACCCATCTTTATGAGTATTACCCTCACCCACACTACTAACTTACACCCATCTTTATGAGTATTACCCTCACCCACAATACTAACTGAAAACCCATCTTTATGAGTATTACCCTCACCCACACTACTAACTTACACCCATCTTTATGAGTATTACCCTCACCCACACTACTAACTAACACCCATCTTTATGAGTATTACCCTCACCCACAATACTAACTGAAAACCCATCTTTATGAGTATTACCCTCACCCACACTACTAACTAACACCCATCTTTATGAGTATTACCCTCACCCACACTACTAACACCCATCTTTATGAGTATTACACTCACCCACACTACTAACTAAAACCCATCTTCATGAGTATAACCTCACCCACACTACTAACTAACACCCATCAGAGTTTAAATCCTGGGTTTTAATCTCCTGGTGGGCATGATCATCAAGGAGTGAGCGCTAGTTACGTATTACACTATGAAATTTCATTCGTTGTCAAGTGAAAAGAAGGTGAGGTTTTATCAAATTTGTACCATAAAAAGAATCTCTCAGCACTCTGTATTCAGATGATTTGAATGAGTTTTTTATAAATTGTGGCAACCTTGAACAGTTTGTGAATTACAGTTTTATGTTTGGCTTTAAAGAAAGCAAGAAAAACTGACCCAATCGTGACTTTGTGAATATCCCAAAAAACGGAATTTTCAATAAAAATTCAGGTCAAACAGAAATTTCAGAAATCAGCAAAAAAGCATCCAGAAATCAGATTAAATGAAAAACATTCCCAACAAAAGTTTTCAGAGAAAAGGGAAAAACGAAAATATATAATTAATCACGAGGCATTCAAAACAAACAGAACAAAAAAAAAAAAAAAAAAAAACTGAAGACAAACCAGATGGCAAACAAAAGATTTGGGCTAATTATGCATGTTTAATTGATTCAAAGCGAGACAACAGTGTTCTCTGTAGTTATGTGTCTACTGGTTAGTTCATGATTATGCAACACACACCTGCTGTAGAACTGAACCTACGCTGAGCGAGGGGGTCGGATACCCCCGGACTGGAGACAGAGTGACGTATACCTGTGTGGAGGCGATTTCAGGATTAAAACAAGGATAATTTTGAGAAGAAAACAAATCTCCAAAAGGAGTAAAGGGAGGCAGGGGGTTTGGTAGTGTAAGGATGGAGGGGAAAAAAACACTTCTAAAATGGTTTGCTGAATATGACTTCTGGGGAGTTTTAGAAGGGGGTAAAATGATTGCTTACTAGATGTAGGGTTCAGATGGTTAAGAATGGAGAAGGGGGGGTAGGGTATTTTGAAGAGGAAGCTAAAGGGAGTGCAAAATGAAACTAGTTTTGAGGTGCAATGTGTAGAATTAACATGAATGTGACTGAAGCAAAGTTAAAAGATACATGAAATTTTGGTGGATTAAAAATGTGATATTTCATTTCACAAATTTCTCCTACTTTATAGGCAGAAAGCTATAATTTCTACAACTTGGGACTATATTTGTTGCATGGTTGGAAGTGAGAAAAAGACTATACAGTGTAGTAGGGTAACAGTATGACAAAACAGCTAATGGTCAAATGCCGACGATAGATGAAAAAATGTGGACTTCTTGTCATTTTTGTTTTAAAAAGTGCAAACAAACAAAGTTTGGGTTTTGTTTTAGATGATGGTTGAAAAAAACAAAGCAAGGATCTTTGAGGACATAGCAGTACCGTGCCTTCGTTGTACGTTGCCATCCAGCACAGAATGTCTCAAATCTAGAGCATCTAACCCACCATGAATTGAGGGCGCTGTAAAAGGTAAATCAACAATTGGTGCACAGTCATATTATCTCACCTTTATTATTACAACAGGCACCGCCACTCCTGGTTTAAAAAAACCCTTTGGTTAAATAGGCAATTCACTTCTACCTAATTCAAGTATTTAGTTCTCTTTTTTTTGGCTTTTACCAAAAATCCTCTTCATAATTGTTCACCAAAAATGAGCAAATGAAGGATTAAACTGCAGATACTCTAATCTGTTATAATTGTTTTTAACTTCATACTATCTTGATACCTAATTAACAATGCTTCTAAGAAAAGCCCCCAAAATGAAAAGTGATTCAAAAATTATCCGACCAGTCAGAGTGCAGATAAAAGGTGCAACCTAACTAATAAAGTCCCCACTGAAGGTGCAACTCATGCAAAGAAGATTGCTAATTCTTGAGATGAATGGATTTCATATTTAGGAATGGAAAAATTTTTATTTGTAAAATTTATGAAATCATTTTGTTGCTTCTTTTGGTCGTTTATCTCTTCATCACGATTTGAACATATCCAGGCAGATGGATCATGTAAATGCTATGGGTAATTTTATTCTGTCTGTAAAATTGTTAATTGTATTTTATGAATGATATCATTATGTATAATCATAGGAAAATATCCAAATATGTTCCATATGAGAGAAATGATTTATCTATATAATTTGAACATCAAACACTGTTGGTGAAAAAAAATTGGGGGAGGGGGGGGGGTTTGGAAATATATCTGTCCACAATTGCAAGGTAAGCAAAGGTACAGACAATCAGAGATGACAAAATAAACATTCTATGACGATAATAGAAAAAAAATGCTAAGGTTCACAGCAAGATTAGAAGTATAACAAAAACATGCTCACTTCTGTGCCACCACACTTCATTCACTGCAATAACATATCATACATATTCAATAGGAACTTTTTGCATATTTAACACTTATCAGCATATTTAAATAGTACAATGTAAAACTAGCATTCGTCAACAAAGACAGTAAAACATCTTTCAGCTGACTGTCCAAATAAGCAAGCCAAACTTCATGCCATCAGTAAATCTGTGATTCGTATGTAAATCAGTTTGGTTAAATCTGGATGTTCTTGCTTTTCATAAAAAGAAAGCTTAAATATTTTTCAAAACTACTACCATTGTGAAATTTTGTGTTTTAAAAAGAGAACTTTAACCTCTATTTTCCATTTTTTCTGCTTGACTGGATGCTTGCAGATTTCCTTACATTAATGTTCACATTAAACTACTCTGAGCATGTTTATCTTCAAGTTGTTTAATTAACAATGTTAACCCCTTCCAGCCTTGTACCTAAACAGATCATTAACAGCCACAGAATATCTACCGGCCCCCCTCCCCCCCATTCACCAACCTTTAATTCATTGCCTTTCATACGGTCGACCTATGATGTCATTTATCACATCCCTAGTTTATTTTAATTAGATTTGATTTACGCCAACTTCTGCAACCTCTCGTCATAGCTTACCTCTTCCGGCTATTATATCTAGTACGTTGGAATCCCGCTGCAGAGAGGCACTCTTACGCCCGATGCTATTGGACCGTTCGTGACCCCTATCTGACCCCAGCCGGTTGCGATCCAAGTCTCCGTCTCCCTCTACGACTGAGAGCGATGGGCCTATTGGTGGCTGCCCGTCTCGAGTGAAGCGGCTCACGTTGCCCAGCATGATGGAGAGGAAGGGTAAGTAGAGGGCGGCTATCCTCTGCTGGTGTTGCTATGGAAACCAATCAACAATGGATTTAAAATCTATCTGAATTTTAAAGTTAAAAAGACAATGTTTACTGACTTGGAAGTGTTTCTGATCTGGCTCAGGTTTTGAACATGCTTAAAAGAGCGGGGAGAAGAGCTGGGGGTGGGGTGGGGTGTGAGGTCGATACGAAGAGAGGTGGGAACCCTTCTTCTAAACTAGGCATGACATTAGTAATGCCACCAGTCTTACTGTAGGCCCTTTGGTGTAGACGTGAGCCATTATATGAAGACCCGAAAACTGTTTCGCTAAGGAACAGAAACGTTCAGAAGGCATGTTAGTAGTGACTGCCTATTGGTTTTTCTTTTCTCTCAGAGACATTAGTATCATTTTGAGACTGTATAAATGTACTAATTTGAGTGATTGAAGAAATAGCAAGTTGTTTGTAATACAAACATAGTGAAATGTTTGTGCATCCCATATGATTACAAGTGTTACTTTGATAAATCTGTTGAGAGAGAACGATATTAATGAGCATAAACAAAACCAGATGTTATAAGAACTTCAAAGATCCAATAAGATACTTTTAATATTTTTTTTCTAATTCTTTTTGGTCTTCTGTTTTTTTTAGACTCACCTTTGAGGTATATCGGTCATCAAAGCTATGCTTTGCCAATAGGTTCCTCAGGACTCTGATTCCGTACTGACGTACTTCGGTGACATCGTGAAGGGCAAAGCCTACCTCTCGTAAGACTAACCCGGCCAGGAAGTGCTCCCTGCAGAATTCCTCGGTCAATGTGTAATCATACTTGATGTCTGCGTTTTTACCGAGGAAGTCAACAAATAATAGGAATGAATGAACATACGCTCTGCATTGCACCCAAAAACTGTCCTCTTTCAATATCATGAGTCTGATATTGATACATTATTCTTGAATAATTGTGAGAAAATGGTTGTGAGAAGCAGGCAAAAGCCTGCTTATTTAATGGGAAGGTTAAGGGTCAAAAAGAGAGAAACAAACAGGGAATTATAAGTTTAAATGTGTTTTTTTAAGTCCCATCAAGTTAGAGGTTTCCACATAATGCTAGTATGTATTAAAGGATAAGCTTGCCAGGGTTAGGGAGGAGAGTTCAGCGACTTGTTCATTTCGATTAATATTCATCACAGTCGCTTAATTAATTATTATTAATTAAGGCATCTCTACACAAGACCCAGATCTAGAGAACATGCCAAATGCAATCATTCATCGCTACTTTAAAGCCATCAAAATCTGGGGAATACAGACTAGGGACGACATGCTTTAATATAACAATCTTTGGTAGTTTTATATTTATATCAAGCTTAAAACAAGCATTGTTAGAAATTACTACAAAAACCTACTTAGACAATTTAACTCTAGCAGTACAATTATTATTATATTTTTAAATTTATCAATTTAATTTAAAAAAAATGTTTAATTTTCTTATGTCATGTCTTTCCTTGTAAGGTAACAAAGATATATTATTTTGGTTCGTAGTCGTTTGAGAATTTCAAATAGTTGTTAATTTTTTTTTTTTTTTTTTTTGGTGATGGAATTTTATGAGTAATGAGGCAAATTTGATGTTTTTGCAGAGCAAATGTTAGCAAAAACTTGAAGAACCCTCCCTCTTTAAGTATAAAACATAAATGCCAAAATTGCATCAAGCACCTAATATCAACTATTTTGTTGGCACGGAGGGCTGAATAGCAAGCAGAATGTCAGCTTATATTTTGTTCTCACAAACATCGTAGCCTAAAAAGAAACACGCCCATTTATGGCGCGAAAAAGGTGTTCATCACTAAAAGAAACATCGGATGATTCGAAAAGAAAAATGAAAGCAAAACGAGGCATGAAAACCAACCTTTAAACTGATCTTTTCCATAACGAAGCGGGACTGGATTTTTTTTTATGACAACAAAGGTTCACGGAAGCCAAACAGTAGAAAAAGCAGGCAAAGGCACAGTACGAAACAAAAGGGAAAAAAGAAGAACATGTAATGAAGCTAAAATGTCTGGTTTGGATCCTAAAATAAGCAATATGGTAGCTTCTTTCAAGCATTCAGTTAGCTCTATTATAGATCTAATTAGTACCAAAATATATTAGCATGCTTTACTATGTTTACGGAAAAAAACGAGTAGACCTCGACAAGGCTATTTAGTATCTTAAAGTCGGCAAAGGGGGGGGGGGGAGACAATTAGTCATTCCTGATTTGGTATTAAAAATTGTTCAAAAAACTTTAACTAAGGTTATTTATCTTGGTATGTGAAGAGGTTAGCACTCTGGTCTTCCTCACCTAACCCCCCCCCCCAACACACATTTCCCCGTCCCACCACCTCAGATGAAAACCTACTGAACATTTATATTAGAATCACCTGCACGATTTACTCTCTTGGAATAAAGTAAGAAAAATGTTAAAACCCTAGAAATTTGATTTTGTTCAGGACAGTCATCCACTAATACTACTACCACGACATTTCACTCTCAGAAAGACGTTGAGGCAAGTTGTTACAATTCACTCTAGACCACAAGCTCCTACAGGTCTTGAAATATGATTTACCATTTTGTCTTTTCATATGGTTTTGTAAAAAGAGGCTCACTTAGGGAAAGCCGATTCCAGTCTGAATTTGCATATTTACCTAATAACATTAGTAACAACAACCAAAAACCCCCCAAAAGAACAACAGTTTGTTTTTGTTAAGTTGCTACGGAACCTGCGGTATATGTTTCGCGTTAATAGTCATATGATTCAGATGTGATAGATATTTTTCAGAAATGAATATTTTTATGAAATGAACTTAATAAGCAAGGAGATTTGGTGACACACAATGATATATCTTGAAACTATAGCAATTGATAAATAAAACAAAATAAAAACTTTACAATCAAAAAGAAGAGTTTTCTTGAAAACATAAAGCTTTATGATATCAGAAATAGGGAGGAATATAACATAGCTTGATGATCAAGATACTTGTAGAGTGACATTTTAAGATGTTTTTTTACTCCAATGTTCTTGTCATATTAACCATAGAAGTAGACTTATTCTTATACAATGAAGCAAAAGAAAAGGTATTAGTAATAACTAATAAACATCATAATAATAATGATAATAATAATAATGAAATATTAATCAAAATGAAATGATCAACTGATACAAACCAAAATGTCAATACCAGAACAAGAAACACAAACTTCTATATATAAATTCATTTAAAAAGTAAAAAAAAAGAAGAAAAAAACACTGGGCAAGAAGGATTGGTGTACATATATCTAGTTCTGGCAGTAGCTTCAAATATATTTAGGTAGACAACAACACCCCCCTTCCTTCTACCCTTATGCCAGATCCCTGCTTACCCCTTCCTATAGGGATTTTTAAATGCAGCTCTTCATAGCAAAGAATGTTTAAACGAGCAATATAAAAGCCCCCCAAATGTGTTTGTTTTTGGATTTTAAATCGATTTCATTCAACCAATTCCTATTGTGAGCAATTTTTTTTTATTCATTTATTATTTTTTACAATTTATAATATTAAAACCCCAAGACAAATTTGACTGCACCTTCAATATTTTTTGCTGAAATCTTATTAATCTGTATTTGGTTCATGCTGAGAGCAAAGCACTACTGGTGGTTTGATTGCACTTATATAACACCCACGCTATTGACTTTCTGGTTAAATGCTCTTGTAGAGATCATTTGCTTATGTTGTGGCATCGGTACATTTTACCATCGGAAGCTTATTCTGCGGATAAACTTCTTTTGGCGACAATTTCCTGGGAGGCAAAACAGCAAACACCATGCTTGTAACAACATGCAGACAGCATACAGTGGTCCTAAAATCTAAACGTCCGACAAATTTGCATGTCCAAGACTTAAAGTTATCCTTCATGACAATAGGTTTTGTCTCATGGAGACTATAGCAATCATTATATAATTATGATTTATGAATTATTAAATGATTTTTATGCTACGAACTGGTTCTTAGAAGAATAAATGGAGACACAGTTTCCATTCATCTTGACCTAGTTTTACCATCACCCTCGGATGTATAATATTGGGTCACTATTTGTTGCTAACTTGAACAGACCACGCTGTGACATACCTTGGTCAATGTTGATTATGATAAAGGTTCATAAACTTTTGTTTCATTTTTTCACTTCCCATCCACAACAAATAATGGAAGCTTCATTGGTTTCAAGTGATTTATCGTGTCTGCAAACACACACACACACAGACATACAGTTAGACAGAAGAACAAAATTCACAATCAAATCGTTTGGTAGACCACAATGTGAGGGAAGGTACTGTTAGGTGCAAAATTCAAATTAGATCAGATCGTAAGAAAATTTAGTAATTGGTTAGACAGAAAGGAGATGCCATTAGCCAATGTGTCTGATAAATAAATATATATATAAAAGGGTGTCAGCTATCATCATGTTAGGCCTATAACTAGATTCATATATATATAGCTCTCCTTATTCCATTATGTACCAACATCTTGCAAATTCATGGTCCATGCATTCTTCACCCCCCCTCATCCCCACACCCCTTTCATTGCTCCAGACAACCGTCCAACATATTCTGTCATTTGCAGATTAAACAATAGATCGTGCTATGTGTTCAGCTCGGTAGTTTTTCAAGGTTTTAAGCAACTTTGTTGACAATCAATACAGACAGAAACAATGACAAGCTTTTTGGGAATTGGAACAGCATAACGATGACACGAAATGTAACGTGGTGTCCGGAATATCGAACGAGAGAATTAGAGAAGCCATCAAAGGGATTTATAAACAATATGGCAATGATTGAACAACAGGACACAGATATGAAAACAAGCAGGAATCATTTCAACTCATTCTGAATTAACTACAACCCTCCAACCTAGCTCCACCCGGCTTCATCTAACCCAGCAAGAAGTCATAGGTAGTATCCATAACAGCCCAAGAAAACATGAAGCAAATTGCCAAAGACATAACCCACCCACTTCCACCCTCATCTACCCCTCCCTCCCTCCCTCCCCCCACCCATCCTTTTCTGTTGCTCCATCTAAAGCCATCAACTTTCAAGAATACGCAGGAAAACACAAGATATCCATGAAAAGAACAACATAACAACATGAAAATGTCATGGACATTCACCTGTTCCCTCCCGCCCTCCCTCTTCACACCCCATTCTCCCCCCCCTTCTATACCTCTGTCTACCCCAATCAAAATTACAAAGGGAGCATAAAGTATCCACGAAAGCACATAGACAAAACGTTGTAGATATAGGAGTTATATAGCACAAAAAAAAATAGAGACAGTTATGATGGAGGGATACAACTTGAGATGGCTTTGACAAGAATTCGTATCTATGCATACCCAATCTCCGAGAATGACCTGTGTAAGCTGTTAAGAGAACAAGTCATTAGTTGGCAAGGTTAGCAGATGATCAGATGCAAAATAGGGTGCATGGTCTGATTTCTGGTTAGGCTACTAACCCTACTATGCAACTTACGACAAAACATTGATGGACGCAATGGGTTGGTGGGAGACACTTAGCCGGGGGTGGCTGGGGGAGGAGATGACCCACCCACAATCCCTGAAACTTTGACTAACTTTACCACACTTCAAAATATTTTGACTCACCCATATTATTCCCCCCCCCCCCTGCCCCCATTCCACAATGATATTACTGAAATTGTTTGCGTTGTGAAATTAACTTTCCATCCATCTCCTCCTCGACATTCAGTCTCAAACTATTACATGACTTAAAACTTGCTACACCCTTGGTTAAAACTACTGTTTGTTAAAATTACTAAAGTTGCAAACCAGCAGCACTTTTCATCTGAAACCTGGTCATGTGACTCCTTCTTTATAGAACCGCAAACTGTGAATCTTAGCGCAAAGTGGTGCCTAGTGATGGAATCATAAGAATGCAGCAAAAAATGATAATTAAAAAAAAAAAAAAAAATGGCAAAAACTTCCCAGCAATATTAGCTTTACCAATGTTATTAATTAAGCAAATAAACTACTTTCTTTAAGCAAGTCATGAAAGAAATGTGAGCATTAATATTTCATCTACCAAAAAAAAAATGATTCTACCAAAGGCAAAAGCATGTTGAAAATGTTACATTATTGAAAGTCCTACGGACACCTATGAACAACATTGTCCTAATCACCCTTATAGGCATTAGAGATCATGAAAATAGCTGCAACTCTCATCAAAATCTATCAACAAAATGAACATTTTATAAGTCTTTTCTTAATTCTAGTTTTATCTATGAATTAACATTACCTAATTATGCACATTGATGATGTAAAGGGAGTGAGTGCCAGATTTTCTATTATATTATCCCTCTGTTTTTACAACCTTTGTTTCAAGGACAATGAACACACAGGTTTGTGGCCTAAGGCGATCTTTCAAAATATTTTGTCTTCTTTAAAAAGAGAAGTTACGTCATCCAATGAAATATGTGGGCTTGTAATAAGTGGTTAACATATTATGGACCAAAATAAGAAATTTTGATGAGTGCAGCACTCCACATCATAGTTTGCACATTTTTAACAAGTTTCCCAAATTTTCCAACAACTTTAATGTGTATATCTTGGAAACGAAAAGAGCTTTTCGAAAAATTTTGACAGATTTTGAATGAGATTATCACACGACGAATGTACTGAATATAGGGCGAATAGGCTCGGTGTCCGTAGTACTTTCAAAACTTTCAACCAGATGCATAAACAGAACAGTATGAAGAAAACATAGGGACAAATTGTACCCATGGGTCTGTTCTTCACTAACAGTGTAGTAAAAGAAGTTCATACATTTTTTTTTAATCTTTTAAGTGGGAAGAAGAATGATTAAACACAAACTAACGGAAAAGGAAAATGTTAACCATTCAACTGAAAAGAAAAATTCCACCAAGACAAGTAATCTGTGATGATGAAAGCAAACCATGTCCAACTTGTGAAATGTTCAAATAGAAACAATACCAGCATCTATTCTGACTTTTTCTGACATTTTATGAAGAAACTGACATTAAAGAGTTTATTTTTCAACAAAATTTTATGTTCTAAAGGGGCCTAATGAAGTCTATCAATTTTACAGAAGGATACAAAAATCTGGTTAAATATAATTTTTGAAGTTTGAATTTCAGAAGGAAAATGACAAGGGTATTCAATGTATAAATTTGTTAAAATCAATTCTTTTCCTGCACTTTCTTTACAAATATTTACATAACTGAAGAGTCAATATTATTTATCCAAGTGATGTTGTTTATGTGAGAAGTGCTAATAACATTTTCTTCTGCACTTCTCTCACAATTTTGAAAGAAATGGCTAATGTATTGTTTACTCTAGACATTAAAATAAACAAAACTTGTTCTATTAATATTTACCATAAAAATCAAATGTGTCCAGTTAACCACAATAAACTCCTTAACGATCATTTCAAAAGCTGACAATTTCCAAAGATTCCCATTTTTTCTCTCTTTAGCCCTTGGGAGGGACACCTTCACAATTGTTCATTTTGATCCATTTGAAAGAAACAAAAGTTATTCATTTTGAAGACATGAGATACCGGTACAATCGAATTTGACAATTTCACAAGTTAGACATTTGAAGACTGTCGATGTATCTGAGCAGGTATGCAACAAGAGGACAGAGATGATACCTACCACTAGAAGTAATGGAATAGATGTTACAGGAAGAAGGAGTAGCTGTTACAAGAGACAGACAAAGAGATAAATATATATATTATAAAGGTGGGTTAGTCTCCAGGGGTTACGTGACACTACCACCGACATTTAATTACCCTCCTACAATAGTACACGATAACAGACGAAACAACAATACGATACATTGTTTTAGACAACGGTGAGAAAAATAACGTAAAAAAAAAATTGATCTTATTGTTACCTATTATTCAAGTCCTAATTCCATAATCTACGCCCTAAACCCCTCCCCCAATGCCTGCCTTGCCCCCCCTCCCTTCCTCTCTCCTTTCTACAACTTTGGAACATAGACCGAATCTCCCCACAGTAACACTTTGAATTTCTACATCCCGTGTTATTAAAACTGCTATTAAAACTTTTTGTTATCCTAGTGACGATGAATTGTTTGATGTTATTTATGATTTCTACTTATGAACATTTTTTAATCTTGATTTTCTGATCAATTTAAGTCGTCTGTGAATGGCAAATAGTTTGTCCCAGCATTCTCCTACAAAAAACCTGTTTCAAAAAACAAAATTGTTCCCAGTGTAACATTTCTGGCTCTAATTTGTGTGTCTAATTCTAAAAAGAGATCACAATTGGTCGTCGGTAAATGGAACCAAATGGTTCTTATTTCTTCGTGTTTAAAGAAAGCTAATGTAGATGATATCAACATGAGTAAATATTTTCATCAAGGATATAAGGTTCAGACAAAAAAAAAAAAAACACCGCAAAAATCAGATCAAACCCGAGTTAAGATTCGTTAGTGGTATTAGCCACATCGGACGAACGACTTATTCCCGCAAAAACAACATCAATCTGGCGTGAACGGATAATAATATTAAGTCGATGGTCTAAACCCCTGAGACAGAGACATCCATAAATATCATCTAAAGTGGATTAGGTTTGTGCATGCCAAGCTTAAAACTTACTCTTGCTTGTACTTTTGTCTCTTTCTTTATCTTTATCTTTCTCTTTTTATTGAAAGTTAGAACGAAAAAGGAAAAGAGATCATGAAAATCTTGAGAAAATCTATAAATAATCAATAAATAATACAAGGAATGGAGGATGAAAGAAAAAAAAAAAAAAAAATCAAAGAAAAAATTGGGTTTTGTGAAATCTGCTATATCTAGCAGATTTGACCAGAATGGTTATTTCACCAGCCAACCAACCGCTGTAAATGTAACGACAGGTATATTAATGTGAATATCATAGGAATATGAGGTAGATGTTGGGTAAGAATCACTGGTGCAATTTTAAAAGTTAAGGGTTCCATGATGAATGAATATCGCATCAAATGAATGACATAGTGGGCAACCCTTGTACCTTAGGCATATTATCAGTTTCACTACTCAATATTCCCAAAACTTATCGAATATTGCCCAATTTTCCCTAAACCTGCGGAGAATCACTCAATATGAGATTCTACTTGATGCCGCTTAGACACACTCAAAATTTGTTTTTCCTTCTTTTTTGCACCAAATGTAGGTTTCAATGAAGGAGTTGAGTAATCAACTTCATAAGATTCTCAACATTTTTGTTGGCCAGACATATTTTTACATCTTGGCATTAATTACTTGCTCTGAGCATTTTCAAAAACTCTCTACTTTTATACTTCAGGGAGGGAAGCAAACACATAATGTGAAATGTACAAACAGAGAGCCCAAATGTCACATGGTGATAGCGGGGGTGTCTTGTGAGCAGTACAAACTGTAACACACATAGAAAACATATTATATAACTCCGCGGTATTTTTGGAAAGAATCAAATCTAGCAATGTTGTAAAATATAACACAACAGGAGACTCTGGGTATGGATTGATGGTGGTGGGACTTCTTCATAAGCAGGACAAATAAAGACATTTATAACAAATAAAAATAAAATAAAAATAAAACATTTGATAAGAATCAAAATCTTTAGTGCATTAATATTCAGTATCACATCTGAATATTCAAACAATCAGAGTTATGACATCTAAAGACAACCTGAGCAGGACATTTAGACATAGAGAATATTCAGATTTGAAGACACGAATCGAGCAAAAGAAGACGATTCTCGAGAACCATCGATGAGAGATAAAGACAAAAGGTTTTGAGACACTAAAGACAAAGACAAGATAAGGGCAGTGAAGATAAAGACACTCACTCTTCAACTGGTGTTTGACTTGTCCTTTCTTCTGAAGTGGCAAGTTGAGGGCGATGTAATGTTCATGGCGACATACCACTCGGATCATTTCAAATTTCATCTCGTAAAGAGGCTGTAAATAAGAAAACAGTTGAATCCGATGTTAAACATTTCACAAAATTAAAAAAACTCCTACAAAGACCATAAAAATGTCAAGCTACCATATTATTATAGCAGATTTATGGAAGTTATTACTATAAGGTAATGAATGATGTAAGATATGAGTTTCATAGCAAAAAGTAGGATGGGTGGTGTCCCTATGAAAATATCAAAGAGTATATTGCATGAAACCTCTTCCATGTAAAAAATAAAATAAATTGAAGAACTCTTGTTGTATCTCAACAAATGGATTGATTCTCAATGCTTACAGTGGGGAATGAGTTTCTTTTTTTACTTATGTATGCCAAAGCTGACTTTTTACATTTTGATTAATCGTAAAGCACAGATAGTTCTCCGGATAAATCTGTCACAATGATAAAGAAATGACCAATTTGTACTCTGTAGAAGAGATAATTTAGTTTAGTTTAGAGACCCAAGGATCTGGAAGGCTTACACTAGCTTATTTGAGACTATCCGTGTTAGATATGTAGGTTTGGTGAATAAACACCAGCTTTGGATCAGTAAAACTTCCCTTTCTGTAGATCATAGGTACTACCACTATTTTTTATTCAGTTTCTCCAAAGTGATGGAGGGATGTATCAAGTTATCAATTTACTTCTTCCTGGGAGCATTTAGTTACAATGCAATCTGAATTTGATATTTGATGACAAAGCTGATTTTGGTTGTCCAAACAGAAATGGTCATCTCGGATGACCGTTTAAGAATGTGCCCTTTTCCATCAGTTTCAAAGGTATGTTCTTGATTCATAAACCTGGCATCAAAATATCGTTCTATAATGTACGCAGCACCGTAAAATTGTCAAACGACACTACTTTTGAGGGACCATGTTGCTAATCTACAACAAGTTTTCCATCAAAAGCAGAGAACTCCTCTCACATTTCATAGGAGCAAAATGATTTGTGCCGCTATTCAAGTCAGATGAAATTTGAAATGATGGTGATCATTTTCTTGACCATGTATAAAATACTTGGTGGTGGAGCAGAGTAGGGGTGGGGTGAGGGGTGGGGCTGGGTAAGGGGTGGGGCTGGGGTGTGAAAAAGAGAGTAAGATTGACAATCTCTGTTACCTTGTGTTCTATATCCTGAAAGCTTTCTAGGTAGCAGTTTATGAGCCGGAAGACAAAACCACGATCCATGTACGTGAAGCAGTTCTGAGGAAAAATGAAGAAAAAAAGAAAAAGTCAAGAAGGGTAATAAAATATTAGGAGATGGGTGAAACAGTAACTTAAAGAGTAACAATCGTTTCCAAACAAAACAAAGTTTCTTTTACAGATTTTCTGGTAGTTTTGAGGTCATACAATTTTCTAGTATGGGACAACAGATATTATCAATGTTGCTGTTGTACCAGTCAAACCATTTTTACGATAATTCTGTAGGAAAACCAAATTCCAAGTTGGTCAACCATACCAGAAATGTCTTTTGTCCAGAATACTCTTTCCCCGACTGTTACTCGAGTACTACATTTCCCATTTTTATTTTTTCCCTTTTTTTTCCAAGATGGGGGGTCACTGTACACATTACATGTTACAACATTAATTTAAATTGGTTATTACAGTGATCCCTGCAGGTGTCAATATTGATAGTGCCATACATCCCACCGCTGCCACCAATGTTAAAGGACAATAATTGAATAATTGACAATACATATTACTTTGTTTTTTTCTTCTATCTTACTTTTTGTTAACTTATGTGATACGGATAACCTCATCATGATGACCTGAGTGGTAGGTTGTTGGGGAGGGAGGGGGGGGGGGGGTGTTGGGTGGTTCAACCATTCCACATGCATCACTCTCTTGGTCACTAGCTGAGATAACAGCCTTGCTGTTTATTCTAGTGTCCTTCATATGTTAACCTTCCTACTGTCATGTTATGTTGTATTTATCTTGTACGAAGATATGAAAAATAAATTTGAAATTCAAAACTGAAATCTTACCTTGATAAAGTGAGCCAGATGGTAATTTGCTACTTTGGCTTCATCATGATGCTCTTTGTACTTTTGTAAGATGTGAGGTCCCAGGACCCGCACCAGCGTTTCCACTCCCTGCTCGAAGCTCGGTTGGAACCTCTTGTGTCGCGGAGCGGCCAGCATCTCGGTCTGGATGAGATTCTGGGCCATGCTCTTCGTGAGGATGGCAAAGAAGAACCAAAGATGCTACGGAGCAAGACGAGAACAGATGACGTTACTTATTTACTATGAGTTCACAGCTTCACAGAAAAAATTATCGGAGAAAACGTCCACATCTTGGAATAATTGTCACAAAACAAAGAAAAGTGAAATCAATTTAAAAATTAAAACTGAGATTGACAGAGTGATAGTTCAAAGGAAATGGAATCACGAGAAAAGATAGTAGTATAGAAGTTATCTATATATATTTACAGGGATGTGCCCAGGATTTCCTGAGGGCCGGTTATACTGATTGCCTTTTTTTGAAGGTGCTCAGATGCCAAATGCTGGCACTTGTGTAGCTTTTTAAGCACATACACAAGTACTAGTTTTGCTAAAAATTTACATTTTTGAATATTTTTTTAGTGAAATATATTATGTACCTGGTAAAAGTTATTAGTTTGTTTCAAAGAAATTTTACAAGGGACAGATTGAGAGCCGTAAGTAATGTCTCTGACATGTGTAACTGATGCATTTTTAGTCTGTATGATTTTGGCATAGGCTAGGCCCAATTTATGTTGAATATATTGTTAGGAATGTTGAGATTTTAGATAAAAATAGTGCTGGGCCGGATTCATGATTTAGCGGTACTTTTTAGTGATGGGCGGGGCCGCCCAGTGTGGGCACATCCCTGTGTATATATCTAAATTATATATATATATATATATATATATATATATATATTTATATATATATATATATATATATTTATATATATATATGTATATATATATATATATATATATATATATATATGTTACCTTCATGAGAGGTTTTATGATCCAGGAATCAGTACTTGGGCGGAGCAATGCAGCCACGCAGGTGACGAGGTCCTCATGGACGGCCTTCTGCTTGTTGGTGCCCTTCTGGGTTTCAAAAACAAACTGCAAGCAAATTGCAAAAAAAATAAATAAATATATAAAAGACCTGAATCAAGAACTGACAAGAAATTTGGAAAGAACTTAACAGCATTTTGGTAAGATTTGTACCAGATATCTCACAAAGTTCTTTACACCACTGAGCCAGCTATCTTTCTATGACATGTTGGTGATCACCACCCACCATTCAGTAACTGTTACCGGCTATTACCAATAGCCTGTAAAGATTTCCATACAGCGATATCTATATCTCAGGAAGTTCTTTGTACCACTAAGCTATTAATCTCTCTATGAGATGGTGGTAATCACCATCCACCATTCAGTTACTGTTACTGGCTATTACCAATAGCCCGTAAAAATTTTCATACAGCAATATATATAAACAGAGCGATTTGGAATTAAGAATAATATTAGCCTTCCACAGTTTGTAGTCTGCTTTCACGGAACCATTTTCAAAGCAGAAGCAAATCGTGGAAATTCAGATTGCATCGGTTGGTGACATTTCAGGAGAAAGCTAGTCAACTAGAATCAATGTTTACTTCGATATTGCTTGACTAGTACTTTGTTCAAGGGCACTAAACTATAACAAGCAACATATTCCATCATTGACCTCTAATCGAACGGATTGATTCACATTCGTCATAAAAGCGAGAGTTTTTTGTGAGACTTACTTTGACGTAGGAGTGGAGTACATCGTCTCGTCCTTCGTTGGAGACCTCAGAGATGATAAACACTATTAACCTAACGCCACGGAAAGAAAAAAGGGAAGAAGGAAATAATAAAACATGCTCTCATTTCTTTTAATCTTTGGGATCTTCATTACTTTCAAAATTCATATCAGAGGTATCGCTTGCTTCTTTTTACAGCCAAAGACTTGAACCGCAGAGAGAAATATAAAAAAATTATTAAATATAATGTTTTGGTTTTTTGCTCACCTAACGATATTTTTCTGTAGATCCTCCATCTGGGAGAACGAAAGGAGTTTAAAAAGCTGATTGAGGATGACCGGGAAGAAATTGATCAATATGCTAGATTCCACCGCATGCATAGCCTGGAGGAGAAAGAGAGCAGGTCAAAGGTCAGTGGACGACATGTGTCATCAAAAGATTCTTAGATTAATACCATAACCTGGAAGAGGAGTGCAGGTCAAAGGTCAGTGGATGACATGTGTCATCAAAGATTCTTAGATTAATACCATAACCTGGAAGAGGAGTGCAGGTCAAAGGTCAGTGGATGACATGTGTCATCAAAGATTCTTGAATTACTACCTAGTTCAGAGATGATGAAGAGGCACTGATCAACTGTGAGTGGATGTTTGTCAATGTTTTCACATTGTTCTCGCCCGAGAATACTTGAAAACTTCAGTCTTAAAATGTACAGAACGATCAAAAAATGATTTGTTTCTAGTTTGTAAAATAAAGTGTTTCTACTTTTAGTAAGAAGACAAACTTATAGAGAAAACCAAATGTGGCAGCTGGTGGGATGTTGCTCATCTCGCAATTGAAAATGAATTATTTTTGCATATAGCCAAAAATATTAAGAAATAAAAAAACATAAATAAAAATGTTGATATAGTCCAGGTCGAATGCAAAAGTCAGTCCCTGCACTGAGTGGACAAAGGTCTCAATTTTTCGCCCAAAAGTTACAAAGAGGAAGAGGACCACAACCGGTGTTCCGATGTCTTCAATTCTGTTTTCGAAACAAGGTACGTAAAACGGGGAGATTTTTTGTTTCATTTTATATTTTTTATATCAGGGAGAAGATACCTGCAACCTCTTCTTCCTCTTACCTTTATACTCTGTATGATGAGCAGGCTTGACTGAGTGTCTCCATCCCATTTACTGCACTGAGCAAAGAAGTTGTTAAGATGTTGGTTCTCGGTGTAAATCGTTGACTTCAGTCGAAGATTAACTTTCAGCAGTTCCTTGCCGCCGTCCACCCACTTCACTTCTGGCCCCGAACTCTGTGAATTATTATTAAAAAAATGAAATCGGAATCAAACTTATGAATACAAAAAAGAAAATGCGAACTTCAATGTTCAATTATATTAAAATAAAATAAAACCGTTAGCAAACTGCTTATCCACTAGAGAGCCTGTGTAAGAGAATGTGTACAAATAAGCTGGCCTGACGTTACGATCTTAGCAGGATCTTCTTCAGAGGCTAATAAAAATTAATTAAGAGGACTGACCGAAAGTGATTTCACTTTGGATGAAATTAGTTGACTATTATAGGTGACAATTCAAAATTCAGTTCACATGCTCTGTATTACCTATATTTGTATATATTTATAATTACTATTCAAACTTACAGACTTCAATAATCCTTTTAACCAATGCAAAGAGGATGAAACAATAGATGAAAATAACCAGAAGAAAGTTGTAAAACTTGCCTTACATTTATGTAATTTTGTCCTGACTGTCAAAATGAGGATATTAAGGACTGTCGAAACAGGATTCCAACTCAAATGTGTTGATGTCATCATGGGGGTGGGGGTGGGGTGGGGGTGGGGGTGTCTCTAAGGGAATGGGGTGAGGATCAACGATGGAATTAATACGTCAATCCGTTTCGAGCTAGACACGGTTTAGACGTAACCAAAAGACACCACAGTCAAAACAGCACAATAGCGTTCATTATAAAACTCACCTTTCCAGTGGTTGGGTCTTTCTTGGCACTGAGATATCTAGGGGGTAGTGTGGCACTCACAGGAACAGCCTTCTCTCCAACTGATGGCCTAAGCAGAAACAAAACATAAATAAATACATCAATCACACCAATACTGTGATATTCATACATTCATATATTGTGATTCAGTAGACATTTATTGGGATAGTCTTGGCATGTGTACTAATGGTATTACATTTCAACCATTTTATTTGTCTTTCAAATATAATGAAAGTATTCATTTATAATGCAAGTTTGTTACATTAAAATTTCAATAACCCATGTTGAACTGGTGGTTGTGGTAGTGTGTTTGTGTGTGTGTGTGTGTGTGTGTGGGGGGGGGGGTTGGGGGTGGTGGTCGGTGCAAAATGGAGGTAGTTTGCTCCAGTTTTTACCCCTTCACACCTGCCTCATACATATGCAACCCACCCCATCTACTTAATAGTTTTCATTCAATTTAAATTCAATTCAAAGCAACTTTTGACTTACATATTATTCTGCAAGATTGGAAGCCATGCGTATCCAACTACAATAAGAACAAGAAAAGACAGAATTAGTATATGTGTGATAGGACTGTAATTTAAAAAAAAAAAAATTATCTGGATTTACTAAGAAAGTAAAAACACAATTATGATCTGTAAACCCATCAGAAAAAAGTGTAATTTTTGGGCCCCATTTCTTTCCATGACACAATGAACATTTTCTGTTACAAGCTGTTGTTTTCATTTTTCCTTCTTTTTTTTTTGTCGTCATACAGGAAATTGTACGGAGGTAAATACTGATCTATGTACGGCTGTATACAAGCCACTGTATACAAGCTACATGTTCAGTTATTACAGTCTTTGTTATAAACAGGTATCTAAATAAGTTATCTCCGTCAGTCGGTAAATTAGCTTTGCAACATTTGCAGGGCTTAGGTTAATTAAGGTAAACAAACACACAATTACTAGATATTATCGGGATTATGCAAATACACATGACACATAAACAACTACTAAACAATAAAACAATCACTAAAACAGGGCAAATGTAATTATTATTGTGAATCTACAGAGAAATAAAAAAAACAAAAATCCTTAAGAATAGTACTTGTGAGAGGATCATACCTACCTACATAACAACATGGTTACATCTGCACAACACAATTACAAGTTTACATTCGCAAAACATACACAAGGAAGGCCAATTTACAAAAGCAGTCCGGAAAGATTGCACATGCATCAATTGCCATGGCAACATTCACAGCGCCACCATTTTTCCTACCTCATTTGAATATTTATTTGTTTCCCAATTTGTTTGCAGGGGTTCATTCACCAAAAGAACACCTCATAATCTAATGCATATTCATGTGTGGTGTTCAATTATTAAACAGGGCCGGCCCCTCTTTCATTCCTTTATGCCCCCTTCCTTTGAGTGTAACACTCCAAATAAAAGGCTTTTTAATATTAGTGAAGATATGATAAAATACATAATTCTTTTTTTTTGGGGGGGGGGGGGGGGTTATCATGTTATTAATTAGGTATAATTCTACACAGAATAAAATTAATACAAATATTTTTTTTTTACCAAACTTAATATTTAAATATTTTCTTTCAAAATAAGATAGCAACTGGTTGAATGATGACACTTCCTAAGATTTTTAGACCCAATCAATTTTATTGAGTCATACACTTTTTCCATTTGATGCTGAAAGACACAATTTCTGCATCCTTAGTATGAATTCAATATATGCAGAATGATAATCTAACAGTTTCAATAATTTCTGCAATATTGGGTGGGGGTGGAGGAGGTGGACACTATCACAATGAATATTCAAAGATTATTAGTAGAAACTAGAAAGGTACTAATTCATGCACACACTAACTGCAAATACAGAGATTGCAATCATACATCACTTATATACATAGATATGTGTATATATTTATATATGTATCATTTGACAACTGGTCTGATGATCCGTCTGATGATCGCTCAAACGTGTGAAACTCTGAGTAACAACTACTAGTGTTTCACTAGTCCCTGACTAATTATCACCTATACTTTGCTCAAAATTGATTAAAACAGCAAATATTATCTTGTTAATTTATACTTTAAAACTATAATTTTGCTCACAATCTTTGAAATTTTCAATTGTAGGTATTTCTTTCCACTTTGGATTTACTTAATCATCCAACAAACTGCAATAAATATTAACCAATGTTATGTATAAGGGAAGCACTCCTTTTGCCAGACACTCATGCAGAAAACGTATGATTCCTAAAGCCTTCAATGTTGTAATAAAGTTTCAAATCTCTCCATTTATTTTAAGCTCTAGTAGCTATATAGTACCCTTTTACTACCATTGTTTTTTGCAGTTAAACTCAACCATTAAATGATGAAGCCATTTAAAAAAAAAATTGGGCTATTTTTTTTTTATCTTGGGCAACCTCTCACTGAAGTTTTGTGAGAAAGGCATCAATTGTTATTGAGTATAAAACCACTTTTATCCAGAATGAAAAGAAAAAAAATCCTCTTGTGTATTTGGGTTTTTATTTAAATGAATAGAATTAACTATGTTTGTCTTTGGCCAAATGATTATTTCTCAAGTAATAGTACTTTTCAACTTTTCAACAAAATTATTAATTAACAAAGCTATTCAATCAGCCATTACTAATGATCCTGTATCAATCAACCCAACTGTATACACTATTTAGGTAGTTGTACATACACAATTTTGTTGTATTGAAATGTATTTGTATTTGTTGCATGTATGGATATGTTGTATCTATATATTTGTATTTGTTGTATTTGTATTTGTTGTATTTGAACTGTGTGACAAAATTTTTTGAAATTTAATATATTGTGATCACAAACACCATTAATGTGAGACAATTTCATGGAAAATATTTTAAATCCCAATTTTGTTCATAGAATCACCCCCCCCCCTCCAATGGAAATGAAACAATTTAAAAGAATAAAAAACACATATGGATGGAAAAAAGCCATATCAAGGCCATCATCCGCTTTTGGTTAAGTGCAATTTTTGAGACGATAAGGGCAACAAGACGAGCTTCACATTTATTGCATAGTGAACATAGATTTCTAATTTTCTAAGACGATAAGACAAACCACAAGTGCAGTTATGATAAGTTAATACTTTTGCGACAATCAGAAACAAATATTTACTTTTACAAAGAACTGATTAAGTACACGGATGGCCATCTTATTCGCCGGAAAATTACGCACTGGTAATAATTATGCATGCAGGGTTTACGTAAAATGTTACTGATTTTTTTAAAGCATATCGGTGTCAACCGTTGTTTTTAAAGCTATCTCTTCGTGTAGGCATAACCTGCACACTGTCACCAGAAACTTCATCGATAAATATTATTTACGAAGTCAACATTCTTAGGTACTATGTGGATCCCAAACATTATTATAAAGTTCAAATGAATATTTAATTGAATAAAAATTATTTAATATTCTGTGCAAGGAGTTTTAAAATATGTTCACTGCGAAGATGGTTATTTTTAAAGTTGTGGGTAAGAGATAAACGATGCATTATTGTTAGAAGTAATATGATCACATGACTAGACTGTAAACTCGGAGAGGTACGTGGCAAAACGGACATGAACCAACTTGGCATATAAAGTGAGACTCGTATATTAAAAGTGAGAGGGCAAAATATGTAAATGAGTTTTGGGAGTGACAGAGTTTCTAAAAGATTATTTACTAGCTGAATGACATTCAGTTGCCTAAATTTATCTCGGAAGTTATCCTAGATTAATTATTTACAACTTTGGCGTGGGAATAGCCTTGGTGTGATTTGGGATTAAAAGAAAAGCTCTGTTGACGAGCAATTAATCATTAGCGACCCTACTCGAGAAGGTTAGGACCGCCGGCTAGTTTTAGTTTCAGCGACTTGTAGACTTAAACTCGACAAGTCTTCTTCTTCTCTGACGCTGATAAATTTCCCGAAATTAGTGAAATCTAGCTACGGTGGCAGATCGAACCAACTTTTAAAACCCGAGAAACAAAACCAAAGGGAAAACGAGAGATGGGACTACTGGTCTCTTTTAAATTAAAGAAACAATATTATTTTAGATTATGATATAGGCATGCCAAGCAATGGTTTACTATACTGTGTTACTAAATGTATCTTTCCTTTTTAGCCAAAACTCGACAACAATGGGGAAGAAAAAATAACATGATTTTTTTTGCAAAAGAAAAGAATTAAAAAACGAGAGAGAAAGGATCGGAAGAAGACACATGCCAGGAAAGTCTGAATGAGAAACAAGAGAGAAAATGAGGAGGAAATGCATAATAATAATAATTATAATATGTGGTATATTAGTTTGTAGACAGTAGAGTAATATGTGGCACTGACAACAGTTGTTATACCTTGGAGAGGCTCCATGACTAGAAAGCATTTGCAAATGAAAAGTTACGAGGACGGGGGGAAGATGGGAGAGAGAGAGAGAAGAGAGAAAGAAAGAATCGGTCAATGTTAATGGTCAAATTCTTTGATTAGTTGGTATAATGGACATAACACCCTGACCTATAAACCAAGTGAAAACAAAGGTAGGGGGGAGGTGAGGGGGGAGGACAAGGGAAGGAAACAGAAGGGATTGTCATCTATAAAATAGTTGGACATTCTCTTTGAGAAAGCAAGATACATGTTATATTTATGGGGACTGATTATTATCATATCGTAGTGACGGTTATTTTCACATCCCAAAGTTTTATGGAGTTCTAAAAAAACACAACGCTGAGAATGATTGTACTACTTGAAGTTTGAAGATATAACCTTCCCTATAAAGATAATGAGAGGGCGAGTTGAAGTTTTAGAAACGTCTTAACGTTTACAATTTTTTACCATTCACCGGCCCTGCTATATATCCTCTAAAAGATTGCGCTGAATTAACAACTACAAACTACAAGCGGAAATCAAAAAGCTTGAAGTAGCTTCTGATATTAGGACTAGAAGTTAAAAAAAAAAAAAAAAAACATATGAAAATAGTAACAGTAAAATTGAAAGTCTATCCCCAAGAGTTTCTGTTTCTATTACCTTTTAATGACACCATTGTTGCATTATTCCTATGTTTATGTTTCTAAAGCTAATAACAGGGTTTGCAAATATTATCTCTTCTGTTTCAAGACTTCTCCAAAGGTCAGTCTAGAACATGCGAAAGACACTTTGCACTTTTTTGTACGACCAAGGAGGTTTGTAAACTTAATACTGTTGAGGTTCTAGAATCAACTTGTTTGTTGATTAAATCAGATGTCAGGAATAAGCAAAGACTGGAGAGGTGTTTTATTATCAGAGAGCTACCTCCCTCCTTCCCCACCCCCTCCTTCCTTCATACCCCAGGGGCTGTTTTATCTGTTATTGTGTACTACGTTGGACTAAACTCTCTTGACAGCTAACATTAGTAGTGAACCAATGCATGTTAGTTTACATACTCATGGTTAATTGGGCTACAGGTTTCACACATCTGCACGATACAAATGATATGACTGTTGAATAAACTTTATGACTTTTACAAAAACTGGATAAGATGGGGGGTAAAAGTATTCTCCTGTACTTTTTTTTATTATATATAAACTCCTTCTTCTACTTCAGGGCCCTGCTCCCAGCCTGTAATCATATCATCACCTCTGCAACCACAAAATGTGGTCAGGGCATCTCAGATAAATTATTCAAAGACTTCCTGTCTGCATCAAATGAATATTCAAAGAAACACTTATGGTAAATAATTTATGGATCGGCATCATATTCTATGCCAAGCACTATATTCAATGGTATCCCTTCATTTCTATGCCAAGCATTATATTCAATGGTATCCCTTCTGTGAAAATATATACAAGGTTATCACTTCTTTGTACACAAAATATATTCAATGTCATCAATTCTTTGTTTATTCATTTATGGATGTGGTGCACCATAGTTTTATATCAAATTAATAGATTCAATGGCATTATCTTTTTGTCTTATAGAATCATATTCAAGTGCATCGCATCTTTGTGTTTCATTTATGGATGTGATTCACCAGATTTATATCAAATTAATATATTCAATGATATCTCTTTCTTTTTGTAGAATCATATTCAAGGGCATCGCATCTTTGTGATTTATTTATGGATGTGATTCACCAGTTTTACATCATATTAATATATTCAATGGCATCTCTTGTTTTGTAGAATCATATTCAATGCATCACTTCTTAGTCTATTCATTTATGGATGTGGTGCACCAGTCTTAACATCAAATTAATATATTCAATGGCATCTCTATTTTTGTGGAATCATATTCATGGGCATCGCAACTTTGTCAAGTATTCTCCACCTTGTGCCATTTCAATCAGGAAGTCAGGATTGCAAAAATAGGTAAGAAACCAAATAATAATGAAATTTCAAAATAAATTCTCATATTGCAATGTGTAGTAATAACAAAACAAACAAGAAAAATCATAAAAATTTGTAAAGCTCGGCAGTAGCAAATGCTTCAGTTGATAAGTTGAAAATAAAAAATAAAAAAAAAATTACAAATAACTGACAAATTTTGGCTTACCAAAAGAGTCAACGGTGTCCCTCTTCTTGACCGTTCCTTTACCCGTCTCACAGCTGATGTGATAAAACTTGAAGAGGAGATGGTGCTTTTCGTGAAGGTGTGTTGGTAGAGCCAACTTGATCTGTGAAATTGAGAGAAAAAAACCCAAGAAGGTTAAAATGGTAGGAAAAATCGACCATTCAATGGGAAAGGTGAGTCTCCAAACATTGCTAAATATTACGCGAGCATGCAGAAAAGGTTAGCTTAAAAGAACCATGACAACCATCGCTACAGCAAAATGGCTAGTCATGAATATTCATTAAATAGAGTCAGTCCCATCCACTCTGCTAATCATGACAGCCACTCGCTACAGATGAGAATACACACCAATAAATAGCATTTATGGTGTTTATGTTAAACAGCCAGTAGAACAAAACGACAAACGAATGCATTATAGATAGGAGACTCCCTCCATGACGAGCCCACTTATCTTATAACAAAATGCAGGTTTTGTCAAATTCCTCTGAAAATTTCTCATGCGTAGCAACGAATGTCTCCGTGCACATTCATGTGACTTTCGTCTTAGTTTATCCCACCGCTCACATCCAAAAGAGGAGGAGGAGGAGGCTGGGAGAGGGAGGCGGGGAGGGAGGGAGGGAGGGAATCCTGCCAGAATTTGCAGGGTTTAACATAACAATTGACAATTAACATAACAATGGCTAGATCATCTCATATGGCCAGAAACATTATTCACATAACAAAAACATTCAGTCCATTTGCATCTTGGTTTGATGACATCTCTCTATACGACTCACCTCTTCGTAGAAATCTGGCGTCTGTTGATGATGGAGGACGCTGGCGCTGGCCTGAGATTCAAAGACGTTCCCGCCGGGTCGCCCGTAGATGCACCTTAACGAATGAGCATCTTCGTCATCTGAATCTCGAAACTCGACCACGACGGCGATGTTTCTCGCCTGGTGGACGAATTAATTTGAGAGATGAAATTATTTAGCATTACCGACTGATTGAATTGTATCTTGATGTTCGCTAGACCCATCTATGCAAGCTTTTACCCTTTTAATAAACTTAATAACATAAAAGACAACATACAGATGTTGCATTACTATTCACTGAGACTCATAGAGTCTGCAAAAAAAAAAAAAAAAATGGCCTGACTTAACTTAATATTCTCAGGTTGCCCAACGATTAAACCTGAGATTAAATACACTTATTTAGTATGTTAACTTGCATGAAAAGAGTAGAAAGTTGTCTTTCTCATTTAGACATTATTCTTAAAGCTTTGGTCTTGTAGTTGCTACGAATCTACAATGCAAATAAAAGTATCTGCTTCTTAAGGCCACCAGAATCAAACAACAAATGGATTGACTTTTTTAGATCCAGGGGTTTACCCGTTCGTTTGTGAATATCAGAGATCTCGGTCAAAATGATAAACATTTACCACCCAAAGAACCACACCAATGACATTCCATTTCTGAGTTATTTCATATGGATTTGAATCTTTTTTAAATTTTTTTTTCTACAGAGGGAAAGAAATATTTCTGAACGTTTCTCGACATTCACCTTTGCATAAGACTTCTGGCTGTCGTATTTCAGCGACAGAGGGTAGACGTAGAGATTGTTGACGTAGGTGGTATGCGGTGACATGAACTTGCCGACATCGGGAAGAAACTCCTCCACCTCCCTCACCGGTAGATCCTGAGGCTTCTCGGGCCAGGGCATCAGGGGTGCTAACGACGGGGTCAAGGTATCTATGGAAGATAAGAAATTAGGTGAAATTATGTTTAATGTAAAATATAATTCATAAGTTTAATATGCAGAACGACAAAAGACACTGAGAAAATGTCACAAAAACATGGTTTGGTGGTGTTAAGCAGAGAAAGACATGACATTATGGAGAGCATGAGAATACTAGAATGACCCATGTCCCCCCCTCCCCCTTCCTCCACCAAAAGTTGCCAAAAATGTTTATTTTATTTCAGTAAAGAAGCGACAGCCCAAAGAACGTAGATCCTCACCAGATAAATCACTACGGTATAATATAGTTCACATACAATACTCGGTGGAAATTGGTGGTGGGTCCGGGGGGGGGTGGGGGAAGGAGGGACATTATTGTGGAGGGGAGCATAAGGGGTACATTATTTTAAAGGAGGATGACACTGTCAATCTCCCCTACCCCCCAAAAATACCAAACTTACTGGAAGGTAATTTATGATATGGTTCCATCTTGATTTGAACATTAGCTGGAATTTCGGCCAGTTTGGTCAATTTCTCTGGACTTCTCTTCAAGTCTTGCAGCATTTTCAGCATGTCCTCGTCAGACAGTTTTGAGCCTTCTTGACGGTAGAGTGGAGAAAATTTGGCTTCTAGGTTATAGTCCCCGGATTCCTTGAAGATGGGTCTGTGAACCAAAACAGAAAAATGCATATTATGCTGGTGTAGGTTTCACTTCCATTGGTTGACAAACAAACAAAAAACTGAAAAAGCTAGCCGGTATAGTAAACATAAGTAGATGAAAGAATTCAGTTTTAGTGCCTCTTGAATTTGTTAATGTTGTTTTCTCTTGTAAAATCTCGTAAACGGAATGAATTCGATCCGAAAGCAAGACCTGGCGACTAGTCTGACCGGAAAGATTCATAATTAATCTGGTCTTTTGACTTCTCACCGGTCACCATGACCGGCACACAATGACTGACCTATACTTCAGGTAGGTGGCATTACATCTTATAAGTATCACACAAATATTTTTCCATAGAAACACGATAGAAAGATTTGCCTGCCTGCCCAAAGTAGCAACATATGAACTGGATTTTAGATCCATCATAATTCCATAAGTCCAGACTTTAATATGCAAATTAGATTAGGCTTGTCACATGTGCCACAGGCAGCAGCAGTGGCTAAGTGTTGAACACGAGAAGAGCTCTGCTTATCGGTTTGAAAGCCATCTTTTCGTATTTGTAAGTTTTAACCTTTTTCCTCTGACTCACCTGGCAGTCCAAGCGAAAGGCATTCTGTATTGGGTCTGTCTGCTGCAGAATATACTGGCTTGTCGATTCACCTTCGAACACGTCTGAAAAATCAGTGAAGTCACGGCTCGTGAAATTAATTTACGGACAAACGTAAACTTTATAAGCCTTTTACCCATTATTCCCTTATGTCCGATTGCAGTCAAATATCTACTTCTCTCTAATAACTACTTATCTGTACAGCATTACATGACATTCATTCCCTGTAACCTCCCCACCCCCAAGTCCATCCAGCACTTCAAAATTGTCACCATTTATGCCTCCATTTATTACTGAAAATATCTGCATCACAATATATATATATATATATATATAACGATATTCCATGGCGCTTTACAAGGGAACAAAAAAATAAAACATACAAATGAACAAAAACAGCAAGAAAGAAAATCTGGTCTGATGGAAACTTACAATGTAACACTGGAGCTCCACACACCCCCATCCCTCTATCCATACTGAAACAGACTCGCCCCTACCTTTACTTTATCTCCTGGTTTAATGTACTGCTCCGCACAGTACCTCGCCCCTCCCACACACCCCACCCCTACACCTCTATCCATACTGATACAGACTCGCCCCTACCTTTACTGTATCTCCTGGTTTAATGTACTGCTCCGCACAGTACCTTGCCCCTCCCACACACCCCACCCCATCCCTCTACCCAAACTGATACAGACTCGCCCCTACCTTTACTGTATCTCCTGGTTTAATGTACTGCTCCGCACAGTACCTTGCCCTCCCACACACCTCACCCCCATCCCTCTACCCATACTGATACAGACTCGCTCCTACCTTTACTGTATCTCCTGGTTTAATGTACTGCTCGCTCCGCACAGTATCTTGCCCCTCCCACACACCCCGCCCTCACCCCTCTACCCATACTGAAACAGACTTGGGCCTACCTTTACTGTATATCCTGGTTTAATGTACGGCTTGGCACAGTACCTCGCCCCACCCACACACCCCACCCCCATTCCTCTACCTATACTAATACAGACTCGCCCCTACCTTTACTGTATCTCCTGGTTTAATGTACTGCTCCGCACAGTACCTTGCCCCTCCCACACCCCCCACCCCCATCCCTCTACCCATACTGATACAGACTGGCCCCTACCTTGGCTGTATCTCCTGGTTTAATGTACGGCTCGGCACAGCTCTGAATATTACCCTGTAGTATCTTCTCGACTCTCATAACGATGTATATTTCAGCATTGGTTTTCCTCACGGAGAATATACCCTGAAAGGCGTCACAAATGATACACAGTAACATCACATGGACCACAATGTGTCATATTTTTCACATTTTGCACCAAGTAATAATCCTCATTCTTCATTTCTGTCTTCATCACAATTTCAATCAATCTATATCAATAGCAAGTAGTAACTACAATTTTTTTCGCAAACATTGTCACAAAAGCGATTTCTCTGTAAAATGTTACAAAGGTACAAAACAAAAACCAACACAGGTGGCAGTAAGACTCTAGTTCCCCTTTCACCACCCTCTAACATCCTTCCCCACCCTCTAACATCCTTCCCCACCCTCTGACATCCTTCCCCACCCTCTGACATCCTTCCCCACCCTCTAACATCCTTCCCCACCCTCTAACATCCTTCCCCACCCTCTAACATCCTTCCCCACCCTCTGACATCCTTCCCCACCCTCTAACATCCTTCCCCACCCTCTGACATGCTTCCCCCATCCTCTAACATCCTTCCCCACCCTCTGACATCCTTGCCCCACCCTCTTCCAAAATAATTCCCCTCTCCGATCCAACATACTTACCATCTCATCTCCAACATCAACCCTTTCCGCTGTCCAATATCCTTTCACTACCCCATTCTATCATCCTTCCTGTCCTCTCTCAAATATTCCCCTCCCCTTGCTTCCCCTCAAGACTCTTCCTACCATCCCCCCCATCAATATCCTTCTCAACCTATTCCAAAATCATTCTGATCTGTAATTCAACAGCCTTCTCCTCCTCCTACCTCCAAAATGTATCCCCCCCCTGCTTCCCCTCCCAACATTAGGAGAAAAGCACATATTTTAAATCCGAACCACTTCAAGTATAGTCAGGTTCAGAGGGAAGAAACCGCACGGCTGCTAGACCTACTCTTCCTCTCATACACTGTTGAAACACAAGAAACTATTTTGTTTTCCCTTTCTAGATGACTTACTTTAAAGGGATATTTAAGCCACTCCTCATCAACTCCTTTTAGGTTTGGTATCGTAGTTGGAGTGATTACTCTCTGCGAGTCGGGTGTCGGCGAAGACGAACCGTTCATCGCGCCTTGATAAAAATCTAACATCTTTCTCATGTGCGGATTGTTGACGTCGACGTGGAAATCTTCCGATATCTTTCGGTTGTTCTGAGCGTCGAAGAGCGCCAGAGATGTAAAGAATGGCTCGATCTACGACATAGATGTTTATGAAAAAACAAAGTCGGTCCACGTTATGACTAAGAATGACGGGCCTCTATTTTACGGACTTTCATCAAACAGAATGCACAGATATCGGTGGTGGGGAAGGGGGGGAGAACAAAAATGATTTCATGCTACAACTGCAGATCATCATTACATAAAAGTCTTTAGAAACTTCAATATTTCAGAATTTGTAATCCACAATCAGCAAAAGTTATCAGGTAATGTCCATGGCACAAAATAATAAATATATTTCTCATCTCAGGATTCATACAAGACATATACCGTGACAGATGAAGCATTCTTGTGTGTGTGTGCTGATGCATCCATTATACAAATTTATTTGATGATTAAAGAAAATAGACTAGATAACTGAATACATTATAGTAAAGCACTTTGAGACTTATTGCTGGTATAAAGCGCTATATTAAAGTGGAATATTATTATTATTATAAGATTTTGGTACAAAAACGCCACTGACAAACCACCGTTCATTAACGCTTGCATTATTTATATTTTGGTAGATGTTGGCAGACAGCCTACAGGCTATTAATGATCTCATCGTTTTAATTTCACAAAATATTTCACGAGACACTGGTAAACCTCCTCCTCGGTTGACTTGCCCTTATGAAATTTCATCGAAACATATCTCGTCATGCAAGAGCAAGAGAAGGAGACAAATGAGAAATTTCATTTCTGTTAATACCTTCTTTCTTGTTTACTTTATTTTCTTGGACACGAGCGTCGTTAAACATTTTTTTAAATTTTTCTCCCGCCGATGAAACATCCTTTAATTGAGTCTAATAAAGTAACCTGCATTAATTGCCTCTCGTACACGTGAGAAAGAGAAGTCTGAATCTGTATGGGTCTTACATTGTGTGTCGCACTATTATCCGCTGGGAATTCTATGACGTTGCCCTCTTTGCTCAGTACCGCGCAGAGTTTGAATTTCAGTCCTTCCAGTTCCAACATGAAACGTTTCTTGAATTCTTCTTCATAAGGTTTCGGCTCGTGTGTGCTGCTGACCTTTTCCGAAATCTGAATAAGATGGGAGAGACCAAGAAAAAATGTATAAATTATTGTTCATACAGTCATGCATATTCATGAGCTAGAATATGGTAGTTTGAATCTCGAATTTGATTTGATTTGATTTATTTGATTTACCACGGATAATAAATATATACATGTGGAGGGAAGTCCTCTAAAAAGCCAATTCAGGCTTAACAAGGTAAAGGACTCCCAAGAAAGAAAGAAAAAAAAAATACATATATACATAAATGAAAATATAATTAATGTCTTAATAAGGAATAATTAATAACATACATATATAAACGATGTATCAATACTGAGAAATTACTTCTTTTTATTTATTTATTTTTTTTTCTTCAGAATTCATCAGAAGCCGTTCAGAAGATGAGATCGCAGCTGTTTGCAGGATCACAAAGTATTTCCTTCAAATGAATCTTTCTTCAATTAGTTTTATTGTTTTTTCATCTTTGAGAGTTATCCAATTTTTAGATTGCCTTATACTTTCCACACTGCACCCGCCCCCCCAAACCCTGCCCCCGCCCCCCAAACCCTCCCCCCTCACATGTATTCATCAATATACTTACCATCATTCTGGGATAAAGGCTAAACACCTTCTGCCTGTTCTTTGTCCTATGCTGGGCATTAGTTCTTTCGCTCTCCTTGGAGTATCGTTGAAGGAGTTGGCTGTTCTCGTATTTTAACTTGTGAGATTTTTCATTTCGCGTGGGTAATTCATCGTCGGCAAAATCTAGAGTGGCAACGAAAACCAATGAGACGGTTTGCAGTGGATGAGATAATTGTTATCCTAATCATCAAAACAGCTTTCATCTCCATTTTGCTTCCCAAAGAGGCAATGAAAATCAATAAGAAAATTTGGAAATGGTTCAGAACACAACAGATATCATAAGAAATACCCAGACATGTACTCAATTGGGGCTCTTTGGGGATTTTTTCCAATTTTTTCAATGACAAAAAAAAAAAAAAAAAATTCGGTGTGGAATTCTCAAAAACCTACCCCCTGTAAGTTTTTCTAAAAGACGACCAGTTTATTTAAAATTAATGCCCCTCGTTGTTTGTATCTTTTGTTATGGATCTATTCTGTAATCAGCCAACTCTTTTTTGAAAGAACACACCATAGGGAGGGAGAAAAATAGGTTGGCTCGTCAAAAAAAAGTACAAACATTTGTTGAACAAACAGGTGTCTCTGCTCACCATGGTCTAAGCCGTCGAAGGACGTTACACTTTGCTTGTCGCTGTTAGAGTCCATCTTCTGCTGTTCGATCACCCTCTGGAATATTGCAAACCACTCGTTCATGTCTTCCTCCGTTTCCGCGGCGATGACATGGACGGTACCGTCCTGCATCAACATTTCCATACCAAGCTTCTTGGATTTTTGGCTCTGGGGGAAGTGACAATGTTGACATTTTTAAAAAACCTCCACAGAATATCATAAACCAAATATACACAAGAGCCCCTGTTAAAATGGTGACTTTATTGTCAATTGCTTGGCAATGTGAGCCTTTGAATGGGCCTGATAGGTCATATTATTTCAATCTTTATAAGATCCATCCAGTCCTTTTCCCCTGTGTTCAGACTGAATCTTCAAGTTGGAACCTGATGCTTTACAAAACCACAACATGTCTGATCCCAGTACCTGATCCCCTGTAATACTCCAATTTCCAAGTATTCAGATTGAGTTGAGGTCCTCCAGATCTATAAATCTGTCCTCCCTCCTAAGGTGGGGGAGGTGGGAAGGGGAGAGTGGGGCAGGGCTTCTAAAGATCTTGGAGGAGGGGCTTAGCTCCTTGATATGCTGAGGTCCTCCAGATCTATAAATCTGTCCTCCCCCCTAAGGTGGGGAGGTGGGAAGGGGAGAGTGGGGCAAGGCCTCTAAAGATCTTGGAGGAGGGGACTTAGCTCCTTGATATGATAACATTCGTACAGACGATGTGATCTCAAGCGGAATAATCTCATCTGGATTTGAAACCCTGCATTTTTCTTTAGTGATGTAGGTCATAATAGAATCCTTCGATGGCCAAATAGCCAATGTTGTTACTTTTATCGTGGATATCTAGACCTTGGTTAGCTTGATACGAATTGAAAGGAAATTAAAAATGGCAAGAGAAGGAAGTGTTCTAGTTGGAAAATTCAAAAGCAGGAGATTTGACATCAATAGATTATAGCATGTTTGACCTAACAAAACAATAAGCATTATTCTCATTATTTATTTGTCCAAACAATTTTTAATTCACGGACAGTTACCTAACTGAATTACCTCCCAGACAGATCCACGATAAAATAGAGAGATCTCAATGTCCGAGAGGGGGGGGGGGGGGGGTGTGAATAGATTAATAAAAAGAAGGTTTGAAATGAGGGTGGACAGTCTTTAGCTTTTCACGCATAAGATGATCTGATTAGTACACAATACAGGTTACTTTTGATGATTCCTGCAATGGAGAACAGGTCTAATTAATATGCAAATATTCCATCACTAAATTAACAAAAGAATGGTATAGAATACCTTGGTGACCTCCTGTAGTGAGTCCAAGTTCAGCGTTCCTTTCGATACGTTAGTTTTCTCATCTTTGTAGTATTCCAGTAAGAAAGATTTATCCGGTAGTTGCTTTAAGTGGAACCATCTCCTCTTGAAATTCTAAAAAATTTTAAAAAATGGTTTTATTTTCTTTGGTCAGTTTCATCCGAGAACATGGCTGTGCAGAACCTAGCTCTTTGATATGCAAACACTTACGACTACGTATCTCAGTATGTGTTAAACCAATGACTTATAAATCCATAAATTGCTTATTTTACATTAATATTACAGGAAAATCCAATTATTTATGATGATCTTAGTGGAATCTTCTTGTTCATGTTATCTATGCCTCATGGTACAAAACTCATGTTGACATTTAACTCAAATATTATAATTATCCTTAAACTGCTGACACTTATTGGAAAATCTTTTGTACTGTGAGATGAAAAATCCTTTACAGTATCAGAAATGTTGGCTAATAAAAAATTCATAAATTGTCTCAACTGATAACATCTTTTGACCAAAACAATGGTTCAAATATGATGTGATAGGCTCAGAAATGATTCTAGTGCAACTGCAGCTTATTGTCAAAACTTGTGACAACAAGGCCTAAGGTTATGATATTTGAGTGCAGACATATGATAGCCTATAACACCAACTTCGCTATCTCAACATAGGAGAAAGTAACCTTACAAGTAGTTGCAGTTGAACAATATAGTTTGTGCTTATTGAGCACTGCAGATACAATTATGGTTGCAGACAATGGTTAAGGGACTATTTTGGTTCTTTTGAGAAGAAAAGTTTTTTTTTTTTTTTAAACAAATAAAAATGTTCATTCAATAATGTGTTTTGTTATGTTTAGATTCCATTGCTGAAACAACATTTGAAAGGTTCAAATAATACTTGAGTTTTCTGAAAACAATTTTTGTTAAAATTTAAAAATGCAGATTTAAGCTAATGAATTCCATTACAACAGGATTTAAGTATCCACATAAAAATCAGAGATTTATCAAGATAATCACTACATGCTGCTAGAATTACTGTCTCAAATAAAAAAACTTGAAGAGATTCTGACCCTGGCACACTTTCATAAAATGGGCCATTTAGATGTTATCTTTTACAATATATTTTTGTTACAGTTAAGCACGGAAAAGGGAGACAAGCTGCATCAGCAGTTAGGCTTCCTTAAAGGGCAACTAGTTTACAGTGCAAGATAAACTCATCACCTGGCTGTATGTAATAGTAAAGACCCGCTAAAAATAACATTGGCAAAACAGTTGAACCTGCCAGAGAATGTAGATAACAATAAACACACGGGACAGACTTGAGCTGGTTGTATTCCAGAATTATGAAAACAATTTCTGGCTGGTTTTTTTCTAACCTAGTTCACTCTTAGCGATGTTCACCGCAAATTAAGACCACAGGAACGAGAATGACTGAACACAGCAGCTGTCATTCCATTCCAACATTTTAAAGATCGGACACACGACGTCCATTTGAAAATGTTTCATGTGTGATGTCATTTTGTTTATAAAATATATCACAGAAGGAGAGACCGTTTCGGTCGACGGTTTCGTCGTCGGTATGAGTTATTATAAGTGGCATGAAAGCTGCTATGCTAACCAAAGCCGATAGGAATTTATAAAAGTCGCTCCGATTACAAACAACACTGGGTATGCCAACAAAGTTTGACCTTTAAAAATGTCACCCTTAATGCATCCTCGCGGTTCCGTGCCACGACTTTCAGCGAGTGATATATATGAAAGGAGACCGAAGTTTGCATATCTGAGGGAAGATCAAATTTGATTAATGACTGAAGGTAGTTTGTTGGAGTAGCAGGTAAGGTGCAAGTGGGGGTGAAGTAAAATACAATCTCACAACTGGACTAAAAAAATTTTCCCAAAAATCCCAAAAGAAATGGGTTACATCAGGGGTTCCCTAACTGGGGTGCATGAATCCCCCAGGGGGTGCGTGAGTCCATCCCAGGGGGTTTGTGAGACATTTCTGAAAGTCAAAACTAGAGTACTTTTTTGTTAAACTAAAATCTGATATAACATATAATTTAGTAACGTACAAAAGTCGTACCTATCTACAAACTCTTTTCGCGTTCGATATGCAGATGTTGCCATAGTAGTACCGTACCGTGAATGTGATAAATAGCTGAATTTTGAAACAGACACAGGCCACATGACTTTAGTGAAGTTGGTGTACGCATGACAATACAATAATACACTATGAACTTGATCTTTACGAAGCATTAATATGCATATTATAGTAAAATAATGACTCAGATTGTGTCTCCAAAAGTTGGGGGTTCGTGGACAACTCTGACATCCACAGGGGGTTCTTTGGGGGATAAAGTTAGGGAAACCCTGGGTTATACGGTTTACATCGATTGATTGATTGATAACTATGCTCTCGTCACATCTGTGAATAGGATTGAAAAAGTGGATCATCTTACTGCTAGTAGTCTCCGTTCCGTGCTGTTTCCGAACGGTGTTTTGAGGAGGTACCCTCTCTTGAAGATGGATGGAGATAACATAGAGTCCTCTAACCGGTCATCCTCCGCCTCATCCACTTCGTACCTCTGTTCCGGGAGTTTGACCGTCCTCGAATAACTGCATTAAAAAAAAAAGGCAAAAGAGAAAATTGAGATGTATCATCAGTTCTGATTGTAACATGTCTTGTTTGGCCTACCAGGTCTCATGACAGGTTCGCAGTGCTGGAAACCTTTGATAACGTCGGAACCGTCCGACGCTTCAACGTCATCACAATACGCTATACGTGGAGGATAAATTGCATCAAAGTAAATGTTAGTGGTCTCTTCCTCGTTTTTTACCGTAGGAGAGCTTCAAGTACAATTTCTTAAGTGAATAATGGACATTGTGTTGTTTTATGTGGAAATCTCATTTATTGTACAGGTGGTTTGCCCATGCTCAGCTCAGACTCGACATCAAATCTTTTAGTCTAACAACTAAAAACCAACCAAAAAATATTGTTGTATGTACTGTTGTAAGTTCTACTGCACATTATAATCTTTCAAAATTTTGTACAAGTTATCAATAAACAGGTACACCAAATATCTGATAGATTTTTCTGTAATATTTAAATAAATTAATGTAGTCTGGTCTTCATGAACTAACTGTTACCTAGGTGCATGAATCAACTAGCACTGTCAATCAGAAACTGTTGGTGATTCCTAGTCATGTCTGTTGTATGAGGATGTCTAAGGTAACATTTTATACCGATATCAGACTATTTGACCATTGTTCTGACTAAGTTTGTGTATTTAAATTAAATTTTTTACCAATTTTGACCAATATGACCTAACTACGGTGGACCCACACATCATGCAGGAATTTAAAACAGTCCTATAATTTATTGGTTATCATGTTTACAAGCCAAAGCGTAAGATACACAAATGCGCAGGCACACACATACACGCACATGTACCACCATAATTTTAGCAAACTTGCATAGATTTCAAATTGCCTTTGGTCAAATCAAGCCAGTATATCAATGAGAGTGTACTAGTTTGTTATGTAGACACAAGTAAAAAATTTTTTTTTTTTAAATTCAATGTCTTTTTATACTTATTCCCTTTCGTTTTCCTTTCCTTGAATTCCACAAATGCAAAATAAACAAAGGGAAACTGATAGTCTTGATGTTATATCACAAGAAAGGAAACTTAAACTGAATAAGTATTTCCTGTTCACATATGCCTTACGAGCAATGAACCAATTATATCTTCTAAAGAGAGTTGAAGGTCTCTCTGTGTTGTTCTATCCAGGCTCACGACCGTCCTACATTGTTGTTTTACACATATATATACTATATAAAACAGTGACTTTTGCAACTAAATTGTGTTTATAATTTTTTACCAAATCATCATCTATTGAAATAATAATTAAGGTATTAAATTAAACTTGATTGGTTTAGAACAATATTGCTTCGCGGACTACGTCTAAAGCAAATGCAACAAAATTTCTCATAACTTACTCTACTCCTTACAACAGTTCCTATTACAAACAAGTCTTACAACTAACCCCCTCCCCATCTCCCACCCGTTCCTCCTGAACTAAAAAGATATTTTTTTAGCAGTTTTTTTTCGAAGTTTAATTCTTTTAGATGTCTTCGGAGAGGGGGAGGGGGGGGGGTCTGTTGAGATAATCTCTCATTTAAAAAAAAAGTTGATTCAGGCTTACTGCGTGGGGGGGGGGGGTCCACAGCTACTGCAGCCTTTCCTGTCTTCCACAAGGTGCTTAAAAGTTGAATTTCAATTTCCTTTCAATATTCAAAACTTGTTAATTTTGGTTCACACTGTTTAAATATTTGAAAGATTTTGGAGTTGCCTGTAACGAGCTAGGATTAAGTACCATCGAACATTTGTTGTTGTTCTTGCTGTTGTTGTTGTTTTTTCCTTTGCTATCTTTTTGGTCATTGAGGGATAAATTTGAAGGGTTGTTATGTTTTCTTGGAATAACAACATTTGATGGTAGCAGACATACTGTAGCATGAAGACCTTTCCTTTATATGAATTGCTTTCCGTTACTATGTAGGCAACACACTCCTTTGTAACCATGCCATGATATTTACTGAGAAATCGCGAACAAAATTGACATTTTGGAGGTGGTGGCCGTGTGCATACTTTTAACACCGGTTCCTTCCGTACAGTTTTTTAATCCATCCAATACTTAACAGGAAATAAACTTAAACCCTCAAAAGATACTATCTCTAGGGAGAACCAGAACAGGAAATCATTGGCTTAAAAGAGATTTTACTTTCACAGTGTTTCAACCAGGAAGGTGTTATTACACTGTACCATAATATTGCATTAGATCGATCGTAGTCTATATACGAGTCCAGAGTGGTTGCACATATGCAAAACACATAGCACTTCTATCATGTAAATCAGTGTAAACACTTTAATTGCTTTTAACTTTCCCATACATAAGGGTTAAGTGCAGTGCTGCTATAACATTTTAAGGCCAAATCTACTAGATAATAGAGAATACTTCAAAAGCTTCAGGTTATGCATCTATTGAACAATTTTTGGCTATATCTACTTTCTCTCTTTTAAATCTTTTCTGATCAAATTTTTTTTATTTTTATTATCAAAATAGAACATAGGTTTTGTCTAGACATTTATTTAGTTCCCATGGTCATGTGGGTACATATTAATGGCAGCTTTGTAATAACTCTTAGTCCTACTTTGTACAGCTTATTCTGCCACAGCTTATCATATCTATTTCTCTGATTATGTCCTCTTAGTCTTGCTAATGTTGTTTTATAGCGTGGGACTACAGCATCGCACATGGGAATGGGTAGCTCTTTCTCCTATATAACATTTTATAAAGGTGAAATAGCCCAGAGTAAATGGTTACCCTCAGCATCTTTTTCTATACCATACTACTACTGGTTTAGAGGTTTAGAGGTTAATTAACCATGCATACACCCTCCCCCCTTTAAACAATCCTTTCCCTACTTTTTCTTATCCCCTATCCCAAACCCTTTACACTTCCTTATTTCTCGCTCTTCCCACAGTGAATTCTAAAAATTCATACAGTAGAAGAGCATTCATACCAGGGGATGTAATTAAAACCATCCTATTCCCTAAATCTTTCGTCTACCCCAACTTTGAAGCCCACCTCATTCATCCCTTCTCCAAATCCCCAAACTCCAAATATTGCATTTCCACTTCCATTTAGTCCCTTTAATCCATGAATTTGCATAATCCCTCTGTCCCTCCCCCTCCCCCCCTCCCTTCTTTTTATAACCCCCTATCACTATCAGAAGATCCTTACCAGGGTAGTTGGTGGAAATCTCTGGAATATTCTTCATACTTATTATTAATAACCTTCCATTCAGAGTTGTAGTGGTTGATACACTGTAAGAAAAAAAGAAAAGAGAGTGACCAGTTTGGAATGATTATCAGTAGCTAGACAATCAGATAGTGAGAACACATACATAAATATGATGGTACTCTGATAAAAAGATAGATAATTCTTTCAACACAAACAAACCTATCGAAGAAGCTTCTACATTTACAATGGCTATCTTCTTGATGGTCAAATGTCATTAAAAAAAAATAAATACAAAATACAACATCACTAATCGCATGAATCTTACTTAGATAATGATGTACTCCTAAGTGAACATGACAAGAGTCCCCTATTAAACATTGTCATCTCACCCAAAAATTGACTCTAGTTTTATCACTGATTTAGACAGTATTTACATCTTACTGATATTGTTCTTTCTCGTTTAATTTCCTTGCAATTTAAGCAACTTTCTTCTAGCAGGCTTAAAACCTGGGTCAAAGCAGTTGCCTTTTGAGAATTCCTTATAAACTTCTTTAAGAAATTTATGTAATAGTACACGGACATAACAAAATGAGCAAAAAATTGCAGATATTCTTTTTCCATTTTATTTTCTCAAAATACAATATTCATCTGAAATGAAGGACCTTTTATTTTGTTATAAAGCTGTTGATTATTAAGAATGTAGGAACAAAATTTCAGAACAATTCCAAGTCAGTAAAAACATGGATATTCATGGATTTGTACTTGGGCTATCTTGGAATTCTATGATAGATAACTGTTCTCATTAGGGTTTCCCCCAGGGATTTCTCTTGCGAGAGGCGGTATTACTGTGTGCAAATCAGATCTCAAATCAGACGCCTTAATCACTCGGCCACCGAACCGAGACATTAATTAAGGCTATTCCTATTATTTATTTGTGTATTTGAACGCTCTTTGAAATTGAAACACTACATGTTTGTTAATTCTTTTTTGCATGACAAACAATGACTGGTGGATTGGCTCTAGACAAGAAGTACTAGATATTTTGGTGCAATTGTGAATATTTACATGTGAAAGCAGTTTCTCAGTATGTGGCTATATGATTATGAAAACTTGAATTTTTGTGTTACTTGATTCCTTGCAAAACAGCCAAAGGAATCTGTGTCAGATGCTTGGATGAACTTCATAACTGGATCCTCCATTCAGTTTTTGTTTTTTGACACAGCTTTACAATCATACAATACAGTTACTGTGTAAGTTACTGTGTGCAAACAAGTGCAAAATGGTAGTTCGGCGGGATTCGAACCCACGAATGCATTGCATATCATATCTCAAGTCAGACGCCATAGACCACTCGGCCACCGAACCGGATATTTATAAGTAGGGCTAATTCTTGGTATTTATTTGTGTTTTTGAATGCTCTTTGAAATTGCAACACTAACTGTTTGTTCATTCTTTTCTGCATGACAAACAATGACTGGTGGATTGGCTCTAGACAAGAAGTACTAGATATTTTGGTGCAATTGTGAATATTTACATGTGAAAGCAGTTTCTCAGTTTGTGGCTATATGATTATGAAAACTTGAATTTTTGTGTTACTTGATTCCTTGCAAAACAGCCAAAGGAATCTGTGTCAGATGCTTGGATGAACTTCATAACTGGATCCTCCATTCAGTTTTTTGTTGTTGTTGACATAGCTTTACAATCATACAATACACTTACTGTGTAAGTTACTGTGTGCAAACAAGTGCAAGAAGGTAGTTCGGGCGGGATTAACCTACGCATGCAATTGCATATCAGATCTCATTCAGACGCCTTAGACCACTTGGCCACCGAACCGGATATTATAAGTAGGGCTAATTCTTGGTATTTATTTGTGTTTTTAAATGCTCTTTGAAATTGCAACACTAACTGTTTGTTCATTCTTTTCTGCATGACAAACAATGACTGGTGGATTGGCTCTAGAGAAGAGGTACCATTGTGAAAGCTGTTTCTCAGTGTGTGGCTATATCAGGGTGTGATCATACCTGGGGGGGAGGGGGTGGGGAGAATCTGGGGCCATGGTCACCCAGGAAATTTTGTTAAACATCCTAATGTCAATCATCCTAACAATAAATTAGAATAAAAATGCTATTTTAAATAGGCAGAAAACATTTATTGGTTGCTATAATTTAGTTGTTCACAGCCAATTTTTTCATGTCAGATGATGGCATGGGTTCAAAAAGTTGGAATATCGCAATCATTGCATTGTTTATTCCTACTCTGAAACAGTGAGGCGGCAGCGATGTTGGTAGTTTTTTCGCAAGGTGGTAGCGGGAAAAAAAACAGAGGCCGAAACCTCACATAATGAATACTGGGGGCAACCTTGCTTATGATTAGAGCCTAGTAGTCATAGCTGTACTCATTACCAATGAAAATTCCACTTTTGATTCCTGCTGTCAAGATTTAAATTTCAAGTCTACCACCCCCCCCCTCCACAGAGCAGCATATAATATTATCATCAACCCCCCCCCCCCCCAATCATCTTCTCTGATCTAATCTTTATTTCCATCTTTGCTACTCCCATTTCCACATGATACGTCTAGTTACTGCAGTTTAAAGTTCTCGTCAGACTGGCTTCGTGTTATGTGTGGAAGCTCCATGCACATTACATTAACGGAAGGATCCAACACAAAGGTGGCCTGGGTGTGATAACAGGTTTACAATTAATCCCTTCCTCCCCAGATGCCTCTAGGGTTCATTACTAATCAGGAATATGTTGCAAACAGCTAGCGAAAGACAGAGTATATCAATTATCTCTTTTTTGCTTTAGCCTCGTTACAACCGAGCCGCTCAACATCCTTGCGTGAAGATTCTCGTTTCGATCAAACCTTTCCGAGTAGAGTTCTCAAACGGTTGTCGACCATTCTCTGAGGGATTTGGGCGCTAGTTTTGACGGGGGGGGGGGGCATTAATCATCTACTTCAGTAAAGCGCAGAAGAGGGTTAAGACTGTACTTTGTCAGAATGAGGGTCGTAAACTGTAACAGCATGTGTCCAGAAACCTCTTGGTCACAACAGATGTTAGAGTTATAGTAGCCGATGCAGATGGACTCATAGGAAATTTGATTACAATTGTGTCTGTCAATAACATAAAACAATGTTATGATTCTCCATCCTAGCTAGTATACATCGATACACTGAATAAGTTTCCCTCACATATATGCATGGACACTGTTAACATAAATTTGAATAGTTTGTGGAAATATTTTGTCAAAAACATCAGCAGGTAACAGTTTCAACGATTTTCAAGTTATACAGTAGACGCTTTTACACGTTTTACTACTTGTTGGAGAGGTACTTTTGTACTTTTTGTACCATGATAAACATTGCTATAAATTTCCAACAACAACAACTACAGACACTTGGAAATATTCAAGTTCCTTACTTTAGGTAAGTAAGTTTGTTCTCAAACAAATGTCTGACGCATATATTAAAATGCTTTAAAGCAGTATTTACTACAAAGCCAAATGATTCTGCATTTCAAACACAGAAAATAAACAATTTCCACAAGGAGTTTCTTTACAATGAGATTACAGCATACAAAATCCTAAAGATATTAAAAATGCTGGTTTTTTTAGTACAAGCCCCGACCAAACTTTCATGTATTTCCCCGGCCCTAACTTACCTCTTTAACCAAGAGATACTCTGCTTCTTTGAGGGCCCCCTCCGGCACTGTCGTTCGCACTGTTCGGAGTTGTCTAGGTATCGTTGAAGCCTACAGAAATGAGAAAAGACAAAAAAAGTTGGTTCTCATATTTGTGCTTTACCAAAAAAAAATTCTGAACATGAGTAACATTTTTGAGTAACAAATATTGCTATAAACAGAAAAAGTCCAATTTGACTTCTATGTCACAAATTGTGAAAGAACATAAATGAAATTATTGAAGTCAAACATAGCCTCATGATGATTGACCCACCATAAGTAATACATACACATTGAACAGTTTGTATAAAAGTTCATGAATATATTCACACCTTTGAACCACATTTGTCACATTGCCACAAAATATTGGCTGACAGCAAGAAAGGTAAAAGGGGGGGGGGGTTGCACAGGGAGAGGGTAGGAAAGGACATAGATGGGCGCATTGGACAACCTGTTGTTTGATGGAGGGAAAACATTAAACTAAGAACATAACCCCCATCGGTTTACAAAATTTGTACATTTTATTGAAGATTCATAGAACCATTCATGTGGATAGGTTGGACGATGCATACAAACTGTTTATGCAGAGGAGGGATGAATTAAAAAGTAACATGAGATGGGTGATATTCCTTAGTTTCATCCCCCCCCCTCCCCATTTATTTACCTTTTAATTCATCATGCAAAAAAATCATGATTGACTTTCCCAATAACCGAGTGACCTTGTTATGTTTTGTTTTTGTTTTTGTACCATCTCAAAACATTTGTCAATCTCAACCGCCCTTTGCCAAGCGGGCGGCGGCTTTATCAAAGTAATAAAAATATGAACAGTCGCAAACCAGTTGTTGTGTTCTGAAAATCAACAGAATTGACAGTTACACCGAAATTCATACATGAGCAGCTCACTTTAATATTGATACATCAAGTTTATTGCTGTGTAACTTGCATATTATTCTTGTTGCCGTGGTAAACCAACCGAGAAGGAGTTAAATAATTATGTCAGCGCTGAGTCACAGTCTGTTTTTGACATCTTAGACAGAGCTCTGAATCAACCTCTCGTAATTTTATCACCGCGACGATGACACACTCTCCCAATGTCCTTTAATCAACATGTGATAGATTTTCAGCCATAAATTCAATTGCAAGCTGACTTTCACAAAAATGCATTAACTTTTTGTAAAATGATATATGGTCAACACTTGTCCCAAATACTTGACCCAAGTCAAAAGACTTTTGTTAAAATACCGCGTTATATCGTTGGGAAAACACTTTTGGAGGATTTAAAATCGAGAGAGTGATCTCTAGATGGAGAGTATTGACATGCTTCGTTACGGCCGCATTAATCGTCGACTAAGTTTCCAAGCCCAGTAGACTGCTGGCATACTGCACTAAAAACTAATTTCTGTTTTGTTTTATTTCAAAAAAGCTTAATGACACTTAATTATGAATTTGTTCCAAGTGCTCTGACCGATAAGGGGACTTTTTCATTAAGTGCACCTAGAGTCGGTAACTTCTCCGCTTTGCTTCGTTTATATTAGTTTATGATCGATGCTCTCATCGGAGAGAGTTTGACTTACGAATAAAACCAGCTCGCAAATATTGAGAGCGGAAGTTAATTATACAGAACAGGCATCGTCTATTTATAATGGATTGTTTGGCACTGTTTATGTCATGTGTAAACCACACAGGGAGGATACTGTAAAACAGTACAGTCAGGCGTGCTGTTACTGTATTGGTAGGGTAGGAATGGACAAAGACTTTACAGAGAGTATGGTGGACGATTGGCTAAGGCGTCTGACTCGTGATCCAAGGATTGCTGGTTCGACTCCTGCCTAGTTCACTACGTTGTGTCCTTGGGCAAGATGCTTTATCTCAATTGCCTCTCTCCACCCAGGGGTTAAATGGGTACCTGTGAGGTAACTTGTCATTGGGCACAGTTGGGCGGGGGGGGGGGAATGCCACCTGGCATTAGAGGCAATGAAACCGAGCATCTGGAAGGTCATGGGTACAATCCCTGACCTGCCAAAGGATGGATTTTCACATACTGTAGTATGGAAGAAATGCATGGTTTTTCCCATCTGACATGGTTTTCGAAATTGTTATAAAATCCAAAATGCGCTAAAAACTGTCAAACTTGAACAGACGGACTGACGAACGTGAAGTGTAAGTTATAGCACAGTGCTAATCTTAATGTCAACGAGACCGAAGGTTCTAAGCTAATTTGCAATGCGTAGCCTTTAGTGTCTTAATCATCTCAGTTCTATTTAGAACTTATCTGAGTCATACATCCAACATGATCTGTGTCAATCATAATAACATCCATATCTGAACTGCTGATATAATAGTGTTATTGCTGCCTTCGTCTCCTTTTTTCTTTTCTTTTTATCATTATGTAACATTTTTGAAAACTTCAGATTGATTTCACATCACAAGGGAAATGAATGGAAAATTCCTCTTCCTGGATTATAGTTTTGTCTAGGACTGTATTTGAATGCTTTCTTCTTTTCTCTTTTTCATTTAAATCAGAGCATAGAAAGAAGAACGAACAACCAGGAAATACACTTTACTAAGTGAACTGCAAATGACCTTTAACCTCCACCAAAAACAATAGGCTTCTTGTACTCAATGTGGTACCAAATATGAAATTGGTCCGACCTTCCCTTCTTGAGATATCCTGTTTACAAGCTGGGCGTCACAAATGCACTCACACACACATACATACACATCATGAATGCAAAGGTTACGATTATCATCGAAACCAAAAATGGGGCTCAAAAGGAAAAAATAAAATGACAAACAGATTTAACAATTTATAACAATGATTTTTTTATTTAATCCTTGCGCTAAAGTAAAGAGGGGAATTTCTAAATCTCTGCAATGCATCCCTTGCATCTCTTTTGTCTATGGATTGAGACTAATTAATATTTTAGATAGAAAAACTGTGATATACGTCGTGTTCGGGCTTTCCAGTTATGTGGAACGTCCTCCCTCACCTTTGACCGCTTTGCCAAAGAACCTTGAAGAACTTTTTGTTTCATTAGTTTTAGACACCTGGAACAATGATACATTGTGAAAACAGATTTTGAAATATGTTCAATTTGTACGTAGCTTCCCATGTGCATTTATACTAATGTTCCGTTAAGGTTACTACCTCATTAATTCCTCGTTTACCGGGTAGTTTGCCCTCAACTCCCTAACTTGTAACCCTACTGTGACATGAAAAAATACCCCTTTGTGAAGACTAAATTGAAATGTTGTTTTAAAATTTATTAGTACTTAGTAGTTTCTCCTTTGCATTCCTATTGTTCTGTTAATATCTATAGTTGAAAGAGAAATGTTCAAACTTTTCTCCCTGTTACCAGTAGTTTGCCCTCCAGTCTCTCACTAACCCCCACATACCCTCCGACCTCCCTTTTGGTTGAGAAAAATATCGTTTTCATTGATTTTTAACTTGATAATGACAGACATTTCATGTCTGCTAATATTATAACAGATCAAAAAAAGAAAAAGAAAAAAAAATGGGGGGGAAAAAAATAAGACCAAAATTTGGAATCAATAATACAGTATGTGACAGCTGCTTTGATATTTAATTGTGATAATTCACACTACCAGACAGAAATGTCTCTTTCAAGGCTTCATATTTTCATATTTTTCAGTTTCATATTGTTTTTACTATTTTGTATGCAACTGAGAAAGTTCTTAAGGGGGCTGAATTTTACCGTTATAAAAGTCACATTGTATTAATGTCATACTTTCGTGTACTTCACAGTAACACTTTCCTATCAATTTGCAAGAAAGATGTCCCGGACAAATTTGCGGAAGGCATCACAATAGGTTCATAGTGCTCATATAAATTAAATGCCTTAGTAGTAAGTAGTAAGTTGAGTCTCGTCTATCCGACATGCTCAGTGATTAACCTCCGCCACGTATCACGATCTTGCGCAAGGTTTATTGCTTCTTCGAAATTGTTAATATTAATGTCCTTGAATTGCGATTTTATTTTTCCAAGTAATGTAGTCACGGGCCTTCCAACTGGTTTAGCAGTATGTCTCAGTGCTTCTCTTAAAGCAACCTTTGCTGGAGCGTCCTCTTGAAGTCTTGCTACATGACCGAAAAATCTCAATCTTCTATGTGCGACTATCAATGACCAAGGTGTTTGGTTGGTTTCGTTGTAGAGCTCATCATTTGATAACCAATTATTATTGGTCCATCTAATATTGAGAATATTTCGAAGTAGTCTACTTTGAAAAGTGTCAATTTTGCGATCAAGATCCTTCGTTGTGCCCCACAGTTCGCAATTGTACAAAAAAATACTCTTAATTAAATGCTTTTTGAACATTATTTGATAACAACCTTTGCCATTAAAATAAATTTACCTATCCTCTCATAAGCTGTGACAGTATTAGAACACCTTCACTGACAAAGCTGTAAGTTCACTTTTAATGCCAAGGCAATCAAGTTTAATACACTGCTGTCACATTTTTTTTAGATTTTTTTTATTTACTTATTCTTTAACAGATATTTAGCATTCCAATTAGCACATGGGTCAAGTTTCAATTTTTTCCTTTGCCTCTAGCACTGTTGTTTATCAGACCAGGTGCGGTCTGCTCACAGCCTGCATATCTAGAGATCTGACATTGATTAAATACAGTTTCGTCTGTTTCCATTTTACTCACACACTCGTAAAGTGCATCTTGACCTTTCTCTGCCTCTCCCACCCAACGCATCCTTCCTCTTCTCCCCGTTGCCCAAAGAAATGATGCATTTTCTCGGTTACCGAGAAACTCGTACGGGAAAGAGGCAATTTTGTCATCATATAGTGTTAATATGAATGCAATATACAGCACACCAAGCATGGTAGCATGGTAATGTTCCTGCACTGCACATTACGCTTAAATATTTTGCTCTTCCGGTACGAGGTTCTCTTTCGTCTCCTATGACGTCGAACCATTCTTTTCGTAATGAATACCAATCTTTGGCAGAGAGCTACAATTTCAAGAGACTTGCTGGTCTAGAAAATACTTCTAGCAAAATCTTCACTTTGACGTCAGTATAGTTAATGAAAACGACAAGGAGGAAAGATAAGACTGTATAGAAGGGTGTATACATGTGTTATGACGTGTGACGATAACAAACTCAAACTTGACTGTGTAATTAGATAGGACGGAAAAAACCTCGGTGTAGTTGTAATTGAAAATCAATTGCAAAAGTTGTGTGGCAGTTTCTCATATGGTTAGATCATGGGATTTATATCGATGCTTTCAATATTTTATCAGAAGTTAAAGTGAAAATAAATTACTTGCAAAGAGAATTTTAAATAAATGTAGAGTAGATCGGCTGATTCGGGAGGTTCAGCGATTTTTCTACCAGTTGCAGTTTTTAGTCTTGGTCACAGAATGTTGATAGAATGTGCCGTCTCCAAAATGGCAGATTCCAAAACATGCTACATCTTAGCTATTTTGTTGCATCTGTCCATGTTGAAGGGCTAACAATAATACATCGGTTGCATCATGAGCCACTCGATACTGAAAGCCCATCTTTTTTCTATATTTCACTGACAAGAATGCTAAACAATGTCCATAATTGCAGTGAGCAATTTTCCGCTCCAATTCTCTGTGTTGACGACGGCTACATATAATATGTTCTATTTAGATACGTTATGAAAGGAAAAGTTTGCAAGACTCTCGTAGACGGTAAAATTTGCGACATTTATAACTGAAAGCAGATCAGCTACAGTTTCCAATAAATGGATATTTATTTAAAGATTTCAAGAAGGAAGAGATAATTTCCTTGTCACTTGTAAGTCTGGCCTTGAAAAAACACATGTTTGAAAACTCCCTTAATTTACTGTACTTGTCATGTGTTTATGCAGTGTAACACGTACATAATAAGTATTTAACCTAGTTAACTGTGGAAGTATGTATGTACACAGAGGGCTTGACAAAAAAAAAATACTGGATCAAAATTCTCATATGGCAGATGAGAAAACACAGTATAAATCTCTCGGGTAAACATTGCAGTTGGTACTGTTTTGTACATGAGTGAAATGTATTAGGTAACACCAATATGAAATATGTGACCAGGCCTTTACTTTAGGCTGTAGGTCATAATTGGCTGATCCTCGCTAAAGTTGGTTTCCTTGAAAGTCCATGCAATACTGAGTTAATGATAATACCTGCAAATTCAACATACTGTATATATATATATATATGTGCATCCCTTACCCAACATGCATTCATTTCAACCAAACAGGCTGTTTTAGACTTTCAGGATTCTTTGACTAATTAATACTGCAGTGCAGTGTGATGCCAATGACTGATTTGATTTTCATCCATTATTCTACATCCTGCCTCGGGTTCTAATAAATTTATCATAAAATCTTAGCTTAAGGGGATTTTTTACAGGCATGATCTGGTTCTAATAAATACTGCAAACTTTCATCATCCCAAAACTTGATGAGGGACAAAACCAAGAAGAAGGGAAACTAATTGAGGGAAACAGAAGATGGTCTACCATTTTATCTTAGAAGAGAAAAGAAATCGACTCATCGCTGTTCTGAGTCAAGGTTTAGGTTAACTCATCGTAGGTTGACGTGTGAGAGCTATGCATAATATCGCATCTTCCGCTACATCACACCCGGAGTTCCACATACATTTTATGTTCCCAATGCAATTGGAGTTAATTTGTATGTATGTATTTTAGATCCTCCTGCAAGCAGGAACTCGCGAAGAAGCCATCATTGGCATATCAAAGCCGCAAGCTGACTGAAGTCAGTCTCTTAGATTCATATGTAACGTCCATGACTATGAATTGTCAACAACTCTGTAACTGGACGACATACATTAATCTTGGAGTGACTCAAACTCGGGACCTTATGATTGAAAGGCAACGGCATTAACCACTCAGCTAACACTGATAAATTAACACTCCTAAAATTAACACTTACTTTATTTTAATTTTTTTTTAAAATTATTTAAAAAAATTAAAATTAACTCCTAAAATTAACACATGAATTAACACTCCTAAAATAACCCTCCTTAAATTGATTGTACAACCCATTCTTCACTCATTACTATGATGTATGCCACAAAGTAGCAACATGTTTGAGTTGGTTCCCACAGACCATGTGACTGTACTGTCATCCTATACAAACATGCCTTTCTTGGAATTTTTTAGACTTTTTTTTTTGTTTTCCTTCTCAGATTCTATAGTGCTACATAGTAGCATCCAAATGTGTAGTCTATCATTGACTATTTCATTATGGTGAAATTGCTATGCTCTTGTCCATTGACCATACATGTGTTGATCCCAGAATCCATGTTCGATCCACAGCCTATGTTACTCCAATAATGACATGCTAATGTGCCTATCATAGATGATGTTGTTAAAAAGACATTTTCATGCTTCATGCAATTACCATGTGTTCATACTAGAATCCATGTTCTATCCATGACTGTTTTTGTTTTTTGATGATTTCATCCACGCTATGGACTGTACGAAAACTTCTAAACCAGATGGAATTTGAGTGACACTACAACGTATGTAGGACAAAAATGACTTTGTAAGAGCAGGCCTTCTTTCATACATGAGCATGATAACTTTTAATTCTATGACCCAAAATGTATCTTTCCGGACGGACGTAATCCCTTTGATCTGTTTGTAGTATTGTCATGGCCCATCTACTCCCAATGCATGCTGCTCACGATATCAATCATCAGCATAAATTTTCTAGCTCAGAAATACACCAATTTTACCTTTACAAAGGTTTCCTTTTGTCTTTAGTTAATTATCGTCATTACTAATGAACTGACAGATTTAAATTAAGACACATAGCGTGAGGTACATGTGATGACTCTTTTTTTTGTTTTTTGAGATGCTTTCACCTGGTATATAAGCTGAGTCATTTTTAGACACGTGACCAAAACAGCATAGTATTTTCACCTAATCGCAACAATAGCCTTCTTTTCTATCCAAACAATTTTAATGAACCAGCCTCTGGCTGCCCACTGGCTACAATCCTCTCAATTTTATCGTTCATCCTCCAAGAAAGTCTGTACACCTCCAAGAGACTCCTGCCTCAAATTCGCTCTCTCGTATGATCCTGAGCGATGACTCATGTTCCATTTTCATTATTATGCCAAATTTCTTCCGGGACACAGCCAGTCTAATTTCCATTAAATGCAAACTCTCCACCGTGTTCCTTACGACGTGTACCGCACACGAAAGAAACAGAAGACTACGAGGCGAGCTGCACGATTCACAGCGTTCATTAAAGCTAAGACATAATGTCTCCAAGGCAACACGTTTTTGTACGAGTTCAGGGACTCGACTGCGATAATGTTCCATGCACCCTGCTGTATCCGCCCAGTAATTGATAGGGTAAAGGCCTTGTTTGTGTGCATGCTCTCCCAGAGAAGAATTGTAAAGGTAGAAGAGGAAACTTTCGACGTTCATCTCTGTTGAAAACGTGATATATTCTTCTACTTAGCTATCAGCGAAAAGATGAAAGACAAACCCCATTTTGATTCGACTTACAAGGAGTTGATTGACTTTCCAAGCAAGTAGACTAATCTCTCAACCAGAGCATCAATTTTGAAAAGGCCAACAACTCTTTCTCTGATATTGAACAGAGATAGAGGGATGGTAGAGGGTGTGGTTTGTGAAGGGTGGTGGAAGGTGGAGGGGGGGGGGGAGTCAAAGGGGTACAGAGAAGTTCACACTGTACTTACCGAAACATCATCATGAGGAAACAACAGCATCAATCGCATGGGATCTGCATTTAGCTGCGTCTTCTTTGCTACGAGGTTATTCTCATAATCCACTGGCTCGATCAGTGCTAACTTCTCCTAAAAGAGATAGAAAAGAAAATGGAGGTTGGGATATTGCAGACTACAGAATTGTGGAAAGTTGTCATCAATTCGTCCATCAACCCACAAGACGGAAACCATGGTAATGAAGACAGCCAAGCATGGCAACAAAACTGGGCAAACAGTGAAGCCAATTGAGCAATGCATTTTGAAGAAGGGATTATTATTTATGTAGCCTATGGGGGTTCATCGCCCAATGTCAGTCACTCCACAGCCAGCGTTCAGGAAGACATAATGTACATGACTATTGATCAGTCTAACTTGAACAATAGTAGAATTGGTGTTACAATGAATTTCAACAGGCCAAGACACTTATTTTCTTGATTATAAATGTCTTTGTCAACAATGTTAGTAATGAACAAATCCAGCTTATAATGTGCTGATCCTTATCATGTATCAAATTATCCTTTCCTTTATCCTTTCCTTTATCCAATGTACTTAACCAGGAAATAACACTAGGAAGAACACTTTTGATTTGGCCTACTCCAAATTCAAGCTTTGTCAAGAAACTAGGTTATAAGCGACATGAACGCGACTTAAAAAACAGGAGAAACAAAAAGGAAATGCATTGTGTATAAAGGAGAAACACAATGAAGTGATTCTGTGACAGCAAGATGCCCTAAGATGCTAGACGGGTAGTTATGTTTCTTGATGCTTTAAACAGAGATGTCAGGTTTTGGAGTTTTGAATGCCTCCTGCACATACCCACACACACAGTACAGTCAGGGTTGCTATTATAAGGAGTGCTATTTGAGTTGCCAGTACCATGGCTACAATATGTACAACAACTGATACAGTAACACCTTGCTATATATATATAAATATATATATATATATATATATATATATATATATATATATATATATATATACTGTATATATATACAGTATATATATATATATATATATATATATATATATACACAGAATATATATATATACAGTATATATATATATACAGTATATATATATATATAAAAATATATATATATATATATAGTTAGTCATATTTTCCTCTAAACAATGAGTGGTTCCCTAGCAACCAACAGCATAAAGACAATAAGTTGTGTTTTTCATACAAAGCAAGCAGATACGAATGGAAGGTATCGCTCTCCAAGTTGAACGATAAACAAGTCAAGGATCTACTCTTGTACTGGTTACAAATATCTACGAGTGCTTGTCAATGATGCTCAATTCTTGCTGGTATGTTACTTTTAACACAGAGAGCTCTTTGCAGTGTTTCTTAGTAATTCTTACTTACACTGAATATTATAGTTGGAATGATAACACTAGGTGTTGCCACGGTATCTAACTTCTTGGCTGGTTCAGAACTCATACTGGACTGTTATTCTTAGCTCATGCTAAAAGAATAAACTTTTATTAAAGCACAAGCAGTTCCTTCTTCACAATTTTTCACAAATACTGGAGACCAAAAAAATCTGGCCTCCTCCTGATCCAACAAACAAATATAGAATCGGTGGCTGAAGCAAAGCAAAAACAGAACATCCGCAGTGGGTAAAACTTTACAAACATCTCACTCCTAACGACTCTGTAACCTTCCTTCCTAGGACTCACATCTCCACCATATAAAACATGTTTTATTAGTGTACACTCAACTAAATAATGCAGCACAACCAACCCACCCACATCGCATAAAAACAAAATTCACATTGAAGTTTTAATTTTCACAAGATCAATGAGGGAAGTATTATGCCCTTTTCGTTTTGTCTCTAATTCAACTTGCATTAAAAACAAAAGATTTGACTGTTGAAACAATGGTCGACAGCTAGATACTTTTAGTTTCCACACATTGACATTCCGACACAAGCAGTCATTTCACATGCAACACACAAAAAATGGTGGCCTGTTATAACTGAATTGGCTTCAATAAGAAACCTCAAGCTTCAGTGAGTAAGCTATATTACACCCAACCGTTTACTTAACAGTGTATAATACAGAGTGGGTAAAACAAAATCAGTACAAATTGAACCATTCAATGGGAACCACCTGTACTCTTTTACCAGAGTAAACTATTAAAAATGATGTATTGTTTTTAAAGGAACACTATACACGCTCCGCATTGTACTAAACACAGATAGGGTTTTTTAAGTCATGATTCATCATTTATATATCGCTATGGAGATATGATGGTACCATTTACATAAATTTATGTTCTTGTACTGTTGTCTAAACTGGTACAGAAAAATAGTAGGGAAGGACACTTCAAAAATAGCTCTAAATATTTGAACGGATGAAATTTAACGACCCACTGAATGTGTATTGCTTTAAGGTGACTAGAACCAGTCATCTGTGCTAGGCTATCAAATTACCAGTGCAACCTATCAATTAGGGACCATGACACTGGACTGTGCAACCAAGGTATACTAATAGTAATATGATGGAAATCTATTGTAGTTTTAAACAAGTTTAATAATTGGTAGGTATTAGGTCACTCACTGCTTTCCCCTAAATTTGTGGGTTCCATTGTCAGGGTTATAGAAATGAGATATATCACTCACCTCTGGCTATATTATAATATATATATTATAATATGGTTATAACATACCATATATTAATGGGTATATATATAAGGCACTTTCAGCAAATTTAAAAAAATAAAATTTAAAAAAAAGATTAATTCCTTAATTCCAAATAAACCTGAATATTATGATGATATGAAACCTAAACTGCTGGTAGAAGTGGACATCTGACATGGAGGATGTTTTTGTTTAAAGGATGCAATGGAAGAGATAGAAAGAAAATGATCCGGGGAGAGGGAGGGGATTGTCGATGGTGGGATAGCGTGTTGATGGTGGGGGAAACAGAATAACACAGTGCAGTTCTATAATTCTATTCCTGGGTATCTGGTTAATTGCCAAAAATATTGCCAGAGTCAGCAAAACATCAATTCTGTGTTCCAGTCCATGCCAATATCCTTTTGCTATGCCCTCCACACATCTCCCCAAACAACCATCCATCCACTCTCCCCCTCCTCACACACTCCCCTTCCCGGGGCTATGTCAATGTTCCCAGGGTCCAATGTTCCCAGGGCTCGATGTTCCCAGGGTCCAATGTTCCCAGGGTTCGATGTTTCCAGGGTTCGATGTTCCCAGGGTTCGATGTTCCCAGGGTCCATTGTTCCCAAGGTTCTTTGTTCCCAGGGTCCAATGTTCCCAGGGTCCGATGTTCCCAGGGTTCGATGTTCCCAGGGTTCGATGTTCCTAGGGTTTGATGTCCCTTTTTTTTTTCAAAAATCACCCGAAGGGACGTTGTTCAGTAAGAGCCGCACAGAAGTGTTGACCTGAGAGTCCAGAGTTCCACGAGGCCGAGAATTAAGAGGGTCCGCTTTGGTGCTGCCCAACCGTGCTCGGGGACAGGCTCAGACCCTGGGAACATCGAACCATGGGAACATCGAACCCTGGGAACATCGGACCCTGGGAACATTGGACCCTGGGAACATAGAACCCTGGGAACATAGAACCCTGGGAACATCGAACCTTGGGAACATCGAACCCTGGGAACATCGATATTTCTGGGAACATCGAACCCTGGGAACAACGAACCTTGGGAACATCGAACCCTGGGAACAACGAACCTCGTATTCATCGTCAGCCATTGAAATAACACGAAAACGGGGAATATCGAACCCTGGGAACATTGAACCCCGGTAACATCGGGTAGACCCCCCCTTCCCCTTGCCATTAGCCATCATAAAAGTTCCAAGAGAAAAGTCCAAGTATTGAACCAAGGAAGGACTCTTGCTCAATTATCAATATCATTAATAATAACAACGCAAACGAATATAGTAGAAAACCAATCAAATCAATTGTACTGAACTCTTTAAGTTAGATTCAAATTATTCCAGGTTATAACAGTCGGAATCAGTTAGCCATTCAAACTTAAAAGTTTTCTTCTGAAAGTAAAAGGCTATCTAGTATTTTGTATGTTACTTTTTTTCCCAGGGTTCAACTTTGATTGTAGCAACAAGCAGAGGAAATATTTCATCAAAACAAATGCAATGAAAGGAAGAGAGAAATTCCATAAATCACAAAATGATTTGTAAATATTTACAAATCCCATCATGCCTTTCCTTTCACTCATTTAATTTTACTTAAAGGAACATTCTCACGTCATAATATCACTGGCAACAATTGTATTTATACTTTGCAAGAAAAACAGTATCTTCAGTTTTTTAGAGGTTAATAACTTCTGCTGCTACTGCTGCTATGTTATCAATCTAAGCCTTGCTTACACTTGAGAACAAGTCTGGCTTTAAACTCTCCCCCTCCTCCCCAATGCTCTGGGTCTCCCGCCCCAATGCTCTGGGTCCCCCAAATGCTCTGGGTCCCCCAATGCTCTGGGTCCCCCCAATGCTCTGGGTGCCCCCAATGCTCTGGGTCTATTTTGTAGTGTAACCATGGATCAGGCGTTGCGATTGGGCCCTGTGTTACACTTGGATTAAATTTGTAATGCAAAGGCAGCTTGAGGGTTAACCTGGGCTCAGCGTTGACCTTTTTAATTTCATTAGCACATAATTTGACACAAGATTTCGTTAGGAATTAAATAGCTGCAGTGTACTTTCACAAGGCTAATTGTTCTGGGGTTTTCCCCCTTCTGCTAGTAAACAAACAACCACAACTTCCCAGTCGGTGGTATAACTGGATCTTGCAGTTCTGGCATGCTGTCAGTGTTTACACTTAGCTAATGTGGTAAAATATTTCTTTTGGAATTTTGAACATCGCAATTCATTTGAACCCTTCTCTATGAAAAGTAATGACCATAGTTGTCATGATAACCACAAGATCATCTGCATTTTATAGCCAACAGTACCTCCTCCTAACTTTCATGCAATGCTTTAAATAATGTACATCTATTCGATAACAAACGCAATACACCATCATAGATGCAATACTTTGCTTTAAGATTCAAGCAGAGAGCTTGGTACCTTGATTTTGACTAAAGAGTATTTCAGGATTCGATATTACTAACAGACATTACCTACACAAGCAGGCTGTAAATGCAACTAATTCAACGATCATGCAGAATGCAGTTAATCATAGATGCAATAAATTCAAAATGACAAATCTAAATAAATATCCAAAGAATTTCAAAGGGGAAGGTTTTGAAGCAGTCCACTTTCAGTAATTATTAAAGCCGGATTTGCAGTGACATTTCAGGTTTGAAGTTGTCTATTAATAGTGGGAATCAATCTTAGTCTGTTTATTGACTGAATACTGTGACTTTTATCTGCTTCAAGATTCCTTCAATAATGGACGGTCGTCTGGTCCGCCTGTAGCTATAACCAATGTGAAGGTCAAAATTTAAAGCATTCTGGTTGCATTTCATTGCTAGAATTACATAATACGGTCCCATTACAAGCACCAGCTCGCTCTATGAACCGGAAATAATATAGTGTTCAAATTTTGTGTGTGGCAGTTATGCAGAATAAACTTTGTCTCTAAGTATGAAACACTATGGTTCTTGCATACAAAAAAAACCTTGCTATACACATATTTGAAATTGCATAGCATATTGACCATTTTACATTTACATTTTGAGATGTCGTATAATTGGATTGATTGCTCATTGGTAGAAGTCGTATTATGGACTCTACAAAGTATTACTCCAGTAAAAAGGGATTGCTTGGTAATTAGCTTCACCAGTTAATAAATCCTGCCCCAATCTAAAAATAAGCATAGTAGGCTATGCCCCATGAATACTTAGTAGGAAATGGTTTTTGTTTATAGGTCTAGGCTAATAGTTGATACTTGCTTGCAAAAAGAACTTTATAATCTACTGGTAACTGCATTTTATTCTCCTTCCTTTTTTTTTTCTTTTCTGGATTTACAGTAATATGCCATCTCTCATTTCTAATGTTTCATCCTATTAGCAGTGCCTGGACATGCTGCAAAGAAAACTAGCCGTTTTTAACATTTTGTGTTACTGCTTATAAATTACAGAATGCTAAGTTTCTCCAAGGGTCATATGGCCCTTTTTTCCTTCCATCTACAAAACAAAAACACAAAGATTGGGAAATTTTCAAGTTGTGCCATTGGAATAAACAGTTATAAACCAAAAATGTCAAATTCTTAGCTACTTCATTGCCACCTACCAACAGTTCTGCTACACAGTAAACACACACCTACTGATTCACAAGATACAATATTAACTTTGTACACAGCCAGCATTTTGTGGGCATTGATATTAATGATTGCCCACGTCTGCGTAAATTTCACGCATTTAGAGTATTCGCTATTCATGAATGCATTGTGACTAAAGTCATATATGCATTGAGAGTGTCATCCTCCATTAAGCCTAGAGTTAATTAATCACACAGAACTCAATTCTATGCATTCAGTTATCAAAGTGTTTTGGATAAATCAATACAAACCATCACTGGCTTCCCTCTCGTCCGCAAAGAATTGATAATTTACGGAGAGAATGGGTCACCGTGCAATATAATGTAAACACTCTTGTTACCTACGAATGCTGTCTTGGATTTTGTACTTTCACAAACTAATTAACTCATGGATAGGAATGACAAAATCATCTCTGTGCTAGGCAATTTCAACTGCACAAGGGGGGAAACATTGCTTGGTGTTTAAGATTCTCTACCAAATATTAGTAAGGTAAAAGTATAAAATCTCAAAGTTCTCAAAAATACTTTTCTCGGTATTTTATCGACAATCAATGACTCCCCATTTCCTCCCATCGCCAAAAACATTCACAACACCAGCTAATTCTCCTTGCAGTGTAAACCCTATCGTCCTTTTTTAATTACGTTTTATATACAACTTTCTGACAATTTTTCACCATTGGTAGTACTCTGCCATGAACAAAATCATTGGGTGTCTCGAAAGAATATTCAAAAAGTAACTTTTGCTCGAAATCTGACGGTGACTTTTAACCAAATATTTTAAAATCCTTCAACAAGAGGATTTCCTTCCTGATCTACTTGGTTTAAGGGCAAATCTAAAGTCACTCTCCTTCATGTCCTCACTGCCCACCGTTCACGACAATCACTGTCGGAAATCAGGTTGACCTGCCTTAAAGTTGCCTTCTGCGAAAATCTGCCACAATCTGATGGATTTCTTTGGTGGCTATTAAAGCAACAGTGATGTACTTGAGTCTACTACCATTACGACAGCAAAAACCAAAAATTAGACATAAAATCTTTCAATGTTCCAAACTGAAACAATTACTTTTAATTTAAGGATTATATACAAAGCCTTGTTCACATTCCAGAATACAAGGAGGATCTGTCCCAGCAAGGGCATTCAAGATCGTATTGTGAATGCCCGAGAACCCCGCACCAGACCTTGAAATTGTGATCTCGCTTTTGGGGAGGAACCTGACCAGGCTAGGGCGATCAAGATCGTATTGTGGACACCCAAGTATTCAGGATCAGACCCTGAAACCGTGACCTCCCTCTTGGAAAAGATCCTGACCCTACTCGGCGATCAAGATTACAGAGTGGATGTTCGGGGAATCAAGCCACCTTACGTGTGGACGTGTCTGGCTTCAGCTTTAAAAGTATCCTGAATCTCCTAGCGTTCTAAAATCTGAACTATATATACTTTAACTGAACTATATAACGCACTATATATACTGAACTATATACAGAACTATATACTATAACTGAACTATACTGAACTATATACTGAACTATATATATACTGAACTATATACTGAACTATATATACTTATAATACTACAGTAGGTGGTTTGTGATGTCACCAACACAGATGTTTTTCAAAGAGAAAAAACTCAATTTTCATATCGTAATGTTGTAATCGATTTGACCTTGAAATGTGACACATTTGGAATGTTTGCGTGGTTGTCAATGTTCTGTACATTTAGAATTTCATCAATGTACAATTTGTATTGTAAGAAGAATATTAATTCACTCAGCAGATCAATGATTTGTACATCATGAAGAAAAAACCTAAACCTAATTGATACTGTACTGATTTAGCTTGTTTGCTATCTTGACAAGAAAACCAAATTTCACAAAATTTTAAAGATTTGTATCCCCATGATGCAAAACGCATTTAGGATGTGGTTTTTTACCTAACCATGCGGTACACATTTCCAGTAATTTTGTAAAACAGTGAACTTTAGCCATTTGGACTATCCCTTTAAGTAGCCTATCCCATATATGTCAGCAAAGAAAACCCAAGATTTCAGCACACTGGACAAATCTAAAACTTTGATCTCAAAATTCAAACCAAATGTGTCAGGACTGTTATGTGATGAAAAAATACAATTTACTGATAGGAATATCCACTTACATCCCTGGATAAATCACTCATGTCAAGGGTCAATTCTTAAGTTTTCTAAAATCATATCAATATTGATAGGATGGAAGAATAAATATCTTAAGAGATGCCAAACTAACTTTTTTTTGCTTTGTCTTTTGTTTTAGTCTTAAAATCTTGAAGGGTTTGGTTGATTTAACTACTCAGGAAGTCTTTATCTGACCTTTGACCTGGCATAGTGACTCCAAGGAAATAAAAAGATCTCATGCTATGTTCTCCAAGGGTTTACAAGAATGATGATTTAAAGCAGCATTTTGCGTCCTCGACTATGGTATTTCTCAACCTCACTGACTCCACTATGCCATAACGACATACATAACTAGCTTATCTATTTATATTTTACATTTTACATTTTACATTTACATTTTACATTTTACAAATGGTGGCATAAAATTCGAAAAAATTGCAACTTTCAACTGTTTTGTTCTCCAAGATATTTTCCGTTGGGAACCCAATAAACCTCGCCCATAATATGAATATTTAAACACTACGAACGTCATTGACAGATACGTAATATAATACCACGCTTGATTTGTGTACAGTCTATATGGCAGTTGTACCAGGGAGTTGTAATAACGCAGTCTTGAATCTATTTTTAGCAACGGCTCATAACTAAACCTGCATCTCTGATTGGTTGAATTCAAACTAGTGGGTTTGGGAACTGAATGCGATTTAATTTTGTATGTGGAATACTCGCTAATTAACGTTTTTGGCAGGGAAAAACTTGGCTAATATCTTAATTTGCTGTTTTGTGATTTGATGTATGTAAAAAACTCGATGGACATGTCAAAAAAGTAGAAAACGGCGACCAAACGCAAAATGCTCATGAATAAACATACTATTCACTGATTGGTGGAATTCAAACTAGTGGATTTGGAGATATGAAAACTTTGTCGAGGACACTTTTACTCGTTATCGATACAAATCGTTAATTACTCGCTAATTAACGCTCTTGGCAGGATGAAAACTGGATGGTATCTTAGTTTGCTGTTTTATGATTGATACATGTAAAAAAATCGATGCACATGTTAAAAAGGTGGAAAAAAGCGACCCAACGCAAAATGCTGCTTTAAGCCAGAAATAAATGGAAACCAAATAGAAACAGTTTTCCACTGAGGTGGAAGTTTTTCTAAAGGATGTTGTTGAAAGATGGTTTCCAGTATACACCCCAGATGAATTCATATTTTGCTCCCAAAGACAGAATAAAAGCACTCTCTATCTTTAAAGTACTTTCTACTTGTCAAAGACGATTTGTTTACTATGAAATCAAACTCAGAAATGTTGGTATTGATATGCAAGGGCAGGAAGGAGGAAATACAACATCCTTTAATTCTATAGGTCAAAATATTAGGGTTCACCTTAAACAACTCTAAATGGATACAGAAGACTGGTTGGGTTATTATAGCTTAGGAGCAGTCTGGAATTGTTTGCATAGGGTTAGACTATGTAGAGCAGTGCAGTACAACAGCTAATAAATCGTATTGGTACTTATTTATAGCTGTAGATGCAGAACTAGAAGAAGCATTGCAATGTATGTTACAGGCTGTACCAAACAGATGCTCATGGTATTCAACAAGAAAACTTTAATCACCTTTCATTGAGGCTGTACCATAGAGAAGTCGGCTTTTTCTCAACAAGACAACTTAAATTACCTTACTGTACATTGAGGCTGTACCATACAGACTCCTCAGGTACTCAACAAGACAACTTAAACTACCTTACATTGAGGCTGTACCATACAGACGTCTCATGGTACTCAACAAGACAACTTAAATTACCTTACATTGAGGCTGTACCATACAGACGTCTCATGGTACTCAACAAGACAACTTAATTTAAATCACATTTCATTTCGGCTGTACAATACAGCAGTCTTATGGTACTCAACAAGACAAATTAAATTACCTTCCATTGGAAAATATTGTTACTACAGGACTAAGGGATTAATAACTCATACGTCTGGAGGGCTTGTGGACAGTGGGAGGAAAGAGAGGGAGGGGGTGGGGGGGGGGAGGGGCTAACACAACTTTTTGAAGCGAAAGCAAGGCTCATTTGATGAAAATTCACATAAAGATATGAATGTCTAAATGCTGATGCATTTTAGTGTATGTTTGTCTTTTACTGTGGTATTGATAACATCCTTTATCATATGGTTACTTGCTCTGACAGCAGAGCATCTTCCTGCTCTGACTCTGTCCTCTGGGAGAATCGCAGGCTACTAGCTACCTGTAGTGCTCTGATCATATACAGTTCTCCTTGTCCCCTGCTTAGACAGAATAACAGTTCCATGAGCCCTTGCTGGGACCAGGAAGCTGTAACTACTGTTCTGTGTGAGCAGGTGGACCTGGAAGAAAATTCTCCAGGCTCTTACTAAGTACTGTGATCTGGAGAGCTGCCATTTATCAACTCCTAGATCCATCACAGTATTACTTCCATGCTTACTTTGCTACAGAGTCCAGTTCCTGCTCTAATTAAATAGTAGGTCCTACCTGCTCTTAGCCCTAATGTAGGATGACACTACACAGGTGGTCCTGGGAACTGGCTTTGTGAAATACAACCTTGTTAAAACTCCTGTTGCAACTTTATGGTTATTAAACAAACACTAATAAAGTATCTTTTTCTTCTTCTTTTTTCTTTCTTTATTGAAATCCTGTTAAGTTAAGTCAATTTCAGGAGGGCAAAAGGTCCTTTTGATTAATCTTTAGTGTACCTTTGGGAGGAACCGAGCATCCTTCCACTCTAAAATAGATATATCTGACTATACAAGGAGTTCTTTATTCTTATAGAAGTATACTGCAAGGCTAGCCATGGATTCCATATCCCTACTGTACATGTACATGAAAAGGGATACCACTAAAAATCATGGTCAACAAAGTAGGTCTTCAACATCCTTGAACAGTGCAAGAGCCTAGGATGTTACCATGGTAACCATGAAGATGCCTGTGATAATAGATAGAGGTCAATAGGTGTATAATTTAATTTACAGGTCCTCCTGTAGGTGGTTTGGCAGGAAGTATACAGATGCTCTACCCATTGTACAAAGATCAACAAGGGTTCCTTGAACTTTCTCAATATAATCTTCCCCCCCTTCTGCTTTTTTTGAAAAATTTTGTGCCAATTTTTTTCCGAACCAACCCACTTGAGCATCACCTCAATAAAAGACTGCAACTGATAACATTTCACAACACACCCTCCTAATTCTATTTCTGTTTCGCCAATCGAAGATTAAAAGAATTAAGCTTGGTTTCTGCTGAAATGTGCGATGCCAAATCGCGTTTACAGTGTTCTGTTTGTGCATAAATGAAAGCAACTGATCATATGAGAACTATTGATACAGATTTTTCCTGGAAGAGGCCTAATGAAAGAGAACCCTGGGAGAGATGCAAATTAGCGATATGCTCCATATTAATAAGCGGACTTGGTAAATCAAACCCTGCACATTATGCATACATGCCTTTGGAATCAAAGTTTTGATATATCAAACATAGCAGTTCTGATTGTTAATATAACAGCCAACATAATCAAATCTATCCATAAGTGAAAAATACGGGATGGGAAAAAAAAGAAGGAAACATGTGCATTTGCTAAATGAAGAACCCAAGCATGTTACAGGTAACTGATGTATTGTTACTTGAAGTTATTCCGTGTAACAGCAGTACAGTAACAACTTTAGCTTATATAATAAATAAACAGTATTCCAGTACGTTTGATAATGTGTCGATTCTTGACCTACCGACTAGATTCATCAAACTGCTTTAAATGCAAAAGACTGGTACAACAGGATATAAGGGAAATACTAGAGATTCAATTGCTGGAAGGAATACATATATATAACATAGAGGTGTTACTAACCACTGTAAAATCTACTTCTACCGGCCCAACGGACGAATCTTCTGACCCTGAGCTTCCTTTGACTCCTTTCACGTCGGGATACGTGTAAGTAGAGCTACCGCCGTGTAACTGTTCGATAAGTATAGAAGCTCTTTTAACCGAGCCGTTCTTGCCACCTCGTTGAAAGAAGACTTCATCTTTCTTTCCTAGCGGTTTACCTCCGCCGTCATCCGTCTTCCTCTCCTGCTCCTCCTCCTCTTCGTCACCACCCGGTAATCTCAAGATGGAGAAGGGGATCCCTAACCCAATCTCACCCTCCGAATCGGTCTCGTTCGTGACGGAGAGGTCCTCTACTATTGAATTTGTGACCATCCTCTTTAGTTCTGCGTTCTTTGTCTTTAACAGTTCTCTCCTCATATGAACGATGCCCCTCTCTACCTCTGCTTCGCTCGATTCGGCCGAAGTGGAAGTGGAGTCGATATAGTTTTGATTTTGCAAGTCCGATAAGGCCAGCTTCCTTTTAGCATCTCCTAGTTTACTCTGTTTGATATTAGACGAGGTTGTTTTATTCTCCGATTGTTTTGTCGTTGACTCTTCCTTCTTTTCCAAGAAGAGAGCCTTGGTCAAGTTTGATTTCAAATCCTCCATGGCATCTTTGTGTTTCTGACTGGGGTTGTTGTCTTTAGTGCTTCCTTCGTGCCAAGTCTCTCGCTTGGCAACGTCGATTTGCTTCTTAGCCCCTCCTCCGCCTCGAATAGAGACGACCTTCGGAGTGGCTGTGCTGCTACTGCTGCTGCTACTCGACTCCTTCTTCACTTCTTCTTTGTTGGTCACTTTTGTCTCTGATTTCCTGATGGTCGATAACAAACTTTTACTAGAGGTGGTGGAGGAGGAGGAGGAGATGGAGGAAACTGAAGTTACCTTGGAGACGGTGGTCTCCTTCTTATTAGCACTGGCCCGCTCTCGTTTCAACTGTGCTGCCCTGGAAGCGGCGGATTCCCTGGGCTTTGAAATGACCCGAATAGAACTACCGACGACTGGGGTACTGGGTTTTTCTCCCGAACGGTCGCTATCGGGAGATGAAAGAGATCTCGACGATGATTTAGAGGACGTCTTTTTGGATTGAACAGACTCCTTCTTCATGTCTGAAAGTTCACGCTTTATCTGACCGATTCTTGCTTGATGCGGACCGGCGGTGGAGGACTTTGTTGCTTTTTTCGTCGCCTCCCAGTCCTTGAGAATCGAGGTCATCAAGCCCGACTTGTTGCTATTCAAAGATTCCTGCGAAGTTTTCAGGTTGGCATTGATGCCGTTTTCCTTCGACAAGTTAGACTTGCTCAAGTTGGCCTTTGTCAGCGGCGCTGTCGTCGATGGGACCTCTGGAGGTTTGAAAGTCGGGTGAGATAATCGTTTTGGTCCGTTTCTCTGGCCGTTTGTCTTTTTAGCCGTGGTGGTCGATGATGTTCGTTGAGCAGGGAGAGTACTCCTCTTGTTGACGGGATTTCGTTTAACACCACCATCCAGGGATGACAAACTGCTGATACTCGACGACGAATTGCTTCTCCCGCTGGCCAATCCCTGCTTCCTCAGCATCATCAGTTCTTCTTTCAGGTCAGGATTATCGCAGGTGGGGCTGGAACCGTTAGTGTTGATTGTTCGGGCAGGTTTTTTCTTCTCAGATGCTTCCATCAGTGCCTTCATTGTTGCTTCGACTTTTTGTCCCGCCACTTTGGAAGTCGTCTTTCGGGGGGTCGTGGAACGTGTCACGTTGACTCGGACGTCGCGCCGGTCTGACATAGACCTTCGAACTGTAGCGCTTCTCTGCTCGGCCATGTCTCACGGCAAAAGCTACAAGTTGACTTCACCTGCACACACACACACACACACAGAAAAAGAGAGCCTTCCAATTAAAATCTCACAAATTTCCTAGTTTATTGAGCTAAAATACTTTTAAGATTTGTTGCTATATATGCTAACTACTTGATCAATGTTGATACTGTGTTTAATATAACAATGTTTGTTGGGTCATCACTAGCATCATCGTTTACCTTTCAATGCATCTCTGAGGATACTGTGTTACTGTCATTAGGACTATTGTGTCATTTTTTTTTTCTATTACATATTTCAATATTTTGCTGGTTTGATTACAGGTAATAAGTCAATGCTATAATTAAGGCAATACCTTCAGTTAATTGTCAGGATTTAATGCACAAACTATTAACAATAGTGGAATATTTATGAAAGGATGTACCAGGTTCGGATATGTTTATGTAAAACCTATTTGATAGCTGTTATAGTGAATGTTAGGAAAAGAATCAAATCTTCTTATCGTGCTGACATTGACGTCTGCAAATGTCGAAGCAACTTCCTGGTTAGATAGTTGATATTCTCATTGGTAGGGTATTTGATATTGAAAGACATGTTAACTACATCCTACCCAATACATAACAGCATTGATCAGTTATATAGTACAGTTCAAGTTTGTGGAGACTTGCTTTGAATAATCATTAACTTTCATTTGTTAGTAGAACTATATGCGAATCTAATACTAGAGACTGTGATATGTTTTGGATAATTGTGTATGTGTGTGTGTAGTTGTATGTGTTGGTTAAGTTTATGTGCACTTGTTTTGTATTCTGACTGGGGACTTGAGAAAAGAAATCCCACGTCCTTTACAACCAATTACTCAGAAGAATTCTATGTGTATGTGTGTGTTTGTAGTTGTCCACATGTATATATAGTGCATAATATATATAATATCACTAATATGTGTATCGTAAAGCACTGTGTCATTTTCTATGTATTTGCCCACATGTATATGTAACTATAATATCACTAATATGTGTATGGTATAACACTGTGTTATTTTCTATGTGTGTGTATTTGCCCACATGCATATATAGTGTATAATGTATATAATATCACTAATATGTGTATGTTAAAGCACTGTGTCATTTTCTATGTGTGTGTATTTGCCCAAATGTATATATAGTGCATAATGTATATGATATCACTAATATGTGTATCGTAAAGCACTGTGTCATTTTCTATGTATTTGCCCACATGTATATGTAACTATAATATCACTAATATGTGTATGGTATAACACTGTGTTATTTTCTATGTGTGTGTATTTGCCCACATGCATATATAGTGCATAATGTATATAATATCACTAATATGTGTATGTAAAAGCACTGTGTTATTTTCTATGTGTGTGTATTTGCCCACATGTATATATAGTGTATAATGTATATAATATCACTAATATGTGTATGTTAAAGCACTGTGTTATTTTCTATGTGTGTGTATTTGCCCACATGCATATATAGTGCATAATGTATATAATATCACTAATATGTGTATGGTATAGCACTGTGTCATTTTCTATGTGTGTGTACAGTATTTGCCCACATGCATATATAGTGCATAATGTATATAATATCACTAATATGTGTATGTTAAAGCACTGTGTTATTTTCTATGTGTGTGTATTTGCCCACATGTATATATAGTGTATAATGTATATAATATCACTAATATGTGTATGTTAAAGCACTGTGTTATTTTCTATGTGTGTGTATTTGCCCAAATGTATATATAGTGCATAATGTATATAATATCACTAATATGTGCATGATATAGCAAAAACATGCCAACAATGACATTCTTTTCATACTGAATCAACAGCAACTAAGATCTGAGTCCGAAAAAGGACCTTTGCATTCACTAGTTAGGTCTCCTTCATACATATTTCAAATTATTCACATATTTAGGGAAGTTTGATTCTAGGGATCATGGCCAACTTACTGAATATTTGTATTCCATAAGCACGAGACCAGTATGGAACGTCAAAACCAAGAAAAGGACTTGTGAATATCGTCGGTATTGGCGGTCATTATGTGGCAGTGTTAGGATCGCATGATAAATAAAATGTTGTTGGTCATTATGTGGAGGTGCTATTAGTGCCAGATAAGGATTTAAATTGTTCTTGGTCATTATGTGGCGATAACTTTGTATTCACATATTGACTTAGGTTTACATACTTTTTTATGCATTTTTGTCGGTTTTGGCGTTCCATAGACCAGGAGCCAATAGTACTCATCAATAACCCCAGAGTTTCTTCACTTTTTATTTTATCCTATTAAAATGACCTAAAATACTTTAAAAGCTATTATCTACTACCATTTGCATCTATTGTGTGCTTTTGATGTGTGAACAAGTTATGCGGTCATACTATATATATGTAACCTTACAGAATGAACCTGTCAGCAGCCTAAGGGGCTCTCATTACCCTGGGACACCATTACCTGCTTGACCTCCCCCACCCCCTACCTGGATAAGTGACAGCAAGTAATGAATGAAGATCTTCTTGATGAGATGGACACAGCAGATGTCTTGCTGTGATTGGTTGCCGAGGGCAACTAACATGATACTGAGGCTAACTGAAAGTGTATGCTCTGATTACTACAGTGATTCTTCTTGCCACTGTGTGTTAGGTTAGTTCCTGCATCATTGACAGAGGGAGGGATTACAGAGAGAGATTACAGAGAGAGTGGTTGGAATGACTTTCACAGATGTCTTCTCTAGATCATACGATAATCACTGCACAAACTTTCAGTCAGTAAAAGGTTTAAATTCTTGCAGCTGTTCTAAATTCCACCCTCATATTTTGTCGATATATTTGTCCCTTTTGTCAAATATCATGAATATATGTATCGTTGTGTGTCATTTAAATATTGCTATGTCACTATGCACCTATACATCATGAACAGGACGCAGAGCTATGGTGATATATTGCAACATAAAGCCTGAACATAAACAAACGTGTGTTAATATTTGTTTTAGCATCTAATCATGTTAAAATTGACATTCCTATGTTTAAGCTTATTATGAATATGTTAAAAAAAGAAAAAAAACTGGCATATTGTAATTAGGTCCCAGGTCAGCGATGTGGTTAAGTCAGTCTATAGCTAGATATTCTAGATGCAGTATAATAAATTCCTTTCATTTTCAATTTTGTAATATGCACTTTAATAGTTATATTACTGAAGTGTGTGAATTGAGCATTGTCAAACAGTTCTTTGTGTGGAATGGATTTCTACAGATCTCAGATCACTGTCACAATCATGTAGTAGCTAAGACATCACAAATCATATCAACTTGCCAAGAGCTTAACAACTTTCTTTCTTTTAGTAGAAGACAAAACTTTACCCTATTTCCTGATCTGGTGGCCCGAGAGATTGTTGTATGCTAACTTGGTGAATAGGTTCTTCCATTGTCTTTCCAAAGCTTTCATTTTAATTGTTCAAAGTGAGTTTCAATACCTACACAGATCAGTAAACAATAAAGACACGTTTTGCCAAAATAAAAAATTAATCTTTGTGAAAAGTGAAAGTGGACAGTAAACATTAACACATCATGATCAATTGTCCTGTTCCATGTTGGTGTGTTCTGTTTATATGTTGAATAGTCACATTATTTGTTTATTTGTGGTTATTTGTTTCTTAATTTGTTTCAGTAAACAATATAGACCTGTTTCAACCAATAGAAAGTTAATCTTTGTGAAAAGTGGATAGTAAACATTATTAAACATTGCATGATCAAATTTTGTCTTGTTTCATGTTGATATCTTCTATTTACATATTGAATATTCATATTTATTTCTTCTGGTTATTTGTTTGTTTATTTATTTATTTGTTTATATATTCAATCATAATGAACACTTTTCTAATTGAAGAAAAATACATTAAAGGCCTCCATTTTTATTTATTTTTTTGAACAGGTTTATAAGTGCAATTAAATTATTATGGATGTAGGCTATTCATATCATTTGAGCAAATAACTAAAGGATACTAACATGTTACAAAGCCTTATACTAGTGTAAAATATTCTACTGTGGATACTGATTTACATAATATATACTGCATTAGTTAATACGATGTGAAAACTAGTTATCCGTGCCACATGCAATGTTTCCTTTAAATGCTATTCATCAAATTACGTCATAAGACAAATTATTTTTAAAAAGTCAGTTTTATTGCATTGAAGTTTATAACCTATTTAAAATTAAATATTGAATAACAAGTAAGAATATAAGAAGGCAAATAAAGGTTGTAAAATGGAAAGAAAAAAATAACCTGTCACGGCGATTCAAAGACTTTCAGACCATCGTGGAAAAGCAAAATGTGAGCTTGAAAAGAAACAAGAGTCAATAAAGGCTCTTTCACCTCAAAGAAGATAAAAAACACCAAAAACGTAATCAAGATATATTCCCAAATCCACTGAAAGACGAACACATCCAGCTGTTTATAAGTTTGTTTACAATAAACAGACTCGCTCCAGCTCCGCAAACAAAAACACCAACGGAGTTTCTCTCTCTGCTTGAATAATAATTAATTTATCCAGGATTTTTTAACCAGCGAATCGTGAGATTATAAATTTCCACAGGATTTCAAATTATTTCCCAGAAAATAAAACAAGGCTTCCAGTTCCAACGAATAGAATCCATCTTATCCATATATATATACATAGATACTACTGAGAGTGTGAATACTGCTGCATGGCAAAAACCGGCACACCTTCTCAACATAAATTCCCCTTCCAATATATGAGTAATGCATCCATCCAGACTTCCACACACAGCAGACTGTATATACTGATAGGATGAATAGGAACACAAGACACACAAGGGTAGCCTTTGTGTTACCAAATATCTACAGAGGATACTAAACACCCCTCCAGGGGGAAAAAGAAAAATGAGACTAAAAACTAGGGAGTTCCAGAAGCTGATGATAAGTGATATATAGCACTAGTTACAAGTCCACATCTGCCTACACAGGTAATTGCATACAAGCACATAAAAAATATATATTGCAATGTACCACCACACTGAAAACCATCACTCCACAGTACTTATCACACACACTATTGCTGTGTGTGTGTGTGTGCGCTAGGATCGCTAATGAACTAAGCACTTGCACAGATGCATTTGTCACTGTACACAGAACGTATGCAGCCAGCCCCTGTTTATTATATCCACATCTCATTTAGGATTCTACCCGTGTAGTAGACAAGCTGATACATTATTAATGTACCAGTGACTGATAGTCGATAACACTGAGCTTAGAGATCTGCACTTTTTCACCGTGTATGTTTTAACCGTTTTACTTTGATATTAGTAAATGGAAGAAAATAAAAGGGCAAATAAAAAAATTGTAACAGGTCAATAGGTGGAAAAGTACAAATTGGTAGAAGATAGGTAGGAGAATACATTATGGCATGATATGAATTTGTGATCTTGAGGTTGCTAGAGACGCGGCTAATTAAAAAGAGTCTGGTCTTTGATTGGTTGGGAGAGGGAGAGAGCAAAGAGATGGGAAGGGGTGAAAGCCATCACTTTAAAATTGATTGCAACGTTACAAACGGTTTCGTAGGTGAAGTTTCTCCGACAGTAATTAGAATATATCAATACATTTTGGAGGTTACAAACAAATATTGATCATTACCAGACAAATCAAGTTTCGGGATAATTAAGTGACATGAATGATACGATAATATCAATAACATATCCAAGGCAAGATATGGTACCGCATCCACTGTATTATAACAATAAATATTAAAAGCTACAGTACTTCATATAGAATGTTATGTTTCTGTACTAATACAAGGCCAAATGGCAATAAAACAAGGTGTGAAATTAATTGAATAAAAAAAATTGGAGAGGAAACCTTTTGTCTGTGATATACCGTATAGGTATTAGATATAACATGTTAATATTAATAACAAACATAGGAAAGTAACATGAAATTAGGTAAGCCTTAGTACAACGATATTTTAGTTTCCTTCCATAAAATGTTGAAACTGGAATCCATTCAATTATACGGGATAGAAGGAAATGTTATCAAAAGGATTTGTATACACTGTAGCAATGTTTATATTTTAGTGTACATGTCATAGTCACATGGCAACATAATTTTTTTTCAGAATAATTGACCTGCTATGCATTTGTTTTTAAAAGATGGTTTCTAATTACAAGATTGTTTGCTATAAGCCATTCTTGAACAAGAAAATAAAAAGTTTTGATCTTTCAATCTAGCGAATAATTTACACTGTATTCAGAACTGCCTATGGAACAGGGCAACTATAGAGGGCGCTATTTAAGAATATTCAGATTGCACAAAAAAAAAAAAATTGCTGAAAATTTGCAGAAAAGAGACTACAAGAATGCAGAGAGCCTTTATACCTTATAACTGGGTACATACATATGCTTAAGTTAAATTTCTTTAAAGGAAATGTCTTTGATCTATTAGCACAGTTGTTTTCTACACAAAGACTCTTATGCTTTCTTACTGTTATTTCCTGTCAAATCAAAAGGAGTTTAACCCCTTGTCGACCTTGCGAGAGGTCCTGGGGGGTGGGGGGATAATAACATTGTTTTTATAGAATAGACACTTTTTTATTCTTCTATGTTCAGTGTTATTTCCTGTTTTCAGATGGCAAAGATTTTATACCATATTCATAGTTCCTTCCGATTTTTGAAGCAAATATGTGACTTAACGAAATAAGATAACGGTATTTTGTATGTGACCTTGAAATGTAAATACCCTTTCTTCATTAATATCAAAGAGATTTCATCCAATATAACCAATTAAACTAAATTTTCAACATATTCCTATATGCTGATTTCTCACATTTCTAAACTTTGGCTTCCTCCAAACAATTGGGATTGGACATAACTAAAAATGTAAAGTCTTGTTAAGATGACAAATTACAATGTTTAACATCAATGTTACTCCTGTTATTTCACCTCTTTTAACAAAAAACTTCTTCAACATGTCAAACAAACTTGAATCAATGATGCATTTAGTCAGTCTGGCCTATAATTTGAAAAAAATGAAAGGGATAAAAACAAATATCTCCCACCCCCCCCCCATTTGTTTATCCAAGCTGCCTCTCAGATAATGCTCCATACTAGACCCATCTGAGATAAAAAAATACTTCATGGTGACATTCATACATACTGTACACTTGACAGTCAACATCTTTCACCTCGCTTTCTGATCTATGTACAACCTAAGATGAAGTGAGTCATCCTACAGATCTGAAATCTGTCCAAAACAACAATGATAAGAGCACATCCAAATATGGCTATCACATATGTCACAAAGTTAAGTGCTACCCTCCTATATAAACTGATTTATGATCAAGTAAACTGTGGTGCATAACTCCCATTTCTGCTTTGATAGAGCTAGCTATCAATGTTCTGTTTTTCTTAAACCCACATAATCCAGCATAGATTACCTAGATACATGTCGTAATTTCGGTCAAGCCAGTTGAGTTTGTGCCTTCGTCTTAGATCCTTGTTGTTCTGTTTCTCCTCCATGAACACATTCCATTTTTTTATCTCCGAAGGAAACTTCTAGTAAAATGAAAGTTACAGAAGCAACCAAGTTTAAAGGGTGTGAAGACTCGCGCAAAAAGAAACGTCTAATGCCGGTAATCTGACCTAGTTTCGAATGAGTTGTAACAGAAGTGTTAGACACCACCAACGATCCCAGAAAATACACACACAGCTTGCTACCGTCGGTAATTAGACACTAGTGTACAGTCAGTACATACAGCTGCGGTCAATACCCACAGCACAGTGTACAAACGATACAGCGATGGACATCTCAGGTCAAGCTTAAGATGACAAGGTATCACGTTCCATTACTGTCTGCATTTTGTAGCCACAAGAACAAAACGTCACTTGCAAGCAACAGAAAGTTAACTTTTTCAGATGGCCGCACGCGGTTTGGGGCGAGTCTGCAATGCCGTTAAGCCTTGAGCGGAGTTTTTTTGCCTAGAGGGAGACGTAAGGCTGGAAATTACACAACCCAGTTTCCTTGATGTTTTGAGTCTTTTTGTCATTCAGATCACATAACTGCTACTGAATTATTCAAGACTTTGTCATAATAAAGGGTTTCTCTCTGAAAGGAAACTTGCGCAGGTGCGTATGATCAAAATTACCCGTTGTACAGGGATACCAAATCTATTGACAAGGTTAAAGGGATGTAATGGCTTTGGAGGAAAAAAATAAACTTTTCTTATGTCTATTTTTGTTTCTTCATGTGTTTGTGAGGTTTAAATCTCTCTAATTAAAACACTGCAACTATGAATACAATTAAAATCTCACCAAGTGCTTAACATTGCTAAACTAAAAAACTTTGGGAATCTTGATAGATTACACTTACAATATATTCTGCAATCGTTACTATCGTTTAACGAAATTTTAAATATTTGTGATATGGAAAGATGCACCCTTAGAGAGTTTTGGAAACATTTTAATTTAAACATAATTTTAGAAACCTCCCAAGGTGCTATGTAAAAAATTCAAATACTAATGTAGTCATTGGTATCATAGTGTCCCTTTAAACATGCAGAATGGATGGAGGGGGGGGGGGGGGAGAAAGACTGCTCCATTAGACGTAGAACACATACATGTCTGTCATGACAAATAATTCATGTTACTCATGAACACAGCTGAAACATCAAGATTTTACCAACCTCCAAACTGAATAGAGCCGCTCGTCCACAGCTCAAGGGATGATTTATGAAGGAATAAGAAACCCGCACTATTCTGATTGGAAGGTCTCTAATGCCAGACATACCATCTTACCAAAATATTAAGCATCAAAACAGTTAAATTAGCCTACGTTGGACAATAAAACCGAGAAAACAAAATAAAAAAACATTCCTAACCTTTTAGTTAGAGCACCTATACTTTCAGCTGTATGAGCAGTGTGGAATCCACCAGCTATGATACCCTATACATATAAAAGTCATCTTCAAATGAAGTGGACTGTTTTAATACATAAAGCACAACACCTCATCAAATGTTAGGTCATAATTTTGACTTGCAACATCCAAATTCAATACAGTTACTACATATTAACCTAAACAAAATTTATCTGATTAAAATTTTGACAACTACAAACATCAAAAAGAGTATTTAATATTCAAATATTAATATATCAAATATTCGGGCCGTCAATTTAATATTTGGTTAATCAGGGAATTTTAATTTGATTAATAATAAAAGCAACACTCCCTTGAACTTGAAAATTGCTTTTTACAACACCATAACACTGGGGCTTTGTGGTTTTATTTCCCTTTCATTCTACACACAGAATTTGAATGTCTGAGGACAAGTTTTATGAAAACCAATTACATATACTCTGCACGACATGACAGAAAAAAAAAGTTGGAAATGTTTCTCATTACCTGTAAGTGGGCTCCTGCAGACAGAACAAATTGACTCTCCAGAGTTTCACACATTAATCACATGACGTCATGACTTGAGCAAGTCTGTTACTATGGTGATATTACATCAGTGATGTACTGTGACAGCCCAACCAAACTATCTGCACATAATTTAAGAGTGAAATGCTGCTACATGCTGAGAGAAATTTGCAATACGTGCTTAGAGACAGGAAACATCCAACGATTGCAATGGAATGAAAGGGTACTTGGTAACATCAGAGGGATTGGGGAGGGGAGGGAGGGGAGGGGGAGGGGAGGAGGGAGGGGAAGGGGAAGTGTGTGTGTTGTTCACCAGCCACCAGACATCACTGATCAAAGTTATTTCTTTTTTGCCACATTTTACAATTGAAAGAAGTATGTGAAAAACATTTTGCAAAAGTGGCCAGACTATCTAATTTGTGATATCAGCTGGTTATAACCGTGCTAACCACCAATTCTGCATTGCCTTTATCCTGATTGGCATAGTGCAATATATGTATAATTCTGATAATACTAAATATGATCACACAATTTTTGCAATATTACTCATAAAGTTCATGTTGCTATGGTAATGGTTAACCTTGATTTTCTAGAGTACTACTAGTAACTAATTTCACCATTTTTCAGCCAAGATTTTCATTCCACCTGAGAGAATAAATTCCCATTTTCATTTCAAAATAACTTCTTTTATGAAAATGACTTGTAAAGGTATTGCAATTCAGACAGCCTGCAGCATATCAATAAAAGTTACATTCCTGTCATGACTTTCATAATACAACCACCATTCATTCTGCTACTGTACTCAAATTGTTTTCTTTTATTAAACCAAAATTTCAGAACAGAGTAAAAAAGAAGAAAAAAGGCTGACTTTCCCTGGGGGAGAGTCACAGGCACCTCTATTCCACTTAATCTAAACTTTTGCACCCATAACAAAAGTCATCTATTTAAAATCTGAATTTCAAAACAGATAACGAAATGATAACACAGGATAAAGGCAAGGGGGCCATGTGATTGGCAAGTATGGGAGAGAACAGGGTCGTGGGAGAGTTGATAAGCCTGTTGTGTAAATACGCTCATTTCAAAACATTCAAACAGTTTCCCTAGATACAGGAGGGTAGCCATATCAAAGATGGCAACCAACAGGCAAAAGGAAATAATTTACAAGGCAAAAGGAAATGTACAGCTCTAGATTAGATAAGTGTTCCATGGTCTCAAATATGGAGTCTGTATGTACAATCATGGTAAAGATTTAAGTTCGACCACTATTCTACATGCAAATTTATACTATTATAGTGAACAATGCCTTAAAGGCAATGAAGACTCGCCCAAAACCGCGTGTGACCATCTGAAAAAGTTTACTTTCTGTTGCTTGCAAGTGACGTTTTAATCATGTCGCTACAAAATGCAGACAGTAATGAAACGTGATACCTTGTTATCTTTAGCTGGACCTGAGATGTCCATCGCTGTATCGTTTGTATACTGTGCTATGGGTATTGACCGCAGCTGTATGTACTGACTGTACACTAGTGTCTAATTACCGACAGTAGCAAGCTGTGTGTGTATTTTCTGGGATCGATGGTGGTGTCTAACACTTCTGTTACACCTCATTCGAAACTAGGTCAGATTACCGGCATTAGACGTTTCTTTTTGCGCGAGTCTTCACACCCTTTAAAGCACACTTTATTTATTTTTTATGATTTTTTTTTATGATTTTTTTTTTATGTAAAAGGTCTTCATTTCTTCCAAACATTGCCAGCATTATAAGATTGCAGTTAAACAGTTAATCAAGGTAAGGCACAGTTCCTAGGGTTTGTTTCCACAAAATGGTGAAGGTTAAGCGAGAGAGTCATTACTTAAAATTGATTCTATCGCAAACGTGTCATCACCCAGGATTAATGTTTCTCATTAATATTTCAGTCACATGAAAAAAGAAATGTAACTTTTAACCCTATGTTTACGATGTTAAATTTCAAACAAGACCGACCAATTTGACTCAGTCTAGCTATTAAGTGAGAGCTAAATTGTAATTTGATTACTAGGATGACTGGAGGCAGAGTTGAAAGTCTCGATATGTCATCGTTCCGAGAAGGAATAAAATAGAAACTTTTGAGTGCTACTGATGTTTTCTATAGCTGTTCCAGTATTAAAGTACTTTATTTATTTTAAAAATATGTTAAATCTCTGGAAAATGCTCCATTTAGGCTAAGTTGATGACAACCTTGGCTCCCCCAATGCAGTGCCCTTAATGTTAATGTTAATCCACTCTTTTATTAATTCTAATATAATCAATCAAAACATGTTCTTTTTTAACTTTATATAAACACTAGTGTTTACACGGGTCCAAAAATCGGGAACCGGGTACCCGAGGGCCGTTACCCGTCGGGTATCCGGGTACCCGGAAAAAATGTGTTTACCCTTGTGTATCACGATTTTCAAGAAATTACATATAAGATGCTGTAATAAATGCATTATATTCTCTACTGACAATGTTTTCATGTTCAAATACGTAGGTGTAAGATAAGGTATTAAACCTCCCTCAATAATTTTTATTTGCTTGTTTCTTTCATTAACTTGTTAATAAATTAATTATTTAATTATAATTAGCATTACTACTAACATCGCACTGCCGCCGCTGCTTATGCTAGCTCGTGCACGCCTATTGGATCAAACCATATAAATATCCAATTTAGCTCTTAAACAGTTTTTAATACTACTACTATCTACTATACAGGCCCAGGGTTCGCATTAGCCGCGAGATTGCGCGATTCGCGCAATTTGATCGCATTTGGAATAAACGATTAGTAAAAAGCCACTTGCGATTACTATTTTTTAGTTATCCCGTCTATAATCCATAAACATCGCGTAAAATTCCTTGTCAGCCTTTCCTTCTTTGAAATAAACGAATGAATAAAAAATAATTTCTTCCACATGGTAGCCTAACACCACACTAAGTCAATGAGAAATCTAGCTAAGCCTAACCATCTATTTATTTGCTGGAGTTGTGACGCAGTTATAAGACATCCATGGAATACTTTCGTTATTGCTGTTACGTTCGACCACGGGTTGCCTAACACCACACTAAGTCAATGGGGGTAGTCTAGCCTAGCCATCTGTTTATTAGCTGAAATTGTGACGCAGTTATAAGATATCTATGGAAAGCTTTCGTTATTGCTGTTATCTTCGAACACATGGTAGCCTAACAACACACTACGTCAATGGGAAATCAGCCTAACCATCGGTTTGCAATTTTTTTTTAAACAATCACACTGCGTATGATTCGGGTAATAAATTAGGAACCGGGTAGTATCGCGTCGAGCTCGTTATTGCTGTTATCTTCGACCACATTGTAGCCTAACACCACACTAAGTCAATGGGAAATCTGCCTAACCGTCGGTTTGTCAATTTTTTTTTTTTTTTAAATCACACTTTGCTTAGGATTCGGGTAATAAATTAGGAACCGGGTAGTATCACGTCGGGCGGGTACCCGGGTACCCGGATAACCCGTGCAAACACTAATAAACACAGGAGCAAAGTTGGATGACAGTCAGCATAATTTGTCCTTGGCAAATTTGTAATGCATTGTAAATATGTTACTTATTAATATTTATGTGTAAAAGTAAGTTTGCCTGACATTTCGATCCTAGCAGGATCTTCTTCAGGGGCTAAATGACAAGTGATTTATTTATATTTACTTATTTTCTTTTTTTTCTGGATGGTGATGATGATGTTGATGATTATGATGATAATCTACAAAATATCAAAATCTAGTTTTGTGCGTCAGGTCAGCATTTGAAGTAAGAGATCTCCAGAAATAAAATGAAAACTTGATAAAAACAAGCCTTACCGTATAGACGAGATAAGGGTGGTACAAAGGATAGAAAGTAAAAATACTGAATTACTGTTTATGGCCTTCAATACTGTTAATTCAATAGGTTTACAATTTAATATATCTCATTTCCTCCTTTAACACTACTGTAACAAGCAATCTGAAAAAAAGTACCACTTTTCTTTAATTTACTTTCTTTTCTCGCATTTTAAAGTACATACAACCTGCACAAGGTTGCAAAATTATTCTTATTAATGTCACACTCTTGCAAATTTTGTTACGTAAATTCATTCCCAAAAATGATTATCTAAGTATTCCTTGAGGTAAAAAACTTTCAGAGGCAGCACTGTATTCAACAGCCAAGGTCAAGTTATGACATCATCAAAAATGGAAGGCAGTTGAGAGATTTTTTCCAAAGGCAGCAAAATAGAGGGCAGTATGCAACAATGTTAACATTGGAAGAAAAAGCCCATCCAGGGTTCACTTATCATTAGTTTTCATCACTAAAATGTCCTTGTATTTAATGCAAGTTGTAAATGATTTTCACCAGAACACAGTGATCTTCTCTCCCATAAGTAGGCCTAGATAGACAGATTTTTATCCAAAATAAGCCAACCAATAAACCAAGCAAAAAGGGGTCAGCTGGGCAAGTAAACAAAAGTAACAATGTAAAATTCTATCACAGCAACCCTGCCATTCCTTCAGTTTGAAAAAAAATTGCCATAACTTGTCTATACAAATTCCTCACATTCTTTTAAAATATATCCTATTTTCCACCTTTGCAGCAAAGGCTGAATAAATATGAATCATAAGAGATAATCATTGGCAAGCCAGCAATACTTATTATGTTCAATTGCAGAGCCTATTGGTGTGTGAAACTGCGAAGAACAAAATATTACATCCTACACAGCCCTGGCTACAGAATGCTGCAGCCCCCTCAGCCTGCCACTTTAGACACAGTGCCTAACCTGGTTCCCATAGAGGGCAGCAAAGTAGAAAGCATATAACTGAAAATCTCACCATCCAAGGATTGATTCAGAAAGGATTGATTAACCTATTATCATATCCCTCACTGGCAGGAAGCTATTTAAGACACACCAAAGCCAATAAAGGAAATCAGTGCTAATGGAACGCGGATATCAGTTTGAAAGTATAGGATTTACACTGCAATAGTATGGCAAAGTCAGTTCAATAGTTAACTATGATAATCCAGCCACAGAATGAAATATTTATATGTTGGATGTTTATATATCCCTGGCTGTATTGTTTATTAATGTAATTAATATTTAGTTTTTGTTTCAAACACTTCAGTGATATATACCTTTCTATGCATACATGTATTATAGCAGGAACAATAACTGTTACAAGTACATGTTAGTCAATAGCACAACCATTCAACCGTTTAAATACAGTATCTATTTCAATGAGAGTAGATTTATAGTCCTTGGAAACAGAATGGGTGGGGCGTAACTTCATAAATGTCAGAATCTCATGAAATAACTACATTTCTTGGAAGTAAAGAAATGTTGTAATGTAACATTAGTTATTTGGCTCTCAATGAGCTTTATAGTTCGTACATAATATATGGCATTATTTTTACATTTAACCCTTATAATAAGTGTTAATCCTTTCCTACAAAGTGACACCTGACAAGCATAAAAAATGGAAAAAGATGAGAGCTAAGCAAAGCTATCCTGATATTTTCCAAGGCATTCATAATGTTATAAAGCTACCAAACTACTTTGTTTTGGGATAACAGTATTGAACTCATATTAGATGCAAAGGGTCCGAAATGGATATAACGCAATTAACACCCATGCAGAAATGTCTTCAATGGATATAGCTTTCTTTCAAATATTCTTTCACATTTTATTTCAACCGTGCAGCATAAACACTTCATATAATTTACGGATGTGTGCACAGACAGATGAAGTGTACAGACTCGGCATAAAGCCTCAGTTGAAGTACTTTTTATTACCGCTTGCATACATAGAAAAATATATATGATTCTGAAACATCAAGAGCGTACTTATCATAAAGGCAAAGAAGTGAATTTGGAAGTCACTCACTATATATGGGAGAAACAAAACTCAAAAGTCTATGAAAATTTATATCATAACAGGTCAATGCAGTAGATCGGAGGTTCCCTAACTGGGGTGCATGAACCCCCAGGGGGTGCGTGAGTCCATCCTGAAAGTCAAAACTAGTGTACTTTTTGTTGACATAAAATCTTATAATATATCATGTAATTTAGTAAGGTACAAAAGTCGTACCTAGCGTCAAACTCTTTTCACGTTCCATACGCATATGTTGCCAAAAGTAGTACCGTACCATGAATTTGATAAATAACTGAATTATGAACAGACACAGGCCGCATGACTTTGTTGAAGTTGGTGTACGCATGACAGTACATCCTGAAGATAAAGAGCTGAGAGAGTAACTGAAAGGTTGGCCAAAGTAATTATTATTATTTGGAATTTCCAGAAGACCTCCATTTTGCCCGACACAAAGCAAAGTTAGCATAAATTCATGCTTGAAAATCAGAGTATAATAATGACTCAGATTGTGTCTCGAAAAGTTGGAGGTTTCGTGGACAACTCTGACATCCACAGGGTGCGCGTGGGGGGATAAAGTTAGGGAAACCTTGCAGCAGATACATATTGTACAAATCCTCATCTCGTTGAGACTAAGATTTTTTTTTTCTTCAGATACTGCAAATGCAAAGCAGTTTTGTAACACAGGGACCATAGTACTTTATAAGAGACACAATATCAGAAACTTTTAATCAAAATACAAAAAAAAACTGCAACACAAAATTTGAACACTGAATCATTCCCTGATTTCTTAATTTTCATTTTCTCTCCATTTGTTCACCTGACGAACAATCCTAACACTACACTGTCATATAAGAAGTATTAACTGTTGAATTCAACTATACTGGGATTCTGGGACACTGACAAGGAAATGATAGTTCCAGAAATATTGAATGAAGTATTTACATTGTAATAGACTCTATTGAAACCCTTACCTAATTGTAAAATACAATACCCAGGTACTGGCAGTTAGCATGTCAACGATTAAACTACGGTATAGCAGCATTACTGACCTCGAAAGTTAAAATCTACACAGAGATTAGACTGTACAGTATTTACATAGACATGTGTAATGTCACTGGTACAATGTATTAACACTTAAAAACAGTATAGACTGTAGAAAATACCTTCACAAACATAACTTTTACCCAACATGGAACATAAAAAAATTGGAACTTGGTGAAACTTTAGTGAGAGAATGAAAGTAACATGCTGACATAGGTTTTTGTTATGTTGGAAAAGTCTGAACAAACCATGTCATACTCAGATATATAAGTGGGAAGGAAGCTCCTCAATCGATTAATCTAAGATGTGTATGTGATAATATTCAAACAAGTGTAGTAACATATATGTGGCCCAAAACCTATCATAAAAGCAACGAAAGGCCAAAAAAACAGGAAGGAAGCAGGAGGAAAAACCCACCGCAAATAATTCATTTTGGGTAATAAGTGAAAGGACTACAACAAATACATGGCAAAGAACAGTAACGGCATGCGCAATAACGGGTGGGACAGGACGGGAAAACTAGCATTAGCATTTCGTGGAAATGCTACCCGTACCAGAGTATGCGATACAAAACAGAACAAAAGCCACTCTCAAAAACCTTTACCAGATCAAAAAAGGTTCCTTATCGAGCTGTACACGAAATATGACCACTTGTTCTTTCTTCTGGTCCTGATTAATACAGCTTTGAGAGAATTGGAAAAAACATATAAAGGAGTACAAAACCAATGTTCTAGACACTTTGGATGGTAGAATGAGAAGTAAGGCATTGGCCAGAGGGGTGCCGAAATAGAGGGCACATAGTGCTGAGGTTGTGAGGAGACAGGTAAGCAAGGATCCAAGTAATACTACCATTTGGTTACTTCTGCAGCTGATTTAAATCACAAAATATATATTGTATCTTAGCTACATCATTAATGTAACGCTGTCTATTTTTATTTGCATTTGCCACTTGTTGAAATTTCTGCCCTATTTCACAAATATACTGGTGTAATATTGGTGGACTTAAAAAATAAATTATTTAAGTATTGCACCTTAATTTTTGCTTGAATGGTTCAGTATCATATACCGAGTTGACTACAATGAATGAATCAATTCAACTCCTGCAGATACACTGCGGCTTCAAGATTACACACACACCGCACATGGACTTGGATGATCCTGTGGAGGTCTGAACTCTCTCGTTAACAACCATGTAGGACTACATCAGAGGTAAAGCAATTGATGTCAGTCCTCCCATTGGCCCACTTAAATACTCTTAATGAAATTACTTAAGTTTATCCGAAAATTACTGCTGAGATTTTCAAATTGGCCATCTGAATAAAATGTTGTAATGATAACTGATCCCAGGATGATGTGTTAAACCCTGGATGGGTTTTTCTGCCTATGTTAATTTTGTTGTATACACTGCAGCTACAAGACAACAAACCACATACTGTAGGGACTTAGAAGATCCTGTAGGGCTCTGAACTCTGTAATTAACAACCATGTACATCCGATCAAGGTTAACCAATTGACGACAGTCCTCCCATTGGTCGACTTAAATACTCTAAATGAAATGACTAATTTTATCCGAAAATATCTGTTGAGATTTTCAAAATATCCACCAGCTTAAACAGTACATAATATACCCCAGAGACATGTACTGTATGTTTTTATCAATGGGCTTGATCCTTTTTCTAGATCTTAAAACATTACATACGCAATATTAAGGGCTTTTCATAGATTGTTAATTTTTCCTCCAAATTGGCACACACCCCCTTCACATTAGCAAACACTTTTAAATTCACTCCTCAAAATACAGACATTTTTGTCCCACAAAATATTCAAATATAAAGACGTGCAAAGGTAAAGCAAACAAACATTCATCAAAAGTTTCCAATTGTTTTCCTGAAAATCAGGTATTATCTTTCTTTCTTACTCTCCTTTTTCTTCTTTCTTAAGAATTTTTGACATTCTTGGATTTTTAAAAGTTTTCTTATGAATTAAAATGATTATTATCATAGCCAATTAGAAAGAACAACTTTGCATTCCCTGTCATTGACTCTCTCTCCACCTCTCTCTCTCTCTTACAGGAAAGACGTGCCAATTCCCCGACAGTCTGAGTTACACTGATAACTATAAAGTATCTCTTTTTTCCATGTGACTGCACTAAGTAAAAACAAAAACCCAAGGAAAGGAAGTTATCATACCACAATAGCCAAATGAAGGTACTTGATATGTAAATATAGGCACACTGCAACAGTCAGTATACAATGAAGCTATTCAGGTTATGTACGTAGTACAATCCTTCCTGAAAGGAAGTAGTACTGAAGCGCAATGTAGAAACGCCTTCAAAAACCAATAGTGCACACAGCTAGATTTACAAGCATGTTTAAGTAATATGCAACGACTTTCTCCACAAATCTCACACTTTGTAAGTGTAGGAACATCATGTACTTTCATTTCCGCCAGGTCGGATACACAGCAAACATCTTAAAAAGTTTTTTTTTCCTCAAATCTAGGGCAATGTTTTTTGAGCCGAATCAAAACACCGACTTTAGAAATTTTGATGTAAGTTCCTAGGAAATGAAGGGTGCTGTGGAGTGGATACAGGGAAAGGGTGTCCTGAGCTAATTGTACAATAATCAGGAAACAACATTTATCGCAAGCCATAAAACAGATTGTGACATTTTAGATTCAAAATTGGTCCAATTTAATAATTGATACAAGAACAAAACATGAGCAAAACTAAAATACAATCCACACACTCCAGTTCTACTGAGCATGAGAAATGTTTACCTTGTGAACCATCGAATGATTGACCATGTATTTTGCAGTGCAAAATGCTATAGGCGCAAAATGGGCAGATGGCTAGATACAAGTACAACGATGCATCTATGGTCCTTTTTGTACACAGGAACCACAGCGTTTTATAAGAGACAAAATGCAGATTCTTCAAAACTGCTACACAAAATTTGAACACTCGATTATTCCCTGTGAAATCGAGTCAACAAATGGCATTATAAAATCGGCCAGAAAACCCCAAACCGGTTACAATGTTCCGAAAAAAGTTAGTCTGCCATTGCAAATCCAATGCAAGTCCCTATATCTAGCAATTGAGCAAACCATTGAACAAAACTAGACTATGTACAGACAATAGGCAACAGTGAAAAACTGTTGCCATGGTAAAATACAGTTGACTGATTCTTTTTCTTCAATGTGTAATTTAAATAACCAATATTTAGAGTTCCCGGTGAGCAAACAAGGTTTTTCTTTCAGTGATCCAAAGCATAACAGTTGCTCTGCTTTCTCAGGAACAGTTTTGGAATAAATTTGGACCAAAGGCTGAACCACCACTGCCCTTAAATATGCTAGATAAGGACAACAATGGTCACCAACCATCTGCCATTCAACCTTATAATTCCTGTCCTATGATATTTAAATTGTCTAATCTGCATGTTATCGATTTCGAGAAATGATATGGGAGGGTTAATAGAGTCTTGGCAATTTTTTTTTTTTTTTGAACAATTTTGGGGGCAATGTTAGGTGACCCTATGAAAGAGTCAAACTGTGCTGTTTTTGTGTTAAGAAACAACTCTCACAGTGAACAAGTATGAATGGATTCTCTTGATAACACAAACAGGAAGTCTCCACCGAGGTAGAACACATATGAATCCCATACAGTATGCTGCAAACAAATGATACCACACAAGTGAGATACATCTAAAGAGATCTACACCTCATATAAGATACCTTGTAAGGTATACCTCATATGAGATACCTAATACAAGATACCTAATACGAGATACCTCACACGAAAGGTACCTCACAAGAGATACTTTATAAAGGATAAGTCACACAAGATAAGTCACACAAGATAAGTCACACAAGATAAGTCACACAAGATACCTCACATGAGACACCTCACATAAGATACCTCAAGAGACAGGTACCTTAAACAAGATACCTTATTAGGGATACCTCTTATGGGATCTTCCTATAAGATACCTCATAAGAAAACCTCATTTAGAGATGCTGAATGGAAATAAGACTGGTTGGATGGATACTTAACATGTTGTTTTCAGTCATTGCTCTCATTCTACACACACAACAACTATACACTAAAGAAGTGAGTTAAGAATTATCTCTTTAGTAGAGCGTGGTGGATGATTGGCTAAGGTGTCGGACTCGTGATCCAAGGATTGCTGGTTCGACTCCAGCCTAGTTCATTACGTTGTGTCCTTGGGCAAGATGCTTTATCTCAAGTGCCTCTCTCCACCCAGGGGTAAAATGGGTAACTGTGAGGTAACTTGTCATTGGGCGCAGTATATAAAGGCAGCCGCCTGGAGGAATTGTCTCTGGGACAGGTTATCATTGACCAGGGGTAACATATTGTCTATAAAGCGCTTTGAGACCTATTGCTGGTATAAAGCGCTATATAAAAGTGGAATATTATTATTATGTGCACTTAATTTTGTTATAGTCTAGATTTGGAATAATACAGGACACCACAATAATAACAACATGCCAATGACAATAGAGTGAGTGTACAACCAACCAATTTTAATACCGTAGACTTCCTGAGTGGGATTAAAGCCTCTACTCAGTAGGATTACAACGTAGCAATTCTACTGCAGGAATTTGTTTTACCAAGCAGAACAAGCTGGTATTATTGTAATGTGTAGATCTTCCTTGTTTTTAAATCGGGATTAACCAATCTAACGATGTATTTAAAGGCAGGTATAATCTAGGTTGTATCAACATTCAAGGAATTAAAGAGACACCACGTAATGTACGCTACTTTGTTAAAAAGCTAAAACAAGATTTACAGTAAATTCAGTTCCATAGCTGGGATGCATGGTCGTTTATTTACATTGGTTTACATTGACAATGTTCTTTATTGGCAATGGTTCAATGCAATATCTTGCACAGGAAGAGGGGAGGTATGTCACCAAGCACAAGATAGATAGATACCATATTATATGATAATTATGTTAGTTTTACCAGGTAAGGAAAGCGGACTTGGGATGGCTACCAGTGAATACCCAATTCTATGATAATTGTATAAGTACACCAGATAGGCATGTGTGGACTTGGGAGGGTCACCACTGTTATAGACAGATATTGAATTATATGGTAATGGTTACATATATACTAGATATAGGAATGTGTGGATATTGGAAACCTGGATACCAATGGGATGGCCACCACTAGATACCAAATTCTATGATAATGGTATAAGTACACCAGATAGGCATGTGTGGACTAGGGAGGGTCACCACTGTTATAGACAGATACTGAATTATATGGTAATGGTTACATATATATACCAGATATAGGAATGTGTGGACATTGGGAGCCTGGATACCAATGTTAGATAGATACCAAATTATGAGAAAGTTGTACTACTAAACCACACAGTTTAGATAAAAATGTTTAGAAACCATGATGGAGATGAAATTAGCAATTCCATTGTGCCAATCACTCATCTACTGCAGCTTGTTGTGTTGTTTGCTTTTATACTCATTTTCTTTTCCCGACATAAAAAAATAGAAAAAAAAGTTGATGAATGAATTATTCAGGTTTGACAGGCTTACCAGTAATATAAACAATCAATCATACCAAAACAGTCTGTGATGAATTTCTGAAAACTTTTAACTGATCACTGATGTTTTGTGAGCATTCATCACCAAGATATGAATTATCCTGTCTGCTCAAACTGACTTTAACCTTAATGACTTTGTAATGTAGGTTATATACAAAAGAAAAGTATACGTTCTGTATGTTGTTGTAATAGTTTGGTGAGAAGAGAGTTTCACCTGTGCGAAAGATTTAATTTGACATTCCCCTCCCACCCCACCCCCCTCTTTTCTAGTTCTCATCTTGACATACAATCGATAGATGGAACATCCAATATCTCCACCCCCCCCCTCCCCTTTAGTTTCCTCACCATCATGGTGATATCACTGATTTGTTAACACCTATCACTAGCTCTCTCCTCAAAGACTATTTACATAATCTAACAACATTAGATCATAGAAATATGATTAAAGAAAGGCATTTTTTGTTAAACAGATATGAAACAGAAATGTGAACTGTTTGGTTGATCAATATGTATTATAGATAATCATGCAAAAAAAAAAGGCCACTTATTGCTCGGTAAAGAACTGGACAATAGACATGAATTCAGACAAATGTGGTACACTGGTCATGTGACAGTCTGCTTTGGAATATCGATGGAAAACCTATAACTAGAGGTCAGCTCCACAACAAAATCTTGTTTGTCTACCGATTTTCTCTCCTAATTTACCCTGAGACCTCTTCTCTTTCATTTAATGACCACTTAGATCTCATTAGCAACATTCTACGCAAACTCGTAACTTTTCGTTTGTCCACAAAGCAGTCTTTAATTATGTTTGATGAAGATCAAATTGATTTCCTTATTCACAACGATGCAAGCAGTAAGGTGTACGAAATGTCTTCCTAATTTAATCTTAGTGTACACACACAGAACAATGCACGGAAGAATGCCAAGAAGTCTTCTGGAAGGGGTGGTGTCTTGGGAAATTAATCCCCAAAATCAGGACTTTTCTATTGTAGACTTTAGATAGATGGGATAGTATACGAATTGAGTGGAGACAGATAACAATTAGTGGAATAACTGCATGAAATTTATATGTTGAATCAAGAGCAAAATATGGTGCTGATAACGCATGCAGCTGTTTATTTTTCTTATCAATTGGTCTCCCACAGATATGACATCCTGATGACAACATACTTGGCATAAATTTTAATAAATTTAAATAATAAAATTTACCATGTATCTCTTATAGCATACTGTGTTCCATGACCCAAAAGTGGGTAGTCATGGAAACGTTTCAAAGAGGTAAAAAAATATCTACAGTTTGCAGCACTTTGTCAAAAATGGACAACAAAAGGTGATAGATTTTAAGTTTATATTTTTAAAATTAATTCCATTTCTTCTGAGCATGGATTCTGAAAGGGTGGGGAGACTTGAGGCAAGTTCATGAAACCAACAATCTAATACATCACCCAGTACCTATGATATCCTGATGACATCATAGTTGGCATATAACCTGAGGTGAGTTCAATCCTCACAGTGCATATGACATCCTGATGACATCATAGTTGGCATTATAACCTGAGGTGAGTTCATGAAACCAGGCCCCCAATGTCTAACAATATCACACATCATACAGTAGCACTTGGCATATATGTTGGGTAAGTCTTATGAAACCACATGACCGACATTAATCAGTACATAGAAGACATCTGTATAGTAGCTCAGGCAACCCATTAGTAGACATGAGTAATTACCACAAATGCTTCAGGGATAGTAATTTAGTAGAACATGTATGAGGAATGTGATATGCGGTCAGTGCAGCAGAGACTAATCTACCACAGGTAAAAGCCCGCTCTGGCGAGGAGGAAATAATGATGGTATTTAGAATGATCAGGAGAAAGTGAATGTTCTAGTGATACTACTCATACTAGATGTAGGATACAATGTACCTCAAGGGATTATCCATATAAGACTATGCTGACAGAGAAATAGAAATTAATATTGCAGAGGTAGTGAGAAACATACTGTTAGTGGTGTTCAATACTGTATGTACTGTATTGTATGTTTTGGCTTTAGTACAGCACTGGATTTACAAGACTATTATTATTATGATTAAACCATGTTAAATGAAATACTTTGCTGTGATACTTACACTAAAGACCTGTATCAACTATACTCAGACTATTTAAGTATCTGGTGGTATATAAGTAAATGTTACAGATCTTTCCTGGTCACAGTTTTTCTTCCTTTTCTGATTCATAGTCTCTATAAAAATAGTCAGCAATCTACAGATCTTCCTGGTCACAGCTTTTGTTTTCTGATTCATAGTAGCTGCAAAACTAGAGTGCTACAAGAAAGTTCTTTCTTTGTCAAAAATTTCCACTTGAAATTCAAATTTAATTACTACAACTTCCATTTTCATGATCCTGGTATGTATCCTTCCCCAGAATGACAATCATCCATTTTCTTTCGTTCTACTTCAATATCAGATTCCTTACGGTGAGAAAGACTTACTCTGTACCATAAATAACTGTGAAGTATGCTTAACTCTTCTCTAAAGAAAATTCACATAAAACCTACATATATTCAAAGCAGGACCTTTTTCCAAACTCACATATATCACTCTCCTTTTCCCCTCAAACTCCTCTCCCCCACCCCTCCCGTCTGACCGTGGCAATACCCCTGGTGATGTTAAGATATAAGTAAAAGCAATGGATCTCACATACAGCAAAAAAACATATTTGTTAGTTGTACTGGTAGTCTGGTAGGGTAACAAACTTCAAGCCCTGTTTCCAGAAAGCAAGTCTTTTTACAACAATGTTTTTATAAAAGTCAATGTAAACATCATTGAACAGTATGGCACGATTTTCCTAAAAGCGTAGCAATGTTTGCCTCGTCGTCGTGGCATGGACGGGAATAAAACGCACTCCTTTCTTATCTTACGCTTAGAGAATCCTAAAGTTATTTTTCTGATGCCTGCCATCAAAGACAACACTTGGAGGGTTTTTTAACATCTGCCATTAAAAAACCAGAACCACATCTGCCTCTGTTTGTAATACGACCGTACGGCAAAACTAAATCAGGATAAAAAGCTTTGGGAGATGTTTGAGACATATCGAGACATTGCAAAGCAAGGACGGATATAGCCTCGCCTAAGTCTTCACCTGGAACGTGACAAAATAAAAAAAAAGAAATAGTTTGGCTCCTCAAAGAGAAGCTAGGTGGATTAAATTTCATAAATTTCTTCTCATCTTGTTACAGTTTTGAAATTTATTTATTAAGATTTGTCTGTGTGGAGCAGGTGTAGAGGGATATTGGATACAGACCGTTATAACAAATTTGAACATGTATTCTTTTTTTTTTTTCTTTTTTCCAAGCTCTTCGTTTTATTTTTTTCATATCCAAACGATGTTGTTTATCAGAAAGAAAAGCCTTTAGGCATTTGTTAAAAAAACAAATGGCCCTGTTAACTTTACAAACTTTTTTCGAAGTCTTGAACAAACATGATCATGGGTTTGTTTATGGCACATTTTGAATAGTAATTAATAAAGACAGCAATATATATGTATCCATGGCAACAAACTTGCCATTCAGGTCAATGGTTAAATGGAGTTGAATGGAATTTACCAAGAAGTTTCTTTCCATAAATTTATCCTCCTATTAAATGAAACACATGAAAAAGTGAGAGCAACATATGCTATTCATGTTTGTTTGAAATAGTTTCACTGCTCAGTGAGAGTAGCTTCTTCACCTCTGGTCTAGGAAAAGGTAACTATGTATGTTAGCATGGAGATTTATTGCAGGTTATTAAAAGACACGTCCTCAATCGAGAACCTTGAATTCAGTCCATTCATCGGACTAAGTCACATCTGCAGCCTTTAAACAATTTGTAATGTCTCAGGTTGATATGCACTATATATTATACAGATAAATGTAGAGAAAAGCCCCATGGCACAGGCCTCATCTTTTCAGGTGCGCAATGTTGCTGAGATATTAAAAATGCAAATCTATTCCATTCATCTGTAATACTGTAAAATAATTTCTGATGTCACATACTGAATATTCATCAAAGTCATCTTTATTTTTTTCTTTGATGTTTTCTATCTGTTCTTTGTGAGAACTTGTTTCATGAGTGGTTTAAACTCTGATATTTTGTTACCCCCCCCCCCAATATGAAAATTTATTGTAAATTAATTTCAGTGAATCAGTCATATTATTAGAATTTTCAATCTCCAAAACTAGCCATGCAGCTTTACCTTCAAAGATTCTAATACTTCTAATTATTGTTATTTTGTTATCCCCCCCCGATATGAAAATTTATTGTAAATTGATTTCAGTGAAATCAGTCATATTATTAGAATTTTCAAATCTCAAAAAAATAGAGCCATGCAGCTATACTGTACCTTCAAAGATCCTAATACTTATAATTTCATTCTTTCTAGTTTATTTACCAGAAGTTTCTCTCGAGTAGTACAGTACAACAGTCTTTTCTCATTCCTTCTAACTGGGCTAAACTACAGCCCACGGCAAAAATTTAACAGAAAACGGAAGTCCTTCTAAATCCTTTTGTATCACAATATATGAATCGAATAACAGCAACAGAAAAAGAAAAAAAAAAGTCATAGGAGAAATTTAAGCCGACGTAAGGATTATGGGCAGCATTTCTTCGTAAGGAATGAAGATATAATTATAGAGCCCGAGCCCTGCCATGAGTTAATCTGCGGCGTAAATGACATTAGGAGATCGCTTGGCAGAATGGCATTTCTAAAGCAACTAGCCTCCTGGTCTCCGAGTGTGTTGGGTAATACTGATTTCCTTACCAATTAGTTCTACCTGGGTCAAATTCCAGAAGTATACATGCATGCTTCAATTGCAATGTATCATTAGCTGCAAGAGATGTGGTCCATGCATACGACATAAAGAGCTTGCGCTTGTGCAAACAACAAACTATGTTTAGTTACCGCAAGCAACACTTCTACGAGAGCTGATCAAATCTCAATTGGTAGCACATCTTCCAATAGATAGCAAATCTATAGTTTACAATTTGATTGCAATCAAGTTATCACAGAAGTGTAAAAATTCACTGTCTTCACAGATGTCTGTATAACATAGTCAGAAGGAAGCAGATACTGTCAGAAATCTACTCCAAAATATTGACCCCCACAAAACAATGATTGAGATATTAAGTTCAACCAATGAATATGTCATATCTATCAATATTCAACGAATATTCAGCTCTGGCCAGTCAAACGCATAAACCATTCCACACACAAAGAAAGACTACACTGGTGATTCTTGCTACTTTTCCCTTGGGGAAGGGGGGAGGGGGGCCTTAGAGATACTTGGATCTACTGTAACTCAAAGAGGATATATAAACCGTTATTAATACACTGGTTTCCTCTATTTCAGGGCCAGGCACACTACTGCGTGAAGTTTTGATAGATTAGGCATGAATTTTACATGTAATTTAAGTTGACAGGGATGACCAATCATCATAACAAATTCATTACACATGTGTCCATGTAGTTAGGCCACAGACCTATGTATGTACAGTATCATACAAGGTCAATGACAGGACTAGATTGGGGTATAATACAATGCATTCTGTTCTTATTAGTTTAATGTGTAAAAGTCAGAGGGCCTGACATTTCCATCCTAGCAGGATCTTCTTCAGAGGCTGAATGACAAGTACTAGTTCTTATTATTTTAAGTCTTATTATTTTAAGTCTTATTATTTTACGTCTTATTATTTTAAGTTATTATTATTTTTAAAGTCATTTCTTATTATTTAAAGAAGTTTAATCTTGACTGAAAAATAACAGAATCAGTGGTGATATGACTCATTCAACGTTATTATATTAAGTCTTATTATTTTAAGTCTTAGTGCTTTTTATTTCTAGTCCTTTATGAATGAATGAATGAATGAATGAATGAATGAATGAATGAATGAATGAATGAATGAATGAATGAATGAATGAATGAATGAATGAATGAATGAATGAATGAATGAATGAATGAATGAATGAATGAATGAATGAATGAATGAATGAATGAATGATTGCAAAATATATCAATAAATAAAATTTACACATTGTGGACGTACTGCTATGCCATGTTTTCACAAACATGATTAGACTTATTTCAAGTTGGACAAAAGGTTTCATCCAAGTCATTCTGGCTTAAACCAGTAAAAGCATTGAGACATCATGAAATAGAAACACTATCCCTTTGGCTTTGAAAGCAGGTTTATAAATAGAATGCTTTTATAATCTACAGCTTCTGTTGAATTCCGCTCCCCCACGAGTCGTAAACAAGAACGTTAAATCACACTTCACAAGCACATACCTAGATGTTGCCCCAAATGTTTCCAACATGATAAAGTCACCAAAAACTTTACAAAACTTAGTCAGCCTTTCGAAATCTTATGCTGTTACACAGCAGCTGGGTACCAAATTTAACAGACTATCAAAATTCATCAGAAACTAGAAATACCTGGATTGACATCAAGAAAACTAGAAGGTATACAGCTGTTTTAAGCTTACTTAATGATCATTTCTGCTATTTTTACTGTAACAGGAAATAGTATATTTGTGTACCATTTTTACAATTTTCTCATACACAAATTATCGGTACGAGTGGGCTGCAGCACTGTATTAAAATGATATATTGTGAAACAGATTTCAACCAGTGGATATTTTCACCTCACCTCTAGGACCACAGAGACGACCCCATTTCTACCAGTCTTGGATCTTTTCCTCTCCTCGGACTTTACTCCAGTTCTATCCATTCTCTTTGAATGTTTTCAATCTCCACTCAGGTGTAAAACAACTGACTAGCTGTCCATCTTGTATAAACATCCAGCACGTTTTAATAAACTAATGGCAATAATTTTACCTACTGATATTGTATTGAACATGGACCAGACTCCAGTATCACAGGGTGTATACAAGTAAACTACCACTGGATTATTCCCATAGAGTGAGAGCTCTCTACTCCAATGTAATGCTGAAAAGGTAACTACTCTAAACCACCAAAACTATGTCCAGCCTCAAGTGCTATCCTCTTCCACGCATGAATACTTATCGTTGAGAGAAAGAGGAAGCAGAAGAAAATTTTACGACTGAATGCTTTTCGAGGCTTGTCCTGTGTTGGTACCTCAAGAGGTTATAAATACCATGGAGGTAAAATACTGAGAGCAGTACTGAATTTACAACACAATGAAAGATGTGTCTGGATTCCCTTTTTAAAGAGCAGCTGTCGAGAGGGATCGATTCGACGGCCAGTAGGCTTGCAATGTCTGATGAGCAATATTTATGTCGAACAAACACTCGGCGAGATCATTAACCAGATATTCAAATAAACATGAACAGCTTTTCCGATTGACGATAAATTCAAATATGTTCTTCCAAAAAACAAAACCATTCTGTTAAAACCAAATATCCAACTAACAATAACATGCTCAGATGATGTTCGCTATTGACATAAAATTTTTACTATACCCGTTTGCACACCATCCACTGTTGTAATTGATTCACCACAGTTTAGCATGTACAGAATTGATAAATATATCACTGACGACTTTCGTTCATGTGAAGTATCTTCTTTGTCTACTAAAACAAATTTGGTTAAGTTTAAACAATTATACAAACTAAATGCTCTTCACTGTGGAATTTAGACTTCCGTAGTTTGTTGTACAAAACCTTTGCATTAACACTGAGTCATATATTCAGCATATTTAGTTACTGTAAGCTACAGGTAAAATTTGTCTCCAACACCTTTATAAAGTAACTTTAGATCAATTTTACATTTCCGCACAGAGGATGATTTAAGTGAGTATTTTAAACTTTCTAGACATTTCTACCATTCAACACCATCTATTTAACTTTGTAACAAAACGGAAACACTTTTCTCATTCCTTTATTCTCTTTTTTGATATACAATAAGTCTTTTGGCTTCAAATAAGTCAAATCCTTTCAATGGAAACCATGTACAGTATCATAAAACCAAACAATTTTTGTGCAATGCTTGGCATTACAAAGATTTGCAAAATTTGCTTACTTCCTTCATCAAAAAGACACTCTGAAAAACAGGTTAGGAGACAGGTGGTGAAATGTCAGATAGCAAATATAGAGAGTACTGTCAACAACGATGAAAGCAAGGTACAATTAAAGCAACATTGAAATAAATTCCACAAAAATGAGATTGAGTTTACTTCCTCCTCTGATCCACAGAAAGTAACTTCTATACTTTCCATCAGTTACAGTCCGGAGTGTGATGTAGGAGTGTTGTTCCCTTTAAGATAACTCCATCCTCACTTTCAACGGATGTTTACCAGGCCTTGTCCGATACTTTTTTAGTGGCAGGACCTCATTAGCTCTATAAGCCAAATACAAATTCAAGGGCAACACCCTACCCTTAAGCTTGTAAACATCACCTGGTATATGTACACTTTGGTCACTAAAAAACGGTTGCTTTGCTAGGTGAAGAAAGAGCTTGATGTAAACTAGCAAGGTAATTCAAATTCTTCTCAATTGATGGAAGAAAGCTAGTCTCTGGCCACCTTATGAGAGAGGTCAGGCATAACTTGCCAGGGACTCTATAGTCTGTCTATGTTGACTCTGTGTGATTTTATTAACTCTCTGTATGCTTGAAAGCTTACTGATTCAAGGTTTCCTCTAGCAAGGCTGGCTACCTATAAAGTCACTTCTGTCTGTTGTATATTAGACAATGGTCACAATAGAGGCACAAGCCATTTCCACTTGATTATCGAGAGGTTCAATGTACAGTTTCTCTTTTGGTTTGTTTTTATTTCATAAATTATCATTTAAATAGGAACAACTTGATGGCTTTCAGATTCATTCCTAGATATTGCAAAAGGACTTTTAACTTTCACTACTAACTACCTTCCAGGGTAACATCCACCTGTGATGAGGAGACTACCTGTTTCCTATACCTCCATCCCTCTGAACCAGGCTCATAACCAGAGTTTTATTATTTACTTTTTTGGGTGGGGGGGGGGGAGGTTAACAGATATCCATCATGGGGAGGGGTATAAGGGGAGGAGTATTCCACCCCTACGAGAAATTTTGTTACAATAATAAAAGGGTTATAAAATGTGAGCCATTTTGGAACAAAGTCCAACTCATCAACCAATCCCCCCCCCTCACCTCCCCCTTACAGCCCTGATCTGGCCCCTTCCAATTCTCAATAGTATACAGACTGGAGGCATATATATCAATGAGTAATGCATAAAACAGAACCCTGAACAAATTGCAATGTCACTTAGACAAGTACAGTACGTTTGCCATTGCTCACACAACTGATATTTTTCTTTTGCCAGTGCCTTCGAGACACTACTTCAATTACTGCAGCAGGATTCTCTCACTGGCTAAAACACTTGTCATTGAAATCTCACAAGGGCAACCTCTCCTATATGTATGTATATATATATATATATATATATATATATATTCATATATAGTTATATTTAAGACTGCTTCTGTATGTCAATGTGTGGCATGTTTGCATTATTACGAATTGCTTATTTGTGTTCGGTAATCAAGGCCTAATAAATGGCCAAATCTTGAATGATTTGTTATATCAACAGAAATATAGCAATCTGAATAAAAAGATAAAAAGATTAAATAATATTAGGATCCATCAATAAAAATAACCAATCGATTAGTAAATAACTACTATTCTCCTGACTGATGGCATTATTAACAATTTAGAAATTCATATTACTGGTAATAATTATCTCCCAACCCCCCCCCCCCTCTTGTCTTCAAAGCAAAGGGGAGACATATTCCCCCTCATTCTCCCTCACTATCCCTCTCTCTGCCCCACCATCCAGTTCACATGTATCATTTACCTAAAATTATATGTTTAATGTTTATTTATATGTAAAATTATAAGAACGTAACTGAACATAAGTGTCCATATCATGGTGTGTTACATATTTGTGCGTAGATTTGTCACCGCTGACCCCATAACTGTGAAATCATGAAGATCGCATCGTCACAGTACGATCAGCAGTTCACATATCTGTACCTCCGTCAAACCTTTGGTTAGAAACCCTATCATTTTGACTACTGTGATTATCATGATTAAATATGAGACTTTAACAACACAAATACACTATATACTGAAGTGTAGAAACAAATTCAAGGGATCGAGTTTACGTGTGAACAGTGCCGTTTCCAGAGGGCGAGTGGGATATGTGGACACAAGGTACCATGGGGACAAGTCTGCAGATAGACAATGATACTCAAAATTAGTGACAAAGGAATGCTGCCCTCACCTCCTTTGTTCCTCCGATCAACCATCATTCATATTCATGAGGTGAAACTATTTTGTTTCTTATTTTGCCCAAAAAAAAAAGAAGAAAACACACACATGATTTCTTCTCATGAAAGTAAATTGAAATTTAAGTTTATTATTTCAAAAGTGAATTTAAGGTTCAAATAAATCATTCTACCTAAAGGGCCAAATGAGAAACATGTGCCATAAATTGTTGGGAGATATGATGTGGCTACATATAGTAGTATACTAAGTCTACTATATGAGTCATTACTCACTGGGATTTCTGGTGCAGTCTACCAAAGGCTACACTTGGGTGTTACCTTATATTAGGCCACTAAATCAGAACGATTGGGTTTCACATTAAGAGAGAGAAATGATAATTACAGAACCAATTGCTTTGGAGAAATACATACATGTGCAAAATGAAAAGGGACTATAGGGTTGTTGGGATATAAGATATGGAAACCAGCACGTAATGGTTAAGACATACAGTAGAATAGATCAGACTGTGTACATGTAACTAGGTAGATATGTGTACAGAGGTAAAGGAGACAGATAAGTGAAAAGTGAAGTAAATGCCACAGATTCATAATTTCAAAACTTTCAAAACTCGCAACTTTGAACTTAATTATAAATTTGAAATCAAATCGGACTAATCAACCTAATGAACTATATACAAACTAAAGAGGTTTTCTAATTGAATGGAATCAAAATGCTGTTCTAAATCCACTCAAAAAGGCCGCCTTCAATGGGAGCAAAATGGATAGATTCAATCATTTACTGTAGATTCACTATTAAGGTTCATGACCCTACTCAAATGACTCAGTGCAATCCTGTGCATTTCACTAGTACCTCTTGTGTTAATAAGTTTTACAATATTAAACAGTTTGTTCCTTTTATCCTCTTCCTAAATGGACAAAAAATCACTAGTGGGGTTAATTAAATAAAGTCAATACAAAATAACCTCGCTATTAGTTAATTATTAGCTGACTGATCTAACTGAAGGTTAGCAATACTCAAAGGAACAAATAATAAAATTCTAAAAAAGTAGGAATTGAAAGTGAACAATATTACTTGACAAATTTTATGATTTTTACTTTTACATTTACTTTTTTTCATTTTTTTATATATTTGGTTTTGTAGTACTTTATCAGTTGCATTTATGGCCTTTTATCTTTGTCCCACTGAACAAGGATCTATGTCACCTCCATAATAGTTTCATTTATCTTTTATTTTGTTTTTCCTTGTCAATTTATTCACCACTCATCGGGCATTCACTGTTTAGTTGATTGTTTTCCAATGTTTTAATACTACTCTGGTTGTTTCAGTTTCTATAGTGATGAGCGTATGCCTTCCCTAATTTAGCAATCCCTTATCACATTCACATGACATGATGTATCTTGATGTTATGCCTATCCTCCTAAAAGATCATGTGTACCCCCTCCCACCCCCCCCCCACACTATGCTGCCCTTAAGAAGATCACATGATGTAATCAGCATTCTAAAAACATTCTGTCTACTCCCCCTCCCCCTAGCACAGCACATGATGATCACCAACGTGATGCCTCTCCTACTAGAAACCGATCTCTGCTGCCCTCAAGCAGATCACATGATGTATTCATCGATGCAATTGCATATCCTCCTAAAAAGTCATCTCTGCTGCCCCCAAGAAAGCTTTCTAATTTTTTTTTAAATAGATATATAAATTATAGCATTTCTAATCCTCCAAAACAGACAATTAATTATTTATCTTTAGTTACAGTAAAATTATTGAATATTCATTGAAGTTTAATACACAGCAAATGATGATCTTTTCCAATAATAAAGCAGAAACTGTAAACTTTTTAAAAAGGCTTTAAAAGCTGACGTTTGAACAGTTTATCATAGGATGAATGATGATATACAACAAACAGTGGTAATTATGTGCAGAATGATATTGACACAATGACTTTGACTACAATCTGAGAATGGATCTATGGTAGGGTGAGGATGTGGGAGGGGGGAAAAGAGATACAAGGGGATGGTAGGAGACTAAGGGGGAAGCAAAATCTCTCAATTGTACAAACTTTATGCTCAAAATATTTACTTTGTCCAATATTTTTGTGACAGACAGAATTTCAAAAACCTTTAAACTTTATATACATTTAAGCAATAAATTGATTTCCAAAGTCTTCTTTAATTTGACAAGAAAATGATCTGATACGATAAATTGATCACTTGTTTAATATTTAGTACAAAGATGGCATTCCATATATTAACATGATCATTGCTGGGTTTAATGTGGCACATGTGGTTCTGATTTAAAATTTAACCTTTTTTTATTATCGTATTTACAAGTGATAAAGTTACGGCCAAGGTTACATCTGCTAATTGTTACTTTAAATGTTTCTACTGTACAAGTCTGAGTTTCAATTTTTTCACTCCAAACTAATGTTTTTGAGTTTAATCCAAAGAAACCTCTGAGATTACTTAAAGGTAGTCTGTATAGGCCCCAAATTATAGCATGCTATAATTGCTAGAAGTTTTTAAAAAGTACTTTCCTGGAGGTCTTTACTCTCCAAATTGTTCTCAGACAATTTTTAAGGAACACAAAAGATGACTGAATGTTCCAGTGAGGAAAATTTCCTCGAAGGTTGTAATAAAAAAAGTTTCAGAATTTTGACCAAAGGTGACCATATTTGAATATCTAGCATATATGAGGCCAATACAACTTACCTGTAAAGGTTTACATTTTGCATTCATTTGACACTTTATGAGTTTTGTTTATCATAAAGGTTTTAAACATGCTACAGTGTGGTGCAGAGGAGAATAAACACAGCTCGACAATCTTTGAAATTAGGCTACGTTGAATTAAGGGTTTATTTTCAAAGGATTATATAATGCTGTTTAAAATATCACATTTCCATACTGCTTGCAAGACAAACTAGATACACAATATCGCAGGATTTTAAAACTAATAGGCTCGACACTCCAACAGGATATTGAAGCTTCAAATATAAAAAATATACTGATTTTATGAGCTCGAAAATTGGCATAAAACCGTATCAATTTTTTGTTTCCATATTGAGTACTGATATCAATGACCACTTGTTATGCCCTAATGAAGCTCTGTAAATTTGTTCTAGCTGCTATGAAAGGACTTTTCAGACCAGACACTTAGCATAATTAAGAAACAGAAACAGAAAACTCCAAGAGTGATTGTATCCAGAATAATCTCTTTCTTTCCTTCTTCTTGAAATAACCTCACATGTACCAACATTTTCAAAGAAACACAATATGTGAAACAAATATGTTATACTGTACTCTCCTTGCCAATGTAGTCATATTTTTTGCAAAGATGAGAGAAAACAAAAAATGTGTTTGAATTGCAATTTCAACAACAATACCTGAGCATTTTTAAAGTTGCATAATTGGTATAAATTGTTGCCATGCAATAAGCTGTATCCAAACATGACTCTCCGGTAACTGTTAACATATATATGCCAATAAAGAAATAAAGAAATTTAATGCTTTACTATGTTACATAGAGTTGAATGCTACATGCAGAGCACAGACACTTAAAATACCTGCTGTGACCCTCACACTGTGCATATAATCTCTCTCAACAGGCCCTTATCAATATTAAAGTATACTTTAACATGTACATAACATACTGTTTTCATACGCTAGTATGCTAGTATATATTGCTTTACTACACTGTCTTTGCCTTGCATTCACATCCCTGTCCTTGTATTAACTGTGTATTCACTTCATAGTCATTGCCTTTACTGGAACTTACTTCACTGCTTTTGTATTCACTTCCATATCCTTGTATTCACTTCACTATCCATGTATTCACTTGACTCCACTATCATTATATTCACATGCATTCACTTCTTTCTCTATCACTGTACTCACTTCACTGTCCTAATATTCACTTGACTGTTCATGTAATCACTTCTATTCACTTCACTATCCATGTCTTCACTTGACTTCACTGTCCTCATATTCACATGCATTCACTTCTCTATTTTTGTACTCACTTCCCTGTCATAATATTCACTTCACTGTTCATGTAATCACTTGTATTCACTTCACTATCCATGTATTCACTTTATCTCACTATCTTTATATTCACATGCATTCACTTCTCTATTCTTGTACTCACTTCCCTGCCCTAATATTCACATCACTGTTCATGTATTCACTTGTATTCACTTCACTATCCATGTATTCACTTAACTTCACTATCCTTACAGTATATTCACATGCATTCACTTCTCTATCCTTGTACTCACTGCTCTGTCCTAATATTCACATCCCTGTTAATGTAATCACTTCTCTTCACTTCACTATCCATGTCTTCACTTGACTTCACTATCCTTATATTCACATGCATTCACTTCTCTATCCTTGTACTCACTTCCCTGTCCTAATACTCACTTTCCCGTCCTTGTATTCACTTCACTATCAATGTATTCACTTGACTTCACTGTCCTTATATCCACATGCATTCACTTCTCTATCCTTGTACTCACTGCTCTGTCCTTATATTCACTTCCCTGTCCTTGCATTCACTTTACTATCCATGTATTCACTTGACTTCACTATCTTTGTATTCACTTCACTGTCTTTGGATTCATTTGCATTCACTTCACTGTCTTGGGTATTACCTACACTGTCCTTATTTTCACTTTAATGGTCTTTCACTTCACTTTCCTTTCAATACTCCCAACTTACTTTCTTGTTTTATTAGTACTGCATGTTTGTAGTTACATTAACAGTAGTCAAAGTGAGAGAAGGAACAAGCAGCGAGCTTTACACAAGACAACAGCTCCCTGGTACAAGAAGGTGCTGAGAGAGGCAAGGTAGAATGCTGGTACCCGTTTTCAAGCGAACTCATCTTCCTTGAAGGCATTAAAATTTGCTGTAGAGTTATTGTCATGTTTACATCATGAATGATTATTTTACTATGCCAGTGCAACCAGCTGTCATATACTGTGTAGGAAGGAGACCAAATAGGAATGTTGTGATTCATCAAACAGTTCATTCACACAATAAAGCCATATTAAGTGACATGACATGAGTGGAACTTAGTTAAAGTTGCTGTAGGAATATTGGAATTTCTTTGGTTACCAATTGGTACACACTTGTGGTGAACCAAAGTATTCACATAGGAATGCAGGAATCTCTCTATAGGCAAGACTGAGATAGCCAAAACAAGGAAATTCACAATACAAAAGAGCAAGTGTACTACTGTACAGGTCAAAGAATTCTCACAGGGTTCTATTGTCTCCAATTGTGGCCTTCCAAGGAAGACAACAAAGAAAGGAAATGACTGTTTGACAGGTTACTATGCACTGACAGTTCACAGCTCTTTCCAAACTTGAAGTAAAAACATGGCTACAGTAAACACACCACCTACTTGAACCAGGTATGGAACAACTCCCTGCTTGAACAGTAGCATAACAGGGCCAGTATACAACACAGACAAACAAACTGCTTCTGTAAAATTTGCATATTGCCTACTTAGTATATGCAAATAAGATAGAATATAGATAAGATACAGTACTACTTAAGATAAGATGCAGTACAAATAAGATACAGTACACTTAATGTACAAATTACTTATAGTACTATGCTATACTAATGTGTACAAGCAATGTATCTGTAGTACTTAGATACTTAGAACACTATAAAAATTATTAAGAAAAAATTTGGTAGTAGTTTGTAGACATGAAAATACCATTTTGTGTAGAGCATTTTTATAAAGGAATTTCCTATCGTCAAATTTTCATACTTGGAAAAACTACCACTTCTACAAGTATACTGAAATACCTTACACATCATATACAACCTGAAATTCACATCAATGTTGTTACAACATCATGTTCATTAAGGAACAGCAGTGTTACTGTACAGTAAGTAGGTAACAATTAAAGGCAAGAACTTGGACAAGATGCACAGTGTACTACAATACAGTCAGTTCTTGTTTCCTTTCTGCAACTCGCTAAAATTACTACATGTGAGGAGGCAAAATATATGCCCTACAGAGTAAAGGAATACATGAGGGCAGGATTAGGAGACACAGGATGAAAGATGGGGTTGGGAGGGAGTGGGATGAGGGGAGGGGGGTGAAGAAATAGCAAAAGACTCAAAATGCCCAAACATCCATCTCACCAACTAATTAAGAATGATAAAAAAAGACAAAAACAGTTAAGACATGACCTATCCTATCCTATCCTACTATAATAACCCATGTACCTTTCCCGATCATACTAGCTTATTTGCTTACCCATGCGATGTCAAAGTGTGACTTTTCATCCTCGCCACTTATATCCAGAGAGTCAACAGAAAATTGGTCTTCGCATTTCCCCTCAGACATGTTTGTTCCCTTTGGCATGATAAACCATTATTGCACACGAGAAAGGAATGATAAATGGTGGTCCTTATTGTAAAGTAACGTTGGAATGGGGAGGCGAAAAAAAATAATATATACTGTATATGTATCGCAGATCCGGGAATGATCGTTTAATAGAAGTCGCTCCCCTGCAAGTACACGACGACGTTGGATTATCCTGTAAACCTCTGCTACGAATCCTTGACTCGTCCCTAAGGGAGCCGTGTGACATTTAGAGCTAAGACAGGCAACATCTTACCAGTCGGAATGATCACAGAGTTATTATAGATCCACTGGCTTTAATCAACTGCAAAGCACACACACAAACACACAACTGTGTAGAATAGGTTGTTCTATATATCCAATGACATATATCCCATGGTTGTACATGAAACCAACCTAACTCACATGAATCTCAAATGGTCCACTCAAAGTGTGTCACACAGAACCTTTCTCCTGTAGACAATCTTGGTACCGATATGAAACCTCCCAAATCTCTAATAAAAGGTTCTTCAAAGAATGAAAAGCATGACTGCATGAAGAAAATTTCCATTCACAAGAAATAATTTTCGAGCTCAAACTGTCTTCCAAGCTCGAAGAAATGTATGTAAGAATAAAATTTGAACGCTTCATTTATGGAGACTTTAAACCAACCTTTGAGTCAAAGCATATGTACTGCAATATGGTTTCAAAACAGATATGATATACCTTTCCCAGTAAGACGTCATTCAATGTCCAGTGCCCCCCACTGATCAAATATTGTTCAATTGATATTGCAGTAGTACGATATCATACCTACAGAAGTGCAACCAAACATAATCATTCACAGGCCCTATACTAAAGTAGACAAGCTTGTTGATGTATATTTGTTGCTGGTAAGCTCATCACAGTGAGAATCAGTAAGTGACGATCCAACAGACAGAGAGATCCAGCTGATAAAATCCTTGTACATTAATGAGAACTGTGAAGCGAATCGAGGATACGGAACAGACCGATGATGTATGCAATCTCTGACTTCTCCTCTTCGTTACTTCAAACAAGAGTCTGCAATTTAAGACGATCTCTATATATCCAAGGACTCATTTACCTCTCACCGATGTTGCTGTTCAGACTATAAATGACAAATCTCAAAGCGAAGGCAAAACTGGACTTGAATGTCGGCGAAGCAAATGTCCCGAAGCCCCAAAATAATCATTTCTGAGAGTTATATATCGTTGGTTCTGCACTGATTTACATTTGTTGACTGTATCGGTAGTACACACACACGACTGATTGATGAATAACAAACAACCTGACGACAGTTGATATATCAAGAAACATTCATAATGTAAATATCCACAATACAACGTGCGAAGCATTCCAAGTCAAATTACTATTCGTAAAACTGGCCTTGATTATTAACCGATTCAACTACTGAGCAGAAGAAAAAGCAGTCAAACAATGACAGTGATACATGAAGTAATAGTGTTACTGTATTACGTTAGGTATGTTCGTTCAGTTGAATGCCACCATGAAATCTAGTCATTATAGAAGCACCGCCTGAGATTTGTTTATATGCCACGATCCAATCTGACAAACTATTAGGTATTTACCTCTTCTGATTATCTTGCTTGAACATCACAGACAACACACTTGCACGATTGAACTACTGTACTCAAAGTCCATAGCAATGTTATCTGGCTACATCCTATATCTGTATTCTTGATTGATGAATAACGGTATGAGGATAGTGGACATCACACCACAGACAAAATACTGCAAGATGGGAACACCGAGCCTCACTCTTCACACTCCAGTAATCTAGACACCTCTGCTATCCGTTTTCAGCTGCACCTGTTAATTTATTTCCATTAATAACCAGAACCTGAACTTCAAGGGCATCATATTCCTAAACAGGCGTCGAGAATTCATTTTTGTGTGTTTTCACATGTATAACACGGACAAAACTCAGAATATCTAGCTTGATTGAGAATTTGAGAATCGAATCATCTAGGAAGAAACTTCTCAGGATGACGGCAGAGCAGACTTCAAAGCTCAACACCTTAAATTCTTTCCTCCATTCCAAACGTGAAATAAAAGTCACATATATCTAGGATGGATTCTACAACAATAATAATTGCACTTTTCCTCAGCTTTGGTCCAAAAATGGAAATTTATGACAGCAGTCATGTGAAACAAAAAGTTCAATCAGTAAAACATTAAAACTGACTAACAGACAGAACTTTCCATCCACAGCAACTTGTCACACAACAATACAAATCCATTTTCACTATCTCATCTTAAATAACAAAACAGAGCTTTTCCAATCATGCTGTTCACCGTGGTCGACACACAGTTGGGTCTGTTCACAACAGCTGATAACCGATTCCCTCTCTCCGTCCTTTTAACTGCAGATGTATACAACGACACGTTGGTGACACCTAGAGCAATCTCTTATGTTTCTCGTCGGAGACTGCTGATCAGGTTAGTTCTTATCAACTCCTACGTCAGAGCATCCAGACACAGATTTGCCGGCTTGGATAGACGCCCGCCCGTGATATTCTTCAGACAGACCTGTCTTCCTCTCAGAGTTAGACATACTCAAATAGCTTGGACTGCAATTCTGCAAAAGTCTTCGACAAAATTTTGTACGTTTACTTCGACGCCGCTAATGAACAATTTCCCAATCCTTTATTCCAGCAAAAGAACAGCTGTTCCACTACAAAGCTTCTTCTTCTTCTTCTTGTGTCTGAGTTTAGGTTTTTTCTTTTTTCTCCACTTTTTCCGTTCCATTTAGGACATTGCTTCTAATATTTCAAGTTACCTGCACTTCAAAGCCCTTCTAAAATTTCAATAAGTCAACAGCTCTGAGAGTAAAATTCACCGACTAGCAAGTTTGTCTTTCAAATTATGCTCCTAATTTATCGCAGATTATTTATATGCAAATTAGCTTTCAAGTCATTAGCCTTTTCAATGGATAATGTGCTAGCAGAGACCTTTCATTACATCACTTCAAGAATGTTGTACTTTACTAAATGATGAATATATGCCAATACAAAAAAAGGAGCGTATTTATGAAGTAATTAATAAGGACGCTACTGGAGGTACAGACATCTATCAACATCTCCCACCATAAACAAAGTTCCAATCAAACAAAATATCCATCAAATCTATAAACCACCCTTGTTTGGAGGAAGAAGAAAAAACTAGGGGCGATTGACCTACTGTAAAACTACTCTGGGAATGAGAGGTAGAGCACCAATACTGAAAAATCCCTGGTCAAAACAGTTTACAGTCTCATTAAATCCACCATACCTAATCAATTTATACATCAACATGTTACCCTTCCCCACCCCCAGCAGATTGTCAACATAAACTATGGAACAAACTCTCTTCCACCCCTTCCCCCGAGCACACACATTCTCTAATGACTACTCTTATGTAAGTATTGTTGATAAAAATTGTGTCTACAATGTACACAACAGACGCTACATCTGCCATCAAACATTTATATACCGACCTCCTGACCTCCTACCCCCCCCCCACCGATCAATCAACCAAACACACCATACATCTCCCATGCCTACACTTATCTAAGTGTTGTTGATAAAATTATTTGTCTACAAATTTATGTAAACAACAGACACTATATCCTCCTTTATACAACCATGTAACAACCCCCCCCCCCTCCACCCTCCACCACATTATGCACTGTACACACAGACATCTAGCTCTAAGGACTACTCTAATGTACACTAACTGTTGTTGATAACATTATTTATCTACAAATGCAAACAACAACAGACACTACATCCTCCTTTAAACAAAAAACATGTAACAACCCTCCCCCCCTCTCCTTCCACCACATACTATACAGACACACATACATCTAGCTCTACGGACTACTCTTACATACAATTAATGTTGCTTATAACATTATATGTCTACAAATGTCACAATAAAAGACACCACATACTCCTCCTCCTCCACACCTAACCATTCTTATGATACTGTAGTCTTGACTAACTTGTACATGGACTCACCATTACGGAGAACACTTCACATAATAAGTTACCGTAACTTCAGTACTGTATCATACAAATATGCGCTGTGTTTAGTTATCAAGAGCAGACAAAAAATACATTTTTTGTTTACATAAAATACAGAATATATCCTCTGCATTATGTTTGCAGCCGCAGAAGTAACGCTAAAATCTTTTCAATTTTCATTAGATGGCACCTTCTCATCGGATTTACGAATATTGCTGTCGTAATCCAATATACATCCTTGTACAGTCAATTATGTACAGTACCTCCCTCTACATTCTCATACTGGCTAAATCAGAACCAAATACTCAATATTTCACACAAAAGGTAAATAAATCTTTACATGCATGGGATGTTACGACAACTTATGATAATTACGTGATGTCGCTGCATCAAAACTATGAGATGAAGATTCTGAGTATTGCCTCTTGAAGAGGCAAGAGAACTTGACTATGATAGATGCTAAAACTACCTAAAAACTAAAAGTGAGGTTACTGAAAAAATGAAAAAAAAAAACATTCTCTTTTGCAAGGCATGTTGTAACAAATTATGATAATTACGTGATGTCGCTGCAACAAAACTCTTGAGAGGATGATTTTTTTTCTGACTATCCCCTCTTGAGGAGGCAAGAGAACTTGAATATATAGATGCTGAATTTACCTAACTTACAGTGAGGTTACTGAAAAATGAAAACTAAAACATTCTCTTTTCAAGGCATGTTGTAACAAATTATGATAATTACGTGATGTCGCTGCAACAAAACTCTTGAGAGGATGATTTTTTTTCTGACTATCCCCTCTTGAGGAGGCAAGAGAACTTGAATATATAGATGCTGAATTTACCTAACTTACAGTGAGGTTACTGAAAAATGAAAACTAAAACATTCTCTTTTCAAGGCATGTTGTAACAAATTATGATAATTACGTGATGTCGCTGCAACAAAACTCTTGAGAGGATGATTTTTTTTCTGACTATCCCCTCTTGAGGAGACAAGAGAACTTGAATATATAGATGCTGAATTTACCTAACTTACAGTGAGGTTACTGAAAAATGAAAACTAAAACATTCTCTTTTCAAGGCATGTTGTAACAAATTATGATAATTACATGAAGTCGCTGCAACAAAGCTCTTGAGATGATGATTCTGACTATTGCCATTTGAGGAGGCAAGAGAACTTGACTATGATAGATGCTAAAACTACCTAACTTACAGTGAGGTTACTGAAAAATGCAAAAAAACACATTTTCTTTTGAAGGCATGTTATTACAAATTATGATAATTATGTGATGTCGCTGCAACAAAACTCTTGAGATGACAATTCTGCATATCACCTCTTGAGGAGGCAAGAGAACTTGACTATGATAGATGCTAAAACTACTGATCTAACAGTGAGGTTACTGAAAAAATGAAAATAAAACATTCTCTTTTCAAGGTTTGTTGTTACATATTATGATAATTACATAATGTCGCTGCAACAAAACTCTGGGCTGACGATTCTGACTATCGCCTCTTGGGTAGGCAAGAGAACTTGACTATGATAGATGCTAAATTTAACTTATTAACAGTGAGGTTACTGAAAAATGAAATATAAAAACATTCTCTTTTCAAGGCATGTTGTTACATTTTATGATAATTAAGTGATGTCGCTGCAACAAAACTCTGAGCTGACGATGCAGACTGTCGCCTCTCCTGCAGAGGCAAGAGAACTCCACTAATGTATACTTTATATGCTCAAGTTCTACTGAGAAACAAAATGAAAATAAAATCTTTTGAAGGGGTTCAAAAACTTTTGTGATATCTCTGCATAAAAATTCTGGGAATAAGGTATTATACCTCCCACGGATATATGACAGCTTAAAACTATTTTTTCTGCATTAACGTTCTCTCAGCTACAGAAGTTACTATAACAATATGTATGTAAAACCTCCCTGCACTATATAACCTACCAGTAAGCCCAACGAAGGTAAGGTCACTGGGGTCAAGAACATACTTTATGAACTGTGGTTGACTTTTACATAATTTCATTCAACCAATTCAGAGCAGTTGACATATATCTTACAAAAATCCCAAAAATTTGTACTTTTATTTTTTATGCTCAACTGGGGAAAAGCAAAATAATACTATAGAGAAAGGATTTTCCCCCCAAAGATTAAACAGTCCTGTCATAAATATAATGATGCATTGGAATGTTAACTTAAAACTCCTAGTATCACCTTCACATTCAAACATTTGTTTTTCTTTTTTCTTTTTTAAGTATGTCAGCTACCATCCTGGCCTCTTTGAATCATCAGTATTGACAGGGACTTAGTTATCTCTTCTCCAGGCCTCAGTTTAAATAAATAATAAAACGAACACATACACTGTACTGTAAACAGTATCTAGATACATTGTGAGTGAGAGCAACAGTACTTCTGTACATACTAGAACAAAGTCTCTTGTACTCCAGCGTAGATTCCTTCCATTTTTTGACATTCTTTCAACCTACAGTATACCACCCGTTCCAGTTTACAACCGATATGGTAATTTAGTAACGGCCTCCCATAACATGACATAACTTGGAGCATTAAGGTTTAGCTGTCATATTTCTTACATTTTAATTGCATTCCATATCAGTGTAACAAACATACTGTAGCAATAGCATACACATATGTATGTATGCATGAATGTATAACTATGACGGCATCCTAACATTATATACCAAGCCGTGAAAGAAATGTTCATAAAATACGTCTTCCTTCGAAATGGTGACAATATTATTAAATATCGACAACATTAAGGATGCTAGGACATCGTTTTATGTCATCTTTGGAGAAAAACTATCTAATGGAATTTAACTAAAACAAATACCATACACAGGTCAGCATGCACCTGTACAGCTTCCGATCTCGTTTTGTGATTTCAATTGCTTCAAACATAATTAAAACTGGCTACTTGTGATGAAAAACATCAATTGGCTATGTGGGTCTAGTCTGTGGTACATAATATGAATATTTGTGATTTAATTAACATATGTTATCATCCATTAGGTTTTCTGTTCATCCTAGAATCGATTCCCATTTTCTGCCTCAACATTGTCTAGACTACACTTTAATCTGATTTTCAAACACAAACCTCACCTTGAAATTATCTGGAATGCTCCATGACACAAATTAATGACGTCACACATGCAATTTTTTATATATTTTATCAATCAGGCATACAGTTTCAATCATGCTGGCAAACAAAGTTGATTCGATGATGAGTAACTTATTTTTCAGAAGCTTTTCAATAGACAGGAAGGCCCTGGATGAAATTGTATGACCAAAGAAGAGAGCTTGTTAAGTAACACTTGAATAACTACTGAATTTATCAGATAAGGACTTTGGAATACTGCCCTCAGTCACAGGTTAGTGCACAGAACAATTTCAAAAGTTTACTAATTAATATTTTGTGTGCATCTAAAGATGTTGAAAATACCATAATTAAATTACCATTGAAGAATTTCACATTTTTCACCATTTAAGTATAATTTTAAATGATGAAAAGTTTGTTCTCTGATTGTGTAGTATAAAGTAGAGTATAGGAGTCTGAATGACATATTTGTCAATACAGAAAGGTATTTTTAATTATTCATAATTCGTTGTTAACAAAAGGTTAAAAGCTAGGATTATCCTAGTCTGCTCAACTTTATATTGATAAATATTCCCAGCCTATTATACCTAAACATACTACATTTTAAACTATATTTTGATCAATATTCGCGGCTTTTTAAACCTAAACATACTACAGTTTGAACTGCTATATGAATGAAGCTACCTCCGTTCTGGACTGTGAGGAGACAAATTTTGGTATTTAAAAAGGAAAAAAAAGAGAAAAATATGAAGATTATGTCCAACTGAAGCAATTATCCTTTAAAGTGTATATAGAGAGTGTGGTGGCCAATTGGCTAAGGCTTCGGACTCGTGATCCAAGGATTGCTGGTTCGATTCCTGCCTAGTTCATTACGTTGTGTCCTTGGGCAAGATGCTTTATCTCACTTGCCTCTCTCCAATGGGTACCTGTGAGGTAACTTGTCACTGGGCGCAGTATATAACTGCTGCCGACTGGAGGTATTGTCTCTGGGACAGGTTATCATTGACCAGGGGTAATATAACGTCTGTAAAGCGCTTTGAGACCTATCGCTGGTATAAAGTGCTATATAAAAAGCAAATATTATTGTTATATATAACTTTGCTACTCTACTCATCCGATTGGGTCTCTCAAAATCTTTAGGGCCTTTTTTTCTCTTTCTTGTGTTTAAGGACAAATATTTCTTTATTGACAACAACAACAGTGGTTGACTTATTGTCGGCCACAATTTGTAAGCTTTCCTACTGTTCTATCACATTGCCCAGTATTAGCCTACACCATTAGGCTTCATCATTGACTTAACTTTTAACGCTTGGATCTACAGTAAAACGCCACAATATTCAGCATTACCAGCCACAGAGTCTGAATCCACATTAGTCAACCATGACATGGCATTCTTACACAGACTAGCCATTCCTTTCCAGATGCAATGAGATTAAACAACCTAGAAATCTGACCCAATTATTTTGTTTGCTTTAAACAAACTTCAAGGGTTACTACAGTCCACCATGGAAGGGGTAAAACACTTTCTGATCTTCTCATCCATGTCCTCAAAAGTCTTTCTCTTCTAGCTCTCTGTTTCCTTAGCAATCTCTCCTCTGGGCAATAAATCTTTCATCTATGATGTCATATTTTTTTGGGGAGCTCTAGGATGAAAATCTCATCAATTACAACAATCAATACTATTTCAGCAACAGTTCATAATTAATTACTAAACTTGCCAAACAAAAGAGATGCAATTGTTCCAAGGCTACTGTTTACTTTGTGGGAAGGCTATAAGTAGGTCAGTAAATAACAAATGACCATGCCCAAATATGGCCAGTTTAACAGTGGTAGCAGTTCTGTTACAGTGAGATTGCTCTGTTTTCAAAACTATTATTCAATGGTCAATACTTGTGTAAGTACAATAGTTTGACCCTGAGTCAAGATCCGTGCAATTAACAAAGTTTAGAATATGCTGAAATATAAAATTTACTTTCAATTTGTTGTTTACATGTGGTAAACAATACAATGAAGAAAAAAACAATTGAATTTAGAACTCACAAACCTACCCTGACACTCATGCCCACCTGAAAATTATTGCTCTGAAAGTTATTTGTGACTGTGTCCCACTCAGCCTCTTCAGCTCCCTCCCCTCCCCTCCCCTCCCCCTCCACTCCTTCCCTCTCACCCTCCTTCCCCCTCCCCTCCCATGGTCAGCTAGGGCCCTGCTCTGTTTGATAATCGTGTAGCAAAATCTTGTTTGATTTCTACTCTGATTTGGTGAAACTGTTGACAAATTTAAATACAAACAGTTGGCTTGAGAGCCAAAGAAACAAAGAAGATAAAAATATTCAAGGAAAGGGAGAATGTAAGAATACTGTTAAGGCTAAAATAACACTCCACAAGCAACAAAAGAACTATTTGAAGAAAAAGTCTTGTTCATGGAGAAGAATCCACGATGCGCCACATTCTTGGCAAGCTTTTCAGGAGATGCGTAATTTGAGGAAATAGTTCATGGAAGGGTGCAAAAAAGAATTTAATCTCTCATTTCTGACAGATTATAGATACTGATAAATATTTGTTTTCTTTGTTGCTTGTCCCTTTTTGTTTTTAAAGCAAAGCCATTATTTTTTAATCAGAACCATGCAAAGTAAATACATTGTATCCAGGGTTGAGTTTGTAACTTAATGATGTGTAATATGTGAAAAGAAGAAAGACTGAATAAAAAATCTGAAACTGCCCGAAAAATGAATAAAATGTGAAGCTGACTGGAACTGAACAGAAGAAGATCGCTATAAATGGACCGGTCGCCAAAAGAGAGCAGTGCTAAAAGATTACCAGCTGTGGTACTAGTAACTCTGGACACAGTGGGTATGAATGCAAAGTGCAATTGTTGTGCAGTGAGAGTATAACCCCTGGAATGTACTGTACAAGTGAGACACCCCAAAACATATCCACATAAATTAAGGCTTAAATGTCAGAATTTCCTGTCCTTAGATTTCATTTTCTCTCTCCTTTTCCTTTCCTTTTTTTTTTTGGGGGGGGGGATTCATTAATCATTATGTTTATACCATACCCTGGGGGGGGAACCCATGAGGATTGAGGATATGGGTAATTGCTTTCTACTCGAGCATCTTCACATATGCCCTGTCCTCAATGTAGGTCACTTCATTCCATAAAATGATAATAACTTGACTAATGGATAAACCTACTCTGATATCCACAGTCTATAATAATATTGATAATAAATAATCATATTATTCTTAGCATCTCTGTGTACATTATAGCAGATCTCCTTTGGTGGGCTGGTACTGTACCCACCTTAAATCATACCCCCCAAATGCCCCAATCCTTTTTGGAAAGGAGTTGTAAGGACACCCATCAGGTGTACTGATAAGGTTCACTTCAATTGGACAGTTTCAAAGCAGATCACTGTACATATATTAAACGGTGAAATTATATAAATTTTATAAATTATATAAATATGCCAAAAATCGTTGAGCTGTAAAATTTATTAGGATTGAAAAAAAACGTGGCCCGCCCATCCATCCCGACTCTTAGGGTCAGGGGTACTAATTGGTATTTTTGAAAAGAAACCTGCAGCTAGAGATTTTAATGACCACTGCATAATTTGTACACAGTGAGTCCTGTTGTGGTTCTCATGTTAGAAACTACAGTAGCAATGGCAATCTTTACTTTGCAAACTTGTGTGGAATTATGTCACAACTATGTGTATTACTGCCCAGGGAATAGTTTATCTGCAAAATTCTCTGCAAATGGGCAACTTGCTGTACAAGAGTAAAGATGTATATATAGCAGTCTTTTACACAGGAACTATGGTACAGTACTTCATAAATTTCAGAGACTTCCATACTTATACAAAAGCTTTGAATACTAACTTATGCCCTCCCATATACCAGTTACTTTTGACTGTAATTCTGAGACCTTTTGCAACATGAGTATGTCACACAACACTGAAATGTGCTCTAAAAAATTATTATTATCAATGTAAATATTATAAAATCTACTTGACAGTAAGAGCTTTCCTGAAAAGAGACGAAATCATACCAATGACACTGTCTTTTCTCAGAACTTTTTAAACATGTATACACCAAACATTTGAAATGTCTTCTACAATTATTAGTATCAATGTACTATAAAATCTACTTGAAAGTAGGAGCTTCCTGAAGCAGCGATGTCATCAAACAATGAGGTCTTGTGTTACCAAGCAAGCGGAGAAGTGTTTGCAGAGTAGCAAAATGATATTAAACCCTCAAGTAATTTGTAAAAAGTAAACATGAGCACATTCCAAACTAGGAGTTTCTAGGCCAGTGCATCATCGTGCCAAGAGTGGTTTTTCGTTAATGTACCAGGTAAAGTGTAACACTAGGCAAGCTATTTGTTTCATATGATGGATTGACAAGAAAATTAGAACTTGTACAAGAAATGTTGAGCAGGAATTGAGTAAAATGACAGCGGTTTAATATAATATGACTAACAGGCTTATCTTCCAATGTATGCTTTGTAGATGGGAAGGATACAACTTAGATGCATTGCATAATTGTACAGTCATACAAATTACATGGTGGTCATACAGAATATCTCGATATGTACTGCAGAATCGGGATATTTTGCAAATTTCGCCTTAGATTCAGCTATCGGCAACAGTCGCTTCTGAAGACGATGATTCAATTAACTAACTAGTGCATAATTAGGGCCAAGAGAGGTAGAGGTACATAAGGTACAGTATGTTCACATTCATAGTAAAGCATAAGGTACATACGCAGTGCACTTCAATCGCTGTTCAAGATAACTCTGGTATTTATACCAACTATATACTGTACTAATTGGTCAAAATAATTCTTTCAGTTGTAAACCACATTCAGTATTGAAATTAAAAATTGTTGAAAACAAACTTTCCTCTTACTATATTATACAGTACTTTGGTAATTAACTGTTGTATAACTTCACAAAGGTCAAAGTCGGCCAAAAAAAATTCCCTTGCGAATGTTTCAAAGTTTTATCAGATATGACAAACAACGAAAGAGATCGCAAGAAAGATTAAACATACCATAGTGGGAACACCTTAGAGACCAGGAATTGATCGATAACATCGAAGTTCAAACCATACATGGTAATATATGTCAGCAGTACATTGACATTATCTGCTTTGTTATTGTATTGAGATATCATTCAAGTGAACAATTACTGAATATAACAATAGCAAAATAGTTTGGGATGCTATTTCAAGTAAGTTGTCATCAGGGCTACCATTGGTTTAACAATTATTCTGAATCAGTCGCCAATTCCATAATGATCTAGTACTGTTCCTAATCCACTAATGGTTTATATTTTACGTAATGAAAGCCTCATCTGCAAGTCTACGAGTTTTTTTAAGTTTATTGTTGTACATGTTTATCAGCTCATTGTAGATTCCGTCAGCCAGAGTGCTACTGTCGTGAGTAGATATGTAAGCGAGGAAGTGAACTATTAACACTGACATGGCGTAGAGTTCTAACCGACATATTTGTAAACATAGAATCTTATTTTTAATGACTCATCAGTCATTGTTAACAAAAGTGTTAATAGCTAGGGTTATCCTAGTCTGCTCGCAAAGTTCTTTATTTTGATCAATATTCCTGGCCCGTTATACCTAAACTACTCAAACTACCAAATGAAGCTACCTCAGTTCTGGTTTAAATTTTTAATTTCAAAACTTGACATGGTACCCGAACGCTTTTGCAGTACACCTTGGCTAACTGGTCATTTTAGTACATTTAAACTGCCAAAATTGATCCATGTCACAATCAGATTTCAACTCTTGTATCTGCTGGGATCAAACTAAAAAGATCTGATCCAAACCTTTGCTACAGTAACTCATTATTGCTTTGATTCAAAATCCTCTTCTAGAAGATTTGAAAAACCCAACAAAGACAAGAAGCCAAGTCTAAAACATGGCTTAGAAAAATTACCAAATATGGATTTAACTTTGTATAAATATGTACTCTATTCTATGTCCAGAAAGTGAACAACAAATAAGCTACTGTATGACTTGCTTTTTACATAATTAATGTTACGCTCTATTAAAGATGGATTTCCTGTCACGACTGAACACGAGCTGCTAAGAAAGCCATAAAACTTTTAGGAAAGAATGTTTAATTATGTAGTAAGTAGCATATATCATACTGTAAATATGAAGTATGTGTTTTTTGTACAAGTTCACTTGACGTAATATAAATAATTAAATCATGATATATACGAATACTGTATAGTTTCAACATATTAATGTACCATACATCAATCTACAGGCTCAAAGTAGACACATATATACCACACATGTATACTGAGATGATATATAGTTATGTACACCACGAGTGATACAAAAACCATTTGACGAAACACTGGAAATACATGCATATGAACACAGGATGTAGAATTTTCAATTAATATGCTGGATGTCTTCATTGTAGGGTCTATCCTGAGCTGGAAGGTTTCACAAAATCTAATTACACAGCTTTGCCATTACCATCGTAAATGGGGTTTTTCCCCTGTAATCGATCGACATCATACTATAAAAATTTAGCCATGTTCAAAGCACATAATGGTTACGGCCCTTTCAACGTCAACCGGTCACAAAATGCCCACCAAACTTCAGTGTTCTGTTTAAATCAAACTTTGTCATCATTCCAAATATTTTAATGTTAAATTTTAGGTGGCAGAAGCACAGAGAGAGCTAAAACTTCCAGGATGTAGAACATGTACTAAGTATTGACATAGCACTATGAGCAGTAACTAATTGATTCATGGTGCAATCATATTTTGTAAAAAGAATTAAATTCTAAAGTCAAAATTTTTTCAATTTCCATCCTTTTAACAATATTATCAGTGCTCATTGATGTTATCATCTCATCATACATATATCCTAAGTCTGTTCAATTTGTTCAATTCAAATTGTTTAAATCAACCTATATAAGCCATGCAGTGAAGGAAAGCCTTGTAGTGCACTGTGCAGTACACAGATTTAAACTTAATAAACACAACCTTGAGGAAAGGTCAACTCACCATACAAAATTGATACTAATTAGAGTGTAACAATTCACAACAAATATTTTAGATACATGTTAAGGCACAGAAAATAAAAAACAAAGATCCCAAAAATAAGGCAAAAAATTTGGAAAATATTTACATTATAGGTACAAATTCAGCCAAAGCACTGTCACAAAGTTAGTAGTCAACTACAGTAGGACAACACAGAGGGTTGGGGTAGGGTAGGGGCGGGAAGCAGGGGTTTAGGCAGCCAGCCCTCCAGCCATCCTTTGCACGGCCAGTTTCGCAAAATGATGGCATACTTTTCTGTGCACGGCCTGCAAAATATACAGTACCGTACATGTACTGTTTATGCAGCGGTGCAAAGTTTTTTCAAGTTTTCGGTACTGAGTGCGCAAATATACAGAGTTACAGAAATGAGACAACGATGTCAATATTCTTTTGGTTTTTCTCTTTTTTTTCATTAAGACTTTCCCTAATTTTAACAATCAAATCTTGTATTGACTAAACAAACAGCTAGCATTTTACTCTCTGATACCTCAAAAAACAACGTTTCTAAGGGGGCGTCGCCCCTTAGACGGGCCCCTTGACTCCGCCATGAGGGGCGTTCGCTTCACGATCACCTGAAGCCTTCAGCATATTCTTCAGAGATATTATTCAGAGTAAAATCAGAGTTGATCTGCCATGAACTCTGTTTACGGTTAACATCTGATGAAACCACTACAACCTAAAATAGTAGGCAAGTAATCCTATATCTACAGTGCTACAGAGATTTCACTTTCTGTTCCATAAACATGAAAATGTGACATCCTTTGGCAGATGTTTACAGCCTTGGGACTAACGATATCAGAATGTGTTTTGAGAGTGTGAAATGAGTGCTGGTATGAAAAGTAAAAGCAACCTAACGATTGCTGTGCTCAATTAAAATCCTATAGTAAAAGGGAGATATGTTGTAAAACATTCAAAATTACTGAACTTTTTTAAAACCCATTCGGGCGTTCACCTGTCTTCGCTTATTTTCGTTTCTTCCGAACATCAAGGTATATATATAGAGAGCAGTCTTTCATGAATTAATTGTTGAAATTATGTAAAGCGCATATGACATATTTTATAGACATATATATATGGAAAGCAGAAGAATGAGGGAATTACGGAAGCGTAGAAGTGCCATCGACATAAGAAAACTTTGCCCCAATAAGTCAACATTTTTCAGTAAATTGTTTAGATAACAAGATAATATATTATCCAAAAAATCAGAAAAATGTTGGATTGCTCAGTTGCTTTAACTTAGCAATTGAACAATTTTCTGCAAAATGTTTAATTGACAACTTGGCGGTGGCTAAGTGAATAAGAATTTGTACGGTATCATTCTGGCGTTCTTCCACCATGTTACTTTCCATATATATTTGCCATACTTTACAATACGCATGAATGATCTACCGCGCATACACAACTCTTAAACATTTTGCAGAAAAATGTCAACTTATTGGGCGAAGTTTGTTTTTATGTTGATGGCACTTTTAAGCTTCCGTAGGGAATGGAATATTTGATCTCAGAAAGCTGACATTTTTACTGAAGAAGTACTGTATGGCACTGTTTGAACACAAGTCAAAGCTTACCTTGGCTCTTTGTATTTGTTTAGTCTGTGTTAAGAAAAAGTAAAGATGTAGAGACAAATGTTGTTCTTTGTAAAAACTTCCTCTTTTTTCTTCTTGGTTACGAACTAAGAATATTGGCTACAGTAGTAACTACAATTTTTTTCAAAGTAGAGCGGAAAATAATGCGACAATAAATTAATAAATTGTTCAAACTTTTAAGAGTTTACTACAAATATGGTATGTTGAAAGTAGTTCCCTGTAGTTTTAACATTTATAAAGGTCATTATTTATCCTGCTAAAACTAGGTTATAGCATTTAAACACTTTTACTAGCCCACACCATGGCACCAAGGACAAGATGACCACCAACTTACACAGACTGTAACACACAGAAAACTGCTATTTAAAGCAGGTTTGAAGGTTAAATGTTAAGTTTTACAATTAACACTTTGATTCAAGTGCACCCATCGGATAATTACCAGGAAGATAAAGGAAGCAACCGCTTCCTTTTAAAACCAAATTATCAAGGGACTTTGATTATTCACAAGAAACAAGGTCACATTCTGTTCTCATTTAGTCTGTTTATAACTACACAGTATTTCAGATACCACACACATGAATACATCAGGCTATCTTGATAAACAATCTACAGGGATGTGACAGAACAAACAGTAATTTATGATCCTTTCATGATCCTATAATTTTAGTCTCTCACCCAAAATGTCACCAAAAAAATGTAATTTTTTTTAAAAGGATGTGCAATTAATGAAGATTAAATCTATACAAATTACAACCGAAGTGCAGCCTAGAGAAAATGCTTTAGTACAGACGATGTACAAAACTAAAGCAATAATTTAATTTATTTAATTAAAGACAATTTCCATTTCAAAAATCTGAAGCAAAAAGCTACAGTTGACTTTTGATATATACTGTACCTCGTTAGAACTTGGAATGGTTTTGCAAAAAAGGTTTCACTGTACATCAGAAAGTCACTGTTTGCTTATCATACAAATACATAACTTCAGAATACTTCAGGTATGAAAGACACAATGGAGGTGTTTCACTATGTGACCAAAACATGGTTTGTTCATTTGAAGAGCTGTCAAGTTTTACTCCCTTACCAATTCTGTGAAATTCTCCACAACCAACTCATAACCTCAATGTACATACTAATTGCTCGCTTCCAAGAAAGTATTTTGCACAATTGCAAACGAATCAGTCACTTATTCAAGTTGTTACTCATTAAGAACATGTCATGCTCTACACCTACTAACCTTTTAATTCTCATGAAACAAAATTAACTGAAATGGAAGTACAGATAGAAAATAACATGTGGATATATATAGCTATATAGCTATCAATGTGGAGTGACAACATACACACTGATTCTGGCACTTCTATTGCTATTATCGCTATTTCTGTAATGTTATTTGTACAGTTCATTTTAAAGCAATAAGCACAACAAGGGTAATGGGGATGTTTGTGTATGTACTCAAGACATAATTAAAAAATAAAACAATAAGAGACAAATTGGATTTCACAATGAACAGTATTTCACCTGTAGACAAAATTTGTTAAGAGATTTGATGATCACTAAGTAAGTAGCTGAAAACTTTGATAGCTTTATTAAAACAAAACCTTCTCAATACTTTCAAATTAAAATGCTATTTATGCATTTAATGGTGTTCTTACTAGGACAACAAGTTGTTGATATAATCCATAGCATCAGCATCTGGACACAAAAGAGACAAGCAGTCCAGTAAATGTTATAGACAAATCTACTTAAACCGAATAAAATACAGCCAAAGGTTAGGCATAACCATTGGACTGTTAGTTTGCCCATCATTCTCATGGCACGACAACATATCCATCCACATTCCACATGTACACATTGTTTTAAATGATATCATCACCAACTTTTCAATAGGGAAAGAAGGAGGAAGGAAGTAGGAAATGGAAACGCCTTTGAAGTAAGTAAGCGTTAGATACTGCTCAATTATGTCTTATATATGTTAGTAGAGTGGATGACATATATACACATGTCATACATTTACTAGGGCCTAGGTTTGTAATACCTACAAGTAATATTATTTAATGTCACACTATGATGAAGTGACTGGAATCTCTATTTTCATAGTTTATAAAATTATTCAAAAAAAGTGTGCCAAGACAAGAAATTGCCTGCATTAGTCAATTGACTTACACTGGTCTAGGTGTTTTACATTTAGTATGATGTAGAGTTGACATAGTCTAGGGCCTAAAGGACACATTTAGCTACATCAGACTATAGAAGGCCTAGGTGGTCCTAGGTTCATTCACCCCTGTAAAGATATACAACCAAGAAGTTTCAACAATGGACACATTTCTATCCTATCCTAATACTATTCAAACAACTTGGAAAAGATCCAGTGAACCCAGGCACACTTCTCTTGGGAGAAAATGCTGTAAAACGACAGGAGAATGTTCATACCTTTCGACTATATGAAACATAATTTCAATCCCACTTGCCACAAGCATATAGTAGGACTAAGTTTCGGTAGCACTAAAGCTTATTGTTCTAAATTTGTTGGTTAGAAAAGCCTCATTTTGCTCATGTAGCATAATCAATAATTATGTCACCCACAGCATATCCCACAGGCTTTTATGCATGGTTCATAACAAGCAAGTTAGCAGCCTATGTCATGTATCTCCCTCTCCTACAGTCCCAGGGTGGTAACGTGTCCTTGATTTCAAAACCATATCATGCCAGTTTCCACCTAATTTTTAGGCTTTGCTAACTTGTCAGAGAATTAGCGTTTAATAAACATAATAACTAGGTAGGCTTAGTAACTGTTCATAGGTAAGTGGCCATTGTAAAGATTGTCAAGGATTATTACAGTACTAGGCATAGGTTTACGGGTAGGCTAACACTAGTAACAGTAGGACAAAGTTAGATACCCATGGTCTAGCCTAGGCCTGAACTAGCTTACCTGTATCGTGCTGTCACGAACAGCAATTGATACTTTTTCCCTAACGGCAGCCGCCTTGGCCTCCTGTACAGAACCCCTTAGTCGGGCAAAGTCCCTTTGCTTTGAGAATGATCTGCCTTGGTTGCTCATTTTTTAACCAGTTAGGACTAACTCACAATTTAAATCATTAAATGGTCCAAACAAAGTTCAGGAAGTTCGCAGGAGTACCTCCTACTATAAGGTTGACGCCATTTTTTTCGTAGTAAAACCATCGGCGTATATATAAATCTGGACTGACTATGTAACGCGAAAAACTTAACAATCACGGAGGGTAATGTGACGTGCTCCCTTGCAGCACTCAACTCTTATAGTACTTGTTGAATGAGGTTTCTAACTAATGTCCTGATTCTCATATCTACCACATTCCTTTTGAAGCTACGCGAACAATGGGATCTAGACAAAAATTGGTACATTTCACAATGTTTATTGCAAGTTTTAAGTCCAGAATTGCCATTTTGAGTATTTTCTTTCGAACAATCGAACTGCATCTACATGACTGTATACAAATGTAAATTGACACGAGCAGACGACAGTATTCGTTGTTCCGTAGCCACACAATAGTCCCTACAGATCAAGAGTTTTATGATATGAAAAGTAACTACAAACAACGTTATCTTTTCAAAACTAATTCTCAAATTTACCAAACATGGCCGTTATAGCTGCTTTTTGTCTTCGGAACACTCATCGCTTCGAACTGACAGGGGTAATATAATACGTTAGTAGCACCTAAAAGCATGTCACATGACCCTCCTTGGTAAGTAACGTTTCCTACTTGAAGCGAGAGTTCCAGATTATATTTATTTCGATGACTCTTGTCTCCTTCCGCTCTTTGCCAGAAAACAATTTTATGGTTACCAGAATACGATGTTTTAAAGGATTTCGATGTTCTTACTCAAATTATTGTATAATCGAGCTAAATTTAACTGTAAAATATAATATTTGGTAGATGTGGTATTCATACTACAGAATGAAGAAGACAATACTAATTTGAATTGGATATTTTCTTCATTTCATTAATGAACGTTGTGAATGAATGAATTTCAAACACCAATCAGTGGAGCTATAACACTTTATCATCTGTTTAGAAGTTTCAACTGCATGACGGACAATATTGAGTCATCAGCTCAAGTTCGATTCATAGGCGTTCGAGGCGGGGGGGGGGGGGCAGGGGGGCAGACTGCCCCCCCCCCAAATTTCCAGAGGACAAGAAATTCGGGCAAAAGGCTTGAAAAATTCGGGCAGCCTAAGAGGAGAAAAAATATATATATATATATTTTTTTTTTCTCCTCTTATATATATATATATATATATATATATATATATATATATATATATATATATATATATAAATATGCAGTAGCTTGCCCGGGGCACAGGGGGCAGGTTAAAACTGTGCCTTTTTTCTACATAAAAATTGAGGTGCCTCAAGTTAGCAAGAGGCCAGGGAACCAGAATGAACACTCGGGAAGGGCCGTTTCCGGCCATCTGAGGAGTTTGTAAAACCAAAAATTTTCTAGTACACTCCGCGCCAACCGATGGTGGCGCTCCGCTCAGATAGTCGTGCATACAACTTTGCAAATCTTGGCTAAGCCCGTGACTTTTGATGAATTTCTGTGGGTCAAACTCAAAAGCTATTTCGAATGGAAAAAATTTGTTAAGATATTAACAAGAAAAAAACTCTAATTCGGAAGATTCCTACATTAGCAACTAGCATGATTTCACCACATTTTGTCTCAAAAGAAAACTTGTTCCTTGTTTCCCAATTTGCGCATTGGATATTGCAGTGCTATTATGCATATTTTCCTTTAGGAGGGGGGGGGGGGGGCGTTGATGGAGTGATGTGTATACACAAATAAGATAATACAATAAGAGTTACATAAAGGGTACTAAATATAAGGCTGCATCAGTCCAATCGAATTTCTGCAAAGTGCCCTTTGATGTCGGTGCCCCCCCCCCCAGATTAAAAGTGCTTCCGCCGCCCTTGACCTGGACATCCCCAACATCAGTGTATATAAGAAACATTTTCTTTTTCATGGATGGTGGGGAGGGGGGGGGGGGAGTGCCTACAAGCCTAGAAGTACAGGTTTATCGTATTCTTTGTTATATTTAATCCTTTTTTGTGAGACAAATTGCAGTCTCACCCGACACAGCGACATTATCCCGCCTACGTGTCGTTGAACAATGTATGTTTTTCTAGAGGTAGGTGAGTACTGTGTTAAAATAATAAATAAGGTAACTAAATAGGAGCTTAAAAAATATATTTTCCCCTTCAAAGTGATTTTACCATTTTTTCTTCTTCTAATTTACCAAATTTTTGGGGAAGTGTAAATTTCTAAAACGTGAAATTATAAAATAAAGAATGTTTAGATGCAACTTGCAAGGCCTCAGAAGTGCCGTTTCCGGCAATCTGAGAGGCATTGTGTGCCAAAATTTTTCTTGTACGCTACGCGCCTACCGATGGTGGCGCTCCGCCTAGATAGTGTCACGGGAACTTTCGGGCACAAAAAGTTCTGCCCCCCCCCCCAAACTGAAATGGTCCCGTACGCCTATGGTTCGATTGTACTTTTAGGGTTGCTATACCTATTTGAAAGCACTCTAACCAGCTACATAAATTCAATGTTATAGATCCGACAAAACATTGTAAATGTGTTAAACATTTTCCACACCCTTCGATTTCATATATGTAATTTTTCTTCGGTTCTTTTTATACGAACTATACGAGAAGCATCGATTTCAGTGTGGGATACAGATGTTTGATGCCCGTAAGAGCAATAGCGGCGCCACGGGGGTAGAGGGACTCACCAGGACATCCCGCAATAAAGAACCTCCCGCTCCCCTTCACCCGACGTAGGCTGCAGTAATCAAAACGACCGAGAGAACACGGAAATATCTCAAAATCCAACAGTTTCCGGTGTTTCACCTCTGGACCCCACCAGAATTTCTCCCTCACACATATGTAGTTTGTGCTTTAAAGGTAGTCAGTATGAGCCCCAAATTATAGCACGCTATAATTGCTAGAAGTTTTAAAATTTATTTTCCTGGAGGTCTTTACTCTTCAAATTATTCTCAGACATTTTTAAGGAACACACGAGATGACTGAATGTCTAAGTGAGGACAAATTCCTCAACGGTTGTAATAAAAGCAGTTGAAGAATTTTGACCAAAGGTGACCATATTTGAATATCTAGCATATTAAGGGCCAATACAGCATACCTTTAAACTTGCTTCAACTTCAAGTCTTTGAGAACAATGATATTTTAAACACTTGAACTTCCCAGGAGATTCCCCCTGGACCAGCTTTATGGTTCTGAGATACATTCCAGATAAATGTTAATGTGTAACTTTACCTATTTTTGAGATGTATTTTTGCGTTCTTAATTCGCTACAATGGCGAACAATCTAAACGCGCTGCATCTTCTGGGGGCCCCGCACTCTCAGTCAATAGCAGTGTACAATTGTAATTATAAAGTAACTTTCCGATGTTATTATTTTTAGAAACAGTTGTCAGCTAAGGCTCACTGCAAGTCGGTCTTGAAATCGATGAACATCCCACTGATTAAAAATGGTGAATGTACGACCCTACTTATGTGACAGAGGTTTGTCACAATTTTGTATTTCATGTAAATATTAGTTTAGTATAGAGACCCAAAGACCAGGAAGCTTTACAGTAGATTATTTGAGACCCTACCCAAGCAAGTACATCGTGGATGAACACCGGCTTGTTTATAGTCTTCTATTTTCCGATAAGTGTTCAGAGGATAACGAGGCAGGGGTGTGAATTCGCTCCCCTTCCTGCTCCCGGGACCGCCATTTAACGTCCCCATCCGACGGACGAGCGTGTATGCCAAGCATCTGCCAGCCACTTACTCGAATACTGAGGTAGGCAAAGGTACCCCATTCGACATCACTGCAATTGTTTCGAAACCAGGTAAAGAACAGAAACAAACCCCTTTCCCCAAGTTCACATATTAAAATATTCAAAGAAATTAAATTTATCTCACCCATCATAAGCGTGGGATGGCGGGGTGCCGGGTAGGACAGGTCTTGCACCCGCCGTGAGGTGCGTCTTTGCGGTTTCCAATTGCTCTAATTTTCGTTGCTTGCATTGGCGACCTTCATGCATATAGTTTTTCCAAGGCCTTTTCTAAGATCTTTCTAGGCCGAAGAAGTTTGCTGATGATGACACCCGAGTTAAAAGCAGAAATTTTTCTCTCAATCTGGTGCGGATTTATTCCAGAGTTATTTAAATAAAGTTTCTATACTTGGCCCCATGAGTGGCAAATACTTTTTAATGTTATTATAAATGCAAGGTGATGCGTGTTGGTGCAAATGATCCTCGATATTCAGTCTCTCTTGATAATGAGAAGCTCCAGGATGTTTTTCTGGAAAAGTGATCGACAGGTGTTTATCTTAATATATAGGCCTACACGTTACAATCTTCTAGGCAGTGTAATGAGGCTGCGAAGAAAAGGTAATCATAGTCCTTGGTACGATTAAGAGAAATTTGAGGATATTTAAGGAAATAAATCAGTGGCGTAGGAAGGTACTTTTGAGTGGGGGGCTGAAGACTGATGGCCGGGGGGGCAGAAATTTTTGTGCCCGAAAGTTCCCGTGATACTATCTAAGCGGAGCGCCACCATCGGTTGGCGCGTAGCGTGCAAGAAAATTTTTGGCACACAATGCCTCTCAGATTGCCGGAAACGGCACTTCTGAGGCCTTGCAAGTTGCATCAAAACATTCTTTATTTTATAATCTCACGTTTTAGAAATTTACACTTCCCCAAAAATTTGGTAAATTAGAAGAAGAAAAATGGTAACATCACTTTGAAGGGGAAAAATAGGACAGTATAATTTTTAAGCTCCTATTTAGTTACCGTATTTATTATTTTAACACAGTACTCAGCTACCTCTAGAAAAACATACATTGTTCAACGACACGTAGGCGGGATAATGTCGCTGTGTCAGGTGAGACTGCAAGTTTGTCTCACAAAAAAAGTATAAAATATAGCAAAGAATATATGATAAACCTGTACTTCTAGGCTTGTAGGCACCCCCCCCCCCTTACCATCCATGAAAAAGAAAAAGTTTCTTATATACACTCATGTCGGAAATGTGGACTAGTTAGAAAAAAATTGATCGTGCAAAAAGCATGGTAGCCCAGATGAGCTGCGCTTACGGTGGTGTTACACGGAAATATTCGGGCATCATGATGCTAAATAAAGTAAACATGGAATTGTCGGGCAAAAATTTGAAAAAGATCCGGGCAAGCTACTGCATACTTATATATATAAAAAAAAAATCTCCTCTTATGCTGCCCGAATTTTTCAGGACTTTTGCCCGAATTTATTGTCCTCTGGAAATTCAGGGGGCAGTCTGCCCCCGCCTCGTACGCATATGGGTCTAAGGGGAGGGGGTGTCCCTCTCCCCTTTGGAATTTTTTTTCCATTTCCAGGTGGCCTCAGATGCAAGTTGGTGCAATATAGCACACTTCAACACCCACTCCATTTTGTAAACTTAATTTTGTATTTTCACCTGGCCTTAGATGCAATTTGATGCTCCAAATGAGATTTTTTTCTCATTTGGAAATGAAAAAGGGGTTTTCTGACTTGCGAAGCGGGGGCGGAATGATACTACCGCCCCTCCACACTTTTCACTGGGGGAGGGGGGCTGGCGCCCCCCAGCCCCCCGGTTCCTGCGCCCTTGAAATAAATTGTTCTTAGATTGTATAATATAGCCTATGTTGGTAAGGCCTGCTATTCAAGCTTAGCATCCTTCGGCTACTTTTATTTAAAACATTTGCAAGGATGTCATGAAGCGAAGTGCTACTAGGTTAATTCACTCACTGAAGGATATTTCCTATGGAAGTAAGAAGAATGTGGGGTGTGGGGGGTGGAGGTGGGGGTGAAGGTGCACATGATTATGCAGACTTTGATAACTTGGCATTTAGTGACTTTTTTGTTGTTTAAAGGGTAAGAACACTAGAAGTCAGAGTTTGTAGTAGACTGTCCCTGAAGATAACTTCTCTTCTCAGACGGTTATGAATGAATGAATGAAGTGATTTGTATGGCCGGTTGTCCTTTCTACAAGTGCCAATTGTTTTAAGTATGGTTGTTCTCCCATCCTACTGTCATCATTCCTCTCCACGTGATCCTATCGAAAGAGAATGTAAAAGAGGGAATCCTACATGGACAACAACAATTGATTTGTGACATTGACACTATGTTCGAGGAAAGTGACGCATTTACATGTGCGGGAGTAGACTAATAATATACCAACTACTGGTTGTACATGGCTGGAGTATGACGTACATTGAATGCAGCTCACAGTTTTAATTGATCAGGTTAACACACGGAACTAAGCAACTGGGCGATTTATCCTTTAACTGCTGTGGCTAAAGAAACAGACAGAGTGTAAAATGAAGAAGAAGGTTCGTACTCTATCTTATATCTTATTGGCAGAATAAATGATCGTTCACCGGCAAATGATGGACGTGATGCAAAATTTGTTATTTAAGAGCCGCTAGAAATGACGTCGTCGTGACCAGGACTATGCTACATACTGTACAATACAATTGTATAGGTTGAATGTTAGACGGCTCACAAGGTTTTAACATGCTAAGTAAATTTATGTCATAACGTTACATTCAGTGATATGTATGAAAAAAATGACGCCACTATAAAGTTAAACCTATTTTGGTTTCTTTATACACATATTGTTGTATGTTCATTATCACTGAAGTAGATTTTCGTGAATTAGGGCTTAGCCTATGGCTCTATTATAGTCTAGTGTACATACTAGCCTAGTAATACACGTTAGGCCTATAGATGCCTTGTTTATTGGGAATTTCAGTTCACATAGAATTGCATTAGAATTGCTATCACCTGACTTCCCCTGTGTAACTTGTTACTGAAGTTTAGGTCATGGGATGGGACAATAATTGTAGTTATGCAAAATATGTCGTAACCCATAAGTTAACATAAAATAAACTGAATGAAGTTAAGCACTGTAGACTAATACTTCATTCAAGGTTTAATGAGACACTTAATTAGTCTTAATTAGTTTCAAATAAAATGCTGGACTGGCCTTGAAGACTGACATACCTCCTGGGCCTATACTAAGGACATACAGCCTTACATTAATACCTATTTCGAATTACTTGTGAAATTGTGGTTTTGCGTGACTGAAGAATACCTTAAAGCATTTGGCAGGGTTTATTTGCTTAAAATTGCGATAAATTAAGCAATGGGAGATAATTAACATTATATTTTGCAAACCAAAGTTTTCTTACAAGAAAGTTAGTTATGGCACTTACATGTCACCCTGATATAAAATACTTGCGCTAGCCTATCCAACCAGTTCTTTTATTGCTGTTCACTAAGGCTCTTGTGTTCCATGATGTCCCTGCTATTATAGACTATAAGAAGAGTCAGCAGAAACTACATTATTCAATCCTTATTGTTAAATGGTGATGTCTGATGTATTATATGGACCAATCACATGTTGCTTGATTCTTTCAAGCATGGAAAGGTTCTTTTCAACTTTAGTGGGGACTGTTCCAGTAAATTCGACACTGGGTGGTCTACGTATGGTAAGATTTGTTGCTGTCAAAGCGTGCTAGTACGCAATGTGGAGAGATTGCTTCTAAAGGCTATACAGTACATAGCCTATTATCTTCGGGGAAGCTCATAATAAGATGCAAGATGATCTGGTATACCTTTAGATATCACATATTAGTTGTTACTTAATAAGTAAGTAAAGTTCTCTATGTAACAGTGTGAAAGCATATTTTTATTCCTTGGCAGAGGCAAAAGGAATCTATGCAATGGTGATGGCGCATGTGTGTGTGTATGTGACATTTGCTTGTAAACATGGTAACTCAAAAAGGTTAATGGTGGATTAACTTCATACTTGGTATGTGGATCCGTCTTATTGAATACAAGAAGCCCATTGTTTTCTGTGAAGTTCAATGGTCATTTGGGGTCAACAGAGGTCAAAGTCTGAACACTTTGAACATGATAACTCCAAAGGTACATCTTTGTTGAACTTGGTACATATGCAGATTCAGCTTGTTGAGTACAAGAACCCTATTGAATTGGAGGAGGTCAAAGGTCATTTGCAGTCAACTTTTAAGTGAAAGTCTGAAAATCTTGTATTCAAGATAACACAAAAAGTGCATCTTTCTTGGCCTTCATACTTTGTATTAAGATCGAGCTTGGTGAGTGCAAGAGTCCTATGGAAACTGGTAGAGAAAAAGGTCACATGAGGTCATCAGGTATCAAACTCTGGAAACCTTTTTGCAGCATGATAACTTCAAAGTTAAAGCTATATTTAAATTAATTTGGGAATTCTCCAATGCTATGATTTTTTGGGTGAAATTTAGTTCAGTTTAGTTCTGTGAAGGGGCTCTATAGGTCTTCAATGAAACATAGCAAGCATCCAGTTCATAATCTTGCTTGAAACGTGCACTTAAACCCTCATATCAGTTTTCCCCCTCTGAGCTTCGAGGAGTCAACAGGCTGTCTCAGTTGGGCACAAACTGGCTCAAGGGGTCAAAAGGTTATCTCAATTGGTGGAATACTTGACCATTTACTAAAAAATTATTTCAAAGTGTATAAACAATGTACTGGTATGTAACTCTCAAAGGTTATTAAATGGATTTGCTAGCTCAAAATTGGTAAAATGTGTCTACATTTCACATAGGAAGACTGTTCTTTCTGAATATTGAAACATTTTAGTTTTAATATTCTTTTCTGTAAAAACCATATAAATGAATGACATGGTTGATCCCCACAAGGGATTAATACAAATATTTTCACATTCTCACTGAATTCTTCGACAAATTTAACTCATTTGCTCTAAATTAGTCAGATAGATATTTTGAAATTTGAGCAAACTGTATGGCAAGGAATCACAAAGCTGACTGGCTTGCTGGTTTTGTTTTTAATTCCAGATCAACAACAATTGATACATTCAACAAACAATAACAGGGCTAGTAACAGAGGTACTTTGCCCTCTACATTTTTAATGTGACAAAAAGTTTGTACTTTTAAGTTTTTACCATCCTCCTTCCTTTCCTCCCTAATCACTGTTAAACTCAATAAAAAAATGATAACATAATGTATTTTTATATATTTATATCACCCAAACATAGAGATGTTATGAAGTATCCAATCTCTTTAATTATTATGATTAATTATTAAAATTATTTCTTCAACTAAGTCAGATCCTTCTTCTTCCTGTTTCCTAAGCCAGATCCAAATGAGATCATGAAAACTGACGTCCCCTCTCGAAAGAAATTAATCACAAAAATATCATTCGTGAAAACCATCTTCTTCTGTCCTTAATACGGTTCTATGCATACAGTAGCACACATTAAAAATGGCGAGGGCTTAGCTTATCAATTTTACAAGAGCTGTTCAGTATCCAGCACTGAAAGTGCAACATTTATCAAACAACCAGGATCAGACCATCTGGGACAAAGATTCATATATTGCTTTAAGTAGCTGGTTACATTTCTTTGTGGTTACATTTCTTTCTTTCTGGTTACATTTCTTTCTGGTTACATTTCTCTCGCTCCCTCTCCCTTGATGATGCCGATGGATTATTATCCAGAGCGTGGTGGTCAATTTGGCTAAGGCGTCGAACTCGATCCAAGGATTGCTGGTTCGATTCCTGCCTAGTTCATTACGTTGTGTCCTTGCTTTATCTCAATTGCCTCTCTTCACCCAGGGGTTAAATGGGTACCTGTGAGGTGGCTTGTCATTGGGCGCAGTATATAACTGCTGCCGACTGGAGGGATTGTCTCTGGGACAGGTTATCATTGACCAGGGGTAATATAACGTCTGTAAAGCGCTTTGAGACCTATCGCTGGTATAAAGCGCTATATAAAAATGAAATATTTATTATACTACAGCAAGTGAAACAGAAAAATATGTATATTTTAGGGAGTTTCAATGGAATGTGCAAAAAAGGAGGGAACTCCACATGTAGATTTTGTTCCTATGGTATGTCCATATTTTTGTCATTAGGGCAGTACAGTTGGTGCATCTTAAAAGTGTTGTGCCGTTCGGATCGGGTATAAATTTTTACCGGGTTCTGTCAGATCAATTTCGTGCCCACCTCTGGTGTATTATAATGCTTTGAAAAAGCCACATCAGACCTCTGTACAGTGTTTCATCTGTTGCATTTTCTTCCCTCTGTGAATGAAAGAAAGAATGTACTCCAAGGTGATATAAAACAGGTATGGAAATGACGCAAACCCGTCAACGTGTATCTCTTTGAACTTCCACATGTTCTGTTTGATTTAGCATCATGATCTTCTTAGACAAATAAAGCTATGAATAAAAAAAATAAATAAATGTAGAATGATATCATAGGTTGCCATTGGTAACAGGTGACATTTTATGGCAGCATTGCAAGTAGTAAGGGTGCCAACAATAAATTGTTGTCTGTGTGATGGGTTGATTTCAAGCCCAGATTTATTTGAGAGGGCGATATTATGAAAGTGACTTCTCTGATTAATGATTTCAGATGAATTAGTCAGACCTATGCAAAGTCAACATGCAACTCGCTCTAATATGTTAAAGAATTGCCAAACGGTTACTCTATAAACGAAACTGTGGCTATTAACATTTTAAGCAGCTTGCTATAGCTGAGTACAGCATGGACACAGTGAACTTTGAATACATTACAACAAAAGCCTTTTTGGAAGGATTTTAGAAAGTCATAATCCAAATGTGCATTCACTTAATATCTAACATGGAACGTGTTCCGGTTTGGTACAATATTGAATAGATTTAAATCTTAATTTGGTCAATAATTAAAACAAGAAGCATTTGTGCATGAAACTACAGTACTGTATGTCCCACAGTTTTCAATTGTCTTTGTACATGAAAGTTAACTCTTGAAATAAACAGCACGTGCTGTCAAAAGCATTATATCAAAGCAATCAAAAGATTTTGAATAAATTGTTTGTGTAAATATTGTCATGATATATTGATAAGTTCATATTATAATCACACTGGTGGCCATCCTTTGAACTGCTGCAAAAACACAAAACAATGGCATATGAAGTTGATCTTTGAACTCGTAGCTTAGCCTGCAGTCAATTAACAGTCTGTTAATGGTTGTAATGCTTTTGTATTATTTTTTCACGAGGGTTTTCCAAATTCATCAGTTGGTTTCAGTTGTGATATGTTTATACTGCAGCTGTGTGAATGAGTGCTCAATCAGCACTCGGTGTGGATACGATGACTGGCTAGTTATTCATTTTATACGTATCATGTACAGAACCTGATGATACTCACAGTACTTCCTCAAGCGCTTTAAGAGCAAACATTCTCTTCTATCCTGTGACTCTTTAAACGACGATAAGTTGCGTAAACATGGTGGAAACAACTTTTGTGGTCAAGAGGAGAAGGAGGTGTCAACCTTCATATTTGTTGATATAAGAAGAACGGTGGAGCAAGGAAAGAACAAGCCAGCTGATTTTGATCAGGCAGATCTCAGTAAATGTCGTTGCTTCACAGAGTGATGTGATGTAGGAGTTTCAAACATTGTTTCTGTGAACTTTTACTAATAAAACTATGTCTCATCGAACTGATGGTAAAAGACCTTCCCACAAAAAGAAGAGACAATCAAGTCTACAAATCGGTCATATCAAAAGGAAGAAGGTAGGGGCGCGTTTCATGCCTAGCAGAGGTATGGAGTGTCATATACACAGTACAGTAGCATACAGTATAGAGAGGGAGGGGGGAAGTGGGGGTGGGTGGGTCGGGAGGATGGTTCCGCAGATAGAGTAGCAATCGGTGCAGAATGAGCCCTTGCCTCCTCAGATATAAAAGTTTTCACATCGGTCGTCCGGTCGAAAACTTTGAAGATTTTGGTACATAAGGAGTGGTTTTAACTCACTGTTGATATCTGCCATTATGGCAAAGGAATTCCTGGGTATGTAAACAGTGTGAAGGATTAAGGTAACGGAAGGGAAAAGTAATTAGGGAAGCAGTATAGGAATATAAATCTTTGTTTGATTTAAAAGTAGAAAAACAAAAGTTAGGGAATATTGAATAAAGTTACATTGTTTAGGTGGATGTAGATCAAGAATGTACAGTATCTTAAATACTGTTAGCATGCATACATACATACACACCAGTTAGTGAAAGGTATTATGCAATCTGTATTTTGTATGTTAGGGTATTTCCATCATTGGTACGGTAGCTAATGTGTTTGTATCAAATAGTAAAACAACTCTATCCATGTTGGCATGTTCATTAGGTCAATGAGGTAACAATGATGTATAATGATGTACAATGATGGCAAATTGTTAAAATGATAATTATTCATGCATATAGATTAAAGTAATAAGTTAAACAAAGTCAAGTTAGGTGCACAGGGGAAAAACTATGTTAAGAGTGCACCACAGACTTGTACTATAAGTACAACACCATAAGCAAGACCACAAGTAGACACTTACCACCTTCTGCCCCATCCCCCCCCCTTTGGTATGAGTACAAATATGAGTACAAGAGTCTAAGCATGAGTATGTGTACTTGTTGATGTGTAAATACCTAAATATGGTAGATTCCCAACATGCCCAGAGTGCCAGTACATGAGTACATTACAACTGTGCATAAATACGAATGGTACAAGTTCAAAGAATCACTAAAAGTCTGGTGTATATGGTCACATACATATATCATACCATGAATAAAGCCTAGGCTGGTGTATGAAGTCACTCATCATAGTACAGTACATACATGTTAAATAGTAAATGAAGCCTAGGCTGGTAGGTGTATGAAGTCACATACATACCATACAGTAAATGAAGCCTAGGCTGGTGTATGAAGACACATACATATCATACTGTAAATGAAGCCAAGGCTGGTGTATGAAGTCACATACATATCATACAGTACATGAAGCCTAGGCTGGTGTATGAAGTCACATACTTGTTTTACAGTAAATGAAGCCTAGGCTGGTGTATGAAGTCACATACTTGTTTTACAGTAAATGAAGCCTAGGCTGGTGTATGAAGTCACATACTTGTTTTGCAGTAAATGAAGCCTAGGCTGGTGTATGAAGTCACATACTTGTTTTACAGTAAATGAAGCCTAGGCTGGTGTATGAAGTCACATACATCTCATACTGGTAATAAAGCCTAGTCTCGGTCAAGAGGGCTTTAGATCATGTGGAATAGCACCAAGAGGACAAGATATGTACAGTATGCATTGGGAGAACAAGATGAAGCAAAGTATTAGTGGAGTACAAACAGTGGAATATATCTCTAGAGTGCTTTAATTCTGCGGTAGTATGATACTTTTATCCAAAGAGAACACTAAGCACATGGAAATGCTATCACTAAACATAATAATAATGATCCTAATCAGGAAGTTATTGTTACGACGCTTAAGAGACTACAAATGTGGGAGAAGCTCGCAAGGGGCTGATGGATTACAACTTTCACGTCAGGTGGCTTCCAATTCAACATTTTAACACAAATTTTGAATCTTTTCAATTTAGAAAGTCATTTTAGAAGTCATAGATGAAACAGTGTTCAACTGAAGCATGATATGCAAAGTGTAATATAAAGTGAATCTTCTTCCTTTTATAAAAATTAATTGTGATTTTTTTTTCTGTTTTGATTTCACCAGGTCCTTTTGATGGGTAAGAGCGGGTCCGGTAAGACCAGTATGAGGTCCATCATATTTGCCAACTACATTGCCAGAGATACCCGGAGATTAGCAGCCACAAGTAATTAAATCCGATATTTTTTAAATTTGTTGTACATAATAAGAGTCCAGGGTACTGTTTGATAAACGGTGTGTACTCGTTAACAGGTCACCTGTTATCAGATCTGGCATTCTAATTTTACTGATGTTGCAAATGGTTGGTTAGGATTACGTAGAGCTTATCATAGATACACATTGAAATGGTATTAGTATACTAATAGGTCAATATGTACCTGTGTTTAAGGAAACCTAGATTTACAGTCAAGAAGATTGTTTGATACATATGCTGTCATCAACCCTCTTACCAGTCACACACCTCTCTCACCTCCTCCCCCCCCACCCATCCCTCTCCCACCCCCTCCTCCAAGTTTTGTGTAAACATAACAACACTAATATTTATACTGAACAACCTACAGTATTGCACCTACATGAGAGGGCATAATTACATATCAGTTACAGCCCTGGAAGTTTGTTGTATTCATGGCACAGGCCAGTGGTCCACAAACTTTAAGGCCCACGAGCCAGGAGCCTACATGAGAACTGAGGCCACGACCCACCAGACCTCCTCAAGACAGATTTGTTTCTCAGAATACAGTAAATCTAGCTTTGACTATGGATGTTGACAAAAAGTGTAGATAAATTTTTCTGTCATCTGGGAAAATCTTGCAACCACAAAATATTTTTGGGTCATTCCCCATAGCTTGTGGATTTTTTGTCATAGGCCAATTAGTTATTTTCACTGTTTTGTGGCTTTCCTGTATAGCCAGCTACCCCTGTATAAAAAATTAAGGAAGTAGGAAGTGAGTGGGGAGGAAAGGGAATGGAAGAGGTCCAATTCCTTATCGTACAACATTAATTCAGTGTGTAGTCTGTATGCTTACACAGTGTAGCAGCTACCAGGCCTCCAGGCACCAAATGCATGCAGGAGAGATAAGTATCTACTCTTTGATGGTTACATTAGTGTCACAGAAGATGATTAATACTGCAATCTGATATTTCGAAACAAACAAAAAAACTCAGTTGTCAGCCTACCATACATTCATAGGAGCTTCACATTGGCCTAGCTTACTTTGTAATGTGTAAGAAATCAATGTTTTTAACATTCATGCGACACTTTGGTTTAATACTGTCTCTTTGTGTTTGTCTCACAGTCGATGTTGAACACTCTCATGTGAGATTTCTGGGAAATCTAGTACTTAACCTCTGGGACTGTGGTGGGTAAGTATAAAACATAAACTATGTATTACTCTTGTTCGGTATTATCACATTTTACAGGCAGCCCCTGTCAGCAATAGCAGTCTGCTAGGACTGCTAGGAGTATGTACAGTAGTTTGAGGGGGGAGGGGAGGGATGGTGGAGGGTTGTATGTTGGGGGGTGGGGAAGGATGAGGGAGGGTTGCATGGTGAAATATGTGTACATATTTAAGGTGGATCCCTAGATTCCATTTCGATTCAGTCCTGTCATATAGTCTGAGCTATCAAACATCACACATTACTAAAAAAGAAAAACTCAACTCGAAGAAGAAGAAAAACAATCCGAGGGCAAAATGGCATTGTCAGTTCCAATTTGTCTTTTCCTTTCTCTGACAGGCAAGAGGCTTTCATGGAGAACTACTTTGCCAGCCAGAGGGACAACATTTTCCGAAATGTTGAAGTTCTCATATATGTCTTTGATGTGGAGAGCAGAGAACTGGAAAAAGATATGCATTACTACCAGAGTTGTCTGGATGCCATCTTGAAAAACTCAAAGGAGGCCAAAATATTCTGCCTCATCCACAAAATGGACCTGGTGCAAGAAGACCAAAGAGATCTTGTAAGGAGAGTAGAGAGTACAGAATAGTTTAAAAGTGTCTCCTGCTATGATGATGGACTTCATTTTTAATTAAGAATTGATATAAAATGAGCAAAGAAAATTCATCGTTAGAATGAGATTCGAACCAGTAACCTCATTTTGTTTTGTTTAATTATCATTTTTTAATCCATAAAGATATCAACTTTCTTAAGTCACATGACCAAAAAAACAATTTTTTAATAGTGAAGACAAATATAGAAAAGAGAAAAAAAATTGGAAAAAAAAAAGGTTTGGGTCAATTTTATGGAAGGATCTCGGTCCGGTCGCAATTGCTGAACATTTGGCAATTGTTTTGCATCGTTGCAGAACAATTGATACATGTTTACTGCTGCGACTGTCAGTAAGTACTGCATCCTGACAGGCAGAAAGAAACAACATGGCTGATTGCACTAATGAGGCCTAACTCAACAAGTATTCCTTCTTGGTTTTAAGGTGAATCAAACAAAAACGTTGAAATGTCGACAGCTGCAAATTTGACCCTGCGGAAATACATTAGTTTATTAATTAAATTAATGATGTCATTAGTTATAGTAGGTGTCTTACATATTGACAAATCCTTTTGGTCATCATAGTTTTATCAATTACCTGTCAACCATCGTTGAAAACATCAAAATATTGCAAAATAAATATTAAACAGACAGAAAGCAGATGATAAAATCATCGACCACAATTTCTTCTAAATTTAAATACTTAAAATGATTCAAATCTGTGCAGATTATGATAAAACTTTTTAAGTTACAAATTTGTTTGAATTTCTCTCTTTTGACAGATTTTTCGACAGAGAGAAGACGATTTGAAACGTTTGTCTAAGCCCTTGGAATGTACCTGTTTCCGTACCTCCATATGGGACGAGACACTGTACCATGCGTGGTCCTCCATCGTTTACCTCCTCATACCCAACGTGCAACAACTGGAGAACAATCTCAAGCATTTCGCTAACATTATCGATGCAGACGAAGTACTTCTCTTCGAAAGAGCAACATTTCTGGTAAACTTTCCCCCAATTTTCTTCCGTAGTACTTCCATCTTTTATTACAGCAAATGAAGCAAGCATTAGGTTTTGATGTCTAAAATAAAACTAATTAAATGAAAAAAATGTGAAACATGACATATTCAATCATGGGTGGTCCTGTGGTGTGATTTTTTACTTATTTAAGTTTGAGTTCTCACGTATGAAAGTTTCACTACAAAGCCAGATAAATCTATTCCAAGGTACTTCTGTGAGGGATTGAAAGTAGAGAGTCATGAAAAAAGTCATTCCAGAAGCCAAAAATGCTGATTTGCTACATTTATTGTCAGTAATGTGATAAAAAACTTGGTGTAAATGATGAGAGCTTTTACATGCAAAGTGCAGAATGGAGATCCTTTGCCTTTGAGATGTGCAACAAGACTAACTAACTTTTCAAATACAAGATGAAGCAAGTAGCTACCTTCAACCAATCACAATGCTACATTTGGTCACATGAGAACCTAGACCAATCAATCTACAGCAACGTTATTGTTCCTAGAAAATTAATAAGTAGGCAAAGTTAAATTGCTAATTTACATAATGCATCTGTTGCGTCTGTTCAGAGGGCAATCTTGCGATCAATACATGATAAAAAAATTGGTTAGCAAGGAAAAAAATGTCTGAATTAGTTTGACAAGATCAAAGATATCCAACCTCCTTGAAGCATTTAAACTGCTCAGACATTGAATAAACATGACTTTCCAAGAGTCATGTAAATATAAAGGCAAGTCTGTCATAAATTAGAGGGTATTCGACCGCAAAATGTAAGGCATCTTTGCAGTTTTCGTCGCGTTCCGATAACCCAGACCATCTGTTGTGATATTCCGAACGAGTCTTAGCATATAGGCGAGACCGAAGGAATACCTTAAAAAGAGACGAAAAATAAACATCTCATAAGTAAGCCAAAATTATCTTTTAGGCACAATGGCAGGTTGTTTTGTCTTGTCAGTTTGGTTAATATTGGGGATCCTCAGCATCACTGTAACACCTGGATATTATCAGCTACGGTACTCTTGAGAGGCGGAAAAGGTGACTTGCAAGTCATTAACCTAGAAAAAGCTGGTCTGGTTAAAAAACAATGAAGCTCAAAAGAAAGTAAAAGGAGAGCTAGGATTGTTTTCTCATATAGCATGGTTTGCCTTCTTCTTCCTCCTCCTCCACCTTTGTTTTTACTCTTCTTTTCATAATACCCTTTTTGTTTTTGCTGTATGCCTTACCCAAACAAATTTACGACACATTCTTACAACAAGCTGCGTGACAAAAGAATGATTATCCTGCCAGCTCACCAAACTTTTAAGGAACTATGGCAGCCATTTTATCAAGTGGATCAAGTTGGATAGTTCACGCTCAGCCGTGATATATTTTGCCAGGTTTAAGGAATCCCCCGGGCAACCTGTACCTACTCTTTCAAGATAATTAGGTCTGCAAAAACACAAAAAACAAAATTATACAGGGGTGAAAGTAAGAGTGAAAGTAATTACAATGCTAGGGTTTATTTTCATGAAGCCCCAAGTTCCTTTTCATGTTGTTTACACCTCAATTATATTTCCCATATCTCGTGATTGTACTGTTGCCTGTTGAGCTTTCTGTAACATTCTCAAAGCACATATTATGTTGGAATCACTTTCTCTTTGCTCTGCTTTTCCAATGATCTCAGCAATAATGTATCCTTGCTGGTTTAGTTGTATTTGTTTTTGTGTTACACTTACCAAAACATGTTCTTGGATGACATGTAGTAAAGAATCATTTTTAATATCTCCATTTTTTTATTTTATCTCCCCCAGGTGATTTCTCATTGCCAGCTCAGACAGCATAAAGATGTTCATCGGTTTGAGAAAATCAGTAACATCATCAAACAATTCAAGCTAAGTTGTAGGTAGGTTACCTAGTCTACTACCAGGCACTTTCACTAAAAACATCACCTATGTTTCTTAATTCATCCACCTGTTATCACACAATCAAGTTAAGGTTGTAGTTAGGTTACATAGTCTTTGACCAGCCACATTTATTAAAACATCACCACTGTTTCTTAATTCATCCACCTCTTATCACACAATCAAGTTGACTTCTATGTAGGTTACCTAGTCTTCTAGCCACTTTTATTAAAACATCACCTCTGTTTCTTAATTCATCCACCTCTTATCACACAATCAAGTTAAGGTTGTAGTTAGATTACCTAGTCTTTGACTAGCCACTTTCATTATAAAAACCATCACCTCTGTTTCGTAATTCATCCTCTTCCTATCACATAATCAAGCTAAGTTGTAGGTAGGTTACCTAGTCTCTTAACAGCCACTTTCATTAAATACATTCCATCTGTTTCTTAATTTAAAGTGCACCAGAAATTATATGCTATATATAAGTGTCCTCTTTCCATTTAAATTCATTTTCTGATCTTATGTTACACCTTGTTGAAACTGCCTCTCAATGCCTACCGAGAAATTTAAGAGAAATGAATGAATTTACCAAAAAACATTCTCCAACAATGACAAGGTGTAAAGAATACTCGGAAGTGATGTGCTTAGCCAACAACCTTTAGATATCCCTGCTCTTTTATTAAAAGAAGGGCAAAGTGAAGTTTCACAATCTTTCATGTTAACATAATTAAACATTGATGGGTCGACTTGTAACCAAATACCATGTAACATTTTTTGTCCAAAAATGATTATGAAAGAAAAACCCTGGTATCAGAACTCCATCTGCTGTGGGACCATGTGATAGCACTTTCAAACTGAATAAAAGATAAGTTATGGCTGGACTCAGAATCCAGAGAGCAAACATTTTAGCTGTAGCAGACGACAAGTGTGGCAGTTTTGTATTCACCCTCTCATCCAATTAAATCGTAATTGAGAGCATGAAAGAAGGAGAAGAATTCTTTAGAGAATTTAAAGAAATTTAAGAATTTTAAGAAAATTAATTAAAAAAAAAAAAATTAAATTTGTTTCAAATAGGACAATCCTTTGGAACTGTCATTATTAGTATGTTAATGATAGGTCATAGGTCAATCAATTATTGCATTGTCATCATCTCGAAATGCATTTCATAAATATGGCAGTCTGTCAAGTACCAAAAAAATCACCCACCCTTAATACTAGATAAATTATATTACATTTCCAAAGTGCAATTACGAAGTCTCGACGAAGTCAGAAGTCATAAACTAATAAAATGGGAGAAAATTTTACGAAACATTTCACCATCAATTTGCTAGTTCTCTTTGAATGGAATACAGCTCTAATTTTCAGCGGTAGTATTAATCATGTCGATTTCTCTTTTTTTTTTCTCTCTCTCTCTCTCGGCAGTAAATTTGCGGCATCTTTCCAGAGTATGGAGGTACGGAATTCGAGCTTCGCTGCTTTCATAGATGTCTTCACGTCTAACACATATGTCATGGTCATAATGTCAGACCCATCCATCCGTAAGTTGTCTCTCTCTGTACATGTAGACTTCTGTCTGCGAGTTATATGCCGTGCTTTTTGATTCAAACTTTTGTTAGAAAACGAGCTGCCGGAATGTTTTGTCCCCTCTTCTGTGAACATTGCAAAAATTAGGATTCCTCAAGGACTCATTGCACATCAGACGACGGATCGATACAGACATTTTGAAATATGATCTTTTCTTTCCGATAGGACCGATCATGATGATGGGTGACGGTGGTAGGAGTCGGTTGGTTGGGTATGGGAAGGGGTGGGGGTGTCATGGTTGGAATAGGGATGTTTTTCGGATGAAAATTTTCTGAGAATGCTTGCTAGTCGAAATGCTACAATCTTCTGTGCAAGGAATGAGGGTGGGCGGAATTTTCTCATGAATATTGGAACATTGAAAATAAGAATTGATCAATGGCTAGACAGTTGATTATGCTTCAAAGCTTCCAACTTTCACAAGAGAATGGGTTACTGAGATCACACAGTGCAAATTCTCAATAAAACATTTTTTTTTTTTATATGTGTGAGTGTGTGTTCTGCCATCGTAGGCAGTTTTGGAGAATGGTGGGAGTTCTTATATCAAACATTTCCCAAAACTGGTCAAAATATATACCGAACCGTTGTTATGCAAGAGAAACTTCTAAAGGGCCAGCCTAAAGAACTTGTCCTCTAACAAAATTTGACATATTTTAAAGTGACCTTAAAGGCTGCAAGCAGCAGGTTAAAGTTTTAAGGCCAACACTTTACTGGAGCACAAAGTATGTATTATGTTTCATCGTGTCTTAACATAAGTTTAGATCCAAGGGTAAGTCTGTCACTATGGTTACTACAAACCACATTACCACCACATGGTTTACACCCTGTCTGGTACTTGGGTAAAGTAGGGAAAATGAAAAGAGAAAAACCTCCTTTCTGGGTCCTGCTAGTCCTGAATTTTGAAGTTAAGACTAGAAAACTAAGGATAAATTCTCATTTGAACAAATCTCCTTAAAATACGACGTTATGACTTATGAGAGCAAGGTTGTTATGTAGTGTGATATGAAGTGAATGATAACATTAGGTTATAATTAATGTGTAGGCTTTGTAGTAAACTGAGAGACTTATTTCCATCTGAAGAAAAGGCAGAAGTTTCATTTCTTTAAAAGCATTGGAACCATAGCAATACATTGTAGCAGTAATATGTAGAACATTGCACAATACATTGTAGCAGTAATATGTAGGACATTGCACAATACATTGTAGCAGCAGTAATATGTAGAACATTGCACAATACACTGTAGCAGTAATATGTAGAACATTGCACAATACATTGTAGCAGTAATATGTAGAACATTGTACGATACATTGTGGCAGTAATATGTAGAACATTGTACAATACATTGTGGCAGTAATATGTAGAACATTGTACAATACATTGTGGCAGTAATATGTAGAACATTGCACAATACATTGTAGCAGTAATATGTAGAACATTGTACGATACATTGTGGCAGTAATATGTAGAACATTGTACAATACATTGTGGCAGTAATATGTAGAACATTGCACAATACATTGTAGCAGTAATATGTAGAACATTGCACAATACATTGTAGCAGTAAATATGGAGAACATTGCACAATACATTGTAGCAGTAATATGTAGAACATTGCGCAATACATTGTGGCAGTAATATGTAGAACATTGCACAATACATTGTGGCAGTAATATGTAGAACATTGCACAATACATTGTAGCAGTAATATGTAGAACATTGCACAATACATTGTAGCAGTAATATATAGAACATTGTTACAATACATTGTAGCAGTAAATATGGAGAACATTGCACAATACATTGTGGCAGTAATATGTAGAACATTGCACAATACATTGTAGCAGTAATATGTAGAACATTGCACAATACATTGTAGCAGTAACATGTAGAACATTGCACAATACATTGTAGCAGTAATATGTAGAACATTGCACAGTACATTGTAGCAGTAATATGTAGAACATTGTACAATACATTGTGGCAGTAATATGTAGAACATTGCACAATACATTGTAGCAGTAATATGTAGAACATTGCACAATACATTGTGGCAGTAATATGTAGGACATTGCACAATACATTGTAGCAGTAAATATGGAGAACATTGCACAATACATTGTAGCAGTAATATGTAGAACATTGCACAGTACATTGTAGCAGTAATATGTAGAACATTGTACAATACATTGTGGCAGTAATATGTAGAACATTGCACAATACATTGTAGCAGTAATATTTAGAACATTGTACAATACACTGTAGCAGTAATATGTAGAACATTGCACAATACACTGTAGCAGTAATATGTAGAACATTGCACAATACACTGTAGCAGTAATATGTAGAGCATTGCACAATACATTGTGGCAGTAATATGTAGAACATTGTACGATACATTGTGGCAGTAATATTTAGAACATTGTACAATACACTGTAGCAGTAATATGTAGAACATTGCACAATACACTGTAGCAGTAATATGTAGAGCATTGCACAATACACTGTAGCAGTAATATGTAGAGCATTGCACAATACATTGTAGCAGTAATATGTAGAACATTGCACAATACATTGTAGCAGTAATATGTAGAACATTGCACAATACATTGTAGCAGTAAATATGGAGAACATTGCACGATACATTGTAGCAGTAATATGTAGAACATTGCACAATACATTGTAGCAGTAATATTTAGAACATTGCACAATACACTGTAGCAGTAATATGTAGAACATTGCACAATACACTGTAGCAGTAATATGTAGAACATTGCACAATACACTGTAGCAGTAATATGTAGAGCATTGCATCATACATTGTAGCAGGAATATGTACCATTGCTTGTCAGAAGCGGACCGTGGATGTGTCGACGGAAAAGACAAAAAAAAGCAACGAAATGCTTGAAAATTGAAATGTTAGTGGGTGATATTTTATACATAAGGAACTGCTGCAATATTTCTGAATCACATCTAAAAACACAGCAAGTATGACTCATCAGTAGATTGCAATTAACCACACGAAGACTCAGTTCAAGGTTCTTTTGTACCGAGCAAGAAATTACGAAGCAAGAAATTACTGAATCTGATTTCTCGTTTCCAAAGTGGCATTTAAACCATCTGAAAGAAAATTGGGAAAATTTTGCTTGATTCATCATTACTCGAGACAATAACACTTGACTAAACAAGCTTAACGAAGCTTAAATTTGATAGTGGGCAGCATTAATTTGTAAAACATTTTGTTTATTTTGTTTTACTAACAAGACCCACAGTTTATTTACACACACTGCTTAAACCTACAGGTTGATGGCTAATTACCTAGCCGAGGTTTTTTCCCCCTAATCGCACAAGTGATCGACTCTGGATACCTCACCCTGGCGTTGAAAGTGAAACGGTTTGGCGGCTGTTTGCATAATGTAATAACTGCGCTACATTGAATGTACTTGTCTGATTTTCACGTTGTAATCTCCGATAGTGCGTTTGCTCCGCCTCGGCATTAGGGATGTTTTTTCGTCTGGTTAAGATCAGCCTTGCAAGACGACGTCTTTACCGCCTGAGGCTACCTCATCCGGCAGATGCCTAAATGTCATAGTGCTAACTACAGACTAAATTCCAAATACATACATTTTATCCTCTTTTGCTCAGCATATCTAGACTACTCGAAGAAGGATTTAGGAAGCTGGAAAATTGAGCCGAACGTCGTCATGTTTCTCGATGCTCTTATTTCCACTCTTTTAAGGTCTTTTTCATCAGTGCTCATTGTGAAACTTTTGCAAAATCACATGATAATAATAATCATCATAATAATCAAGAAAAAATTTATATTTCCTTTCGTAACCAAAATCCCGGAGCAGGTTTGATTAGGATAAATGATACTCTAAGAAACACACTTTACCACAAATGATTTGTTCCAAGATGAGTCACAATAAATTGATGTTTCACTTGTGATCATCCCTTCAAGTTATATGCAGAGTTTGTCTGATATTTTGATCAGTAATTGCAGTCATGGTGGAAGTTAAAGAAGGATTTAGTAGAAATATTGGAAAACTTAAAATGATGAGGATCAACATCCGAAAGTAAATCTATATATTTAGACTTTCGGTAGTAATTATCAAGTCTTCATCTTAGTAAATGAGAGATGGGAGGGGGTTGGAGAAGCAAGGGGAGGAGAGGGGGAAAAGAGGGGGGAGGGTGATGAGAGAGGAATGGGGAGAGGACAGAGAGGAGTATCAGGGTTATATTGTGATGTTGAGACATTAGAACTGATATTCAATGATTAAAACATATTCATGTATTGTAGTCTAGTTGATCTATGTTGATGACGGGGTGGGGTGGGGTGGGGTGTGGAGTGGAGTGGAGTGGAGATGGGATAGGAGAGAGTATGGGACAGAGATTACAGTATGTAATAGTTATTATAAATTTAAGTGTGTAGTGATTGACAGTAACTTCTGAGAGCATCATCTCTTCTTGGTGTAGATGATGTGGGAGATGGGGGGGGGGGGGGGAAGAGGGTCAGGAGAGAGATATGTCTGACAGAATACAGAACTTAAATGATCACAATAAAACTTAATGCCTTTAGTGATTGTTGTCATCTACTTCTGATCTTTCACAGCATCTGCGACTACTCTCATCAACATTAAGAATGCTCGGAAACATTTTGAAAAGTTGGAGAAGGCTTCGGAGCAGCCATTGATGCGGTGAAGAGGTGATGCGGTGATGTCTATTTTTAGCACAAATTCGACAGTGCACTGCGCATTTCGGGAGGATACCATTTAGCGGGGGGATGTGATAATCAAATTAAGATGTATAAACAGAGAAAGGACATAAACTTAATAGGGTGGAAGAGATATTATGTAATCCACACCTAATCTTATCTATGCCCCACCAAGCGTTGGATGTAAACAATTTTGCTGGGTCGCAGGATTTTTTTCAGACTATTGACAAAAAATTATGCAGTTTTTGGAACTTAACGACAGAGATCAATTCAGTTTTTTTTAATTAGTTTTTTTCCATCAAGCCCAAGCTAGCTTTCATGCTTTCTGAAGTTCAATTCTGATGGGTGGGGTTCTGGTGGGGGGTTGGGAGGACTGAAGATCATGGTGCATGGGGCAAAAAAATGGTGGAATGCAAAAATGTTTGTAATGGATGGATTGTCAGTCACCGAGGCAACGAAAAAAAGATGGGATATCCTCCCTGGTTACACGTGATTTGCATAAGAAATGTATGAGAGTTGGTATAATAAACTACTAAACAAATTGTGGTTTAAAAAATGAGTAAACTATAACTAAATAATGGATGAGATTATCAGGTAGCAACCTTGATACTTGTTGAGTTTTCCCACTTTGAGAGAGGTCTGCAAGTTCGGGAAATTCAGAGGTCTGGTAATTGAATATTAAGATTCTACTGGTGTGGTACAACATACCTGTGTGGCCGCTATCTGTTTGATGTAAGGTAGCAAGGGCATCTATAAGTCCAGCTAAAGTTTAGGTCACCCAAGTGGTTATTTTATCGGTGTTAATTGATCCTAACTTCATGTCTTTTGCATGGATCTAGAGGTATTATGTAAATTTGTAATTGTAACCTTTTAGCTGATAAACTGTACTAACTGATAAACTGTAACTGATAAACTGTTCTAGCTGATAAACTGTAACTGTACTAAACTACACTAGACTATTTATGAAGAAAGTGGTGAATTTAGCACACGTTTTCATAACTGACATACTGAAACTTGGTCTCAACGGAAACTTGGTCTCAACTCACGTAAAAACTTTTGAGGTGTTGGGTATCGTTGTGAGATCTCAGTCTCAAAGTTGTGGCGACCAGGATAAAAATTCCATGGGAGAATGTCGTGCATTCTTTTGGGGAAAGTTTCGATGGTGAATGGGTAAACTATAACTTTTGATGTAAACAAGGATTAGAGAATGTTGTTGTTGACATCTGCAAATCTCTCAGGTTATCTTTACCAGAGAAATGCACACAAAAACAATTATACAGTATAAAACAAATAATACAGCACAGGTAGCAGCAAATTGTAATTTTCCCACGAACCCGATGCCACTCCACCCAAACATTAACTCAGGGAATCCAATGGGTGGCAGAAATTGTGTATACCTGTTCTGACCTTTTTCATCAATTACGTTTTATCACAGAATACCAGAGTTCTGTTTAGCTAAGCTGCTACACAAGTTTAATATAGTGTGCTTAACCTAGCATACAGATTCAGTCTCTGAGGAAAATATTCTTCTAGAATAGGGTTAAAGCGAAAACATACACACCCACTTTGGGGTAAATTGAAGTTTAACCCAGCAGGTTGCATAACAGGTGCCAGTATGGGTTGCAATGTAGCTGAAAGACGTCAATACTTCATGTGCTGTCCACTCTGTGGGCTTTGATGTTAGCATACTATGTTACATAGAATACTAAAGGATGTAAGATAGGCTCAGCCTAATGTACACATCTCCATGTTAGGCTAATGGGTAAATGGAAGCCTAATGCTGCCAGGGAGATCTATTTCCATAGTGTTCATCAGCAAGGCATGGTTACCAAAGAAATTAAACCTGCAGCTTCCATAACAACCTTAGCTATATAATGCTAGAAGCATTGAAAATGTCATGTAGAGTTAGACCCTCGGCTGGGTAACACCTTTGCATCAGTACTAGCAGCATGGAAAATATTATAGAAACCTAAAGGCTAGGCTCTTTGCTCTAAAGCTAACAGCAAATACTATTAGATAATTAACAAAAGTATTCCATGAGAGTACTCATCTTGAACAGGACCCACAGTGTGAAGAGACCTGGCCAAGCAGATGGTTCTCTTTTATATACTATAGTGCTGCTGTGTCAAAGGTCACCTTATCTTCTACATGGACTATACTATTACAGTGGGGGGGGGGATTAAAATAGAACAAAATTGAATTGAAGCAGTCATTACCATATCCATGAGAAACAAATGCCTGAGAAACAAATTACATAATTGAATTTAAGAAAGACATTTAATCCTTGGTTGTTTGTAAAATTCTCCTCATGAGTAAAATTGTTTCTGTATATATACTTAACACTGTATGATACTTTTATAAACTCAGAAGTCTACTTTGTTTAATACTTTTGAAACAGCTTCTTTTTTGTTTGTTATGTAATGACCATGCATGAGAACAACATGGTGAGGATTCAATGCATTCCTCTTTAAGTTCAACTAAGTGGAGAAAATGCACGATGATTTTATGTTCTCTTTATAAAAAAACTTTCTCATTTCAGTCCAATTGTCATGTATTTCCAAAGTTGTATTTACTAAATTTTTTGGCAAAAGAGTTATCTGTCCATTTTGAATGTGAAGTCAAACATTGATGTATAAATCTATTGTGCTCACAATCAAAGAAGTGATTAGTGGAAGGGGGGGGGGGGGGGTTGGGGAGGTATGGGGCATGTATATTTCAATTTTTGAAGGATGGAAAATGTTTTGCTCTTTTTCTAGATATTACATTAATAAGTTTAAACAAGTTCATCTTTGCAGGGCATGCAAGTTTTTCTAAGTTATTCGTTTAGAAAAGTGTAAAGAAAGAAATTTTAGAGGTTCACAGAATAAAGAATAGAAGAAATCACAAACAATTCATTTTTTTCCCCTGTATTGTATTTTGATCCACAAATGCAGCATCTAGTAAACAAAATTATTCCTCTACAAAAACTTGGACTTATATAAAGGAAAAAAGATATTACTTAAGAGACGCTTGCAATGCGATTCGTTTTTTCACAATATGTTCTGTGATTCGGTCAAAAACGGAAAATCAGAAAAAAAAAAAAGAAAAAAAATGAAGAAATTATTTTTCTTAAGATATGAGTTTATATGACATCAGATAATGTATAAGTGACATTTTGATGGAGGGGTTCTGTGGCTCTAATGCCCCATACGCTAAAATACCTGCAGAAGTAAAGGAAGCAAAGGAAAAAAGATCTTTTTTTTTATTTATTAAAAACAAATATTTTATGTATAGTATTAATTGTTTATACCTAAAAAGCTTATTTTAATAATAATAATAAGAAGAATGAAAAAACAAAAACAAAAACTTTTGTACAAAGTTTAAGACAAAGAACTACTTTACATATCATCAGATTACAAACCTTGACTTTTTTTTTGAGTAATTTGGTACAACACAAATTCCTGAACTACCAATTTTGTTTTCTTATTTACAAATGCACATGAAATGTCAAACAACACAATGACCGGAAAACCAGTCTGCACACAAACATCTAACCGTACCATTTAACACCATGTGACTCGCTTCTTCCCCATCCCTCACCCAGTGACTTGTTTCTACCCCTCCCACACATAGTGACTGTTTCTACCCCCTCCCCCACCCAGAGAATTGTTTCTACCCCTCCCCACCTAGTGACTGTTTCTACCCCCTCCCCCACCCAGAGAATTTTATGCCCCTTCCCTCACCCAGTGACTTGCTTCTGCCATCCTCCCCACCCAGTGACTTGCTTCTACACTCTCCCCCACCCAGAGAATTTTCTCCCCCTCCCTCACCCCGTGACTTGCTTCTGCCACCCCTCCCCCACCCATGGGCCTTGTGTTTTCCCCCTCCCCCACCAAATTTTTCTAAGCAGCTCTGCACTTGTATCTAATGAGTTAGCTTCTTCTTTTCTTTACTTCCTCCCTGCAACTCAAAAAGTATTCTTATAAAAGTATACACAGAGAATATTTTCATGTTAATAATTTAAAAATGTCAAAACAGCAAATGGACTTAAGAATTTGCAGTTTAATAACAACAACCATGATAAAAACAAACATGCAATACATATCTTGTGATTCAGCAATGACCCCTCAAACCTTTAAATTATCCATGGAAACATCGCTTCTTTATTTATTACATTACGTCGACAGCAGCATAAGAGACTATTTGGATAACTATTACAGGAGATAAAAGCCATCATACAAAAAAAATGTTCTACCTTCAAAAGGCATGCTTCATGATACCAATAAAAAGCCTCGAATATATATATATATATATTTTACATATGGTTTAAAAAGTGTTGCCTTTTATTATAACTTTTAGAAACTGTGTAAATTGCAAGAACATGATTCACCAAAGAAACTGGACTTCTGAAGAATTTCCCCAATCGATGATCTGTTTTTGAATTAGTTGTATGGATTTTTTCCCCCACCAATGTGAGAAACACGGGTATTCACATTTATAAAATGTGACTTTGTTAATTCTCACAGATGACAAATATTTGGCTTGTTACCCTTGTCAATAGTTTAGAAGACAAGGAGCTTCATTAACAGGCATTACTTCCTAGCCTCATCACAGCAAGCTCCTGTTTAGTTGAATATCAGTGGGGAATCCATTCAGAGAAAAAGTTCATGTAAAGCAGCCAATTAAATCAGAGAATTTAATATGGTTAATAAAAACACTGGTTTGAACATACCCATGGCATGAAAAATCCACACAGGCATGGCAGTTATGTACCACTAAACCACATTAACCAGAGAACATGAGAATAGCACAAAGGGAGGGCTTGATTAAATGGTAAAACACATCCGGAGAGATCAGGACAATTGAGAGCAAAGAAGCATAGCAGCGTGAATGGTTAAATCAGAAGACAGCTGCAATATCACATGATTACCAAAAAATTAATACCCACCATGCACCTGGTCTATGAAATGTGTGCTTAAACATCATAGCTGTGAAGTACAGAATATGTTCATTGTGTCCACACAGGTTACCTGTGAACTCAATTCAAGTCCAGTTTATGCAAGCATTTTGTATGTACGTAGGTATGTATCTATGTATGTATGTGTGAAATATATTATTTATGTAGGTTTCAAAAGATAAAACAGACATGTTAGTGCCTTTCCCTGGCAGTACTTAACTTTTCCTTCTTGTACCTCTCTGCTTAAAACATTTTTGAAAGCAATTTATTTCATAATTACATGCAGATTGTTAGGGAGACAACAAGACAAACTCAAAGCAACTTGAAATTAAACGAATGTTCCACGGAAAACTCTACAAATCTCCCCCTGAACAGAAATTATCAGTCTTTTTTTCTTTTTTTTCCCCCAGTGAATACCAAAACTTCCAATCAGCACCTCGAGATGGAACATTTGCGACTAGCAATATAATCGGTCTTTGATGTGTATAAAATATACTTTTACCACTAATAACAACATCCAAGCCTTAAAGCAACTATTTTCTGTGTTCATAACATTCCATATGTAAAACTCCTCATGCAAATTTATTTCTTAAGAAATAAAAGCTGTTGTACACAGTTCTCTCTCTTGATGTGACCTGAAATCATGGTAAATTATTTCATCAAAATATCAGCCATCAAGCTTAAAAGCCAAATATCTTGTATTATTATTATTTTTCTTTTCTTTTTATTTCCTGTCTTTGGTTTATTAGTCTTTCTTTTTTCCTCGTCCATCTTGACGTTGAGAGATCATTGTGTTTAAAAACATTAAATACCCAGCAGTTTAATTATATGTTAAATTTGGCACATCCATAGCTAATAGCAATACCAGTGACATCACACAGCTATAAAGCAGTACAAACATTCTTGTTTTGCTGCTTCAGAGAGAGATATATACCACATCCTTTTGATTCAGATTTAGTAAACGACAAAAGGAAAACCATAAATATCATAATAACTTCCTTGATCTTATAACAACGGTAAAAGTTAACAACATTTCTATGAATCCAATGATTACAAACTGGCTGCGATTTAAGAAGGGGGGGGGGGGAAAACGATTTAATACTGCATAGTCAAAATGAGGTGTAAAAAAAAATCACGTATCTTTGCAATCACATTAAAAATGAATTCGAATCAAAAACGTTAAAAACGATCGATAAATAATAAAAGATTCAACAAATACAAGATGGATATCATAAACAATTATACAATTTGCCAAAATTTATTTAAAATTTAAAAAAAAAATGATTAAATTACATTATTGTTAGTTTTCTTCTTCCTTGGTTGTTTTTTTTCAGACAGTTAAACAGGAGAGTGGATTGATTCGACCTTTGACCTATATTTCTTAAGCAAACTTAGCTCATTACCCAATGATTATGACAAGCCACCCCCTGTTGTTGTTGTTGTCTTGGTAACCACAGATACTAGAATAGAATTCCCAAGGACAATCTCAGCCTAGTACTTGACAAAAGTCTTTTACTGCAAATTACCAGTTTTGGACAAGATGGAATAAGGACTTTTGTGTTTTTGGTATCAAAGATTTCTAGCTGAATACTTAGTTGTTCATGAAACTTCACATGACACTTACATACAGCTATTATTTTCTGCCTTTGTAAGATTCAGCTATTCCTGGTGAACCTATGTATTAATAAACGACAATTGTTTTTTTTTTAACATCATCTAACCGACTATAATACTCTCACACTTGTTATTCCTTACTTATGAAACAGAGTACTGAAATCTATCCATCAATTGTTTTATCACATAAGTAGCAACCACGATTCTTGACCATGTTAATACTGCCCTCAGTCTCGCAAGAAGACTGCTGGCATGGATTTGCCTACCAGACCGCACTGCTCAATTGCAACATGACCATCAGACTGTCCTCAAGCCCCGCAAGGACAGGTAAAACTGATTTGTGCAGACTTCCTAAATCCAATTTCTATTTTTAACCATCATTCTTTGGAGAGAAAAAAACAACAACGAGAAAACATTCCGTCGTCATAACTATGTACAGTTATCGTTGCTATCGTAAGGTAAATCCTCGAAGGGGACAATTTGAAAATATACTATCGTGGCGCAAGTCTGAAGGCATCACAAGGCTTATTTATATTTAGTTAGTTAGTACCTTTCCGTTCACAGCCATAAGCCACTGGCTCATCGCCTAAAGCACACACCGCACCATGGATGGCGGCGAGCTCAATCGATGAGACATTTTAGTCATCAGAGCATATGCCACCATTAGTGGCATATGGTGGCATGGCAATGGTGGCAATGAGCGCAGTCTGTATACGTTCGTCATAAACAGGGTACACCACCACTGACGGTAGTGAGTACCATATCATAGCACACACCATAAACTGTAGAACCTCTCCACCTTTTTTTGATAGTGACAGAGGGCTTGTCGCTGAAGCCTTTTAAAAGTCTTAAACCTGATCCTCGTTTCTGAAAAGCCAGAATGAAATCTGCCAGATCTACTCTTTTTTTTTTTGGTAACACTCTTCCAATTTGACTTGCCACTCTCCGATAAACCATTTCTTCTTTTAACACTGGGACATGATATCATTGAGAATGACTTTAATGATTATTTTTTCTCTCTTTCTTCCTATCTAATATCTACCCCACCCATACCCCCATTCCTTTACCATCTGAGTATCAAGGATACCAGCAAGAATACAAACAGACAGGACCAAGAAGCCAGTGTGTGCGCTCCGGTCCCTTCCGGTGGTTCCACGGTGGGTCTGTATTTGGGATCCTCTACTTGTACGTCATCCAGTGAATCTCCATACCCTGATCCGCTCCCACTGCCCGATCCACTGGCATACTCTGCAAAAAAATAGAGGAGGAAAGAGAAAGATGACTCACTGATGATGGAACAATAAGCCAGGCTGTAGGCCAACAGCTATAACAGTGATAACTGACTAGATTCAGGTGATAATCTGATCCATCAAATCATAACCTGACCCATAATCATATCTTAATCATATGCTAATCATATGCTTAAGTCACAATTTAAGCAGGAGACCTATATGGATAATATTATACATGTTTCTATACTCTCACACTGATATAACCATTGATTGATAGCACATATTGACCCAGCCATGACCCTAATGGAGACACCCTTCCCCTACTACTACTACTACTACGACACCAACACAATCACTGCTACCAGTTTTACACCCTCTGATGGATACATCCTGGTCTAGTGACACCACCACAAAGCACACTCTTCCACAGCAACACCACTCATGGATACGTCCCACACATTCTGGTCTAGCGACACAACCACCAAGCACACTGATACTACCATCAGCCAACACCCAGTAACACCACCGATGAAAACATCCCCTCCAATAGACACATTCTGCCCTATTAATACCATCATCTGCCAACACCCAGTAAATTGCATATGTAGAGCACCACGGGTGAAAAAATCCTTTCCAATAGACACATTCTGCCCTATTAATACTAACATTCGATTGCTTGTGTCACTAACATAATCCCCAGAACTGGTTTAGGGATTTATGAGCCACAATGCTAACGTATCTCAAACTCTACATTTATGCACTTTCTTATCTACCTGAACTACATGACTGGAACAGTTTTAAAACTGCCCTCCCCCCCACCTCCAGGGCACAGCCCACATTTACTTTCTTCTCGTATACATGACATTACTAGTATACATATTTGTTCTGTGTGGTCAGGATTTAATCTCACCCAAAATGACCACCATACAACTCTGCCACACCATCTGTATAATGATGAAGGTAATGGTACATTTAATGCGATACCGATACTCATAACCACTAAAGGGCAGCTTTTTGCTTTCTGTCCAGCTTTGGCTATCTTAGACTCCCATCATCTAGTTGGAACATTCGGCATAAAAAAAGAAAGAAGTAATTTCTCTTTGGACTTACCGGTGTCGATCCAGTCGGCGTCCTTGCCTTCGACTGCATTCTTGAGTTGTTGCGTGATGGTCCGCAGCTTGGTGATCTGTTTGCGCACCATGAAGTTAGGTTTGGTGAGATCTACGATGACTTCGGGGTTCGTCTGTTGATCTGAGATGCCCTGTCCGACCTGCTCGTGGGTATAACTAGAAAAAAACAAAACAAGAAGAGATGAGGTGGTGTGCACAATTGATGCAGTTTATGGCAGCAATCAAAACCAATAAACCTATTGTTGGCAACGAATAGCCAGGATGCAGATATATAATAGCTAGCTATGTATCGCAATGGGGGGGGGGGAGGAGGGGGGAGGGAGTCTTGATTGTAGCACAAAATGTGAACTATGCAGTGGCTGCGATGCTGAATGATCGATTTGGACGAGAGGGGTGGTTCTGCAGCCGACAGTCTTACGGTTTAGTCGGGCCGATACGAACAATGTAACCAAACTAAAATGGCTGAGGAAAATTCCCTGACAAAGTATCTTTACTAGTATGCTTCTTTTTTTTGGGGGGGGGGGGGGTGATGTATGGTATAGAGCCCTTTTGGCCACAGAGGCAAATAAGCCATTAATGTGAGGGAGGTTTAATCCAGGGGTGCATTCGAGTTTTTTTTTTGGAGTTTATTTTTGGTGCTGTGATGGTTTGGTATTCTATAACGATCAGCCATTCATAGGTCTTATCCAAGGAGAACCTTCGATGTGCAGAGTAACGGGTGACCGAAGGAAAACTGTGTCAATTATAGCGCTGTTTACTCCTCCTTCTCCGACTTACCTGCCGACGGTTTCACCGTTCCAACAGTTCTCTTCCTCTACCGTCGGTGCGGCCACGTTTGGATCGTTACAGACTTGATAGGATAAGCCGGACCAGATCCGTTCCCATTCCTTCAGTTTCTTCTTGACGTCTTTCAAGAGTCTTCTAAAGTCCACGCTCAGAGACTCCGCCGTCACGGCAGCGTACGTCCTCTGGTTGCTGGTCTTCTTGATCGGCGTTCGGGACCTCGACCGGTCCGATCTTTTCGACCTCTTGGAAGGAAGGGGTCCGCAGCCTTCCATAACCTGGTGAACGGATCGTGAGAAAATTTTCATTGCAATTATGATCGAAATATTCGAATATGTATTGACACGACGTCATTAACCATCTCCACGACACTACGATATTACCATCTGCATCTACACGGGTGTCAATGGTGGGCCTTTTGTTTTCATGCACCCACTTTTACTCTTCAGAGTGACCTTGAAGAAAGAATTTGTTTTACAGGTCATTACCATATTATGAACAAATTGTGGCATTACACAAGACAAAGACAAAAACTTTAAACCTACCGCCACTCAGCCAAAGGCTAGTGGCGTTGGAAGAACATTGGAAGGACGGAGGGACGTAGATGAGTGACGACAACCCTACCGTAGATACGCAAAGTGCCGGCGGACACTCAACACCTTGTGCAGGGGGATGGGGGGGATGGTGGGGGAGACACGAAATTGGCAAGGATAAGACGCTCTTGTCAAGGGCCAACGAGACTGACTTTTTAGTTGTTTTCAAAATGTTGGCATCTTCAAACATCTAAACTGTTTCAATTAAAAATTGACAGGTATTTACATCATCATTGCATCTAAATGTGGGTCAAAAAAGCTTGGAGAGTGGCGGCACTTCTCCAAGAACTGCTGTCCAAGTTTGAATAGGAGTGATCAGTTTCGTACATTTGGGGGAAGCAGTACTGTGTTGACCTTTCTTTTCAAAGATCGGTTATCAGTATCAAAGTTTTTATGTCTTCTGTGAATTATTAGTTTCTACCCTGCACAGCCTAAGCTTCTCAAATACAATGTAAAAGTAAACTTGCAGAATCCACCTCTGGAATACCAATAAAGCTACAAGAGTCTATCACTTGTCTCTGTGAACCTCCGAAGAAGATACAACATCCTAATTATGAGAAGAATTTCAAAACGGAAAAAAACCAGTGGAATGTTCCAGGCTGTTGACTTTAATCTTACCGTTAGTCCTAACCAGCATGTTTTGTCTGGCTTACTAAGTAAACCTGAAAAAAGGTGATTTCATGTTCAAAACTGTCAAATACTTGAAGGCTCCTGAGGGTTAGCCTATGTGACGGTGGTAGGCACCCAAGGCAACAAAAATGGTGAACATTGATTTTACACAGCTGTTTGTTTCGTCATGTGCTTAATTAGGCCATCAAGGTCAAATGCACTCTTAAACAACAGCATAAAGAAAAGATGCTGGGGAAAATATATTCTGCCAGAATTTGTCTTTACCCCCCCCCCCCCCCTCGGTAAATTTAATCAAAAAACAGTCTCAGACGGCAGTTTTTTTGGGAAGTAGTTACCCTTAGGTCACAATAAATGGCAGGGCACTGGCAGTCTGTCTTGTAAGTAAAATAAAGCAGCTCCCAGGGATATGTATGTAAAAGGTGGGAAAAGTAATCTTCATAATGAAAGCAACAACCCAGAAATGCATCTATAGCAATAACTATAAGAGCAAGACGTTATTACTTACAAAAAAAATGGGCGGACGTATTTCGTGCGTATCTCTTTTGGTCGTCTGAGTATAATTTGGAATGTTCAAACCCTCAAGAAGAAAGTACTTAGTAGGTTTTTTATATAATAAAGGTCTTTATATATATTTTTTTGGCATACATAATTAATCGCAAAACAGGTAATTCCGTGGCAGACCAAAGTTGTTGTTGTAGTCTATAAAAAGGGTCGTGGTCGGCTTTTTCATTTGTGATGTGCAATCGCTGACGACTCTCTGTCATTGTAACGACCTCCACCTTCCATCCTGACCACCCCCCATCCCCCTTCAATAATGAGAGAAGTACCCCTCCCTCACCTCCCAATTTGGAAAAAATCATAAGAAAAGAAAAAAGAAGTTAAGCAGAAAACTAACATGCTAGTTGTGATAATTTGCCACACTCGATTTGAGAACATTTTAGGGTTTTAATGCACACAACAGTCTCAAGTTACGACTTTTGTTGGCAGTAAAAGATATTTCTACTCATGTGGGATCTACATATCAAGCATGACATTCATCCAATCTTCTTGCTTTCAAAATAATCATGATTACCAAAGTTTAGGTATTTTAACCTCTGTGGACCTCACATGATCTTTGACCTCCACCATTGCACTAGGCTTTCTACATTTGCTACTCTGCATGTAACAATTATGAAGTTATAAAAAAACTGCATTCTTTGAATTTTTGTGTTTAATACAAGGTTGTCAAACTTGGACCTCTGTTGACCTCTAATGACTATCCACTGTTCACAAGAGGTGTCACATACTGTACACAAACACACACACACACACCCATACACACAACATCTTGACTGTGAAGATTCCTTTTGCCTTTGGCACAGAATTAAAAAAAAAAATCCCACAACTGATTGCATCCTTCATAATTACCTCTAAGCAATACATGGGAAATAAGTTTCAGCAGTATATTAAACAATCCCCAAACCATTTGCAGTCACATACAGTGAGAAAATGATCGCAAAGATGCTCATCATTTTCATAAAAATATCTTTTTTTCAAACTGTGGAGCAGTCCAGAGATATGGATAGCCTTCAAACACATTTTTTCCCACCTGGGAGAGAAGTCGCATCTCCGACTGAATTCCTGCAGAAATACTCGGAACCTGTCTCACGTTTTAGTCTCATTTTTGTTGATCTACGCATGCCGACATGTCCGTGGCCAAAGCTGCCAATCAACACCAGGAAAAAACAGCCTAATCTTCTGGCTTGCCCTTCTATTTTTTTTCCTTCCCCCCACCCCACCCCTTGAGCTCAGAGAATTTAAAGGAATGGAGAAGACAAAACAAAATGCACTGGTTAAAACCCAAAAGAGAAGGTTCCTATGTCATCTTTCACACAAGGGGGGGGGGGGGGAGGGTGTGTATGCAAAGTTTGGTACAGTGCACTGAGGTGGTTTCATGACACTTTAACCTAGTCAGAGCGAGTGTCTGGCATTCACCTATCCTTCAATTGATCGATCAAAGAGACCCATTACCAGCCTCTACCTTTCATTGTGTCTACCAAAGAAAGGGATAAAACTTTTCACAACCTCTTTTGTCTGTCAAAAGGGCATTGTTTGAACAGAAAATATCTCCTGGCAAAACACTCTGCCCCTAATCCCGGAACAAAGTCGGGAGCAAAGAAAAGCTTTCCCCATAAGGACCGCGATCTCACCGACCATTTTTTTTTTCTTCTTCTTCTTCTACTTCTTCTTCTTCTTTCTCACATTTTCTCCTTCCAAACAGAAAATTTTTTCTTCCAAAGGGAATTTGAGTCATGTGACACAATTCTATTCATTCGCAGGGATTAAGAGACAGTATCCTAAATGTACAAAAGAAACTAAACTATTGGAGGAAACAGAATGTTCCTTGGGTCTGGAACCACTTTGTCTGTGGAGACCTTATCTGGTGGGCATTATGTGCATTGACAAATCATACCTTGTCATGATAATTCCAAACCAGATTTGCGTCCACTTGGGAGAACATCTGTTTTCTCCCACCTTCCCTCCCCAGATGTTTATACAACATATATGCCTAAAACAGACATTTTTTATGAGTAACATTTAGCAATGCTATCTCCTCTGATCACACAGTGTAGTATTAATTATAAAAATTTTATTTTAGCAGATTTGGCAGGACTTGGTTGTTGAGACTACTTTACCTTGCTCGTAAAGCAACATGCCATGCAATGATCTTTCACTTTAAAACTTTCCATTGCCTGACAATGTTTTTCCCCATAACATTCTCAACATGCAAAAACATTGACTCACCGTCAAAGCTGTAAATGTATGCTAGAGACAGGAACCGATACCGTAACAACTACTTCCATCCTCAATGTGGCTTAACAATAGCTTGCCATGCTCAGCAAATAACACTTTGTTTTGTTTTTTCTTCAATTTTGTTACTTTCCTTCACCCCAACCCCACCCTCCTCCACCTTTATAAAATTGTTGTTGGTTTTTGCTAGGACTGACTTTCTTACATAACTTGTCTACAAACATATGAAACGTTGACAACACAAACTTGGCAGAGATGGAAATGTAATTGTTCCATTTACAGTTATAGGATGTAACATTCATTGAGATGAATCATACATCTAGGATATTATTCTCCCACTCATTTTTTCACATGATGTACTTTTTTTCTGATACAACCACAGCCCCACAAAAAGAGGGAAGTTCTCTCAACTTATATGTAATACTTAATGACCCTTATATTTAATAATCTAATACAGGAAACAACTCCTCCGGGACCAGAACAGTAAGAATCAGTCATATTTTTAGCGTTGGGGAATCATTCATAAAGAGCCAGCCAGTATTCTTTATATATACTGCCGAATACGTACCTTTCTGTCCCTAAGTGGGTCTTAAGTGGGTTCTATGTTGGTGCGGTCATGTTAATCAGTGTATATTTTTAGGGTTGTGGCATTATTCAGTCCCAGCCAGTCAATATTCTCACATCACATAACAAAAAATACATACCTCTCTACCTCTTAGTGGGTTCTATGTGGGTTTTCTTTGGGTTCTATGTGGGTTTTCTGTGGGTTCTATGTGGAGTCCATGTGGGTTTTCTGTGGGTGTGGCCATTTTGATGGTCTCAGTTATTAACTCTTTAAGTAATCCAGTACTGACGCTTTTGTGAGTAAATTAAAGTACTCTTAATTTTCATTTGCAAAACCTATGAAGATTAGCCTGATTATTTAATCCTGGTGTATTCTTGTTTCTCTACAGGTGGAGATGGGGGGGATGGTCTTTGAATTAACTCTGTACACTGATGTTACCCAATGAGGAGAGTGGTTGTGGTTTCAGTTCATACAACTTACTAATGACAAGAGCATTGTTCAACAAGTTTCCTTTTTATCCACTTGAGGATTTAAATTGTCAGAACACTTTAAAGCACACAAAAGGATTTATAGATTTCAAAAGATTAATGGTCAATGGGAGATTAGAGTCCAAATGATTTATTTCAGGGAAAAGTTGATCAACTTTTCATTGTGAGTTAATTATTATTGTTTGCTATTATCGTCAGGCCATTCGAGTCATAGGAGAGAAGACTAGGCCAAGGGGAATTGTCGAACTAAGCTTCTGGTTTGATCAAGAAAAATAACAAAAGAATTCTGTTTCTCATTGACAAAAAGGATTTCAATAAACAACAGAAGATGTTGTTACCTTCAAAGGACACATCAGGTCAAAGGTCATCAGTCATATCCCTTTATAGGTCATTATTAAACAACTTCAGCAAGCTAATTAAACTGAGCTTTTGGGAGGTTCTCACTCCCTAACATTTCCCCCAGACCTCACTCAGAAACAATTTTTCAAGTCTGGAAGGTGCAGAACAGTGCAATTAGTAGACAACTGAAGACAGGGACTATCTTTATTCTATAATATTACTACAAAATACTGACAATACCTGGTTAATAAGTACAGTGACTTGCTTGATATATATATATATATATATATATATATATATATATATATTTATATATATATATATATTTATATACATATATATATTTATATATATGGGCGATTCCGTGAAAACATGGACATGACCCCAAATTTTCAAAATCAATTCTGCAGCCATTTTTGGCTTCTAATATACTATAAACACATTTAGGGTCTGGGTTATGTACTTTTTTTTCCAACTATACCATGTTCTTCTACCAAAAAATGTGAATACCTGACTAATGTTGATTTTTGAGTGAATATTTGAGGAAATAGTATGGATATTTCAAAGTCTCAGATTTCCATATTTGAAAGCACCCTAAATAAATTTGTTATATATGTATTGGTAGTGCCATTAGTGATATATTAAAATATAAATCACCATTCCCCCACACATTTTTGGTTTGTAGGCATATATGGCTGTAACGACACAGAGCAGATTTGAGAGCGTAATGCGAGTTACCGAGAGACCAAGTTTTTAACTTTTTTTTCTCACTGGGGCAGATAATTTCCTGCCATTTCATATTATGCTTCTAGTCAAAGTAAAGAGTATAAAATAGTTGAAAGAATTAGAAATGTACCTAGTATATAGATGTAAAGAGCCATTGAAAACTGTAATGCGAGTTACCAGTAATGCGAGTTACCGCTGTAATGCAAGTTACCATAGATTATTACAATCTCACTTGCAGTAATACTGATCAACAAACAATACAGCGCACGATATACTTATATAAGGTGTGCACAGAAGGTACTTCCTTTACCCAGAATGCACTGCAACCTCCATTACATCACATGTGACCCTAATTAGGACAGTTTCAACAGACATTGCTGATTTTATCACCTGACCTTTGTGGAATCACGGACCTTCCAAGTTGCATTCAACTGTGACATTATCAAATGAGTAACGTTAGCATATTCTTTCTCCATTTTAACATTAGCATTTTCATGGGATATTAATTGCTTAGTACAATATTTAGGACAAATTGTGAGAGCTTAGGCTATATTAGTCTGTAGCCTATCACATAGTAATCTAGTATGTTCAAGGACGGGCAAATATTGTAAATCATGACCATTATAATGTGCCTAACATCTTGATGGAAATTAGTCTTGATATGAGAACTGATGCTGCCAAGGGTGTGGGCACCTCAGAATTAGTGGGGTGGGCAGAGGGGATGGGGCGGATGGGGAGTTTGCATAGGCGAGGATTGGGGCCGCTGGGGGGGTGGGGGCAGATTGCGGAGGCTTGGTCAGTTGGAATAGATTGGTGTGGTTTACCAATTCAAATGTGTGTTCCCCAAATATCATGATGTGCAAACCCCTTTCCCCAATATGACTGTCTTATCACTACAATGTGAAAATCAACCTTTACTCCAAAGCATTTCAAATCCCCAAATTACACAAAATAAGGCAGGCCACCAGATTTCACGGGAACGATCGATAACTGGAAATGTCCGCACCCCAGGGATGACAAAACTTTCTATCGACGAAGCCAGATGATAAAGAAGTTGGGAACGCCTTTGATTGCTACTGTAATAGTCGTGGCCAATTCAAGTTTGCATCAAAATTCTAATTTGATACAAAACACCATCCATTTAAGGTTATCTAGAATAGCCTACCACCATGCCCTCATACCACTTGATGAAACATCTATTGTGTTATTGTTGATAATGTTATTATACTGATAGACAAGGATTGTTTTATTAGTTTCATGCTTTTCCTAAGAAACCTAAATACAAATATTCAAAGGACCAATTAACATGCCAAAGAACTTTTCTTGTAATTCACTATAAGCTGTGAACCTGTTTAACTTTCAGTAGATGTTTCGAGACATTAAAATGGAAGAGGAGAGCTACCAGTTTGCTTGGATTAGCTTGATTGGAAATTTGGATTGAAACTTCAAGAGAGTACATTGCAATCTTGTTAGTCAACAATTTTGGATTAGCTTGATTGGAAATATGGATTGATAATTCAATAGTGTACATTGCAATCTTGTTAGTCAACAATTCTTCAGTTGAATTTCTGGTTCGATCAGCTTCGATTATTATTGATATAATTGTCAGGATGTTTTGCAAATTGTTGTTAAAATGTTGTTAAAAGTTTTGGAAAGAGTTTTACAGTTTCTAAGAGTTTCCAAGTGTTTCAAAAATGGCTTTTGAGCATATCTCTTTCAAAGTATATATGTATAAAGAGCAAAATCGATGACTGGAAAAGGTGTAATGCGAGTTACCGTAATGCCAGTTACCAGACTTTTCCCCCCTCTATACCACATCCGAAGTTGTTTCATATTTTCTATTGCTGATATATAAACATCAGTAGGGTAGATATCTTGCACATGTATGCAATTGAAGAAATCATTCTTTGTTTGAGCACGGTGCCATTTTGTACCGGTGTCAATTTTTCAGTTGTCCTTTTTCCGTAATGCGAGTACCGATATTTGGAAGGGCACCAAACATTAAGGCGAACAGAATTATAATTCTTGATAATTTCATATTGTAGCTATGAATGTTGGGTATAACACCACAGAAACTTGAGGAGCTACACTAACCCATATTAAAGCCACAGCACTTGGATTATAAAAAAACAGCAAAAAGTGTAATGCGAGTTACCATGGAATCGCCCATATATTTATATATATATATATTTATATATATTTATATATTTTCCAACTCATTACGTTTTCAACTTTATACATATATATATATATATATATTTATTTTTTATTTATTTATTTTTTTATTAGGAGGAAATACTGACCATACCCGGTTAATAGGTTCAATGACTAGCTTGATATATATTTTGTTTTATCATATTAGGAGGAAATACTGATGATATCTGGTTAACAAATAACAAGAAATAAAGTCCAAATACCCTTTATACACATGATACAATTTCTGACCCTCCTATGAACAGGAGGGACAGGGAAATAGGGGTTAGTGGTTTGGGAGGCAGGGCGGGGGGGGGGTGTGGAAGGGAAGGAGAGAAAGAAGGACTGGTGAGAAGCTACCATGTAAGTGTAAAAAGATGTTGTAGATTTCTGGCACTCTCTATCTATATAGTTCAAAATCAACACAGTGAGAGATAACACTGCTAACAGCACACGGTATGACGTCAATGTTTGTCACGTTTCATATCAGAGTATCCATGATTCACATCATCTTCATATTTACCTCCGCGAAGATCCTGCCCCCCCCTGCCCCCCCCTCAGAGTACCTACACTTGATAAACATTATAGAGACTTGAACAAACAACCAAGAGGAACACATGCAAAGTAGAGTTATGCAAAGAATTCTAGCAAAGCTAAATAACATGCTAACATTTACCGTTATATCACATGCTCAGGGTAGCCTGGAAAATTAAACTTACTTCCCAAAACGACGGCTTCTAAGGTCTGCACGCTTGTTTCATTTCTAATGTCATTCTTATGATTTTTTATTTTTTTTTACATGATTTCACAACACAGACCTAACAATATTCTAAAACCTGCTTTAACTATTAGGCAAGTTTTGTGTCATGTGACACTTTTGAAAAGTTTTGGCCACAGTTTTGTATATATATTTATCCAAGAAACTTTGGTCTCTGTAGGACTGTGTTTAATCTTACTTTCAATTGCTCTATTATATTCCATGGTTTCTAACTTTCTGGAAAATAATGGCAAACAGAATTGAGATCTACTCTAGACAACAATAAAGTCCTCACATGACATCAACCCCCCTTTCGATTTCTGACTTCCATTGAACACTTCATACATGTACATCAAGAAACATTTGTTCCTAATCCTATCTGAAACCTAATCCTATCTGAATCCTTGACTAAATTTTCCACCACAGATAATCAATATAATCAATAATGTATCACTCATTCCTACCATAATATCCAAAGCAGCATTTCTCCCCTTTCTTTCTGGGTGGAGGAGAGGGAAAGTAAGGGAGGGGAAGGGAAGGGAGGTGGGGTTGGCCAGGAGAACTTTACATTACTAGTTTAACATGTACTTCCATCCCAAGCCATTTCTTGTAGACCTACTGTATTAAGTTTTGGGCTTGTGTACAACAACCCCAACTGGTCTGATCATTCCAACTGTCAGTAAGGTGTAAACAAGAGAGCGAGGACCGGATAATTTATCTTCACGACTAATGCAACAGGAGTGAAATTTATGACCAAGGTACATAGAGGGGCAATTAGCTTTTTAACTGTGCAAACTTGTGAATCACAGCAACAAATGTTTGATGGATAGGTGCCGCAAAAACTGTGGTTCCGATTGAAACGTCCACATAACTTAGTAGGATACTGGGGGGGGGGGATTGGGATGGGGAGGGGGAAGAGATATGTCATCATTCTTTTGTGAAAAGAAAAAAAAAACCACAAACCTCTGATCCAAACCTTTTACTTCCCTAGTCCTCCCTCCCTCACTCTTTCTCAAATCCCCAAATCTGTGACTAGACCAAATTATATTTTGCTATTAATTAGTACAATATCACAGTTTTTTCTTTTCATATAAATCTGCATTTTCTTTAACACTGACATTACAATCCTTGTTTTTCATCTAATTCCTACTGAATATCTAGGTTAATGGCGGCTTCTCCTGTGTCCCTTTTCACAAATCACACCCATTTAGCAATTGAAAAAAAAACAACATTTGTGCCCCCTTCACCATGCAGCTGTGGGTGGGTGAACTCATTCTATGACTTACTTTAGACCTATATATGCCTTGCATCCCACGGTTCCTGCCTCGCACCCCCTCCCGCTTGTGAGTATACCCCGGGGTAAAGAAACCCTGGTCTAGACCTTACATAACCCGCTTTTACCCTTTGATTGCTTGATAATTCAAGTAATTTTGGCACAGGGTTAATAATGCTCAGATGGTACTTGATTAAAATTTGATCTTGAAACCTCCACCAAGTAAGATATTAAAGCAGTCAAGCTTATCACCTGTCTGAGGTAATCACAAAATACAAATCACCAAACCATGATATCAGTTTGAAAGAAACATTGACTACTTCGATATTAAGCAATGTTTAACGACAACATCGCACCATTGCTTTATGTTAAACTTGCATCTAACGGAGATATGAATATTCACGACTTGTTGAATACAAATGTCGATTCAATTAAATGTCTATATAAAGTTGAGGGTAGCGGTGGGGTAAAGAATGGGATGAGAGGGTGATGAGAAAAGAGAATTTTATCAGTTTTGCAATCCTCAATCCATCACAATTGATTGTGATTTAAAGCTCATAACTTTCTGTACAGGAACCATCCTTACATTGTACTCATGGAGCTATACCACTCCAAGCAGATCTGTGCATGGTACGGTTGCTCAAGTCACGGCTGCTTTCCACACAAGAATGATATCGAAAACTGCTGTGCAGCACACGAATCCAATCTTTACAGGCATGGATGGTCCATATTTTGTGGATAATACATTCAAATTACTTTCATTTCTGCCGTTGCGACATATATGTTTCATAGGACTTTCTCACCAAAGTTTCCTAGATGCATGAGCATGGAATATATGTGATCTACCAACGACCCGGTAATAACTCACACATGCTAGGAAAAAGTTTATTATGGAAATGCTGGACTTTTTTGCATCACTTTGTCTACATAGAGGTACCACACTTTTGCAACTTTTCCAAAATATCGATCACATATATTAAGTTTGTTGCTTTATTGGAGGTTTGCATAGCTTTATGTGCAGAAAATGACAAAATTTTATGAACCTTCTCTAAAAAAAAAAAAAAAATTGATATAGAATATTTAAAAGGCAGTTAAAAAAACAAAAAAAACAAGAGCCCTGAGATAATAAATAAATAAATGCCTGACTGTTTCATATCTGATGAATTACGGACTTCCTCATGTAATAATGCAATCGGAAGTGAACCTTCCAAGAATTACTTGTAAAAGAAAAATTGAAAAATGTTTTGCAGGATCTATTCAGATTCAAATGAAAGCAAACTCTCAAAATTTTGTCACGAGTTACAGGAACAATCACTCAATTCTTTTACCATATTTAGCTTTTACTGCAATCTGTGTTTTTCAGGTGAATCTGAATCATCAACAATTTGATGGGAAAAGCCATTAAAGCATTGATTGTGTGGGGGGCTCATTTCAACTATGAACACTTGATCAGGAATTGACTTCCATTCCAAAGAACAAAGGGCCTTAAGTTGCTGCCATTTCATGCTACAGCTATAAACAACCGGCTGACTACAGCCGGATTAAGACGAAATTAGAAAACAATTACGACTTTGAAAAAACTAGTTTTGTACCAACATTTTGAGCGAATATGATGAAATGAAAGCAGCAAATCTGGTGTAGTCACAACTTATAAGTTTGGGGATTTCACGAACGACGATACTTTTCCTGTCTCCATGCAACATATCCACTCAAAACTACCTAGCCTACGAAAGGTGGTAACATTTTAAACACTGTGTCCCACCCCCCCCTTCCCCCCTCCAACTCACCTACTTCAAGGTCAATGTCCTCTTCCTTGCCCCTTACAAGTCTACCTTTCAAATTTGGATAGGTTTGAGTTTTTGTTCATTTTGTGTGATGGGTAAAAATTGTCAATGCCTAAAACTAAACCATAGCTCCTTAAGTACATAAATGAAAACCTACCATAAAACATGATAAAAAATTTGCATTGCAAATTGTTCTACAAAAACGTGAGACAAACATTAATACTGCTAGTCTTCATGACCCTCTCGATGGACGAATACAACATATACATATATACAACATATACATATATACAACATATACATATATACAACATATACTGTGCATGTTAAGTGAGGAGATTTATATCACAATCCTCTTTCCACATACCATCTCTTGTCTCTGACTACATTACCAGCATACATGCCCCAGCATACCCTATACAACTGTATTATACAAAGTGAACTTACAATGATAAACCCAGTGACTGACAGCAATGTAGGTTAATTGCATTTATTGGTGACCCCCTCCAGAGAACAATATCAATTTCAAGTTCCTCCTCCTCCTCCTCCTCCTAGACATCAAAAGATGGAGAAAAAGAGCCTGGCGACATCCCTTAATAACTTAAAGGGAGAGGAGGTGCATGTATGATACAAGTGTAGTGATGGGTTTTTACAACGTTCCTACGAAACAGACGGGTATTTCATCATGTTGCATAAAAAGCATTTCTCAAGAGGCGGAGGGAGGCCTCATGAGATGGTATATAGGTCACATCCCAAAAGGTCATCAGTATTCCGTCTGCAAATGTATCTATAGTAACAACGGAAGGGGAAGACAGAGGAACCCAATAACCGATGATTTGTAGCATCTACAGTTGGTGAATGGTACCAGCAAAATACTTTTAAAGGCATCAAACATTAATTTCAGCGGACCCAGGGGGGCGAGGGTTTATGTTTTAACATTTCTCATAACAACTAGCTGCGGGTCATAAACATAGTTCTGTCTCTTTACATGGCTTCTTTAAATTCTTCCAGATCCACTGATAAATTGTGCAGGTGAAGCTCATATACTTTCTGTATCTAAAAGGTACTCGGAGGTACCAATGAGAAGATGCATATGGGGTTATCAAAGGTGGTGGAAAGGAGAAGGGGGGGGTGGGCAGGGAGGAAGGGAGGAGGGAAGAAATTAAAAAATCCTATACTGAACTAGGTAGGGACCTGAATGCTTCTGGAAGGGCATCCTGGGCCTGGAGCAATCAAATTCTGTTCCAACTGTATGATTCCCTTCTCCCTCCCTCCCTCCCCCCCCCCCCCTGCCAGCTTGCTACCACCTCTACTTTGCAATACCACTGTTTTGAACACATATCTTTCAAATTTTCACCAGGTCCTACTGGGAAGTATTTACCTACCACCCCTCTTTATCCATCCAATCCAAATTCTTCCTTCATTAATTATGTGCAATTTAATCAAAATAATTATCCCTTTTTAATGTTGTCATAGGACCTTCTATAGATGCTGTTTCATCTCTGATACGTACTCCCCTCTTCCCTTCCTTCTTGTTCCCTTCCTCCCTCCTCCCTCCTCCCTCCCTCCCTCCCTCCCTCCCTCCCTCTCTCCTCCCTTACTCCCACTTCCCTTCCTCCTACTTTCAACCTCTACCTCTCTATAAGTGTCCAGCAGACTTTGTGACTTTTTTTATAGGTTTTTTTTATTGTTGCATGGTAAATAAACACACTACATCCATTTCCTTGTTTGTTATGACCCTCTAAAACAAATCCAGGCATGTAGTAGACTTGGTGATATTCAAAAAGAACTTTATGGGTGGAGAGGGGTGGAGAGAGGAAACGAGCTGACTACTAAATTTAGATGCAGCCTCCAATGTCTAGATCTTACAGATCAAACCTGAGAACCCGCAAATAAACAACCAGATAGATTAAGGTCATCATCGGTAGGTTCTTTATTAATGTAGTTCAGACACAAGGGGGCAGTAGTAGAAGTGATATCAATCTCTCAGATAAAATGCCACATTCTACTAGATCATAAACTGACAACTTCAACTTCCTGCAATTTTGTTGCAATCGTGAGATGAAACAGAATACCGATGACAAGTTGTCAAGTAGTAGCAGTAGCAGACAGGACGGAGAGCGCAGCTTTGAATTAACATTACAAATGTGGTTGAGTTGATATAGGAGGCCAGCATCGCTGAGACCTCATCATGAGAAGTACAATTAGTCATATATATAGGTAGAAGGTGTTGCCATGTTCCTTGTTGGAATTATCCAAAGAGATCTCTAACAGGTTGCAAGGCTTGGTGTCCCTGTACATCAGGGTTTCCCTAACTTTATACCCCCACGAACCCCCCTGTGGATGTCAGAGTTTTGTCCTCGAACCCCCAACTTTTCGAGACACGATCTGAGTCATTATTATACTATGATACGCATAACAGCCTGTGTCTGTTTCATAATTCAGTTATTTTTCACAATCACGGTATACGGTACTACTATGGCAACAAATGCGTATGGAACGGAAAAGGGTTTGTCGATAGGTACGACTTTTGTACATTACTAAATTATATGATATATCAGATTTTAGTTCAACAAAAAGTTTTGACTTTCAGAAATGTCTCACAAACCCCCTGGGATGGACTCATGAACCCCCTGGGAGTCTATGCACCCCAGTTAGGGAACCCCTGTTGTACATTATGAATCAGTGAGAGGTGTTTGTCTACTTCCAAGAAAGAAAAACATGGAAAATTCATAAAAGATAATTAGTCAGTGATAATTCGTTCTTTGACCAAGGTTGTGCAACTATAAGAGACTAATAAACCTACTCATAACGAGGACAATCACCATGGGCTTATCATGCAAATTATATGCAAATTAGGACAGATATACTTAAATCCATTAAACAAAGTGTCATAGATGTGTACAACACATCACACAGAGTTGGTATGTACATGTATTTAACTTGAAAAGCAAAGGGCGACAACCTAACAATGGCAATGGATGTGATATGGGTCAGTTTTGCACTAAAAATGATATAAACTTAATAAAATATAAAATATAAAAAAACGTGAAAAATTATGGAGGGACAAGGAAGAATAATAAGTAAAATATGTTTTATTTGTGACAAAACTGATTTATGGAAATTAAATTTGATATAAGGCCAGAGGGGTCAAACGCAATTCTCAAGTTGCCCAACTTAGTCCCCCAATCAAGGGCAATATGTCCACCCCAGGTGTAAAGAGGTCAACTGTAGCTGGTGAAACTAGGTCAGCCTATTGACTGGTTCTGGGCATTTCAATGGTAGAAAGAAATCAAAACAATGGATCAATAAATCTCTTCGCTATTGAAACCTGAAACCAAGCGTCACTTCCCATCTTAATTTTTATTGAATAACTCATTCCCTTACATTTACTGTCCCTGGTATATCACCCTGAACCTATTGCTAACAATACCTTCAATACAATAAATGGCATTCAGAATTTCCTTTAAACTATTATTGTAGCTAATCTGCCCATCATGATTAACATACCCTATAAAAAAATATATATACATATATACATATATATATATATATATATATATATATATATATATATAGATATATATTTATATATATATATATATATATACATACATACATATATATACAAACATATATATACATATATATTTATATAAATAAATTGCTCAGTTCTCTCTCCTCTACATTAGCCAAAGTTCAAAGTAGGTCATAGATGGCAAAGACAGCAAGTCCCAATTTCCGACTTATTAACATTTCAGGAGGGGCGAATAAGGTTAAACAGGGTCGTATTAGAGTAAAGGGTTTCCAAAAGAGATGTGGGGGGGAGGGGAATTGTAATGAAATTTGCCCAAAGGTATACAGGGTATGTTGCAGAGTGGCTGGTAGATTAAATAACAGTATTTTAATGTTTGTACCACTAACTGGCTGTCGTAGCCTGCCAATGTAGCCTTGAGTGTAATAAAGACACAGTAGTTACTGTCTTTTACTTAGAGCGCGTAAGATGTATTTGTGTTCAGTCCTTTACCAGAGGCCTTTTGAAATTAAAACATCTCGGTAAAGGGAACGCAATTTGTTTTACGTATCGCAGTTTGTGCAGTGGTGTCACATTTCCTAGGCAACAGGAAAGAGCCTTAGAGCCTCCCCCCTTCCAATTCACCAAACTGATATATACATACATGAATACTGTAATGCCAACATAAATAATTGCTCTTTTCTTTCACTGACATAAAAATTCCCCCCACCTTCTTTCTATTCTATTTTCTCCCACCACCTCCCCCACCCCCTCTCTTACAAAAAAAAGAAGAAGAAAGTAAACCTATTGCTAACTGTCATCACCAAAACTACCCAAAAAATGAACCCAGTGAGGGCAAAAAAAATAGCAAAATAATGACTAAAGTGAGCAGTTTCTTTACCTAATTTATTAAAGTCTGATAATTTTCTGCATAAAAGATGCAGAAAACTAAAAAAAGCTGGTAAAAAAGGGAAAAAGAAAGTAGACATAGATAATGGTTCTGAACCTAGTACCTTAATCTAGCCTTCTATTCTGAAAAACAAAATCACTTTACGGCTCTGATAGACTGTCCATCAATGTTTTATAGTGAAAACTTCCAATCCCTTTGTCCAGCTTCCTTCAAAGGTCCCCCCCCCCCCCCCCCCCCGCAAGCTTGGACAAAACATCCGTTTATTTATCTCCTCTTGGCATATCATAAATTTGCCTCATAACAAATTGGTTACCACAGACAGAATGCCACCGACTTCAAAAAACCATGGCCGCTTGGTTTTTGCGCCTTGAACTTTCAACCAAATTACAAAGATTTACTGCAATGCACCCACCCACCCTAAGCTACTGTGAGACTGATACTTGCATGTGAATATCAGGGATGAGCCTGGGGTAAAAAAAAAAATGCGGTATAGGCTCCAGTTTGCATATGCTATAGTGTGTTAGGATAATAGTTTTTGTCCTCCTGCAGGTTGGATATCCATAGGTAATGATAAACATGCGAACGACGGATCAAATGATACAACGCTGTTGTTAGAAATTCATGGAAATTGAGAGGTGTAAATCTCGGAGGTAGAAAAGAAATCACGGATATTCCGCGAATTCGCGGAAAAAGCTCATGCCTGGAATATATAGAGATGACAATTTTGACAAAGTTGAAAAGAATTCAGATCTTCATTATTGGAAATACATCACAGTAGAAATACTTTTCGATAACTACAGCAAATCTTGGGGATTTATTGCAAAATGTACTTTGGGAATTGGACATTGAGAGCAAGTGTGGACTTGAACCGGTTACATAAAAGGAGATCATCAGTTTTGTGAGAATAATAATATGAAGCCTATTTTCTGATAGCTTTATATCATAGTACAGTGAGTAATAGCTTATTATTTATGGCCACCTCCTCCTCCTCCTGCTTTGTCTTCCAGTTGGATCAATCCTATTGATGACTGTTAATTCAAGTAGATTATAGGGAAGTGTCCCATAGAAACGTGTCAGCCAAAAAAGGCTGCTTCTGTCAATATAATGTCATAGACCTTCAGAAAAGCACATTTCTTAAAAATGGTTATTTCCTTCATGGATATTTGACTAAAGTTTGGTTGCCAATAATACATGAGACAAATTAAATCATTATTAAACCATAAAATTGCTTTTCTTACCTTGGGACTGATGACAGGAGCCATTTCTTGCATCGACATTATTCCATTGGATATCTCCAGGTCTATGCTACTGAGTACAGCCTGCACATTGAATGGTCCCTCTAACCTATCCGATAGGCTAGACATGGCAGCTGAAATATGGAAATGAGATATGAATAATCATTAAATCATAGAGAAATAGTACAGATGATGTATAGTTGATGTATAGATGTATAGATGATGTTGTATAGATGTTGTATAGATGTTGTATAGATGTATAGATGTTGTATAGATGTTGTATAGATGTTGTATAGATGTATAGATGATGTATAGATGATGTTACTAAGTACAGTCTGCACATTGAATAGTCCCCCTAACCTATCTGATAGTTTATACATGGCATCTGAATATGGAAATAAGATATGAATAAACATTAAATCATAAAGAAATACAGCCAGTAGGGACAATTTCCTAATGCTAATACTGTACTCCAATATTATTCTTCAAAGCACTGGTAGTATCAGTACAAACAGTTCCTAACCTTGATCTGATAGAAACATGATATTCATACTGCTCGTACTGACAATACGAGTGCTCTGAAGCGGGACGTGACACTACAGTGTAGAAAAATTTGTCCCAAACTGGGTGAGAAATATGACAGATGATCTCCAGGTCTATGTTACTTAGTACAGCCTGCACATTGAATGATCCCTCTAACCTATCCGATAGGATAGACATGGCATCTGAATATGGAAATGAGATATGAATAATCATGAAATCATAAAGAAATAGCAAAGATGATCGCCAGGTCTACGTAACTAAGTACAGGCTGTACACTGAGTGGTCATTCTAACCTATCAAACAGCATCTCCCAAAGTTCTATATAAAGTGCATTCAAATTTGTTAAGGGCTAACCATTAGGGGAGCATGTCTCGTACAGACACGATTTGATTCAAAGTTTTATGTACAGCGACTTCCCCTCCTCCCAGTGATTTCAGATTTTGAGAGAACTTCCCCTTAGGTAAACAATTGATAAAAACTCTGGAAATTCATCGTAGTCCTCGAATACCAATTACTGATACATTCAAAGCCATCTATGACAGCTGGCAACTTCATTAGCCTTTCATCACACGGCCTACACTGCTTTGATCTTCCTTTGACCTTTGAACCCGTGAAAAAGTATAAGAATGCATGACGATGACCCATTGCAGGTATGACACCAGTGGATGGACATCTCCCTAAGCTACATCCATGGTTTATCCAAACCATTGATAACAAAGAGAAAACCTAAGTTATGTGGGTTATTAGCAAAGATCAAGTATCGGTTGTCGTCATCGTCATCGCAATCCAGAGACATGAATCACTGGAATGACGTCCCTACGGATCACATGGAGGGCAGATTGGAGACGAAGGAGATCATCCCTCCCATGTGTAGGGAAAGAAAAAACTTTTGTTACTTTTAAAGTGATCCTACCAAGTTTGTGTTATTTTGCAGGATGTCACAAACTTTATATTTTCATTTGAAATGTATCTTTTTGATATATATATTTCTTTGCATTATTTTTTTAATTGTTGAAAAGCAAAAAAAAAAAAAAATCTCTGGTTGTAATGTTTCTATTGTTTACTATCCTTTTTGAGACCCCCCTCGCTCCCTCTACCCTCCCTCCATTAACCAATTGTCTGACCAGAAAGTACAGTTCATGGAAAGTATTGAACCTGTCTGCCCTGTTACAAAATCGATGACAGTATATCCTAATACTAAATAGTATGTTAAAGGTATTTATGCCAAACACATATATTGATGTGCATGAGTGTTTCAGTCACAGGAAAGGGAGACCTTCAACCACACACAGAATGTGTTTATATTATACTATGTTTACCCCCCTGAAATGACACCCATAGAAACTGGTATCCAGATATATTAGTCTGTAATAAACACCTGAATGCAACTGAAAGTACCCTGACCCTCTCAATGTCAATGTTTAGTACTTCATTCCCTTCCTAACGACTTTCGCTTCAAGTAACGCACCATCTGTCTATTATTCATAGCCTGCGTGAGTGGCAACAGTTGGCATACTGCCCTCACTTCCTTCTCCTCCCCCTAAGTCGAAAAATCCCAGAGTATGTCCTGTGACTCTCTCTGGGAATCTTCATGCGAATCAAGACGACACGAGTCATACACGCTGAAGACGACCAAAACTTGGGTTGGAAATATTCTGATAGGAATACATAAAATTTATACTCTGAAAATGAGATGAATAACACCTTACCGACATATTTATACCACTCTTGTTGTAGTTCAACCTCACTGGACAGACATCCCTTCATGACGTTCTGACAGAACGAATAGCAGGGAGGAACCCAGGTGTGTCCATTACAGCTGGCACACTGTGACAGGCGGGTTAGAGCATCTTTACAAGACTGTGATGGATCCACCTATCAAATTTAAAAAAGAAGAAATAGAAAAAAGGCATTATGATATGAATATATGCAACCTTAAAGAAGAAATTGAACAGAGTAGATTTAATTAATGGTAAAGGAACAGAAGGTTGGAAGGCTTGGAAGTCTCGGGTATAGAAGGTTGGAAGGCAGAATTCAACATGACTACCAATTGAGACATGTTAACTTCTAAAACTTACCGGAAAGAATCAGAGTATTCCTACTTCCAGCAAAAAACCAAACAAAGATCCTAGAAAACCGATCCGATCGACTTTAGTAGAAATTAAATCCACATAAAAAAATGTTGTAGACACTTTGGGTGGTAGAATGAGAAGGAAGGAAGGGCATTGACCGGAGTGGTGCGGCCACAGAGGGCGCATAGTGTTAAAAGGTTACCAGTTCATTCTAGCCACGGTAGAACAAGACTGCTAAGGTTGTGGGCAGACAGGTAAGAGAGGAATAAAGTAAATCTGATGGAGACTGAACATACGGTACTGTAGACGGAGTGTAACATTCAGTGATGAGCCTTGGGTAAAAAAAAAATCACAGAACTTTGCAAAAATTGCAGTATAGGCTCCAGTTTGCATATGTTACAGTGTGTTAGGATAATAGTATTTGTCCCAGAGGTAGAAAAGAAATCACAAATATTCCGCGAATTCGCGGAAAAAGCTCATGCCTGACATTTTATACTCAAGTCTAGACAAACAACAGGGAGAGGTTCTTAAATCTCACAATTCAACGACCATGGAAGTTATTAGTTAGTTTTCATAACTGCTCAAATTGCTCAATAATACAATACCACTCCATGCCTTCATTTGTATGAATCTCATTAAAATGAAAACACAAAATAGTATATTGTACGATGCCATTGATAAAGTTCATAACAGGCCTACCATCAACTCTGTCTATAAATGCAATGGTCACCATATGCCCCCTCTCTCTGTAACGTCATTCCATTATAAAAATTGTCTGCACGCCCCCGCCTGTATATTTGACCAGGGTATAAACATCACATAGCAACCAGCTAGTATACATGCTGTTTGACTAAGGAAGAGTTAGATATATATATATATAGCACTTTGTTTACACTTTTGAGATAACATTCATCAATAAATTTAAGGATGCTAAGATCATGTAAATCACATGATCTGGTTCTAATCAAACGTTGTTTGATTGCTTTATAGACACATGCAAGAATTTTCACGAGATCAGATCCGAGTTAAAACAAAAAAAGAAACAGAGGAAAGAAAGAGAGTGTGCCGAGTTTGAAACACTGCCTTTCTTCGTGTGATTATTTCAAATCCCAGAAAACAGTTTTCGACTGCTTTATATCGTAGCTGAAAACTGTATGCAATGTTGAATTCCAAGCCTTTAGATAACAACAATTTCGAGATGCATGCAGACAGGACAGAGTCAATATTGACTTTCCAAGATGTGACATTACATGGCGGCATTCATAAAATTGCTCGATCTCAAATTTACGGGAACACCACCGGCCCGACACGACATTTCATTTTGTTGATGTACCCGATCCGATGACATCACTTCCAACTGTGTTCTTGATAGCTCCCGCACTTTTAAGTTAAATGTATAAATACTTGAGCTACTAAACATTACATCAATGTTTGTTAATCAAACCCACAGAGAAAACCTAGTGATAGACGTAAAACCATACATCAGACCATGGAGCTATTCCTGATAATGGTAATAGCTCCATGATCAGACAAACAAGCATGGATATCAATGTGAGAGGCAAGTCAAAAAAAAAAAAATTTGCAATATGAAAACACTTGGGAGATATTATTGTTAGGGATAGCACAAAGATACAGATTGTGTTAATGTAATCTAAACTCAGCTATTTAAAGCTGTAAATTGATTTAGTTATACTGCAATGTGAGTTACGAGTTACATGACATTCCACTTCTCGCTCATTAACATGACGCGGAGGGAGTATGGTGAAGTATGACGGAATGAATATGTAAGAATGATATGGAGTACAATGATCTATACTATACCGTACAAGTTCATGCTGAGTATTATTATATGATATGGGAGTATGGCAGAAAGTATTACTAATGCATGCTATTATCTATAGAATATATAAGTATAATATTCTATACATAATAACCTATACCATACAAGTTCATATGAAGAGATTTATTTTGTATGATGTGGAGTATGGTGAAGTACATGGCACAAACTATCACACGCAATGTACTGATGTAATGTTAATGTAAAATGGTGTATGAAAATGAATATGTAAGAATGATATGGAGTATAATGATCTATACTATACCATACAAGTTCATATGAAGAGATTTATTTGGTATGATATGGAGTATGGTGAAGTATGGCACAAACAATCACACACAATGTACTGATGTTAATGTTAATGTAAAATGGTGCTTGGAAGTAACAGTCTGCTCAAACAGCACCAGTCCCTTATATTTTAATACCCTTACAATCTTCCAATGTTTGTTTATGACTTGTTTGTTTCAGTTTGCTTTAGTTCTTTGATCAAACATCCTTACATGAATACAATGCTCTAATCATTATATACTTTAATGTTTACCGTTTTTTTTATAAACCATGCCAAAAGTAAACAATCTTTGCCACAGATGTAGGCCTTATGCTCCTTTTAAACGACATCTATATCACTTTTATTATCGCCAAATACAAACCCCTGATTAACCTGCTCTCTGAATATGGTGAGTACGTTGCACAATAATTCATATCATCAAACAGCTCATGAAGGAAAGAGAACAGAAAAAATCCACTAAACTACCAAGCAATAACAATTACCTACTGATTTTTATCAACCTCTAGAGATTAAATAAAACTATAGTTCCCTCAGGAACTGAAACACCCCGGCTGACTCATTTTCTATTCCGCAATTTTTTTTTTTTCCCCCACTTATTTTTTTTTCCGAGTATTCTCGGAGACGATGATTACGATAATAATACGAAGAAAATATACACGACTGTGCTATTAAGAAACAATGCAACTTTCCGTACGGTGAGTAAGAATCACCGACGACTAAAGGCGGGTGGCGACAGCCGCGGTTCCGAATTGTTTTGATGATGCACTTTTCCTTTTTCCCTCTCGGATTCTTCTCTGACTCACAGGTCATTATTCAACCAATTATACGGCCGCAGTGTGTATGTCAGGTTATATTCAGAGGTGAATTTTAGATGACAATCGAACTTGCTTTATAATATATATATATCGCATGGTTTTGTGCGAAAACCTCTAATACTACATGTGTGCACAAACAGACATCGACGAACAGTGGGTGTCACAGATCAATTATATAGTTACTATGCATGCATAAAGTGTACTTCTCTGTGAATATACATTTTGCACTAAAATCACTTATATTGTTATAAATTTACGAAGGTACATTAATGTATTTTTTAGTAAACACGGCTTGAAATTATGAAGATTTGAATAGGAAAAAGTTTCTTTTTTAAATAGGCAGCAGTTTTGACTGGACTCAAGAAATGGGGGAAACAAATTTAGGTTTAGGTTGTAATGTGAGTTTTGAGAATGGGAGGAATAATAAAAGGGGTGTTGGAGAAGAGTGGCTAGTGGGAGAAGGGGGATTATCTGATACCTGGAGTTAAATTTAAGAATTTGTTCCATATAATGTGGGTTAAATAAATGAACCCAATTACATGTTCTTAAGGAATAAATGCTAGTTCTTGGGTTTATTTTATAGCATTTCCATATATCCGGATATCAAGGTCGGGGGGGGGGGTAGTGGGGGTGCAGTGCTAAAATGTAACCAACTTTTGAAGGCTAGGTAGAGTAGTAGGTAGAGTGCAGAAGTAGATTAGAGAAAGGTAAGAGAGAGGAGTGAAGTTAATCTTCAGATTAATATTTTGTCTCAACAGGGAGCAAAGATAAGAACCTTGAAATGAGCTCAGTTGTACTTTCTAGCAGAGGTTCTTTGAACACTTGACACTCGCGATGGGAGTTGTTTCTGGTCACAGCAGAGTGACTACTGCTGTATGTAATGACAGTAATGTTCTAGGTAATGGAATACTTAGCTATGATAGTTAGTGTGTGTAATGTGCCAACAAATTTTTGATAAAAATGAAGTTCAATCAAAGGAGTGTTTGCAATGGATCATAAATTTTCAACCTTGGTAAAATTTTTATTTTTAGGTCAGACTCAGTACATAGTGTATATGATATATGTTCAGTATCTTCACTACAACGATTGCATAGAGGATGTACAACACAGTTTCAAAACCCATTCATTGGGGGGGGGGGTGCAACACCTGCAAGAATGTTTCCAGTTGGTATAGGCTAGGTAGATTGGAGTGCATATGTATTAGAGATAGGTAAGTGAGGAAGTAAAGTAATTTATATTAAATATTTAAAGACTTTCAACTGAGTTATTGAAGGCTTTAGAAAAGAGACCAAATTTATTACTACTCTGGCATGACGAATTACTGCAACGTTTTGTTTGAATTTTTTTTTTTTTGAGAATGGACATATCTTGAAATATTTTAGAAGAATGGTACTGTATTGCCCACCTGCTTTAAGAATGTACCTATATACAACATATATGTTTACAAAATTAAATGAGAAACAGACACCTGAACTACCACAGAATATGTTACACTCTGAATTGTCACATTGCGAACATTCAACATTTCACCTAACTTTGCTTTCTTGATAATTGAGCAAAATTTTGCAACTCAAGAAAGTGTGTCATACTTTTTGGTCGAGCACCATGCTAATCTTAAAATCCTTATACACACAAGTAACCTTTAAGATTGAGACAACAGAAATTGATGTGGGTGAGATAGGAGGGGTGGGGTGGGGGGGGAGAGGGGAAGGGGAAAAGGATGATCAACTACTGGTTGGATATATCAGAGGTACTGTCATCATTATGTAGACAGGCACAGCAGGAGTGCATGGCTCTATTCAAACCCGAAAGAAAGGAATGTGGACAAGTCACTCACTCCTACACTGTTGTTTCAAATATCACTCAATTTACGCACACCACCCCATGTCGTCGTACTCATTACTCTCTCGATTGAAGACAACGTGTCCAGTTCTGTAAATTTGGGTCAAACTCTTTCAGGACTACTTGATGATGTGTTTTAATTGAAATAGATTGGCATTTGAGGAGAAGATGTTGGACTCAACTTGTAGCTGCCAAGTTGTACACCTGAGAATGCTAGCCAATTTATTATGTGACATCGCAAATCTATACTCAAAATTACCCACAGTGCACCTCACAATTTTTTTTCGAGTGAAGTCATATTTGACAGGGTTCCTGCATAGGTCGGTCGTTGCGTAACATACTGGTACATGCGTGCCGTAGAACTGCAGAGAATTTTGAGAGACTTGTTGGCAAGAAGCTGGAACAAACCATCCAACTTGTTTACACAGTTGAAAAGCAGTCTCTGGTGTCAAAACATGTTGCAATGAATTTCCAAAACAACCCTGACAAGAATGGCCTAAAGGCAGAAGATAAAAGTGCTGATATGCATGATTTACGAGAGGGGTGGAAAGGAGAGAGGGAGGGTAGAAAAAGGGTAGGGGGAGGGGTAGGGGAAGGAGCATGATCCTCGGGACTGGTAGGGCCTGATGTACCATCGACAGAGTCAATGTTAAATGTTAAACCATTAATTAATCAGAGATAGCAAATAGCGAGTCACTTATTTGAGATATTTAGATATTTGATCTTTGATTGCACCATCTCAAATTTACATATATCACAAACCTACTGTACTATTAACTGACTTGGACAATTGCCAGTTATCTTATCTTATCTTTTTATCTTCATAACAATACTCATTTTCAATGTTGTAACACAAACTAGTAACCTTTAACACCATACGATCCACCTTTCTACTTGACCTTTGACCTCACATAGCCCACTTTCATCCAAACCCATAGTCCACACATACAGTTACAGTAGCTTGATATAATATTTCCCAAATGGTGTAAGAAGATGGAAGGGAGAGTGTTGGATGCATCGAATCGACAGAACTTGAGTAGACGCTAGGGCAAAACTAGATGATTTAAGTGTTCCATGGTAGAGGAGACATGAAGGGTAGGACGTGGGAATAACTCCAAAACAGAGAAACCAATTTCAGTGAACAGCTGGGACTTAATGTACTACTTACTTATCTACTCAAACTCATTAGAAAAGTGATTCATACTACATGGTATCAGCTGTTGCTGTTAACATGGAAACCTAGGGCAGGAGTCGCTCTTAACCAAACAGTCCCCGAAAACCCTCACTTAAAACAAGAAAAGGATACTTATCAGGCTGTTGAAAGACTGTAAACTCCTTATCAATCCAAGGGGAGAAAATTTCTGAACCCTGGGTTACCAAGCAGGGACGAAATCCGAATGGAGGAAAATCCACTCGAAAATGACGTGTTTGAGACTTTGAATGGTAGAATGATAAGGAAGGGCAATGACTAGAGGGGCCGGTCATAGAGGGCGCACAGTGTTAAAAGGCTACCAGGACATTCTAGGCACGGTATAACGTGGTGCTAAGGTTGTGAGGAGACAGGTAAGCGAGGAGCGAAGTAATTACAGCATCACCCAATGCACAGTTAATTAATTTCTAAATGCTATTTTCCACCTTTAGGTAACTTTTCCAACTATGTACTTACTGTTATGTGACATCTACCACTAGCCAAGTTCTCATAATTATCATTATCATCATTGATCATCATCAACATCATCATTCTCAAATATCACAAACACTGCCAACTTTTTTGGCTTCAATGAGATTGTAAATAGCATGATCATATATTTTGTATAGCCTAAAGTAGGACTTTTGCTCGTATTGCTCAGTTATTGGGCAATTTAAAAAGAGAGACTAGGCTGAGAGTGCACTTCTGTAAACAAACTGACAGCCAAGGTCAAGAGGTCAACACCCACAGGCTCTCCAGAGAGTTCTGACCACCAATTTCCAGATCTCTGTTGTTATGAGTATTATTATTATTGTTATTACTTTGAAGTCTGTTCAAACTTGGAATTCCTGGGAGGAACTGCTCTACTACTATCAGCCAGTGGTTAATTAAACCACAACAGTACACCAATGGTATGATTTTGTAAGTCTGTGCATGGCATTACTACAATGTGGTTGCCTTCATTATTGGAAGTAATCAGGTCCAAACTGTTCAAATTAAGACATCCTTAAAGTAGTATAAAGTACATATCAGAGGATACAATAATGGTATGCTTTATATACAGTACATGGCATTCCTATAATTTTGGGTTTGCTTTGATGGCTAGAAGCTCAAGCAGTTCTAACCTTTTCCAATTAAGATACCCTTAAAGCAATATATATGTATCAGAGGGTACACTGATGGTGCGCTTAATATCACTCTAGTTAGCATATTAAAAATAATTTGAGGTTGTGTCAACTTCTATACATATATAAAACCATGTTATGCATATTTTTATTTGTACAGTGCTTTAAATTGGCCACCCATACAGTAGTATGTGTTTTTTTTTTGGCTAAGCTAAAATAACTTGCAGGACCACTATCAACAATATTATTCAATGATATACATGTGGCAATGAATCTGTTAAAACCTAGAAACAAGCAAATCAATTATCTAAAGAAACAGCTTCAAACTTAAAGGGGAGACCTGGCAAGAGGAAAAAGAAGACGAAAAAGATGAAATCCACACACAAAACGTACGTCTAGGCACTTTGGGTGGTAGAATATGAAGGAAGGGTTATTGACCGGACACAGAGGTCCAGACACAGTGTTAAAAGGTTACCAGTTCTGCCTAGGTACGGTAGAACGAGAGTGCCAAGGTTGTGGGGAGACAAGTTAGCGAGGAACGAAGTAACTCTGGGAGCACTGTACAATGAGGTCAGAGGCTGATGAAAGTGATTTAAAGACAACTTTTGACACAACTCAACATGCAACATTGGGGTACCATGACTATCAATTCCTCACCCCCATGCCCAATGACTGGCAATGCTTCATATTAATCAAAGATGAAATACCTATGTATATCTATTTTTTTTTAAGTAACTCTCCATTGAATTCACTCTGTCCCTCACCCCCCCCCCCAATCTCCCACTGCCACATTTACAAGGAGGAAGAGAATTTTGTGTTCAACCATCCGTGAATTATGACATATTTCATTATCGATCATTTCCGTTTTACAAATCATCATTTTTGTTTATCACCTTATGCCACCCCTCACTCCACCCCCATCTTTTTGACACCTCTCCTAGCTGCAGCGATATGAGGTATTTAAATCACCAAAGAAGTGCGATAGGTTAGAAAAGAACAAACTCTATGAACCACAGGCGTCGTTGTAACATCAGTAACGTGGCTGTTAAATTTATATTACATCCTTAGCGCTGAAACATTCAGTAACTTGGCTGTTAAATTTGTATTCCCTGCTTAATGTACAAGCCGTTTTTACGAGTAATTCCTGTTGATAATTTACGTACAAGTCATCTAGACATATGCTTGAGAATGGTTTTTAAGTGTCAGAATGAGGCGGCTTTCTCGATCAATGACACATGAAATATGTACGCATAATTTGTGAAATGGGTATGCACATATTAAACCAGTTTTCTTTATATCTGGGGAAATTTTTCATTGCTTCTTATAAACTTTATTCTAAAATCAGTAATCACAATGCATTTTATGAGTTCTAGCAAAAGTTAAATATTTTCAAATTATGAGGAAAGTCTCCATATTGCAAATTTCTGTTAAAGCCATTTTGTAAGTGTTTAATACTATTATTACACCTAATTCTCAAGTCACAATGCATTTTATTAACTTATTAACTGAGTTAATACTAACTTATTAACTGAGTTAATACTAAATCATTAACTGTGTTAACTAACAAAGTTACATATTCTCAAATTATGAATTACCAAATTTCTGTCAATGTCGTTTGTAAAGTCAATAATAACTGTTATATATCATGTCTTGGATGACAACATTTTCAGAATTAAATGGGTCTGCTTCATCTTGATCTTTGACCAAGATAATCTTTGATGATGTCATTAATAGTGTGATTAACTATTTTTAATAAAATCCTCAGTGGATTTGGTAAACCTCAATAAAAATTATTAAACTTAATCTGGTGTAGAAAAATTTGTTCGAAAGGGACTGTTTTACTTGCAAATCTTTGAAGTTTACCATCAAAAGAGTCATGTCTATCTAGTAGATAGGCTCACAGTGCTTAAAGTACCACAACTATGCTGAGCCTACACCTGTATCCTAACAAGACAATCATTATGATTAAGATCTTCCATTAGCTTACTAAAAATAGCATACTTGTAGTCAACACCAACAGCTCAAAACCAGAATATATTTGAAAAAGTATTTGAACCTAAGAGCATGCTACAACTCAATTGGTATGTTTTTCACAGAGGTAATGTAATTAATCACCGAGCTCTAATACTCTTTTTTAAGTTTCCGGAAGGCTTTCATTTTGTCAGCGGCAGCAGATTTGTGGGGGAATGCAATTAGCTCCAACCCAATCCTAGAGCGATGTATAAATGAGATGACAACCTTAAAGGAGAAGTCGATTCTCATTGGTTGAAGAACGCTTTGAAATAAAGTTCTTAGGAAGAGGAAGTTGAATGGATGGACCAGGAAATTTGCCCCCCCCCCCTCCCAAAAAAAAAAGAATGGGCAAACATACAACAATGCTAAACAGTGCTTCAATACCAACCTCATCTGAACCATGATGCAATACCCAATATAGTCTAGTTTCACAATGAGGTCACACTGATACCAAACGTTGATAAATCTGAATGGTATCCATGGCAACAATTTGATCATTTATTATTACCATATTTCTTAATGAATACAAAACTGTACCCTTAGTATAAACTGTACTGTATTTAATCCTTTCACAGACTTACCCCAACGTTTTCAAAGGCGTGCACGACAACATAACAGCACAATTATTTGCTGGTTGAAGATGCATGGAGTGGTATACGCTGTGTTGAGTGTATTGGTGAGCATCTCCCATTAATTACCTGTCTACTGTTTCCGGGGTTTTGGGAATTCGCAAACAACCAATGCCAAATCTTAATTTTTTGTCTACTGTACAAATGTCAGTTTTCACTTCAGTCACTATTCACCAAATATGTTCCAAAGCTGAAAGCACCTTTTTTGTTACGATTGATGAAACATTCGTAATTTCATACCCGTCCTCTTCCAACTCACCTCCTGGTCGGAGTGAGAGTGTCAAGCAGGGAGAAAGACATGTTAGTTTGGATACCTTAGGTGCCATTGTACAGAGGAGACAGGAAATTGTAACACTACAGGGAATATTTTTGCTCCAGTTACCATCTAAATTTACTCGTTTTTGCTTTCATTCTTTCCATCAATTCTTTACATCTATCCTTCATGTTCATTCGCTATCTATGATTTGGGTGACGATGAAGAAGGCTTTCTTTCCGATGCGACCGGCCTTAATGATGCCCTGGCAACCATCTTCTGTAAATAGGCTTGACATACATTGCTTCCTGCTATATACAGAAATTCAGTTTTGGTAATCCCTTGTTTTTTTTCTTTTGGTTTTTGAAGTTTTAAGTTGAAAATTGAATCAAATCACATCAAGGCTTCAAGTTTTCAACACAAGGTAGTAGAATTTTTATTAGAAAGAAGTTTGGAAAAAATTGATGGGATGAGATTAAATTACTCAGAGAGAGAGAGAGAGAAGCTTACACGGGAATGGAAGGGAATTATCTTCAAGTCGTAGAGCAGTTAAGAAAATGTGTAGGCTTGGACTGACAAATTTATATCATCCCCATGGAGGATCTACAGTACGATATAATACAACGGTTTCTTCCGCATCTGCTCGCTAGAGAGATGGGAAAGCGCAATTTCTAGACGAGAGGCGAGGTTAGAGAGGGTAAATATAGTTTATACAATGGTGTTGGTAGACTTAACAGCAACTTCACCCAAAATACTAAAACGCTTTAATGAAACAAGTTCTTTCAAAGCCTGGTAGTAAAAATTCTGGAGTTAAAAAATAACAGAACAATATTCAGCCTAAATTTTTAAAAGTAAACAAACATGTACACTGTCGGAAAATTTGCAAATCATCGTTGCATTTCTACATCAAGTGTCAAGTTTGAACGAACATCCGGCCGTCGGCTAAGATCTCAACCTTACATATACAGAGAAACAAAATGTTTGTGGACGACAAGGTTTGTACATACGTGCTGACACATTTTTCAGCAACGATTCGTGCCACCTCGATTCATTGCTTGCTGAATGTAACCAACTGTTCACATATGATGTACATGAGCTAATAATGTTTTAGGATTCAAGATTCTGAGTCTTCGTCTGTCATAATTCTAGGAATAACTACTGCCTCGGTTCACTGTCAAGCACGGTTCCTTCTACTACCGAACTTCTCTCTATCTCCGTCCGTCATACTTCTACGTCCAACGAAGACGTTCGGGTGACCCCAGGGAATTATTTATTCTATATTGCATCGCAAAAAAATGCTATGCAAAACTGGTCAGATTGACACACAAGTGCAAAGATGTACTACATATGTAAGCAACTGTTGTACATAGGAACCACAGCATGTTATATGTAGAAAACAGGGATGTGCCTGTGGTAAAGTAAAAAAAAATCAAGAAACTTTGCAAAAATTACGGTATAGGCTCCAGTTTGTGTATGCTACAGTGTGTTAGGATAATAGTTTTTGAGTGAGAAAAGAAATCACTGATATTCCACAAATTCGTGGATAAAGCTCATGCCTAAGAAATGGTTCAGAACCTTCAAAATTCCTACACAAACTTTAACAGTAAATTATTCCGTGTCCCCCCTCCTTCCACTCTCCCCCCACCCCCCATTTCTATTTGTTTCTTATCATTATTTTACGTATATTATCATATATCCCTTTAAGGAATTGACACTGCATGCCACACATACTTGGTTAGTTCACTGCTGCTGCTGCAGTAGTAGAGACACCAAGCTGTGGCTATGGCGATGAATGGTAGATTACCTTTCCCACTGCTGGATGTTAATCAACAACAGTCCAGAAGGACCAACTCCAGGTGACTAGTACTACAGACTAAGTCAGTGCTGTTATTTTCGCTTCACTCAATCGTCTCTGAGTCCTCAAACTTCTCTTATACCAATAACTGGTCATGCCAAATACATATGTTGGGTTGTTTTCCATGGCAACCAGTAACCAGTCATTTTTTTAAAAACAGCAAAGTAGAGTTCAATTTCAATCCTTTCTTCGCATAATATAAGATCATCACAATTGATGTTTCACAAATTCTTCTTCTTCTTCTCTGAAATTTTGCAATTCACTGACATGGATGTGGGAAATCAGAAGAGATGTTTACTGGAATGGAACTTTGTATATACATACATAATGATGTAATCAGAGTGGTGCACAGACTACGCGAAGCAATATTTCAGTGAAGTTATTTAAGTCTTTACCTACAGACACTTTACTTTACTTTCGCTTCACGTGTCATAGTGCCATGTTCCTCATGATTGCTTTCGAAATGATCAATTCCAACCCCAATCATGTGCAGGTAGCTGGAAATTAGACAACTCACTTGCTTGACGATAACGACTTTTATAATAATAACAGCGGCTCATTAGGCTAAGCTCAGACTCATCAAACATCAATCCTATCTTCTTTTCCAGCCTCTTTTGATTGGGAGGAGAAAATATTACATTGGAAATGAGCAGGGTGACTTGCGTTCTGTCCCGTTTGTATTGCTACGTGGCAACCAGGAAGAGTGAAATAGGATTCATACACTGTAACACATGAATAACCTGGCAGAGATAGTTATGGCTATTGTAGTTTATATGGGCCATAAGTTATCCCTGGATAGTTCATAGCACTATATACGCAATCACCTGTTGTTTTCGCCCTCTGAAACACATACTAAGTCTTTTTAGGATGTTCTTTCCCTTTCATATTCTTCATAAACCATAAATGAATTAAGAAATCCTTGATTGAGCTTGTGTAAATATGCAGGAGAGGATAAAATCCCATAGTCTTAAAGTATAAGGATGCACAAGGAGACATGTCAGTGAGGAGTGAAGTAAATGTTTTTTCTCCGTACTTCATAATTTGAAGACAATGCCCTCCGGTGAGATGCTTATAAAGACAAAGCCTACTCTTAAGCAACATACAAACTAAACTAGTTGTCAAAAAAAAAAAAATTAATCATTACATTTTATTTCATGAATAATTACAAGAAACAATAAGCAAACCAAACACAAATTAACTTGTGAAAAAAAAAACACCTGTATGTCTTTAGAAATCACAGGGAATTTTCCAAATGTCATCAAATCCATCTATGCCTATAGTTAATTTTAAACCTGGATCTTGATTCAACAGTCGTATATATGCGCAGTCACGAATAGATGCTCGAAAACCACACAAACGAGCAGCAGCCACAGCTATGGCTTAAGTGGTCTACATGAGCAATATTTGTTAATTTTTTGTTTTTGCAGATAAACAACTGAACACTTAAAAAATACTGCACCAGTAATTCATGGCAAGCAAAGAACATGAGAATTTGCTGTGGATGTTCTTCTTTCTGTACGTGTGTCGAAGGGAGTCGACAGTGTTGTTGTGTGTTATAGTGATTATACAGTATATATACCACTGCAGGTATTGTAGGTGATGCATTAATTAGTCCTACTAAGATACATACTGTAGTTAATGCTATAGATTGGTGATGAACATACTGAATATGATGGTGAGCACTGTGCTGAACTACATGCAGTGATGACAGACTATATTATATTCTCCATGTACATCCCCGTCACCTTCCCCCCACACCATTCCCTCTCTCAACCCCCTGCCCCCCATCCCAACCCACCTCTAGCTCAAATGTGAAAGCAATACACACCGATTGACAGCCATCGACAGGAACGTTCGGTTTTGATTGATACTTTCTAAGTGGTAAGTAATGGTTAGTGGACTCGCTAACACCAATGTTCACGCATTCCCAATTTCCCAACACCATTCATACAGAGTTCAAGGAGAAAAAAAGAAAAGAAAAGGGGCTTGACAAAGTTGTATAGAGTCTAACAGTCAATACAGGGAAATGTCATAATGTAGTGCTGTGTATTTCCACAGAGTTCTAAGTATCTTCAGGAACTTTAAGATCAGTAAAACCTAAAACGTTAATGGTTGGAGTAGTAATGACCGACAACTTACCATACAAAAGCTTTTAACATTTAAAGTTCTCTCTCTACCCTCCCTCTCTCCCATCCCTCTCCCCTCCCCCCTCCTCTCTCTCACTTTGTCTCTTCTCCTACCTCTCCCCACTCCCAGGTCACCTCAATTCATCTTCCTCAGAGAACCTACAGCCCTATTTTCTATCAAGACAAATTTCCCTTGGTTTTCACTCTGGCAATGTTTTCTTGATTACAGATTGCCCTGCTTACATGTCTCCTCCATCTCTGTCTGCACTCTAGTCCTCCTCATTCAGCATTGTATAAAACTATATACCAGTATATATACTGAATAATGGGGGCTTGGATATATTGTTTGTGAATTATAGTACTACTACTACCTATACTGCTGCTACACACACTGTGACACACACCATTTCTTCTGAAATAAAAGCTGTGAGATGTACCACCCAAAAAGATAGAAGCCAATCTAAATACCACAGAAGCCTTAACAATATCTCTGCTAACAAAAAGATTAAAAACTATGGCAATAATTTTTTTTTTTTTTGGGGGGGGGGGGGAAGAATATTTTATGGCTAAATAAGAAAACCTGGAGTGTGGCAGTATAAATATATATGCAGTGCAAACAGTTTATATGTTACCAATCATAACCCAATTCATCAATCATACTGTTGACCTCATATTGGGGGACTTTTGACAGGTGGGCCAAATAAAGGGTGTCAACTTTGTCAGCTTATGGAGGGAACTGATGTTTATTCTTGGTTGCATGATGATAGTTTGGAAAAAACCTTAGAGCTATTAAATCCTGGAGGAATCTAGGACTACAGACAGTCTTTGCATGTTGGAGCTTTGAAGCAGGGGTATAGTTAGATCTATATATATACCTGGTTGCTAGTAACTACCAAGATATGGGCAAAATTAATGAAAAACTTTAGGAAGAGGTTGTAAGAGATGGCAGTCTGTCCCAATGACCACTAAGGTCATTATAAGGTCACAGAAGTAACAGACAAACAGACAGACAGACAGACAGATAGATAGATAGATAGATAGATAGATAGATAGATAGATAGATAGATAGATAGATAGATAGATAGATAGATAGATAGATAGATAGATAGATAGATAGATAGATAGATAGATAGATAGATAGATAGATAGATAGATAGATAGATAGATAGATAGATAGTTGAAAGACATATCTTGAAAGACCTCAAATACAAGCTTGCTAGATAGAGCCCTTGTTCCGGCATGCAACCATGCTCACAGTGAGCAATAATTCCGATTTGCGATTTACGGCCTCGTCTTTCGAAGAGTATGCCGATATAATGCTGCTTAATATCATCTCTCTTTGCAGTAGTTGAATGCCGTCCACGTCCCCCTTATAATTACCACTTACCGGTGGTTTTCCCGTGAGCTTACCACACGAGCGACTGTAGCAGCTAATGAGTGACACTTTTCCATTTTCTTCATTTATGTGGTGGGCCTTCTTGGTGACAGAAAAGGCTTCGAGAAACAAGTCGCTATTTCGGGATCTTAATTAGTTATGTCTGATTTCGCTGCATTATATCCTAGTCCCTTGGCAGCCACACAAACCGATAGCATCGCTATCGTACGATCGAGCACAGGTAGTGTAATAGATATATATATATATATGTGGATTTAGCGAGGTGGAAAGATCTGTTAGGATCACTTGTAGTACTCTTCACACATATAGACGTACTCTTACGACCAAAGATTCCCTATCAAACGATGATCTAGAAGATGATGCCTCGACTCACCGGTCAATAATTGGCATATTTGTCAAATAAAATTAAAATGTATGTTAACAATTTCAATCAATAACAATGTTTATTTACTCTAGAAAGCAGGTTGCAAGATGCATTTTGGGAATACGTCACTCAGATGTTAGAATGCAAAAGTTACTAAATAAAAAAATAAAAAACGGTTAAAATAAAAAAAGCATGATGATAAGGGATTCGATATTAACGGATATATTGCAGGGCTGCTATAGACACATTGGTTACGTCAAACGGCGAGGTAGTAAAACAAGAAATCACGTTTCCAAGCAGGTCATTGCTAAAAGGCGACCTGATTGATCTCTAGAATTTGAGAGTGCAGTAATACAACTTGATCTATGAAACCATGTCCTCTTTATCATATTTTATACATTGAGGTTGAAAAAAAAACACATGCAAATGTGCATATAGACCGAACTTGCAAGGAAGTTTTAACTAGGCTATTACTAGTTCTTTAAAGACAACTTGTGGAAGTGAGCCTAGTATATATCAATATATTCCACATTCATCTGCAACGTCACTTTATTTGTTTGGTAAGGATATATATTTAAAGATTTCTAGTTGTCCCTTGGACAACTAAACTAGGTCTTACATTTTGGCTGTCCAAATATAAACAATATTGGTTGTCTGAAAATTGTAGCAAAATAACAACAAGATGGCATTCCATGGAAGTTGCAGATCTCGTGGAAGTTGCAGATCTCAACTCTTATATGAATGGAAGGGATCTTACATTGAACTTTCAAAAATTTGCCTGATCATTCTCTATATATCATGTGGTTTAATGCCCTTTTCCAACATGTTGGCACGCAGTAAACCGGCAAAAAGCCATTTTTAGGTTTCTTGACCTTTGACATCATCAATCACTTAGGCATGAGTTTACATGGGCAGGCCACCTACCCACCAAGTTTGAATTTGATCGGACTAATGTTCTAGGAGGAGTTCGAGAGACACTTTTTCTGCTCACTAACACATTCACTCACACGTACCTTTCCTAACATTCCTGATGTAGGATAAAGTACAATATCTCATCTCCCTATACATTATATATGTAAGGAGATAAGATATTGAGTAATGACCAACCTGTACACTTTAGAAGAGTGTAGGTTGGTGATTAGAACACCAGCTTTGGGGTGATAGCAATTATCACTTTACCTATTTGGGGGAGGGGTGGCAGAGGGGTGGGGGGTAGGTCTTAATTATTTAGTTTAATACAATGCAATTTGAATTTGATGCAAACTTGTAAGTAGTTGTCTGCTGGACAATCTCCACAGCTTATCTGGTTATTGGTAGTCCAGGACTACCAAAATTTGCCTGTTTTGTTAAACTTCTACTCAAGTGTACATATTCCTAAGAACCCTACGCTTTGTTAGAATTGCCCAAAGTGAACTGATGTGAACCACCTTTATATACTGAGAGCATCAAAGGTAACTTTATGCAATATATGGGAGAAAAAGATAGACTAATACAGAGTCTAGTTACCCTAAAATTGAATAGAAAATAACAAACAAATTAACTATAACTAGAGCCAGCATGGTAGACTGTATCTCGCTTCAAGGCTTTTCACTTTTCCTGAGAATGTACAAGGGGAGAAGAGAGGGGTCTAGATTTGATGATCGTGTTGGGGGTTAAAAGGGGACATTCCAGTGGCTGAAGTTGATTGCTTGATAAAAATGCTGGAAATTTGTCAGCATCTCTAGGCGAAGAACCGCATCCTCATAGCAATTTTGTTAAAAATTTGGTGGTATTTTGTGAATTAAATTTGGCAACTGCAGACTCAAAGTAATTAACATTTTTGACAATTTTGTTGGCCCAGCCACTGATCTCACCAAATAACCACTGTCATATTTTTAAAACATCTTTGTAGAAAGTAAGCACATTTTGTATTTATAAACATATCCTTGTTGTATTCAATAACTTCCATGGCGATGTCATACACAGACATCAGATGTTATCAATTAAAATTACCTTGTTAACCTCAACTTTTTCATTTTTCAAAGTTACCCGGTCATCTCAACTATATAGAGTGCTTACTGCTGATCTTGCACATGTTCCTTACTGACAACAATAGACTATAGCCTACGGTTTCCAAAGATGAAACACACTTACTAGGAGGCCCACCCCTTCAAGGACAACAGAGGACTTAGACTGATTAACGACAGCGGCCATCCATCTACGCAGCACATACTCTAATGCAAAGGAAGAAACATTCTGCCTACCAGCCACCTGTGATTCACAATACCAGCAAATAGAAGTAGTGAAGTACATATGGTGCCTAACTACTGTATAAATTAACCAACAGTATGATCAACAGTCAGGTGAACAACTTCCAACAGCTTACTGTATAAACTACTACCATAAATCAGCTTACAGTGACTACTAGCAATGCTTACTACATCTGGTGCATACATAGTATTAACCTATATGAACAACTGTCAGGTGAACACAAATAGGTATATCGTGAGAGGGCTGAGTGAATACCATAAATCAGCTAACAGTGACAGTTACTATCAATGCTGACTACATCTGGTGCCTACATAGTGTATATTAACCTATATAAACAAGTCAGGTGAACACAAATAGGCATATCGTGAGAGGGCTGAGTGAATACCATACATTAGCTTACAGTGACTACTAGCAATGCTGACTACATCTGGTGCCTACATTGTGTATATTAACATATGATCAACTGTCCGGTGAACACAAATAGACATATTGTGAGAGGGCTGAGTGAACACCACACATCAGCTAACAGTAACTACTAGCAATACTGACTACATCTGGTGCCTTCATTTGTGTATATTAACCTATGATCAACTGTCAGGTGAACACAAATAACCAAAAACCATCCATCAGCTACCAGTTGGCTGATAACAGTTGGCTGCTAACAATGCTGACTATGTCCCACTGATTTTTTTTAACTCGCATAACTAGTTAACTAACTAGTTAAAACTATATTGAACTACATTGTTATTTAAAGGTTCAAATAAAATTGGAAGATTGATTGAAAAAACAAGTCAACAGCCTGCTTCAATTACTATATATCCTGCTTATCAGTATCGTGAAACACCTGTACAATTTACCATGTTGGCTGGCCCTACAGGCATAACAGCAGCACAGTGACAGTAATTAGCCTGAAATGTAGTGCTAAGTCAGTGTACAAAAGAGGCACTTGATGAAATGTTGTCTATTGGAAACAAACAAATCCTTTGTAAACTGAGCAATGGGGATTAATCATAGCCATGAGACAAAACATTTTTTGTGTGTATTTCATCTCTGTTATTAAACTCACACTGATTGACTGACTGACTTTACATGAAGGAATATGACTTTTGGCACGTTTCCGTTTCTAATATGTCTAATATATACAAACAACAACAGATAGGATAATGCCTTTGCTTTGATTTTCTTTCCACTTATTTTGCTACATTTTGACGTTTGAAAACTACTGTAAATGCCCGTCTTTTTGGATTATGTGGTCCACTGTGGGTATGTGACTCATCACTTTCATTAGTTTCATTCTTGACAGGCTGACCGAAACCTGGTGTCTACCCTGTAAAGCCATCTGATCAAACAATGAAAATAGATCCAATCCAAGCCAAGGAACAGTAATTTTACCCATATAACTCACATTCCCAGAAATCTGGGTATCACACACACACACCATTAAGTAGTAGTACAACCATTGCAGAACCCTACACCAACCAACCTTTTCCATTCCCCCTGTGAGGCAAAGCAGTACCAACTAGGATATTGGCAACAGAAAAATTCCCATCTAAAAGTCATCTGATCCCATAGGGAGATGACCTTTGACCTTCCAGCTAGTTAAGAGACCAACAAAGAGTCACAGAGGGCTGGAACACCAACTGTGATTAGTCTCAACTATGGAATGGCATTTATTAAAGGAACACATCAGAAATACAGTTCTTCATCTATATATATGTATTAAACCTACAGTCCCCTTTCATGACTTCTCCACGTGAAACTTTGATCAAATTTATTGGATGAGAATTGGAATCCCTCAAAGCTGTAGTAGAATCATAATTAAAAAAATTGAAATGGATTTTAGTAGAAAATTAGCAACAATTTTTCCCTTTTTATGGCTTTTTCGGGTTAGTAAGTAAAGTTTAAAAAAAACATGGAAAAAATGGGGGTGCAAAGTAGAAGTCAGATTGAAAGAAAACGGTTCTTTAAATTTTTTTTCACCGGTTTCCCCCCCCCCTCTCTCCACACAGTTTTTTCCCCCACTACATTCTATACTGGTTCTATCTTCATGAAAGTAGATAGCATTTGAGGTGCACCAGACATTTAATGTTAGATTCTATACCTTAGCCAGGTGGGTGGGTGTACTGGTGTATCCTGTTGTCAAATCTTCCCATCAGAATTTTATCCAGGGAATGTTCTTCACTAGCATTAAACAAACCTCCAAGGGGAGATTCCACACTGGTGTATAGAATATACTTGATTTCTATACTGGTGTACTGTAGACTTATATATGTAAACTAGAGAAAATATACCAGTAGAATTACATCCTTGAATGTACCCAAAACTTAACATTTACTTTTTTTTTAAAGATTAGCCAACTTGAAAAAAAAAAAAAAAATTAGCAGTGTGGTCCTTAAAGTTTACCAAAGTTATTTGACAGAACGCAAAAAAGTACACAATTATAGCATAGTTAAGGACAATGAGATGTTGTGCTTAAGACCTATTGAATCTGCCTGGAATTAAATCTACAACTTGGGTACATGCACCCCGCAGTTAGGAATTCTGAATCGGAGGGACACAAACAATTTAAGGAGGGGCACGATACTTGTATCCAGTAACTTGTTAAGTTTTTGCACATATGGTAGCAAAAATCAGGAAGGGGAAAGGGGTACACATCAGTTTGTATTGGGGGGAGGGGAGAGGGAAAGGGTGCATGGGACACTGGACTTGGCTTGGACTCTCGATAAATTGAACTGGACTACAGCTCCCACAGAATATCTGCTAGGGCTAACTGTTAATTTATCAAGTAATTAGAAGGTACAATTAATGAACGAGTGAATCATACTGATTAAATACGAAAAAATGAAATGTCATCTAATGACATCACATATAAAAAAAAAAAAATGATCGAAATCAACTTAAACTAAAGCAACTTTTAATGTTAACAAAGTTTTATGTTTTTGCAAATTAAGATATTTGGGATTAACGATTCATCACCCAACCGAAGATAAGAACCTTTAGAAATTGTCACAGTCCGCCAGAGATGCACTGGATCAGAAATTTGAAATTTTGATGGAACGATGCCAAGCTTTCAAATCATACAGATTACTCCCTACCGATCACTTTTTATTTATATACTTATAAAGGAAAGACCATTAAGAAACTTTTTTTTCCAAATACAGTCAATTAATGTTCCAATAATGTTTTTCTCATTTTTTTTCATTTTTATTAAAAACAACAAAAGATTTATTTTGATAAATTACAATTTGCAAAGCAATTTTTGCTGTTCACACCTTTCCTGTTACCATACAGTAGAAATACTGGTAATACTATCGTTCTGATATAAATGTGATACCTGATAGGATTCATTCGCTGATATGTTACCATGAAATTCAAAAAGGACCATGGTTACATGGTAAAGCTGTCATGATCCTTAAAGGATTGGTTCAGGTGTTTGACATGTCTATTTTGTATGAAAGAGCACAAAAAGACAAAAAGAACAGTGATGAAACTACCATGATAGCATGCTCTGTTAAGGAGATATGACACTTTGAAGATATCAAAATTTCTTTGAAAACGACTGGTGTAGAAAGACTTACTGTGAGGGTGTGACGTCACATCCTCACTTCCTTAACATTTGTGAATATATTTCTTTAAAAATTATTTACATTTTTTAACACATTTGAAAATAGTATAATAAAAAATTCTTCAGATGTCGAATCTCAAAAACTTCCTTTGGAAAATATGAGATCACCTGACATATCTTTTGGTTGAAAGTCATGAAATCTCACAAAATATTTACAGAAAAAAACAAAGACTTTTAAGGAATGTGAGGATGTGACATCACAGCTAGTCAGATTTCAGCAGTTTCTACACAATCTGATACAACTTTACACTTGAATATCTCTTTAACCGAAAAAGATATTTGAACAGTTTTTTTCACCATTGTGTTTCTTTTATTGTCCTCTTTCATATAACATAAACATGTATGACAACTGAACCAATCCTTTAACTGTGCATTTGTTGTTGGGTCTTGGATTGAGTCAAGTGATGCAAACATAAACATGAAAGACACTTGGTAAATACTGTACTTTCTTCCTGGGAATTTAATGAAGAGAAGAATTGGCGAAATTTTTACAGTGAGCGATTTTCCTTAGATGTATGTATCTGACAGTTCTGAGTTCAAACTTTACCTAGGGCCTAAAATGACCTTCAAATTATGCACAAATAGAAGAGATGGGCTTGAATACCTCAAAATATGTTTTTTTTCAAGTTCTGCACCAGCGTTCTATTCGAATAAAAGTTTGAGACAAACGTCGATAGTGCTATTCTAAAGATCCTCCATTTAAAAAGCTAAAATTGTATTTTGGACTTTTCGTCATTTTCTGTGACCTTAGACCTATGACTTTTGTCACTCTTGATTGACCTCGAACCAAAACTACTGCGCTTTAAGAATTCAGTATATGTATGCAAGTATATGATCAAAGTGCAATGCTATATCCTTGATATATGTTTGCAAGCTTGTCAACAGACACACCCACACACACAAGTACCCAGAAACACAGACATAAAACACAGACTGACACACATCCTTTAATATACAGTCCAGCTGCAAGGTTCATAACTTTTCCAGCTTGCTTCAAATCAAAACAAAAAGTGAAACAAAAACTTGAAGAAACATTCATTTTTAACATTGAAGGAAGTCATACAGTTCTAAGAGAATCACGTCGCTACGGCAACTCAAACAACTAGGTGCCAGTTTTATTTAACCCACATGTATTGGCACCATCTGGCTTCTTGTTCGCAATCAGAATTTCACGTTTAAAATCATGTGGGAAGCTACAACAGACCATGAAATTTGCTAGACATAGAATTGTATTAGTAATGCACAAAACAGACAGGTTAGACAAATATACAACAATGTCATAAATTAAGATTTGGATCAACTTCAGTAGCAAAACTAGTTTGAAATAATTGCTTAACCATATCAGGGTACTGGTGTGCAGATATATATCTCACCTTGTTTTGCGGATCCCAATTACCCAATTGCATGTGGAAGCTGGGATCAATATATAGATACATTGTAACCTCACAAGATCATGGATAATCAGAATGCAGTAATCGATGGGAGACAGGTGAGTGAAAACCTGCTGAACTGTGTTAATACATGAATGCATATGTATGTGTACTGTGGCTATTAGAATATATTGTTATGAATACTGACATCCAGCACTTGAGTGCCCGGTCAAGAAGGTACCTGACAAGGGATAATATACCTCCTTACCAATTAAATAGCAAAAGCAGCTACATACCCAATGTTTTTAAAAGAGAACCTCGAATATCTTCAGGAAGTATTTAAGTGACCCACCCATAGACGTACTTTGTGCAGGATGGGGCATTGGGCAAGGGGATTTGGGGGTGAGGCGTACCTTGTGCGGAATGGGGAATTGGGCAAGGGGAATTGGGGGTGAGGCGTACCTTGTGCGGGATGGGAAATTGGGCAAGGGAAATTGGGGGTGAGGAAAAGCAAAGGAGAGGAGTAAACAAGACGTTTCTAGTGAACACACTAAAGTGGTCATGTTTGAGAGTAGGTGGATGGGTGGAGAGGGGGGGGGGAGGGCAGGGTTAGGATAACAGCTCTAGCAGCAGCATAGTACTTGACTCCTTGTAAGGCAACGGTTCACTACGACTCATATTAACCTTTACTATTAACCAAAAGTACGACAGACTTGTGATTAACAAAGTGGCCAACCATTACTAGAGTTATATCCAAAACCTTCCAGAACAACTTGTAGCTTCTTCTAAGGTCTTTTGATTTTAATATTAAATGTTTGAGAAAGAAAGACACAAAAAGTACATAATCATATTGAATTCCATACAATAGTTTTCAACCCCCCCCTCCTTCAGATAATAATAATAGTAACAATAGTAATGTAGATTTATATAGCGCCACCCCAGGAAACGAGTAACCGCCCATGGCACCCTCTGACTTTCCATTCCTAGATGAACACATCAAAGTGATGGATGGTTTCATTAAACAGCTCCATTTCCACTCCAGTGCACTGGTGTTTATTTATCCATGCGAAGACCATATGCTTAATATGCTACCCAGTGAAAAAACGGTGCAGAAACTAATAAAACGCTTCACTTGCAACCCATATGGGTGTTTATTTTTTTATGGGTACCAACTTGTGACATTGATACCAAAATTTCAAAATAAGTTGATTCCATAAAATAGTGACTCATTCTAGAGTTCAGTATGTGCAATTGATAATTTACAAGCAATTTTTGAGTTCAGGTCAACCTTATGTGCACAGTCACAACTTTAAATTTGACGTTTCGGATATGGTTCCACGTGTAAGTGGGACACCAAAGTGACTTGAAATTCCTGTTAGTAGTTACAAGCAGGTTGCACTTCTGAAACTTTTATCACTATTGAACTTTGTAATGAATACCGCTTGAATAAATCAGCACTTGACAGTTCTTGCTTGAATGTGAAAAACAAATTAGTGATGATAACGAAATTGAAATTGGCAATAATGTGGTTTTCCCCATACGTTATAAATATTTATTTCATTTGAGTAAACAATAGCCTTGAGTTCAATGAAAAACACTTTTGTACATTGCAAAGAAGTTCTTTCACTACATATATCCATTTCATAGAACCATCTACAAGAATCTTTCAGCAGATAAGACCAACTATCAAGATTCCCCGTGTAAGTGGGACACAAAATATTTGGTGTCCTGCTTACATATGGAACAACTACCATCGATCAAGTTTATATTTGCATAACATCCAACACGATATTAAATATCACTAGCAGTAACAAGAAACAATTCATTAGCAGTGTCTACATGGTAACTAGATACAAGTCTGAACTTGATATCCAGAATTAATATAACTGGAACACACTGTATACTGCACTGAAATCCGAAAAGGAAGTCATGCTGACCATAAGTCAGGTAAGTTTGGTATATTGTATTAATTCCTTACTAGAAGAACCATCCCACAGAAATCAAAACCATTGCAGTGTTTCCTTAGCTAAGTACACTGGTTAATAGAGAGGTGGGTATGAGGAGGAGGAGGGGAAGGGGGTCAACAGGAATAATTTTTATCAACCTGCATACATTGTTACATAACTTCCTATTTACTGTACAGTAAGGTGTACAGTACACTAACAAAAAATTGTACGCAAACAAGGCTTGAGAGTGGACGGTTTTCTTTCTTCTTACAAACAAACAATTAAACTCCAACCTTTAAAAAACAATTGAGAATATTAAAATGTAATAATATGAACTTTCACTATTAAACTTGCCAAGTAAAGTGCAAAGTTTTTCATACGATAATATACTCGCTATCAATTAACTAACAAAGTTTGTCCTTTATTTTCAAATTTAAATTCATTTTCATGCAGTTTCCACAGACATCAAACAAGGCTTGAGAGTGGACGGTTTACTTTCTTCAATAACATTTAAACTCCAACATTTAAATTTTTTTAGAATATTAAAATGCAATTATGAACTTTCACTTTGAAACTTGCCAATTAAAAGTGCAGTTTTGTCATATGATAATACACTCACTTTCAATTAACTAACAAAGTAAGTCCTTTATTTTCAAATTTAAATTCATGTTGAGGCAGTTTCAACAAACAGATCTACTTTTTTCTTGTAAATAACTCAAACAGTAACTTTATTAATTTGAAAATATGGAATCGTGCAAAGAAAACACTTGCCACTAATAAGTCTTCTTTTAATGCATTTTCCAACAAGAAATCCATACAAAATAACTTTCTGACCTATGGCTACCAATTAATAACTTTATGCCTCCACCCACCTAAATTATCAGCTACATTCAACTGCTTAATCATTTTTAGATTCATCAAGATGAAGAATTACAAAACTCAGTAAAAGTTACTTTTGAATGCCATCGCAATGCATCACACACATACATACACACATCATCACCATTGCATAGATCATGTGGACTTTGGCATGGAATAAAAAGTGGGAAATTGATTACTAGACTTCATGCTGAACTTTCATTTTCATTTCATTATACAGAGCATCAACCTTTGCTTGACCAACAATCGCAAAAGGCCCATTTCCAATCATGTGAAGTGGCCCATGAATAACATACTTTCCATGAATTTTCTCACTGTCAGGCCTTTTTGGCCAATCATATATCATGCTCTTTGCGTTTCGCACCCTGTGCAGGAATTTACAGATAAAGAAATCCCCGTCTAAATCAACAAATTTTCCAACATAGTACTCGTTGTCATAAAATACTGCATAGTATTTTTCTTTTTCCATGGTGATGCCCCGTTGATGTGGTCCAATCTTATATCTAGTCATTTGAGGGTCAGCAATGACTTCTGCAGAAGTATTAGGAGGAGCATCATGAGTCTTGGAGTTGCTGGGAGTAACATCATCATGACCACAGTCTGCCGGCTTTACGAGGCGAACCCGAAGATTAAATGGCAGTGGCATATTTCACCACAAACTACTTGCAATGCAATAAAAAATGTAGCAGATCAAATAAAGTCCTTATTACATCATAAAAAAAATCAAAAAAGATCACAAAAAACTGAGAGGATTGCTTCCTGGGCAGCTGGGGGATAAAAAAAATAAAATGGGGGGGGGGGGGTAGAGCAATACTGTATAGACTTTCTCAACCTGCTCATTTCTGCCAGGGCACTTAACTATGCTAAAAAATGTAGCAGATCAAATAAAGTCCTTATTACATCATGAAAAAAATCAAAAAAGATCACAAAAAACTGAGATTGCTTCCTGGGCAAGGGGATAAAAAAATAAAATGGGGGGGGGGGGTAGAGCAATACTGTATAGACTTGAAAAAGATCAGCTTCAAATAATCAACACTTGACAGTTGTACTATTTTTATTAGGCCTTTTATTATTTTTCAAGGTGAGGAGGGGGGGGGGGGTGGGGAGGAACCTATGATAGCCCATGTCATAGACAGTTCTCTGGTTAGATCCTCGATGCCTGTTTGTTGAGCTCATCCTTTCTCAACCTGCTCATTTCTGCCAGGGCACTTAACTATGCTATCCTAATCATAGCCTAATGTTATACTTATTGCTATGTGTATCTTAACACTGGGCTTAATAACGTTAGGCTAGGCTTATACGTCTATGAAGTGAAAATAAAGGTATTAAAAAGATTTAGGCAAAGAATACTGAGCTATAACACCAAACAGACCGAATTCCATACTGTTCGCTTCACAAAAGATGCCTAAAATCAACGAGAGTTTCTCATCGTAACAACGTTATATAGGCTCGGACCTAGGCCTAGCCTACACAACATTTTGGTGTCCTGCAACGAACGTTACGTTGTTACCAGTATTATTCCATCAATTCAATTATAATGAACGACAAAGCGTTTTAATCAGCTTAAAATGTGTTTGAAGCTACTTCGCGGAAAATATCCTACACATTATCCAACTCAGCCGCGCTTCGAACGTTGCATTTTAATATACGCTTGCAGTAATTAACAGTTTTGTTTACATCGTAAGTTCAGGACACGAACACCATAGTGTCACATTTAACAGCAACACTACATTGTGAAAGTAACCTTAGGATACCTCCGAGATAAACGATTACGTGAGGGACTTTGACTTCAGTATTAACCTCGATCTAAATGTTTTGCATAGTTTAAGCTCCAAAAAAATAATTCTCACCTGTTTTTCTGCCACAGAAAGTTGTCACAACGTAAAATTAGCTACATCGTAAAAGTTAGGACACGAAATAAAACTTCAGCATTTGTTTTCGTCTGCTACCATTTGTGTCTACGTAAAAGCGGGAATTCCCTCATCTACATCCGGGACATTGAATTAGCAGACGATAGTAAGCTTTACGCAATGTGTTAGTAAATACTGATCACTGAAGTTTATAACAACGTAAAATATTTTTAGGACACGAAATGAAAGACTAAAAGTTTCACCTGTTTATTTTCGAGACACTTTTAGCAATACCGTAACATTGTTTTCATTTATAGTATTGTTTGTCATCATTAACTCTTAAGCAGATAAAACAATGTAGTACATGCCTTTTATTTTCAAATATACATGGTGGAAAACTGATGTTCCCTACGTAAGTGTTAAGGACACGAAAACTTACGTCGTAAGTTGCAAAGTGATCAATTCACTGCATAACGAACACGAACCAATATAAAGCGAAATTTCGAATAACGTGAAGGAGACCTAGGTTATTATTTACTTCGAACAAATAATCGACGAATTTACCCTGTAATGATAAAATACAGCATATTTAATAACAACTGTTGAAATGTCACAGATAAACAGCAAAAAATGATGGGACACCATTAAAAAATCTACAAAAAAAACATGGTTGTCAACACATTTATTTTTTTGTGTTGGTACCATAACAAAGACATATTAATGCACATAAATATTTACCACATGAATAATTCATTGCAACTTAGTAGTGAGAAAGGATTAGTACACAAGGAAAGTGGTGCCTTAAACAGCATTGGTACCCATAAAAAAATAAACACCCATATATAAATACACATGGTACACCCATTCTTTCGTCCACCGAACCAAAATGTTGCAAACTTTTTCATCCCTAGACAGGAAAGACGAAAATTGATAACATTTGAAGTGAAACTAGACTGCAGATCTCCTGAAGGAGTTATTCTATTGATTTGATTAGCTCACTGTTCGGTGAAAGCTAAATTGCGCATATATGACGGTATTTCTCTCCACTACTGTGTGATCCAACAGTGAAGTCCATATGTACTGTATATATGTGGTTAGGCCTCACTATACCTATCCTATCAAGGATATTGCCATTTGTGTTATTTGTCTAATATTACCCTTAAAAAAAACATCACCAGCAAGTATGACATCTTTGAGTCATGAGCCTTTCTGACCTCACAAGAGAATTTTTCGGGTACGCAGGACGCACCGTAACCACGGGGTTCTACACCGATCGTGCGACCTACCTTTGAGATGTCCGTGACCACGTCCCTGCCGATTCCGAGACCCTGGACGAACGTTCTCGCTGCAGTCAGCGACCGTCGGATCTGAAGGGTCAGCTTCTGTGGGATGTTTTCAAACGGCATGAGTTCCTCCATATAATTCCCTGTGCACATCCAAAAGCTACTTGTGTACTCGTAGTCAACGTTCAAGAGGGCAAACATCTTTTGGAAGAGTACAAAGAAAAAGTCGTCCATGACCTGCTCGAGGTCAATCTCGATACCAAAGTAGTAATTACGTAAACTGGTGAAAAGATCCATGAATAATGCATCGTTTTCCCTGTACATTTCCCCGTAGGTCGTTAAAAACATGCCATTCAGGTCCTGTTGTGAGACTGCTATCAATCGTTTCATATAATCTAGGAGGAAAAACGAAGACATAAAAATATTCATTTTTACATATATATATATATATTTTTTCCTTCAAATGTTTTCAACAACTATTTACACACAAAGTTTAATTAGGGGGGGGGATGTTGCCGCCAGTTGTAAAAGTCTAAGAGATTTTGCTGATATTGATGTAAAATAAAGGTAGTGGGGGGGGGGAGACTCACTTTTCAGGCTATCAAGCCAATCCCTTAAGGCTTGGTCAGTCAGAAAATACCTCTTATTACAGTATATCCCACTAGAGTTATGAATACATGAATATATTATAATTTAACTATGGAGAGATGCGAAGGGAAAATAAGAGTAATTAACTGAGTATGATGGATGGACTGAATGTAGAAAAACTTGACAAGCAAACCAAAATGGCTGTATAAATTTATTTCATTTGACTTAACCGCCATCATTATATGTGGAGGGATATATAGCTGCAAGTTGCCACGACTTATAACTGCCTGTATCTTCCATTGACCTAGTAAACAAATCAAATCCAACTAGTTCACATCTATTGTGAAGTTTAGCTCAGTGGGAAAGGAAATGTACCCAGTGTGACATGTGTTCCGTTGTTACCAAGGAAAAATTCCAATTGCTGTCGAAGCTGCTTCCTATGCTTTGCACAGAGAGAGTTAGGTCCACAAGCCTAACAGGCAGTGGCGGAGCGTCCATACAGTCAAGGGGGGCGGATGCCCCCCCTGACGGACTCAAATGGACTGCTGGCGCCCTTTTCAGCTCTTTACCACTTTTTACTTATTCATGATTATTGACTTTTTTATTGCTCTCTCATCTACTTATTGCCTTTTGTCACATTTGGTTGGTGTAATTTGGCGATAACACCTATTTATTCTTCGTTTATCTGCAAATTAGCCAGGCCCGGAAAGGGTCATTTCCGGCGATCTAGGGAGTATCTCTACTCAAAAAATTTCTGTACGCTACGCGCCAACCAGTGGTGGCGCTCCGCTTAGATAGTGTCCAGAGCCGTATATAGCTCTGATAGTGTCGATGGCGCCCCTACAGAAAATTCTCGCCCCTCCTGACCAATACCCCTAGCTCCGCCACTGCTATCAGGTAGTGAATATGTGCAAGGGTAGATGAGCAAATGGGGGTCAAGAGGTCATAGAGAGTTCAACAACCCAGGCCTCATGGCTCACTTACATGACAACATAAAAGACTGGAACTAGGAGATGGCCCATTAAATCTGTTTCATACAGAAAATCCTTGTTTCCTTAAACTAAGCAGCATTCAAGCAGCATTGATCGAAATAATCGAATGTTATGCGCGATGTGACGTTCGTGATCAGTTATAAATGTTATGACGTAAACGACAACAGAAGCATTGGGAAAAATATGAACTGTGCGAAATGTGCCATTGAAATGGTTCGTTCTGCTCATAGATCTATCCAACCTAGTTGTAACCCTACTCTGATAGCATCTGCACAATCCCAGTAAGTACCAATGGCTACATAGTCTTCTTTTCTTTCATGTTGGTTGCCCAAAAGGAAAAACTATGGAACCGCTCTTACCGACCTCGCAAAATGGGGGGGGAAGGGGGATCACAAGTCGCCAATGACTATCACGCGGATCGCAAAGTCGGTCATTACTATTACGGTTAGATTTGTCCAACGCGACAGCATATACAGAAACCTTGTATTCAAATCCGAAGCTAAACAGGATTAATCAGGTCACATGTCATCAGGTAGTCTATGCATGCTTAGTTCTTCCATATCACCCTCACTATCTTTCGGGGGAACATTTCATATACTGCGCTTCTGATTTTGTATGCGAGGTGTACTCACATATATATAGCACTATACATGCACACTTTTACCACTCTAGGTCGACCACATGGGTAAAATCAATCCCTGCTGCCCCTCTATACTTACCATCAAACTTTTGAGTCCGTCTGACGAAGTAATCTCTGAGCATACTGGTTTCGTCTCTTATCTTGTCTTTAAAATCCTGCTCTGCAATGTCTGCTAACTCATTTACCATTTTGGAAGTACAACATGAGTAACTACTGCTACATATCCTCAAATCATCACCTGCAAGTCAAAAGAAAGAAAGAAATTTAAGAAGTACAGTAGCAGGTGGAAAGTTCCATCATTGAGAGGTGATTGCTATTTCTGTCTCACAGTACACAATTTTTACTATGTACCCCCTCCCCATCCCCCTCCCCCCCCACCGACCGACAGATTTACTACCCTGTCCATTTACCTTTGTGTACGTACTCAAGTGTACCATGGAACAAATGGATCAGGTTGTGCAGTTGTCTGTGTACTGGGTTATTGGGGGTAGAGAAATTCAAGTAACCCAAAAATATCACAAACACCAAACAGTCTGCACCTCCAGTTTATGAGTAATGGTAACATCCAAGGGCGTAGGAACCGGGGGGCTGGGGGGGCGCCAGCCCCCCAGTGAAAAATGTGGAGGGGCGGAAGTATCATTCCGCCTCCCCGGTTCGCAAGTCAGAAAACCCCTTTTTCATTTCCAAATGAGAAAAAAAATCTCATTTGGAGCACCAAATTGCATCTTAGGCCAGGTGAAAATACAAAATTAAGTTTACAAAATGGAGTGGGTGTTGAAGTGTGCTATATTGCACCAAATTGCATCTGAGGCCACCTAAAAATGCAAAAAATTCCAAAGGGGAGGGGGACACCCCCTCCCCTTAGACCCCTCCCCCAGGCCGACCATCAGTCTTCAGCCCCACCACTCAAAAGTACCTTCCTACACCACTGGTAACAACAAACTGGGAAAGTTGGAATCGCTATGTAACATTAAAGGTACCATACTAGTAACACATCAGGTACCAGTACAACACAACAGCGTAAAGAACGATGCCAAAAGACGGGGCAACGCCTAAGACAGAACACGATCGAAAAAAGGTGTGAAAAGGTCCATGGATAATTACATGCGAGGCTCGGATAGCGAGTTCATCAGTATAAGATCATGAAGACCAAAATCACAGGTAGGAAGCGTCTAGAAAACAAATTTCCAAACAAAGGCAAAGTATCACTACGATAGGTTTCTAAACCCCGCAAAAAAGAATGGTACATTCCGAAGGGTCAATGTGGAATGCAGTGGGGAAAATGCTACCGATTGATATGCTTAGGTAGATGGGAGGGTGCAATAGCAGAGTCTAAACAGGGTAGAGAGGAGTGCAATAGATCTTCTGGGGTTTTATTTTCACACAACAGGTATGGGGACAGGGGAGGGGAGGGGGAGGCCAGAGGGGAATTGGGAGATGGAGAGGAAAGGTGAAATGGGATTGGAAAGATGGGAGGGGGAATGAAGGAAAGTGATTTGGTGATATTAGGGGAGGAAGAGCCAGAGAGATAGGAAAGGATGGGGAAGGATAAGGGTTAAAGGAAAAGGGGACGGGACACAGGGCAGATCCAGATGGAAGGGTGGGGGGGGAGTTATAAGGGAAGGATGGGTGTTCAACTTATACTTCAACCCCAGTTAAGCTGAATTTTCACAATACCATATTTGCTGGGTAGGTCAGTGTTACCCATAGGGTGAGGATACAGAGTTTAAGAATAGATAATTTGTAATTGTATTCCAATTATCACCATATATCACAATATATCCATTGATTACTTGGATAGGCCATATGAACCCTGTGATAAAGGAGTCCAGTCAAATAAAACTATCATTATGTACACAAATCAACACAAAACAAAACAAAACTCAAAGAGCCCTTATTTACAATGACAACAATTGTATTTATGGGGGAATGTGGTGTACTGTAGCCGAGTAGTCGTTTATTATTTTGCTGCAATTGCTAAAAAAAAAATGTTTTGTTTTTTTTCGCCAATAACAGCAGGACACCAATTTTGACAGTAGTGGATACAGCATTGTTATATCATCAGAGCTGAATTGAAACATTAGTATTAACAATTAACTGTACACAAGAACCGCCTTGACGAGATCGTTACCCACGAAGTAATGTAAATGTAATGTTATCAGAGTGCAGTTGCAGTTAAACACATAGTTGGAACAATTTATCGACAACAGTTGTGGACAACTCAATACCTTTAAGATCCAGTCAAAGTCTGCTGAGAGACTACCTTACACATAAATAAACACTTGATTTGCTATGTTACACCGAGCATGAATGTAATCATCTCCAACTATCTCCTGAAAGAACCCTGACATTTTCAAATTGGCAATCTTCTGTGCTCTCTCTCTCTCTCTGTCTGTCACGGAAACACAATCACCTCTCTCCATCTCTCCCTAGTAAGTATAACTGTGCAGTAAACCTCATCCTGCTGCTAAACAATTTACACAACACCTATATATCTATCTATCGCTAATGTCAAATGGCCAAGTACATGCACCTCCCCCTCCCACCACTCCAAGCTATCTTATTAAAACATCCCTCCTCATATATCCTATCTTGACGTGCAAGCTTTCCAACCCATCGCCCCTCCAAAAAAGGATTTATATATAACTGAAAGTAACAACTATGAAGAGAATATGGAGGCGTTTTGAGAATAAATGGATACAAAATTTGATTTATTTTGTAAATTGAAGACATTTAGTGTCCCCATTACCATTCCTCCCAACAGACCCCACCTACCGACTTACACCAAAAAATGATGAATTGCATAATTAAACACAAATTACTCTTTGTAACCTCAATGATTTATACTCCTCTTATGCACACCCCCCTCCTATCTGCCCTCCCCTTCCACTCCCCCCACCCCTCCCACTCCATCTCACAAGAAAAAATTTGACTATTCACTTTAAAAGCTACAATGTACAGTAACTTAAAAAGTAAGACTCACTGAACACGTACAACAGAATTTATTGCACTTGCATAGCAATCTGTAATTCAAATCCCATTTCACATGTCTGCAAACTTTACCAAGGTACATTTTCCCATACATTAAAAAAAACGACAGGTCCATATATATTAAATATATCAACCTAGCCTCTACCGGCTGAGCTTCCTCGCCTTAAGACCAAACAAATCAATGCTGTCATACTCCACCACGGTGCAGACTACCGACACCTTCCCTACGCTAGAGCTTCAACCCGAATCACGAAGAGTGCACTTCATACGAGTTTAACATCAACGTGAATAAATCCACAGCCAGGCTACGACGACGAGTGATTCTGGCAGTAGAGGCCAACCAACTCTTTAAAGCGACACCATAAATCATCGTCGAATAAATCAAGACGTTTAATGAAAAGACGAATGTTCTACTTCGGTCGAGAAGGACATGGATTTAATGGGCGAGGCAATTAATACGATAACTATTATTGCACATCCCCATTAGCTTATTATATTAGATTAAAACACTTTGGGCTGTTTTTGTAATAATGAAAACCAAGGCACTAGTCTTAACTTGCCAAAAATAAGCCAATGCCAATCGCTCTTTAGTGGTTTGTATATATATTTGTACAAGAAGTACCCTCCATAATTATCCCCAAGTCAATTCAGTAAATTTAAAAAACAAATATTTACCCAACCATGAAGGGGGGGAATCTGTGTTATGAATACAAATCCATGAAGGCTTAAATGTGCAAAAATCCAAAGCTATATCTTTTTAATGTATCAACAGATGTTTCGCTTGAATTACGGGATACTGTTTATATTGTATAAAGATTTCTATTCAATAATCTGCATAGCTTATCATCCGTTTCATGTTTCATGTGAGCTAAGTTTTCAAGATTTCACTCTCTTTTGTGTCAATTGTGTGGCATCTGATTTCTAAGAGAAAATTTCTACACTGAACCACATTCATATACTGTTGAGCAAAAACAACTTTAGGTTACTTGAGAACATGCGAGTTAAGTCACACTGTAACAAATAATAAAAGTTGTTTTTCTATCTGAAACAAATAATGAAACAAACGTTACTGTAGGGCCCGATATGACAATGATATCAACAAGATCTCTCATTGAAAAGACAAACAGACAATAAAATTTGTTGCTAATATCGAAACTTTTGCCCCTTTTTTGTGTTATACTGTTTATCTGGATGGATGGTAGACCAGCGGTTGGTTAACAAGCTTATCGTATCCACCCAAGTGATTCGTTTGTGAGCAGAATGAACCAAAACTGTTCGACGCTGAAGTGAATTTTTCGATCATGTCGCGGTCTACTTCTCAGTCTCAGCAAAGGAAAGGGACTCAAAGCTGGCAGTTTAATTGTGTCGTTCCGTTCATCCCCGTCCCCTCCCCTGGCACTCACCGTAAAGACAGGAGGGACTTAAAGCGATCGAACCTTCTCGTGAGCTTCGGCTACCCAGTGTGTGTCGATAAAACCTGCGACAAACTGATCCCCGGACCAGACGACGAGTAAACGTTTTTTTTTTGAAATCAATATACCGCTTTAAATGCAAGGTTTTAATCACAGATGGATCAATAAATGAGATTGAGTTCAGTTCTTCTTTGTTAGTCTGTCAATCTCTACTACTGCTGCTACTGCTGCTGCTGCTACTACAGTTGAGGAGGATGGCTGTAGGCATCTCTCTTTCTCTCTCTCTCACTATCTCTCTCTCTATTATGACTCATGGCATAACCAAGGTAAGGCTGGTCTGATCAGCTCAGATCTTCCCAAGACCAAGCTAAATCTCAGAAACGACGCACTGCTGGACGTAAATATCAGAGCAAGTTTTTGTTATTGTTTTTTTTTAGACTTGATGTGCTTCCATTCATAACGGCAATTGGGTCTTCTTCACGTTCCCAGTATTGGCCGAAAAAAAGGTGCTTGAACCAGATCTTAAAATATTCTTCTACTACCTGGAACTGTTAATTTTCTTGATTATTTCGCGATTATTTCTCTTAAATATGCTTTAAAAAGTAACGTTGTCTTATTATAATAATAATAATCATAATAAATGAGACTTATATAGCGCCAAATCAGTAGACAAAAGTCACTGCTCAAGGTGCTTTACAAAGAAAGCAGATTAATTTACAAAAGAACAAGTGAAAAGATGGGTCTTCAGTAGACTTAACCTGACACTGATCCATCTTCACCTCCTCCCTGCCTCTGCTCAAGCAAGTCCCAAATATTCCAAAACTTACTGGTTTGGATATTTACGAGTGACGAGCTTACCTGTCTCCTCACAACTTTAGCACCTCATTCTACCGTGCCTATAAAGTCCTGGTAAAATAATAACACTGTGCGCCCTCTATGACCGAACCCCCCCCTCGGTCACTCCTCACTACTCATGAGACCACTCCTTAAAAGTGGCCTCACGGTCACCGAAATAGGGGTGGCCAGAATCCTCTGGCCACCCCCAAGGACTCCCGTCGACTAAACTTCTCAAAGGTGAGCCCTTAACAAAAGGCACTGATGCCTTCCTAGCAGGGAGAGTGTAATCCTCCCCGCCGCAGCGGGTAAGGGGGGGGGACACTCTCCTGAGCCCTGCAGGCGAAACTACCCCTTTTTCCTAACAAGGAGCCTCATCCTGTAAAGGCCCAACACTTGCTAACCCTAAGACAACTTAGGTGAGTACGCATATGAAAAACACAGGGTGCAAAGTTACCCTCACCGATAGACCTGGCCGGTGACTCTTAGTAGTTGTTGGCTCTGTCTATCTGGTGTTGTGCTTGGAGTCGTGAGCCTAGTCGAACGACTGCTCTCCCGTCCGGCTGTGTCCCACCCCCTCGGGGGAGGGAGGCGGGAATGGAGACAGGTAAGCTCGTCACTCGTAAATATCCAAACCAGTAAGTTTTGGAATATTTACTTCGCTCCTCGCTTACCTGTCTCCTCACAACTTTAGCACCGAGTGGCACTGCCCGATGGTGGGAGGCCCGAGGGGTGGGACCAAGTACCAACCAGACCTCGCATCGCCGAGCTACCAAAAGCTGCCTCGGCGTGTAGAGTGTCAGGTAAGTAACAGGCGACGAACGTAGTTGGTGTTTTCCACGCTGCCACCTTGAGGATGTCCTGTATCGGGATACCGGCAGAGAGAGCTGTGGAAGCCGAGGCCCCACTGATGTTGTGATCTCTTGGCCGGGTATCCCCCCATCGTGAACGGGCGGATCATCTCTACTAGCCATCGGGATAGGGTATCCTTGGCGGCTGCTGTTTAAGGTGGTCGTGGCAGGATGAAAAGGGAGGTTGTTTGTCTCAACTTCTCTGTCCTGTTTAAGTACCACTTCAGTGCCCTGACTGGGCACCATCGCTTGTCCTCAGCCACTGATGAAAGGGTTTTGATTTCCGGAAAGAAAATGTCCCCGGGCAAGAAAGTCAAGGCCCGGTTCTTGGCAATAAGTGACGGGTCTGGAACCGTCCTCGCCCCATGGCCCTCGAATCTGATGTGGTTCTGTTTGGTTGTTAGGGCTTGGAGGTAACTCCTTCACGCTGACGCTACCGCAATGACGAAGAGTGTTTTCTTTGTAAGAGCAGCCAGGGAAGCGTTCCCCGTTGATTCGTACAGCAGCGCTGCTGAGAGCCCCGCAGAGGGGGCTAACTGTCTGACTCGTGGACGGCGATTAGCCATGCCTTTGATGAGCTGGTCAATGTCTGGGCTAATGCCCAGCGTGGAGCCGTCTGGAAAACCAGACGTCCCCGTCTGGGGCCTGCGTGTGGGACCTGGGACCCGGGGTCCGGAGGGAGCCACTAGGATGAATTTACCCTTGGAGCTGCGAATCTTCCTCAGTATCTGGATGATCATGCCAAAGGGGGGGGGAAGAATTTAAACCTCTGGTCCGTCTCAAGGCAGGGACCTGGCGCTATGTGGAAGGCTGCAGGTGGGACCGCCTGTTACAAAAGATGGGCAGCCCATTGTTGCCCTTTGTCGTAAGCAGGTCTATCAGAGGTATGCCGAACATGTGGAAAAACCTACCGCATATTCCTTGCGAAGGGTTCACTCGTCGGGGTCGAGTTGTCCCCTGGGCAGAGCATCGGCCCTCACACTCTCCTTTCTGGCTATATGGGAGACCCATAGGGCCGTGCCAGATTCTACAGCTGTGGTGAGGGTCTCCCATGCCAGACGGCACAGTCTCTCTGCCCTGGTGCCACCCTGTCTATTGATGTAGCTACTGTACAGTATGCCACCACCATCGTGTTGTCTGAGAGGATGGTGATCAAAGTGCCCTGTACTTGGGCTTGGGAGGGCTCCAGAGAGCCCCAACCCCACAGTCCTGAGAGCGAGGCGGAAGTACATGAAACCTGGTTATCTTTGCAAATAGGGTGTTGGGGCCGATCCTTTGCCCTGCTGACGCCACTGTGGTGCAGGAAAGTGGTTTCTCTGTATATGCTGCTAAAGAAGTCAAGGACAGTGGCCTGTATGATGACCTTGTTAGCGCCTGCAATACAGCAGCACTCGCAGTACTGCTTGCAGTACCACAGTACCGCTGATGACCCCTTTAGTTATCCACCAGCTGCAATCAGAAAACCTCTGAAGAAAAGTACTGCCTTGATGATGTAGACCTAAGCTGTACCCTGTAGGGAGGTTTCATGGAGGTTCTTTCCATGAAAAATAATATTAATAATAATATTGAGGGTTGAACTGCGCCGGCCTATCTATCGATAACGAAGCCAGAGGCGCTAGCAATATTACCCTTCTCAAAAATAACCTGTTAAACAGAGAGAAATCCCTCCTGGATGGAAAGACGCAATGGAGATAAAGTGCCTTGCCCAAGGAAACAACAGAATGATCTGGCCAGGACTAAAACCTGCAAGCCTTAGATCACCAGTACACTGCCTACACCGCTTGACCACAGTGCTCTCCAAAAATTGAGTACTGAATGGATAGTTTGCTTCATCAGAGTCTTAATCAATGCTACAGCTGCTATGTGGCTTTTACAACTACAGTATATGTATGTATTTGTGTATGTAATTTAGATCATCCTGCAAGTAGGAACTTGTGAAGAAGCCTCATTGGCTTATCAAAGCCGCAAGCAGACCAAAGTCAGTCTCGTACATTCATATTTAATGTCCATGACTATGAATTGTCAACAGCTCTGTAACTGGACAATATACATTAATCTTGGGGTGACTTGAACCGGGGACCTTTTGATTGGAAGGCACCGGGTTTAACCACTGAGCTAACTAAGCTACAGCCCTACTCACCAGGAACAAACTCCCAACAGGGGATGTGTAGGGTGGGTTTGTAGAAATTCCACCTCATAAATCCTGGCTGTTTAACGGAGTCCAGGGAGTTACTCAGCAAACACAAAGGCGTTACTAAATGTTTAGTCTTTTGCTATGATAGCGTTATTAGAGGTGTAAGAAATATGTTACCGAAACCCTTTAGGGGCTATTATTTCAAAACAATTTCCGTTAAGACATTAATATAACATTAATATAACGTAATATCTCATAGACATCTTATGTCAACGTTTTATCAACACCACATTTAACGTAATAAACACGTATTGAATGTTATGATAACGTACCCGTTACTTCTCAAATCTCTTCCTGTCGAGATGTGTCCATTTCGTAGTGCAGTAAAGGTTTCCAGCTTCCTATTGAAACCACCTAGCGCCTAGGCTAGTCAAGACTAGGCCATCAGGTGCTACGAAATGCAACTCTGCTTAAGATGTCGGAACATCGAACATTGCTCATGAAGCGCATGCTGTATGTTCGGAGCGTGTTAGCGCTTGTAACTTGCTGGGGTTGTATCCTACCCCTTTTTCAACTTACTAACGCGTTTGTCTTGGTAATTCACCAAAGAAATAGGAAGAAAGGCTTATTCCATAGGATCGCTCACGTAGTCGATAGCTCGTTGCGGTATAAGTTGAGCTTACACGTGTCAAGCCAGGTGGCTGCTTGGCCCCCCTCCTCTGTTAACAAATGTGCCACGTTGTACCATTTTTTTTTTCTGGCAGTTTGCCAAGGATCTATGAGCGTTATGTTTCCTGGCACTTTGCCAAGTCTCGAGAAAGTTCTCTTCCTAGCAGTTTGCCAAGGTTTTAAAGTAAATAATATTGTACGTCATGAGAACCGATTTGAAACCCCTCAGTCTTACGCATTTTAACATGTTCTGGAAGTGGGTTCACCAGTGTTTTAAACGACAGTGTTTTTAAACACAAGTAAGATTTTAACCTGGGCAAATGGCGATGAATTATGATTAGAGAGGAGTATAATTAGCGAGGAGAATATGACCCCTGAGTGTCTGCAGGTACTCGATAAATAAACACACATTTGGGATGTGTAGTGGTAGCGGTGTTTTCCCGCAAATGATTCGAACCTGTCGTCGCCGCTCAAGCTGCTAGTTCCGGGGGGGGGGGGGACACTCCCCCTATTCTGGGAAGCGGGAGTAACCGTCCTCTGTAACCCCGAAATCTAGGGGTCGACCTCGTCGTCTAGGCCGGACAGGTTGCCCGACGCTCTGCAAACCAGGTCGTCCTTGCCGGGGAACAAATCAGGTTCCATTCTTTGGTCTGGGATTGATCGTGGTGTCGCGGCCGGGCTGGCCGTGGGTTGCGATCGCTCCTCGGCACCGATGTCTGTGTTCGGTGTCTGGGGATAGGTATTTCTCCCTTTGCCGTGGGAACCTGGCTCGGGGCTGGTTCTCTTTTCGGATTGGGCGCTTGCCCCTGCTACCCCGTTCTGGGGGCCCGGCATTGGTAATCTCATCGGTTCCCGGCCTCAGGACCGGCCGCAGCTCCGGTTAGGGGGTCTGCGGGCCGGGCTTCTGCACCTGCTACCCCGTTCTGGGGGCCTAGCAGTTGTTAATCTCGTTGTAAATGTTGTTTTAGTTGTAAATGTTATTGTAAATGTCGCAGTTGTAAATGTTGTTACTCTCGTAGGCTCCCGACTTCGGGACCAGTTTTGGATCCCGTTTGGAGATCTGCGGACCGGGCTTCTGCCCCTGCGCCCCCGTTCTCGTCGGGCCCGGGCCCTCCGGAGCCAATCTCTGAGGACCCAGCAGTCGATTGTATAGCTCTGGTTCCCGGCTCCGGGGGCGGTCTCGGATCTGGAGTGAAACCTCGGTTCTGCCTTCCCTTCGAGTCTCGCCGGACCCGGGGTCTCGCCGGACCCGGGGCCTCGCCGGACCCAGGCTCCCGGAGCCCGTCTCTGTGTGCGTACCACGCCGGGTACCACCACGCCGGTACTCCTCGACCCGGACATTCTGTCCTTTCCGGTGGGATTTTTTTTTTTTTTTTTTAATATTTTTTTTTCTCGCCGGACCCGGGCTCCCGGAGCCTGCTATGGGACCGGCTCCGTTTCAGCGACCCCTCGGTCGTACTCTCTCTCTCGGACCCGAGCTCTCCGTGGCCTGTAGCCCGCGCTCCATGGGTCTCTCTTGCTGCGACCCGGACTGAGACGTTGCCTCTAGCCCGGCCGAGCCGTGCCTCTTCTCAAGAGGTCTTTTCTTGGCGGGAGCCTTGCTCCTGCCCTTCCCTCTGGCCGTAATCAACCGGACGTCGCCGGGACCGTTAGGGGTACTCTTTGCTGCGACCCGGACTGAGACGTTGCCTCTAGCCCGGCCGAGCCGTGCCTCTTCTCAAGAGGTCTTTCCTTGGCAGGAGCCTTGCTCCTGCCCTTCCCTCTGGCCGTAATCAACCGGACGTCGCCGGGACCGTTAGGGGTACTCTTTCTCTCTCTCTCCACCTCTCCTTCGGCCCTCTCCTGGCCACTTTCCTCCACCTCTCTCACCACTTCTCCCTCCTCCTCTCTCTCTCTCTCTCTCTTGTCTCTCCTATATCTTTTTCTGGGGCACCGATGGCCTAAGGAATCAAGTCCAGCCTGCCCTAAAGCTTGCTTCTTAGACTCGTAAGCCACTGGTCTATCTAGTGCCACTGGGCTGGCGAAAAATTTATGCAGACCAGTGTAGGTTCTACACTTAGGACACAAATCGTGTTCGACCCAGGTTCTGCCTGGCCGAAACATCGAGTAGTTAAAAAGCTTTAGCTGGTTACGAGACAAACTAAAACGCTCGAATTAAGGAAAGACTAACTCTTAAGCTTACGGAAAAATGCAAACTAACAAGAGAACGGGAGATAACGGGAGGTACATAACGGTGAGTAGAGGTACGTAGCGTAACCTAGCAACGGCAAAATACGAAAAACGCTACGAAGTGGCCTAACAAAATCAACACAAGCTGAAAAAGAACATGAGAGAGCGAAATATAGAAGAAGAAATCGTGAATAGAAATACAATGTAGACATGCTATGAACATGAAAATACAACGACACGCCTATAGCGTGGGGAAGGGAAAATGGCGGGAAACCTAGGCAGTTCGCGGAACTGCTACCCCCGCAAAAAAACCTAAGGGCGGAAACGCACTAGGAATAAAAACAGTCCCCAAAACCCTCCCTTTCAACAAAAAAGGATACTTATCGGGCTGGAAAGGACTGCAATACTCCTAAGAATCCGAGGAAAGAAACTTCCAAAGATCGCTAAAGAAAACCAAGACGAAATCCAAGGGAAATATATCCACAAGAAATTCACATGAAGACACTTTTAATGGTAGAATGAGTAGTGAGGAGTGACCGAGGGGGGGGTTCGGTCATAGAGGGCGCACAGTGTTATTATTTTACCAGGACTTTATAGGCACGGTAGAATGAGGTGCTAAAGTTGTGAGGAGACAGGTAAGCGAGGAGCGAAGTAAATATACCCGTTTTAGGAAGACTCCTACTCACACAGACCACTAAACTATGATACCCTCACAGAGCCTATTACTATTACCACTGTTTACTTGTTTACTATTTTTTAGTTCACTGGTTGTTAGTGGTTTTGTCTTTATTGTCTCTTTTCTTGTTAATTGCCTCTGACACATCATCTATATTGGTTAGTACACACTGTTGTATACATTCATACATTCTTAAATCATAATAAAATCCATCTGTCATATTCCACAATTATTCATACACTTTTCTCAACATTGGTCTCTCTGATATGAGGGGCACATGATGCCGCGCATCATATGTTAACATAAATCAAGTGTGGAAATCTACTAATACCTACACATACTGTTATAATAATAACAATAAAAAAGCGATTTAAATCAATTCGATTGTAGATTCTTCCTTATTCCATGTCTAAACACTATATCCAACCACTACGTACCCAATCATCTACAACTACCCTAGTGACCCTATTACTCTTTGTTCATTCACCTCATTCTACATGTGGTTCCCTTTCCTCCTTGTTCAATTTCACTCTCTTTCTTCCATCTAACCCTGGGGCTTTCACCAATTCTTTTTCACTCTTAGATCTTAAATGCTATCTGTTTCCTAAATAAATCTATACTAATCTCCATTCTTATTTCTCTTCAATCAATTTCCTTTCCTTTTATCCTATTCCCTCAAAACTTTATTTCACTCACTTTCTTTCACTTTTCATCTAGCTTTCACCAATGCTCTTAGACGCTATCTGTTTCCCAATATCTTTTTACCAATTTCAATTCCAATCTATCTTTCATCAATTTCCATCATTCCATCCTATTCACTCTCTGTTTTATTTCATTTATTTTCTTTAAATTCTCATCTAGTTTAAACAAACTCTTTTGCACTCCTGACATGGTTTCCCAATATCTATTTACCCATGGATCTCAATTCCAATCTATCATCAATCAATTTCCTTCACTCTATCATATTCACTCTCAGTTTTACCCTTCATTCCCTTTCTTTCAATCCTCATCTAACTTTCTAAAACTCTTTATTCACTGCTGACACTGTTTCTCAATATCTATTTACCCATTTTCAATTCCAATCTACTATCTTCAATAAATTTCTTCTTTCCCCCCCCCCCCCCCCCGTTTATTTTGTTTTTTATTTTCTTTCTAAATGTGTTCTTAAACCACTTTCCAGGTTTTGACGAGAGGATTTTCAAAAACCAACAACTGTGTACAAACACTCTTCTTTGCATTTCTCTATCGTGTTATTAAACAATTTCAGTGCACTTTACAGATGAGTTGCTATCCATTGACAAATATATACATATTAAATATCTTCTAAAAAATTAACCATTTTCTCCCCTTCCTCAAATTATCAGTACCAAAGGGTTTAAATGTATACATAAAACTGACATTGGTTGAAGTGTAATGAATCATACTACTGTATATTGCTCGTGTCTTTAATTTTCATGCACTCGTATCTTTAGTCTAGACGAGACATAAGCAGTCCTGGTGGGAATCTTTTCATGTGGCCTGATCATCGTCGTCGTCTTCTAAAGCATTTTTTTTTTTTTGCAGATTGAATGACTTGCCAAAGTTTAACCACCAGAGTAGTATGATTAAAGATGATTCACACCACACAACATTGAAAATTGATTACAACCGTCTAGATGTGAAATATTAGCTCTTGAAAAGGCTGTTAGTCTTTAATATGTGTGTATATATATATTCTTCTAACCCTGACCCATGTGTGACATCTATCTATCTACTGTAGATATCAGGTCTGAAGCTGTTTAAGTGCGGTAATATATTCCACTCCTACTTTGGTTTTTGGATTGAGTATTAAACCTGGTCTAAGACGGGTTGACAATGATATTCCACTGGACTGGCGTATCGGTCCTAACAGCGCCGTTTACTGATCTCCGAGGATTTTGTATAGCGCTGTACATCATATCTCGATAAATGTGCTAGTTGTGAAATTATGACCCACGAGATCCGGTCTTCAATACTACAAGAGAAATCGCAGGTTCATGAGTCCTGTCTAGTCCATTTTGGAGACTTTGGATACTGTTTAAACTTTTGCCGAGAATTGTCAGACAGAGATTCCTCAGAGGAATTCTCAGAGATTTCAGGAGACTGCAGCTTGTCAAATTAAACTTAAAAAATATCAATAAAAGAGACATCCGTAGATTTTGGGGGCGTGGCTGTAGATCCCCACTGTGTCCTTGAAACGCCATTACCCACTCCTCTATTTAAAGGAGCTTAGAATATGTTCTAAATTGACACCAGTGTCAAAGCTGTGCACGTCCTTCGTGCGTGATTCTCATAGCCAAATGAAACCACGAATGCGGCTTTAAGACATCCTTTCACAGGCTTAATTCAGTTTATCCACCCAATTCTCAATTTGTCTGAAGAGCTTTGTGTCACAGGAAGAGGTCTACCACTCTTTATTATTATTTTCACTTCTACTCCGGTTTTAATATGAGGCAATCTATATATATACCGGAAGTGGACAGAAATTGACCGGATTTTACCAAAAACGTTTCCTATGGCTTAGGTGATGAGCATTAAAACGGCTTCCTGTCTCCATGGTGCCTCACCATAAACGCTTTTTTTTTACCCACTCGCTAGCGGAATACGTTCTACCTCTACAAACTGATGCATACACCAAATGACAGGTTCTTACTTCCTGTAAGAACCAGATAAGCATGCCCAAAGGAATCAGAATCAATCTTCTTTTTTAATGCCACAGCACAGTTATAAAATACTCCTTTTAAAAAAAATATTCTCACGCAGTTGGTGAATGTTACGTGAAAGAACAAAGTTATTTCAGATTTTATGCAGTGCCAGAGTAGAAATTGCACCTGAGATGATGGGAGTTACTCCATTGCTTACCTTAAGTTTCTATTTTTGCTACGTTTTTTTTTGGTGAGGGGAGGACAGGCAGAGGAGAGAAGGGGGGGGAGAGATAAAAGGGGAGGTACAAGTTAAAACTGCAGATATACCAACCTGAGGGCTTAGTCTGTCTAAAAGAATGCAGTGACTATCCCTACATCCCAGCCAAACACTCTCTACCAGATGGAGAGTACAGTCAATGTTGATTTTAATAAGGACTCCATATTAACCGTAATATATTCAATGACTGTTTTTCTTACATCTTTTGCCCATGCCATCATTATACTGCCTAATTTTCAAAAACCTCAAGGATAAAATTTTCAATGCTGTCCATGCGTGTAAAAGCAACCGATCCATATGCTTCTTATCAGCAACTCCCAAAGGTTCTTCTAATGAAAACACGAGCATGGACACATTTTTTCTTGCCCTAAATGGTTCCCATAACACAGGTTTGTCTATGATTCATCATTTTCAATTTTCCCATTTTCAGACAGGTGAAATTTCATTCCAAATATATCTGGAAATAGGCGAGGGATTGCTGAGAAATTTGGGAAGTGGTGCTACTCTAGTTAAGAAATATATATATATATATGTGTGTGTGTATGTATATGTATGTGTATGTATATACATATATACATATATATATATACTTATATATATATATATATGTATTTATATATATAAATATATATATATTAGTGTTCAAATGATTAACCTAATCGAAATCTGAATCGGTACGAATATTGCATAATCGGAACATAATCGGAATCGGTAAAAATTACGTGGAATACCAGTTATGTCATACCGATTATTCATAAACATATGGAAGGTGAAAATATCATTATTCAAAAACCTATGGAAGTTGAAAATATCAACTGACGTATTAGGTTTGTTCTTTTACTACGAAATATTAAAATAAGACACCCTCTATACGTCTTTCACAGTGTATACTTTCATCAATTTACGCTGCCAGGGTCGCCGATTTTGCTTCCCTCGTGGTTAGTGACTTCAAATTTCTTGGCACAGTAAGCATAGCAGCAATACCAATTTCGCGAATTAACGAATGTGCTTGGCAGGGTCGGAAATAAGCGGGGGCGATGGGCGATTCGCCCTCGCAAGTGCTAAAAAGCCCTCCTAAAGCACAATTACGAGTGCGAAAAAGAAATATAAGAAAATCGCCCTTGTTATATCAGGTGTCTGTGTAAAATTAATTGTGACATGCGTTTGCTTTAGCTAGGAATTGCAGTTGCAGCGCGAATCGCGCAAACAGTTTTCACATCCCGCATCAAATTTGAAGCAGTGCGGGAGGGTTGCGCACAATCACCGGGAACTTCCCGTGGCAAATTACGGCCTGCACGAAGCAATTTTAGTACCAGCGAAAAATAACCTAAAATCCTCACAAATCTCCGACCACATGGTAGCCTTACTACACACTAAGTCAACTGCATGGAAATCTAACCTTGCCATCTGTTTATTCGCTCTAGTTGTGTTGCAAATAAAAAATAAAAATATCCACGGATACTGCAATCTTCGACCACATGTTAGCCTAACAACCACACTAAGTCAATGGGAAATGTAGCCTAACCATCGGTTTGCAAAAAAAAAAAAAAATGCGTAGCTTACGTTACAACTTTCAATTTGCTGGAAATCCGCATTTGTTTGGAAGGTACTGTAAGTGATATGTTTTATAGAGGGAATGTTAAATTTTATATTGGAGTAGTTTCTAGTTGTTATTATTTCTTTACATCAATCTGGTATTACATTTTAGAGTAATTTTAAACAAGTTATGATGGTACAATTTGCTTTTCAGTTTGATTGGCCTAAGCTTACATTTTCTAATTGAACCTGAATGGAGTTAAATAGGTAACGAATAGGTATGTTTAACTTCAAGTTCGTAACATTTCTATTTGTTCATAAACGGTATAATACTGAAAATAAGTACAAAATAATATCGGAATGAAGGCAATATGTCATTAAAATTTACACTTTAGTAAAGATTGAAGATGGATGGTTTGTCTGAGATACTTTTTGAGATGGATATTTTGAGTAACTATTCTTAGCCCATTTCAAGCCATTAACAGGTGACATTCACGTCGAGGTGGTTAGGCCATTCGCTTAGCACAGTGCTGACTAGGTAGGATGTCATATTTCCGTATTTTGGAAATTTAAAAAAAAAAAAAAAACTTTTTTTTTCTTTCCGAGAAACTCCAGAGGTAATTTGGTACATACAAAATGATAACTTAGAGCCTTGTATAACAACGAAGCAAAAGGAAACAGGGGAAAATCACAACAATAATTGTTTCTGTCAAACTTTATTGCCGATTGCGTATATATACGGGATATTTTCTCATTTTCAAATAATCGGAATCGGTACGATTATGAAAAAAATAATCGGTAATCGGTATTTTCTGTTATGCATAATCGGTTGAACACTAATATATATATATATATATATATATATATATATATATATATATATATATATATATATATATATATATACATATATATACATATATATATACATATATATACATATATATATATATATACATATATATATATATATATACAGTATATTCCTCTGCATGAAACTGCCATGTTTGTTGTCAACCTTTGATTACTACTCACATCGATGTGGTCGTCATCATCGCCGGAAACTGGCCTATTGGCTGCTACGGTGCTGGCTTAATTTAATAGTGTCCACACAGTCACTCGATATCGATCGATAACAGACGAAATGAAATTAGGGGATGGATTTCATATACAGGTGCAACTAGTGCTTAAACATGTTTACAGTCAAAACTGACGTAACCAACACGGTTCTGTCTTACACTGTACTCTTATTATGTTGTCCAGAAAAGCAACTGGAAATTAGTTTACCGTGGGTTAGAGCATGGGCAAAAGATGATGCAAGATGGGATGAGGTAGGGGAGGGCCAAATTTAGGGTGAAGTATAGTGATGAACAATTGAAAGGGGTGGAGGGTAAAGATAAGGAGAGGGTAAAGGATATAAGAGAGGGGTACAGGTTGAAAGTGAGGTTGCACAATGGAATATGGGGAAAGTAGTAGCAAATGGGTACAAGCAAAATGGGGGCAGACAGAAACAGGACTGATTGTTCTTTTAAACGTCTTAGATCTAACTTCTCGAGTTTCAAAAAGTCCATAGTGCAGCAAGTAGAGACAGGTGAGGGCTATATATACATGGATGTGGAATAACTCCAGTAGAGATTACATAACTATTGGATGAGAGATAAAGATTATTGAAATATCCCAAAACCTACTGGTTCAGATCTTTTTACAAACAAACAACCCCACCTGTCCCATCACAACAACAGCACAGAGACACTTTGTAGTTTATACTGCTCTAGACATTGTATACTATAGTATGCTATAGCATCGTATGCTATAGAATGCTATATAGTATGCTATGCTAGTATGCATAGTATACTAGTATGCTATAGCACACTACTATGCTATAGCACAGAGACATATTGTAGTTTAGACTGCTCTTGACACTGTATGCTCTGAAAAGTAGACTGCTCCAAAGTAAGAAAAATATATAATTCTGTGCTGTTGTTGTGGGTAGACAGGTAAGGTATTACTTGCCATTAATCTGAAGTATTTCAACAATCAGTTACAGGTTGTACTGACAGCAGAAATATAATACAGTACAATATCTAGGTAGATATTTCAATAAGACCTAACAGGTTAAAAGCCATCATCATTATTATTCTTGTTAAAAAGCGAAAACAAAAGACAAACAGGAGGGTAACACAGTTAAAGCCATCGACATCGTTATTCATGTTAAACGAAAAGAAAAGAAAAACATGAGGTTATAAATGAAAGGACTACAGGGAATCACTTCCCATACTTGTTGCTAATGACTGTTTTCTTGTTCTGTTATTGCCTTAAAAAGAAAGAAAGGAACTAAACATTGAAAGAGAGAGAAGTGTTATATCGTTTCTCATTGAAAGGTCGTCTGCCATTTACCGATATCTTTGTTCATCAATTTGAGCAAAGTTTACCATATTTCAAAGTCGACCATTTCCACTCTTAAATCTACGACCCAGAAAGCTTTTGTTGTAGATTGCCTTGAAGTTTGAATGAAGAAGCAATTATTTAGAATGCAGGCAGTCAAGTGATAATTGTCAAAAATCCCTTGAACTTTGAGTTGTTGTGGTTTTGTTTTCTTATAGAATAATACAGAGCTCTGAATAGCCGGCTTATTCAAACCCACAGTTGCCGATTGAACAAAGTGCGGCATCGTTCTGAAATATGTACATATAACGTATACTAGCTCAGTGTGTGCATGAGTATATGGATTGAAAGTGAATGGTACCAATTAATATGTACAACACGTTAATGAGTGATAAAGGTATTATTGACTTTTACAATTTTAAATATATACAACACATGGATAGGATAGAATAGGATAGGCAGAATCTATGTGAGGTACTAACTGCATTATCGCACAACAGGTACCTGTAGCAAAACCCCAGAGTCACTTCATATTAAGACATTCTATTGGGGAGTTTTTTACTTGGACTAGAAATCTCATGCGTAATTGAGAGTACTACATACTGTATTGTTGCAAACTTCACAATTTCTTTTCAAAATGTAAGCTTCCTTTTGATAATTGTACATAGAAAAAAAAAACTGTTTGTAATCATGAAAAGTTTGAACCAAATCATGGGATAGGCTCAGGTTTTGACCAATCAATGCAATCCTAGAAAGCTTATCAGATTTATTGTTTTGACAGATAGGTTTTTCTGTTTTCTTCAGGTTTCTGTTTTACACCAGAAACAAAAACGTTTAGTGGTTCCGATGCCTAAACATATTCATAGTGTGTAAAGCTATACATATTATATATCTTGAAATGCACAAAAAAAAAAAAAAAAAAAAAAGGTTGATTGTATGAATGTAGTGTGACAAACCTAATATGCCTAGGATGAAAAACCATGGAACATTTGGTTCTTGTCTTGTGTTTAAAAGGTCATTTCTGAAAATTTGATGAATACTAATGACATAAAGTTGGAGAAGTCATGAAACTGTGCTTATTATGTACCAACATCACCATACCAGCTTGAACCAAATTCTATGTTAAACCCTGCCCACTCATTAATATTCATGAGATGAGATACAAATACAATAGGACACATCGACACATCATGGGAAATCTACCTACCAAGTATGACATTGATTCAATGTGCGTTTTCTTGAGATATGTTTACAAGCTAGTCGCCAAATACACACACACACACATACACACCAGCACGACTGCAAAGGTTTTTACCGAGCCTTCGGCATCGTAAACCAAAAGTTGCAAAAACAAAATCTTTTGGGTTAGTCTGGATAAGAAAAGAACACATGTTGGTTGCTATCTTGACCTTATCAGTAAATAATTGACCTTATTCAAGAGTAGATGTAACAACTGGGGCTACTGTTGTGGTATCCTGCTGATTCCACTGGTGATGTCATTCTCTGGCTCTCTGCTACCAATACCACACAGTAGTAGCACATATACAGTATGTATATATATATGGTACAGGGCATGGCTGGCAATATCTAGCAAGCCTAGTACACTACTTCTGTAATATATATAAATGTACACATTCAAACATACATACATACTTGTATGTTCTGTCGTGTTGGTTTTTAGGTTCTAGGCGGCGTTCTAGCTTCAATTGGAATTTTCACTTTTTAGCACTCAAATTGTAGATTTTGTAGTCAATCTGTTTTATCGCTTTACTCTTCACCAGTGCTTTTAATTGTTTTTCGATCTCATATTCCTGTATATATCTGAAAATGGTATATATGTATTTACTGTTATATGTATTGACTGTTTTATGTCATTGTATATTCTAGATTGTTTGTAAAGCGCACAGATGCATCGCGCCTAGTGTGCTATATAAGATTTTATTTACATTACATTACGTACACTACACACTATCATTTACAGTGACAGAATAAATGGAGAACAATTTTATATATGGAGTAATATTAAGTCTGGTATCTCAATGCAAACTTAGTCCTTTTTTGATTGGCCGCCGGATTGATACAAAAAACTTATATGCAACTTAACAATGACTTTAATTTTGAGTCAATGGCTCAAGACAAGGTCAAAGAAAATGAGGTATATTTTATATGCCCCTTCATCATAAAAAACGATATTAATCATATTAATACGTCTTCAACTTTTGATAAAACCCCCTCCATTCAAGAAATGCTTTGTTATAACTTCCAAAAGAAACAAACAAAGAGTTGATCATTTATGAGAATTGCTAATTAATATCCTCCTCATTTCTCATAGCCTTCCTTGTTGCTGGACCGTTTTACTTAACCCATGACCCCATTGTCCTTGTAATTTCTGTCAGATAAAAACAGTATCTTACTTTCTGTTTGTGTACAAAAAAACACACGATCCATACAGAGTCCCACACAATATAGAGAGATGTGTAGGAGGAGGATTCTTTCTAGCATCAACAAAGCCTATATTTTTATCACACGTTATTTCATATCACCCGTAGTTATATGAACCGTATTGATGTGGAGCCGGAGGCATGTATCCGAGATTATAAAATGTTCAAACTTAAAATCTTAGTTAAACCGTGACAGTCTGCAAGTTATTGGGCGCGACCCATTTTTGGGGCTCGCATGTTTTCGTCCAGATATCAGACAATTTTTCAGAGCTTTCAGTGCATTCTGAGCATCAATTCAGGGGAGGGGGGTGGAGCAGGGGAAAGGAGGAAGGAGAGTTTGTTTGGTGGGACATGGCTCAGTCCTTATGGAGGCTCCTAGGTGACTGCAAAAAAGTGTTCAGACCACTGAACTGGCTGTCATCATCATCACAGCATTTTGCCCATGTGGAGATAGTGTACTTATCTTATTTAACATTCCTCAATGTCTAGCAATACTTTTGAGGTACAGATGCCACTGTATCATCACTTCATTAAAGGCAATGAAGACTCGCCCCAAACCGCGTGCGGCCATCTGAAAAAGTTAACTTTTCGTTGCTTGCAAGTGACGTTTGGGCGTGTCGCTACAAAATACAGACAGTAGAGTAATGAAACGTGTTACCTTGTTATCTTAAGCTGGACCTGAGATGTCCATCGCTGTATTGTTTGTACACTGTGCTGTGGGTTTTGACCGCAGCTGTATGTACTGACTGTACACTAGTGTCTAATTACCGACGGTAGCAAGCTGTGTGTGTGTATTTTCTGGGATCCATGGTGGTATCTAACACTTCTGTTACACCTCCTTCGAAACTAGGTCAGGTTACCGGCATTAGACGTTTCTTTTTGCACGAGTCTTCACACCCTTTAAACACAATTCCCTTTCAGGGCCGACGAGGACGACACTCCGACAAAAACTTAAAAGATAGACATCCCCTAGCTAGTTTTAAGCTCTCCTGTCATATAAGATTATCATATGGAATTGAACGGGAAGGTACATACAACGGTATGGAAAGAGAAAACAAAACTCATTTTCATCCCACTCATATCATCCACATGAAAAGCACTGATGACTTATGGGCAGTGTCCCTTTGATAGTTATAGCATATATATGGTCCTATTAAGCTAGCCAGGTCACAATTTTTTGGTACCTGGTACTTTTCTGGTTTGTTTGCTACGACATTGTTTTCCTTTTGTATCATCTTAGTTCAGACAATGGTTATTCACTTGCCCTTTCAAGCTTTTACCTATATACAGAAACTTCAAAAGCGAAAAGGCTACTCTTTTTCTCCTTTTTTTTTCTTTCTCAAGTGTTTTGTGAGCAAAACAGAAACTCCACATTATGAATGCATGCTGACAATACCTTATTATATATTCTTTTTTCTCTGATCATTGTCAAAAGCAAAACTCACCCAGAGTTGCTTTTTAGAACTCTTTATTACAAGACATGTAAATTCGCTCTGACAAAACAATGGACTGCTGGTGTGAATCCTAGCATTGACCCCCTAGAAAGCACCGCGAATGTCACAGACGGTGGAAATATTTTAACCCCGCGGCCTGAACACAAGTGACCCTCTATCAGTGCGCCCGGGGCAAGTGCAGCCTCCACGCACCATGTGATCCTAGCCAGCTAAATTCAATTACAAGGACACAAGCTGTGTTCCTCCTCTGAACATGAAATAAAATAAATTGAGTGCTTTAAGAAATGGTGGGTAGAAAAACTGTAGCCTTACACTGGGGCCTCAGGATCAAACTACTTGGTACTGCAAGTATGAAATCAATATTTTGATTTCTGTTGACGATGTGTGTCAACGGATTGCGAGATAGAATAACTATTTCATTGGAGGCATGCATATCGTTGTAGCGTCGCTAGGGGTAACTAACAAATTTAGAAAACTGTGGGGTGGGGTTGACATCAAGAATCGATTTCACGGCCGCGTTTACCTTCGACCGTGAGCATCGACTGTGTTGTTGAACCCAGTGCTCGGTTTTAAAATATGTGACGAAACCGCAGATCAGACCCGGCGATTTGAATCGCAACACAGACTGGGGTCGAGGGAGGATGAGACTCACCCTGGACTCGGTTTTCTTTAAGTTGTGATGTTAAAAGGTCGAGCCTGGATCAGCATTGACCTTTGACTTTCATTATTTTGTCCTCTCTCTCTCTGAGGATATACACTGTACTGTAGCATAGATCTATACACATGCAGTACAGTACCTGAAAAGAATTACCATTCTTTCATTACCATCGAAAATAAGCAATCACGATAAGTAATTCATCTCATCCCAACATTACCACATAGATTATCCCCCCGAGGACTTGTAATTGTTCAGCATGGCTTTCTCTGGTTTCAAAACCAGAAATTCAAATTATACTTTGCATACAAGTAGTATGAAACTTTTACTGGTAATCTTGGCGAATCCTGAATGGTACTTTGAGATATTGCCACGAGGAGGAGGGGGGCGGGGGGAAGGAGAATAACTGTACTACAGTAAGTTAGCGAGTCTTCTCTTTTGTGCCTCAAGGCTTATATGAACAGGAAAAGTTGAAACTTCAAAGATATGTTTGTTTATTCTTACTCAACAGGGAAATATTAATAAGGTACATGTAGTTAAGAGTAAAATCACAGTAAAGTAAATATGGAGGTTTAATACTAGAAAATGATCTATATATAATTGCATAATTGCATAAGTTGCAAAAGAAAGTGTTTTTGCATAAATTTCATGAGTCAGACTATTATTACGGATGTAAGTTAAGTGATGGGCAAACACTGTCTACCCAATAGTTAGTTTACAATGACATCACATTCCTAAATTTAGTATTATTAGTATTACAAAAGATTGTTGCAATGATCAACCACTGGTTAATTGGAATACTCCTGAAGACTTACCCAGTTCCCCGCCCTCCCCCCCCCCCCACACCACCCCACTCGTGATATACTCCTTCAAATAGAATAATGTACTTAGCATTGATCATACCAACATAATATTCTTTAACGGGAGACTTGGGAAACAAGTGAGATAAACAATACAGGGATGACTTCAAACTCCGCACTAACTTTTCATGGGGTTACTAAGAAACTTTAAAAAACAAGAAATTTGAGGAATACAAGTTGGCATCCATGAAGTATTTCTCTACTCTTATTGTATATCATTTGCACATATTCACAAGAATATTAAACTGGCATAAAATGTATTTTAAATGAAGTCTGACCAAGTTTGTTCCTCACATTTGCCTAATAATTTGATCCATCAAAATACACTGTATGCACATTCATGTAGGAAAAAATATGTCTTCAAATTGAAAGCGATTATACTGGAAATCATAAAAACGAAAACAAAACAAAAAATTTCAATTTCAAACAAAATACACAGCCACTATTCAAAGGATAGATTCTAAGAAATTTGATTTCCAAGGCAACAAGGCATTTCAGTTTTACAACAGGCACGATCAGCTAGTCTGTAACCATAAAATTTATAACGTTATGAACAACATTTACCATCATAATCTGAAAAAGCTCAACACTAGTTACCACATTATTTAATGCAGAATCTTTTGATATATTTATGTTGTGACAAAATTTGATGTAGCAAACTCTCCAACAACTGTATAACAACATTTGACAGTCATTTATTTGATTTCAGTAAATTCAGTCATCTGCATCTTTTGAGGGTGCTTGATAACGCTTTGCAAAGTGTTCAGGCAACAATATGTCCAGGACTGACTGTAAAAATAAATGAATGAACTGGCTCTTTATTTGGTGAAATTCTTGCAGACAACTTGTACACACAGTTGCATCTATTGCCTTCAGGATTAATTTGTTAGGCTAGCTTCAATCACTACTAAAAATCCCAAAACATTTCTTTCTTTCTCTTGGTGAGGTATCTCGTCGAACATTTACATCCACCAGGTTTTCTACAATAAATCACTTCCTGAAACATTTCAAACTGCTTGTTGTGATTAGTAATACTGGCTATTGACTACTGTACCTGATGCTGTGCACATGGTCGCTTAACCTTATCTCATTTCCTGTAAACAGAGGATAGAGTCAATTGATGAAAGTAACACTGGAGTTACCTTTTTACACTGCTTTAGCTGTTAGATAGGATGGCTTTGTGAGTACCACAAGTTCAAGACTGTGATAATCACCAGTTTCTTAAGGTGTGAGATGTTGCTGTGGTCATCTTATAAATTGGTCCTAGGTAGACATAGAAAGAGCCAATTATGAAAAAGACACATCGCTATCTTAAACACTGCTTAAAATGGCTTTGAGTACCACAAATTTCTACAGGAGATTGTAAGACTATGATAACCACCAGTTAGATAAATTATCAGGTGTGATGATACTGTGGTCAGCTTATTTAAATTTGTCCTATGGTGGTAGATATAGAAAGAGCCAATTTATGAAAACGACACATGGCTATCTTAAACACTGCTTGGCTGTTAGATACAATGGCTTTGAGTACCACAGGTTTCTACAGTAGATTGTTAGACTATGATAAACACCAGTTAGTTATATTATCAGGTGTGATGATACTGTGGTCATCTATGTTATTTCCTAGAATTACAAGAGAGCCAATAGAGCTAGCTCTCAAGCCATGTCCAAGATCAAATGACCAGTGCACTGTCATATCAGTCTTAGCTAGTTCTGCGAAACTTGACAAGCTGCAGTCTACTATGACACAGTGGTCAGTCATCAAACTGTGGTCATACGCCAAGTTCATCAGGCAATGTTCGCACCCTGTGAGCACTTAAATATAATGTTGATTGCATTGGTTCAATTCCAGACATCGTTAAACAATACCGATCAGGCCCATCAGGATGGACATGACAGTACCCTCTGTATTACCCTCTCCCCCTCCCCCTCTCCCCCTCCCCCCCCCCACCATTGATGAAAGAAACAAAGAGCCATCCTTACACTGCTTAATGATAGATACCATTCAGGGAATAATTTATCAGGTATCAATCCCATCACAAAATGCTATGCATAATGGGCAAATTGCTGTACGTACAAGTGTAATGATGTCGAGCAGTTTTTTGTACACAGGACACAATTGTATTTTGTAACGGAAAGTTCAAAGTTTTCAAAACTGCTATACAAATTTTGGCTACTGCAGTTCTCAGTATAAGTTCTACAGAAGATTGTACTGAGCAACGTGCCTGACCACCACCAGGACCCATTAGAACATGTAAATGACAGACTATTTTTGTTCGTCTTGTTCTCTATTGATAAAGAAGAGAGGAAATTGATCAAGATCAACTCTGAAACTTTTCCAATGAAAAGAGCTATGACATCAACACCGCCTGAATAGCAGTCAAAGACTCTTGTCTGAAGAGTTGATAAATAGTTGATGAAGATCTAAGACATGTGATTATATAAAAAGAAAAAGAAAAAAATAGAGTGCAGCTCGGCTTAGAGTGGAGGGTCATCAATGGTCATAACAATCTAAACCATTCCACACAAAAAAATGTATTGATCTCACGAACTCCCCGACAAAAAGCTCCAATGATTGGGAATAAAATCTAATTTCCTGCTGATAGGGAAAGATAATAGCCGCAGCTTATGAGACTGTTGTAGTTGGATAATTAGAGGGCTAACCCATGCTGTGTTGTGTATGGTATGAATCAGATCCACTCATTGAAAAGGGGGCGGTGGATGGTGATCATCATTGCATTGCAAGGATTAAAGAGAAAGAGGAATAGTTTTTAAGTCACGCAAGTTTGTGTCATTCGGACTCTTTAAGCTTGTTAGCATTGTTCAGTGAAAGGGTGGGGGGGGGGGGGGTGGTTTCACCAGGCAAACAGGATTAGTTAAAGAATCTATTGTGAGTAAAGGAAATGCAAAAAGGCAGTGATGTTGACACTAGGAAGAGACGGATTACTTTAAAGATGATGTAAAAAAAAACTTGTGTGTACATGTCAGGATAGATAAGATGATGGACAGTGTATATAGGAAACAGTTGTGATTAAAAAAGACCTGTTATCTTAGTAACGAGGCTTTCCATGTTGTCACGGGCACCAATATCTGAGTTACAAGGGCTTTCATGTTATGACTTACACCAACAACAACAACATAAGATCCCAAAGTAAGAAACGGTTTTTCAATCTATCAATATATTATTATCAACTCTTACCGTTTCTGAATATATTGTTCCCCCTCTCATCTTCCCCCTCCCCCAAAAAATTAATTAATTAAAAAATATATTTCAGAATACTTTCATTACTTATATCAGTTACACATCTTGACCATTTACTGATATATAAGTTTTACTTTTACATCTGGAAATTTGTATTCTTTTTTTTTCTTAAACTTTTTTTTTTTTTTCAAGTTTGAAAATGGTGAGCCACCTCAAAGTCATGATGTCAAAGATCGCTTTTACCATTTAAATCTTGTCTGAGATCGAAAAAAAGGTTGACTGACCCCAGGGACAGTTTCATGTATATATATACAGTAAATACTCTCATTCGGTTTGTACAGTCCCCTGGTTTGGGGATAATATTAAACTTGTTCGTTTTGTGTGTCATAGGATGATGTTATGATGCCGTGACTATTTCTGCCGACATTTCAGTACCAGTATCAAGGGTTACAGTCTCCTCAGTCAGGCACCCCTTTTATGATATATATACGTCATCTTTTGCATTTTTCTTGCAGCGAATCTGGCACCAAATGACATTGATAATAACAACATGCAGAGATATGATTACTGGGCAGAGCCCGTACCTCCATCTCTTGTTTAAAGAAAAAACATGTAGTTGGCCATTTTAGTAGACCCACGCCGTACCTGGCACTCCCAGTATTTCCCATTGTACCTCGTCGTTAATAGCATCCTTATTAATTTCAGTAGTAGCCTAATACGCAGTACCTGGCATCCTTTCTAGTTTTTCCAGTTAACCAATTCTTAGTAACTCTTCTAAGGCCATTAACTTCATCATAAGGAAGTATAAAACATCATGGTATAGGGACTCTCTTAAAAGTTATGTGATACCTCATTTCACTGACGTTTCTTGCATGATTCTTGCAATTTCAACAAACGTTCCAGTAATAACTCTGTCATGGATATCGTGGAAAATACAAAAACAAATAAAAACTGGAAATGGGTTCTTGGCTCTTTCATATCGTGACAAAGGTTGAATTATAACCATTTGTTTCCACAGCCTTTAGTATAGCTGAAAAAATTATTTAAGATGTTTCTGGTTCTGTGTTGCAGAGTTCAAATGTGGTATCACTTGCTAATATGACCTGGTGTCAGTCAGAAGTGGGACTATCGCATTTAACCAAATATTTATCACAGCCATGGAGCATTCCATATCTCATTAGTAATGAATGAATAACCCCATCTGAGGAGGTATGTGAAAGTACATGTATGCCTTAGAAAGTCCATATAAATTAAGGGGAAGGGGTGATTCGTACTGTAAATTACACTTATAAGTGACTTCAGTACAGAACAGTTCTACAAAATCTTCTCTTTGTTCAATCTCATCCCTAACTCTCACCCCCCCCCCCCCGTCCCCCCCCTCATCTCCATTACAAACATTGTGTTCAAATACACAAAGAACCTGATCATCTCATTTTGTTTTCTTTTGTTAAATCTCACTTTTTCACTTTAATAATGACCTCTGATCTATACCCACTGTTTTTGTGCAATTTAAGTTCCTTTAAGTATGGCCATGAACTCCCTCCCCTGAGTCCCCTCCCCACCCCCCCTCCCCTCTCCCCCTTTCGACCTTTAGATTCAATGTTTAGGGTGAGTTATTTACAATTTCAATTTCAATTTCTTCTTCACTCAAAACTATCCCCACTTTATTAACGAAACCTCTTAATTAACAAACCCTCATATAGTTCTGATCATGAATGCCTAGTCTGACCAGGAAGTGTTTCTGACAGTAGTCCTGCAAATAATATGAATTCAAAGACAAGTTAATATCTCAAGTCAGGTCCACCACAATCATGTGTGCAGTTCTTTTCTCATTTAATGTAAAGCACACACATGCACACACAACGGTATCTTCCTTTGATCTACTACCATTGGTATATAATGAACAAGGTCTGTCAATGATGACACGTTTATGTTGAGATGACTCAAAGGACTTAGATTTATCGAGAGTGTGAAGAACTGTAAGCACTTTTACGTAGTTTGTACTGAATGGTTTTGAATTTACGGACCGGTCATGAAACGCACTAATGGTACAGTATCTGTTACTAGTAGTAATACATTGTAGATCTGGTGAAAATAAGGGATTTAAAAATTTGATATTTTCAGATTGATGAAGTGGAATCTCATAATATCATATTGTAATACTAATACTAATGATCTTATGCACAAGAACTGTTAATACAACTTTTTATATTTGAGTAACAAACAATTTATACAAATATTTAATTGTAGCACAATGTACAAAACACATTCAGTGTTTGGGAAAGACTTACAAATCTCATTCAATAAATTTCACCTGACGACTTACTTTATTAAGTCTTTTGTTGTTACGGTGACATAAACTTTTAACAGAATAATGGCAATGGTATTCTACTACAGAGCTGCATTCCTTGAGGCACAGACAAAAAAACTTTAAAACCAGGGTTGACCGGGCAAAGCCATTGTTTTGCTAATTCCAGCAGACCTTTATCAGACAATCATTTCGGTTGATGACTAATACTGTTGAATCCATTTTCTGGTTTGCAACCAACAATAGAGTACAAAGACTTGACACTTTCACAGTTTGTGTGAAATATGGATCAAAACACCAACCAGTGCAGGAACAATGGTCATAAATTTCACACATTGGCCCAATCCACATGTACTATACCCTCGATAACTATATATGTATTATTGTGGCAGATGAGTTCCTCTTAAGAAAGATATATTATAAGTACTAATAAATCTGTGCTGCATTTTGTGTTCTATTTGAAGTCCCTTCATTAATATGTAGAATTTATGACTGGGAATTATAAAGATTGTACTACAGTACAGTATGAGTTGAGTTTGGCTTAATCTGGTGTTCAAATCTTGCAATTTTACCAATCACCGTACGTACTTTTACTCATTGATCTTCCACAATCTACTGTAAACTCAACTATTTGACTGTACAGATTTACTGTAATACACTGGTTAACATCAAAGTCTCATGCTGTCCCACCAAACATCATGCCATGCCACCTTCATGAAAATAACACAAAGGAGTCTCTAATGGCTTCTTCTTCAAACACCAACAACCATAACCCTCAACTGATCGAACTTTGTAACTTGTTTTCAATAACTTGGTAGTTATTTCTTTCACAACACACCAGAAAACAGCTTGACATTGCTCTATGTTATAGTTTAAAGTATGTTTTAAAATGCATGTGCTGGTATGCCCCTATAACTTTAAATACATGTTGATAGTACCAGCACATTCATTGTACTGTACATGTATAAAATTGTCTGCACAGTAAACACCTCTATCTAGTCTTGACTTCTGACAAGGATGACTAATGAGTGTGTGATGTATTTTCGCAGTAAAAGAAGCCATAATACTGCTATTTCTTCAGCCGGACACTATTTCTTCAGCCGGATTCTAAGACCCTTTGACAAGTTGTGACTCGTCCTTAGATCTCCTTGGAATAAGGGCTTACTGGTTAATCACTACCCCCCTTTTTTCATGTGTATTCTGAGCAGTGGGTGTGCAGTTTTCAGTTTCTCTTGGGCCACAATGTATTGAAAGTTTAGAAACTGAATGGGTACAAAAGAAGAAGAAGAAATGCTGGGAGCAAAGAGCAGGCAACGGCCTTGAATGGGTATTAATGACATCACAATAGAGTGCTTAAATTCCATTCCTAATTAGTAAACTGCAGTTCCAAAGAGGAACCCACTCATGCAGATTGAAGCTAAAAAAAGGAAGCACACTTTTTTTTTTCTCTTTTTTTTTTTTTGTTGTCGGAGAAAATGTAAAACTTATCTGCAGGAAAGGGGAAAAGTTGGAAGAATCAGGTTTTAACTTTACTTTTAATACAACCAATGGTGGTATGAATTAACAGATATCTCCAAACATATAACTATTTGGTATATTATATAAACTTAACAAACCCAATAGAGTTGAGTGTCCAGACAATCTTCCTAAATTTTTGTCCTTTTCACAAGTGGTGTCATCACAAGTATGTATACTTTTTTGGGGTGATTGAAGGGAGACCAATGTTAAGATTGCAGAGTTCTCAGAAAGAATACCTGCAGGAGTCCCACACAAAAACAAAAAAAATACCTTCCTCCATTCTACATGAGAAAGTGCCATTTCTCTGCTTGACAATCTGTTAAATTATTTTGGCATGGCATGGCATGGCAGTTGTGAGCAGATGAACCCAACATTCTTGTTTTTGTCTAAGTAAAGTTTTAATGAATCCTGTTAGATTAAATTAGCTAAAGATATGAACATTGTAATATTTACTAGGATTCCTCAAAGTGCTAAAAATTTGCCCCTCTCATTTTTAAGTAACTTCAAATTTTTCAATAGGTAAGCTAGTGACTTAAATATCAAGAAAGTGTGGAATGAGATAATATTCACATTCAATATCAGGTGCTGCTTGTTCCTCTGACTCCTACCACCTGGCACCCACCATATCACCCTGGGGTATAATTAACGAATTGGTTGCCATGCACATTTTTTTTCTTATATAATATTTACTATGTGAGAAAAGTTCGGAAATAAAACTCTGGCCTCTCACAAGCCATCTATGAACTAGTACTGCATACATGTACAGTAAATAACTATGTAAAATATAATATCTGGTCTATATATTTATTTCAATTTTTTACTCATTTTGCCAAAAGAAAAACATATTTCTTTTAAAACTGAAACAAGAATTCGAGCTCATTTGGTATGGTTTGTGTTGTGTCTACATCAATTTTTGGACCAAATCCTCACAGATGCTTTAATATTAAATGGGGTAAAAATTGCAATCAATCAAAGAAAATGAAATATTTACATTTGTAATTTTTTTCTTGATCAATATGGAAATTAGTCTTTCCACTTTCTTGAAGGATAAAACTTATCCTCCCTCCTGAAAGGAGAATCTAGCTCAATAATTGGTATGTTATTGACTTTAGAATACAGTACTGCCAGCTAGTTGCTCTCCGAGTTAATAGCAAACACACCACCAAAACAAACATCAAAGGATTTCTTTGTAAACTTTACTTGGAACAATGAACTGTTGAAATAAGGTTAACGGAGTATTTTGAACAGGTGGCAGTCCGTTTACACTATTCTGTCGTAGGCTAAAATGTTACCAATTTATTACACTAGGTATGGAGATGAGGAATGTGCAAAGTGGAATGGAGTCAGGTAAGAAAGGCTCAAGGTAAATTATTGAGTTACTTTCAGGTCTTACTATAACTATATATAGCAATTTCATATATTTCACTGGCAGTATATATATAGTTTTGAGGGGTTAACACATAAATTTTCCAGTAGTTACAATTGCCATCTTAGATTACAGAAGTCCAATTATGCAGCAAAGGTGACGAGGAAAATCGAGGAAGTCACATTGGTCACTTTACTTATAATCTTCTGGATGAGGATCAATTTACTGTTGATGAGTCAATACAGTATCATATTTGCGTCATAGACAAGTTCTACAGTGTATACGTCCTACTAACAATAATAGATCGCAGCTATCCATTACAAACAGATTGACGAATACAGGAAGTAATATTTTGACGTTATTCCAAAAAGGATTGATAAGTGATAACTTCCTTTATCTCCCATCCTCTAGTTCAGACTTCTTATCTCTCCATTTGTTGTTCACTTGACATAGACATGATCTGGAAGTACGTTCTCAGTTCGAACTGAAAAAGTGGTGTCTAATATTAGTGAAATGCAGGGATGGGCCAGTTGTAACAAACATATAGTCATAGGATAAGACCACTTGAGAAAGTTTGTTTACGGAATCCTTAAGTGTAATGTATTTCACAGCAACTGGCAACTTATTTCACAGTTAAAAATTGTTTCTACCCCTTACACAACCTACTTCCTCCCCCTTCCCCCGATGTGCCAACTGGTCCTCCTTAGAAAAACAACCACTTCACCCAAACTGACACAATACGCACACATCACATAGCTTGTGAAGAAATGTCAAGTTTTTATGGCAAATTACAAATGCTTCCTTCCTTCCTTTGTAAATCAATTCCATGCCATTATATTATGTCTTGCTAAGTATGTTTAATGTGAAGTTTACAATGTTTTGAACCCTACGATAAATTTCTTATTAAGAATTAATTTTGGTACTGGGGAACGATGTTATTATTATTTAGCCTAGTGTGTTTTTGTGCAAAGTGGCAATCTTTTTCTTTCCTTGTTTTGTTATGGTCGGCGACGAATACTAGCATTTGTTGTTCATAAATAATATCCAAGTGTTGTCATCTTCAAAACAAACTTAATTTATAGTAATGTTTTTGTCCCTAAGAGTAAGAAATGATCAGGCAGAAAATGAGAGATAAAAAAGTAAACATCTACAAGATGGTCACTAATTAATGTTAAACAACAGTACTAGTACGCTTGTACTAGGAGTAATACCAAAAAGAGCTTGTTTACAGCCACGATTTAATGCATAGCCTAATTAAGCTTATATCACTGTACATCCCTACTAACCCTAAGCTTGTATATCGCTACACTATATGAACCCAACATGACTAAAAACCCTGTGTTATATATCAGCCATTTTCTCAATACCACAGTAACATTGGGCATAATCCATAGATTAATAAAGGATAGTTCTTGCCTCTAAGGCCCAATGTAATGTGAGTGGGACTATTCTACGAGGTAATAATAATATATATGTGTATGAGGAAGAATGATTAATTGGGTTCAAAACAACTTACATAGGCATGTGAAGTGTGGGTCTAACTTCACAGTGTTTCTTAGACTTTGATCTTAACTTTGCACTAGCCTGTCCTGTCGTTCGCTTAATTATCCTTATTCATATTTCTTACCTGGTATCGCGTATGTAGGAACTTCATTTGGGCTTACTCCGCCAGCATTACCGTATGCTAATTTTACATCCGAACAACCACTTCTCCCCGTTAAGGCGATTGCTATATTTATTTCAACGGTCATTATGGTCCAAAGGAAGCAGAAGATGTCATTTATCCGAGCCATTATGCTCTTCTAACATGCGGTACAGAATTATAAGTAAAACAGAAATGTGTAAACTACTTATCGATGGCCTTCACTCCAGTTCAGTGCAATACCTCACCAATCGTAACTGTGGCCCTACTGAACACTAACACTGACAGTAAAACTCAGGTGCTCTCAATCACAAATTATGTTAACCTGCAAACAAGAATTCAATAACTAAAACCAAGCGATCTAAAAGATTTTAAAATATTCCTCAGTGATGAAAATATCTTCCAATTATATTCCTAGCTAAGAGGTATCCATGTTTATCTAATCCAAATTTGTCCCCATCTTCGCAAGACCAGAGACTGTAATTCCTCAAACTCGCTGTTCTACTCTTGTAGTTGTACGTCTTACTACTCGACTCCTTTGTGGATATTGAAAGCCGTACATATGATGCAGTCCACAGTCTAAATTAGTCTACACATTGTGGGAATTCTGGCATGAAGTTGTATTGTGGTTACTCAGCTTTTGGTGGAAACTAGAATGGGTAACCCAGTCGTTCTCTTTATCGCTGTCAGGTGTGTTTTGTAAGTGCTCAAACAAGCGCAGACAATTTCAGCAGTCAAGTAAGTTTTCAGTAAGGTTTTTAATTCATGCGATTTCCAAAGAAATTCAGGTGCAGATTTCACTTAGGATTTCTAAGGTTTAATCCGACACTTATTTTCAATTCTCCAATATATATCATGAATTGTGAGGACTTGAAATGAAAGATTGAGTTTGGCATGCCTTCAGTTGCTAATTCAGAAGATTCAGTAGAAACATACAGCCTTCCATGAGGTGCGAGCTTAAAAGTGCCATCAACATAAGATAAGTTGTCAATTGAACATTTTGCAGAAAATTGCTCAATTGCCGAGGCTCAGTTGGAATGAAGTGAACAATTTAATATTTTGCAGAAAAATGTTGAATTGACGAGATATGATAAGTTGTTAATTAAACATTTTGCAGAAAATTGCTCAATTGACGAAATATTATAAGTGGTCAATTCAACATTTGGCAGAAAATTGTTCAATTACTCAGTTGGAATGAAGTGAACAAATGAACATATTTCAAACAAAATGTTGAATTGACGAGATCTGATAAGTTGTCAACTAAACATTTTGCAGAGCTTGTATCAGTCGGCAAATCGCCCGAATTTTTGAGGTAGACTTTTTATAGTCAGTATACGTAAACAAGATATGTATCTTTCTGCCAGTGTTTTTTTTTTTTTTTTTTTTGACATTTAAATTTCATTGGGGTGGGGGGGGGGCGGGTGCGAGAGGTTGTTCCACTTTTAGTGTAATTCTATTTTACTTTCTGGGTCAAGAGTGCTGAACAATTCTGTAAACTTCCTACTCGGAAAACGTAATACCATAGTATACAACCGTAATGGTGGGAAGAATGCTAAGCACTTAAGGCTAAACGTTGAAACTATAATCAGCACGTAACAATTAGTTGAAAGTTCAATACAAATGGTTTGAATGTAAGTGCAATTAAGTGATTGCCCATTCAATGCCCCGGGAATTAATACTTATTCATAAGCGATTATTGTATACAAACTGAGCCTAAAACCTGAAACGATGCCGGATTATATAGCACAGAAAAGACACAAAAGCATCTCTCTCTCCGAATTGTATAAACCTCTTTCCGTCTTTGATCGTTAGAGGACCACAAGCAGCGACCAGTCATGTCTTGGTCCTTGTGACGTAAAGGCTTAGGAATTTCAAGAATGTGCGGAAAGACCACGAGACTACATGCAAATATAAAACCGCTTGGGTTTCTTTTGTTGGGAGAAATTAGCAACAACACAATAGAGATTTAGTTCTATTCTTATACCATGGTTCAGTGAATGGTCGGACCGCCAACGCAAAATTTTTCGAGATGTATACCAACAATTCATGCTAACAAATTTCACAAATCGCTTACGTAATCATCCATGTGCTGGTCAGAGTATTTGCTTGTAACACTTGTAAGTGTGTCGTAGACGGTGGCTTTAGAGAGATGGCGCTATGCTTTATCGATGTCAGATATGTAAGCATGTGAACAAACTGCTTATCTACAGCAACAATCCTGTGTAAACATGTAAAAGTTAGAAGGCCCGACCTCTAACTTTTACATAGAAATTTATTGTATCACATAAATATTGGAGGACCCTGTTATCGCTTTGTTGAGGGACAAGAGTTCGTGAGGAACAGAGGAAATTTTGTTTCACAGATTTGCTCACAAAACCTACATATAACAATATCGAGAAAAAAAAGGGAAAAAAAAGAACGCAACCGAAAAGGGCTTAAAACATAGAAAATTGTATTTTCAAAAGAGAAGAAAATACAAATAAGTTTCACTTAACAATTCATAACAAGCAACATACATAGTTAATAGTTAAAATAAGTCTTGAAAACATTTTGAAACACTAAAATACATATTTGAAATAAAACAATCATATATACTTCTCTTAAAGAGGTCATTTCATTTTGTATTTTAGATCATCTTGCAAGCAGGAACTCGCGAAGAAGCCATCTTTGGCTTATCAAAGCCGCAAGCTCAGACCGAAATCAGCATCTTAGATTCATATTTTAACGTCTATGATTATGAATTGTCAACAACTCTGTAACTGGACGACATACATTAATCTTGGAGTGACTCGAACTCGGGACCTTATGATTGAGATTTTTCTTTGTTTGTTTTTCCTTGTTTTCTTTCTATCTTTGATTGTAGGTTTTTCTTTGTTAAAAAAAGAATGCCTTACCCCGCTAAATTCATCATTTCTTATGTAACAGATTATAGTGTTTAGTTGTTATAAATAAAGACACGATGTTCTTGATTCATGAAGATTGATTGCCTGTTTATTTCTTACTCGTAAGTGCGTAGCACTGCCATCTTGGAGAGGGCGTACTTCAAGAATACATATCATAAATACATAAAGAATGTCATTACAATAACTGAACACAACATTTCCCCCTCCTTATAACTGAAGTGTAACCCCTGCAGTAGGGTCATATAGGATTTTGTTTTCTTCAGAATTCATGTTTGTAAAAGAATACCACATGCATAAATCAACAACTTTAATAAACTTGAATAATAAACATATTAAACTTCAAACTGATCAAATCTCTTGACTACTTTAAACATTAATTTAGTCCATGACATAATCCCTCACCCAAGTGGGTGGTCTACGGTTCCTAATGGGCCGTTCCCTAATTGCTTCCCGTCCTCTGGGCCTCTCACATGGTTCTACTTGACCAGCCACAGGCAAGAGCCACTCTTCATTCCTGCCCTGGTTTGGGGCCCAACCTCCCATGTAGGGAACCAATCGCTCTACATTCCAGGTCTTGCCATCAGACAGAATGTAGGTGCTTTGACCAACTTTCTTGGTTATTTGTAAAGGATCAGAATAACTGCTTTTGCCCTTTGGAATATGTCCTGGTAAGTGGACACGTACCCAGTCATGCACCTTAAATACTCTGTGCTTAACCCTCTTTCTCTTGTCAAAATATTGCTTGCTCTTAGTCTGCGCATGCTCTACACGCTCTCTAACTCTACCTGGGTCAGTCTGTGTAGGTACAGGGGTTGCTCCCACTATATCTAATTTGGTTCGCAGATGACGACCATGCAATGCCATCTTTGGGGATTCCCCCGTTGTAGCATGAGGGGTACTCCTGTAAATACACAGAAATTCTCGCACTGCCCTTTTCCTATTGGTGTTCTCTAGCCTAGCTGTTTGTAAGTAACCCTTGAACACCCTATTGAATCGCTCTACTGTACTATTCCCTTGAGGGTGGTAGATAGCGGACATTCTATGTACTATGTTTCTCGAACGCAAGAATTCTTTAAATTCATGAGAAGTAAATTGTACACCATGGTCCGTCACAATCTCTTTAGGGTAGCCTTCCCTACTGAACACAGTTAATAAAAACTCTATCACCGTGCTTGATGTGACAGTATCCGTAAATGCAACCTCTGGCCACTTAGACTTGTAGTCTATCAGGGTAATTGCAAATCTGCATCCTAATGGTGCAGTCTCATCGGGACCCACTATGTCCAATCCCAGTTTGTCCCAACTACATTCTGGTAATGGTACTGGCTGCATTGGAGCTACTCTTGTGCTCACCGACTTATCAGCCAAGTTGCATGTTGCACAATGCTTTACCATTGTGGTAACCTGGCTGTCCATGCCTGGCCACCAATATAGCTTCCTTATTCTCTGTTTTGTCCTTACCATACCCTGGTGTCCCTCATGGGCCATGCTAACTATGATACTTGTTAGTCCTGTAGGGACTACAACTTTTTCACCCCTGAATATGATATTGTCATGCACTGACAATTCATCATGCACACTGTAGTATGGCTTCACTTTATCATCTACCCCTGATTTACTCTGAGGCCATCCCTGCTGTATGTACCCTTTTATAGTTTGGCAAGCCTCGTCCCTATTCGTCTCACTTTGTAGCTGAGTATAGGTAACGCTACTCTCCTGTAATACTGTTTGACATACCGCAGCAATGTCGTCATCGTCATCATCGACTACGCCAATTGCTGGGTTATGTTCCACTGGCAAACGGGATAGGGCGTCTGCCACTTTATTTTCTATACCAGGTTTGTATTCCACTGTATAGTTGTAATGACAGAGGCGTGTAGCCCAGCGGGCAATCCGCATTGGCCTATGGCCAGTTCCACTAGTGGCTAACAATGTAGTCAATGCCCTATGATCCGTCCTTAGGACAAATGGTCTACCCCATAAGTATGTATGCCATTTTTCAATCGCCCATACACATGCCAAGGCCTCCCGTTCTCCCACTGAATATTTCTGTTCTGTAGCGGTTAGTTTACGGGATGCAAAACACACAGTGACCTCTTGCCCCCCTTGAATTTGTGTCATTACAGATCCAACACCATACCCACTAGCATCAGTTGTAACAATGGTCTCCCTATTCGGATCAAATAAGGCTAGCGCTGTACTATTGATGATTTCATGCTTTACTGCCTGAAATGCCACTTGGGCCTCCTTTGTCCATTCAAAGGCATCAGCTACCATTGTATCCCTAATGTGCTGAACTCGCATGGCAAAGTGGCGAATAAATTTGGAGTAATACCCCACCAGCCCCAAGAAAGATTTAACTTGATCCCTATTTGTTGGGGTGGGTGCCTCGTTAATTGCTCTCACCAGGTCTGGGTTTGGAGATAGTCCCTTGTGATCCACCACGTGACCCAAGATTTCAATTGACCCCACATTGAACTCACACTTAGAGTTCAGTTTCATCCCCACTGACCTGAGTTTGGTCAACACTGCATGCAATCTCTTATCATGCTCCCCCCTGTTTACACCATATACAATTATATCGTCAATGAAACATTGAACCCCTTTAATCCCCTGTAAAACAGAGCTCATGACACGTTGAAAACAGGTAGGAGCTGAGGCCAGGCCAAAGCAAACACGCTTATAACGATAAAGGCCTTCGTGTGTCACAAACGTTGTTAAGTAACGTGAACTCTCCTCTAACTCAAGCTGGTAGTAAGCCGACTTAAGGTCTAATTTTGAGAAAAATTTGGCATTCCTAAGCTCAGACGGGAGCTCATCAATATTCGGTAGGGGGTATTTTTCAATCACTACCGCTTCGTTAACTTTTCGCAAATCAACACAAATACGGATCCCCCCATCCTTTTTCCACGCTACTACTACTGGGGATACCCACTCGGATGCCTCACGAACTGGTTCAATGACCCCCTCGTCTGTCAGACGCTTCAGCTCATTCGCAACTTTACCCCTGACTGCAAATGGTATGCGTCGTAGTTGCTGTTGTACTGGCTTGAAGCCAGGCTGAAGTTTTATTTTGTGGGCATAGCCTTTGATTCGTCCCACACCATCAGAAAATAAATCCTGAAATTGCCCTGTAATGGCACTTGAATCATGTGTGTAACTGTTAGCATCATCCCTGCTGACTGTACTATCATTAGGTATAAGTGTAGGCCTATGTCTAGTAGTTTTACCATGACTAATACCTGTGTTATTATCACTACTAGTGTCAGGGCAAGTGTTAGGCTTATAACCCTTGCTACCCCTCATAACACCGGGCGCACTAGGCATATTAGGTGTAGGCCCAACATCACTTGTACCCACCTGTAGGCATGATAATGATTTGCCATCCAACTGTAAGCCTAGTCCTTGGATGACATCTTTACCTATAAGGGAAATCCCCACCTCAACAACATAAATATTGGCATGCATGCTCTTTCCTTTATAGCCTACTTTGGCCGTAAAACAACCTAAAGTTTGGATAACAGTGTTGTTGTAGGAAACAAGTTTCTTGTTTATTGGACCGAGGGATTCCCGCAAAAAATACTTATCAAACCTTCTTGCATTCATGAGGGTAATATCACTGCCTGTGTCCACCACAAACCTCAGACTGATGCTGTTGATTTCCAGGTCACAGACGATGCTCGGTTTCGCGGAACCGGCTTCAACCGCTGGTCCTGTAACGTTAGAAATTCCCAACACCTGTACACTATCTGCTCCTTCATCGGTAGTACTAGGATTATGTAGCGTACTGCTCTGTGTAGAATCCACCTTTCGAACACTCACATTATTGTTGTTTTGTAGACAAACCCTCGCGAAGTGTCCTGTTTTACCACACGCGTCGCACTTAGCATTCTTTGCTCTGCATAGATGTGACTTGGCCAAATGTTGTTTCGATCCACAGCGATAACAACACTGGCGCCCTCTGTTATCTGGAGTGTTCTGGTTTGTAAAACTAGAATTTCCCCGAGACTTTGTGAACTGCGACTGCGAGTTTCTAGCATCTCCTGATCTATGGTTGGAACGGTCAGAGAGTTCTTGCCCCTCATAAACTTGACATTTGCGCACGTCGCTTCTTCAGGCATTTTCCCCGATATGGAACGGGAGTCTCTTACTGCTTGTTCCACCTGTCGGGCGGTTTCTATCGCTTTGGGTAACTTCAAATCCGTTTCCAAGAGTAGTCGTTCTCGTATACGTGTCGAGTTCGTTTTTTCGACGAGTTGATCCCGCAACATCTCGTCCAGGAAGGTTCCGAAATTACAAGTCGAAGACAACTCGCGTAATGCAGACATGTACGTGTCTACTGGCTCACCTGTTAGTTGTGCTCGCTTTCTGAAACGGTAGCGGGCTGCCACGACGTTTACTGTTGGTTCAAATCGTTTGTCCAAAACTCGGATAGTCCGATCGTAAACATCCTCGCCTTCTACAACGGGAAGGTCTGGCAATGTGTAGAAAATTCGCTGTCCTTCTAGTCCAAGCGAATGAAGCAGTATCGCCTGCTTTCGTCCGGCGGATGACGTATCCGTACCTGCCGCTAGCATGTAATTACTGAACATGCGCTTCCATTGCGGCCACAGTGTAGGCGGCTCTCCAGGGCTTGATAGAAAAACGGGCGGAGGGAGTAGTCCCGAGGTAGCCATGATTGCAAAAACACGTCCAAGTTGTAAACTTTTCTCCTCGTCGCCAAATATAGTGTTTAGTTGTTATAAATAAAGACACGATGTTCTTGATTCATGAAGATTGATTGCCTGTTTATTTCTTACTCGTAAGTGCGTAGCACTGCCATCTTGGAGAGGGCGTACTTCAAGAATACATATCATAAATACATAAAGAATGTCATTACAATAACTGAACACAACACAGATATACAATTATTAAAGACTTTGGGACTGTTAAAACAAGTTTCCCAAGAACAAGACGGGAGATATCAGAAACTTCATCACACTTTTCATCTCATATTAAGCTAGCACAGTAAAATACCTTCAACAAGCAGTTACTCAACCTCTAGCTAAGGGTAGGAGAATCAAGGGGGGGGGGGATGGATTCAATTATTTTCCAGCCCACCCCTCCCCTGGACAAATCATAACAAACTTAAAATATGAAGACATATGATGTTCAACTCTATGGTCAACCAAAAGTCAGCCCTATTCCTTTCCCTTTTCTTGTCCTCTTTTTGTATTTTTCAAGTTAAGTTACAAAATTTTGAGTCAGGATGATCGGCTAGGAATTCTTGCTTTTAAATTTCTACGTAGCCATCTTATTCTTAATGACATCACATCCAATATGTGATATCATATCTTATTGGTCGATAATCTTGCGGCCAATAGTCATCAAGGATACAAAACAAAAAGCTATTTCAAAACCCCTCTCAGAAGGTCTTCACTTGTCCGTTTCTCTTCAACCTGTTTGTAGATGACTTCTTTCAGTTAGATAATACCATTTGTTACTCCATATAAGGATCCCAGTGGGGGGGGGGGTCTGTGATGTCATCATGGCAATACTTTTCAAACTTTCCGTTTTGGTTTCGATGAAATCGTAACCTTTGTATAGTCATGCAGGCGGATGGTGTGTGTATATATGTGCGTGACGCCTTGCTTGTAAACACGGTATCTCAAGAAGGGAAGCGTGGACCAATATCATATTTGGTGAGAAGGTATACCACATTCGGTAGAAGAAGCCTATTGTTCTTAGAGGAGGTCAAAGGTCATTTGGAGTAACCAGGGGTCAATTTGTGAAAACCTTGTAAACATGATATCTCAAGAAGGGAAGCTTGGATCATTCTGGTAAGACATGTGAAGGAGTACCACATTAAGTAGAAGAAGCTCATTGTTTTTGTGGAGGTCAAATTATGGAAACCTTGTGTTGATTTTTGATCTGGTTTATTGTCACTATGAATTGTGATGCATTTGGAATGTTTTTCTGAGAGGATGGATCTATGAAAACAATTGTTTTTCTTCAATTTCTGTTACTTCTACTCTTTTATATCAAATGACTAGGGCATTAAAGTGCAAAAGGAAGCCACTTTTCAGTTTAATTGAAATATTGTCATTCACTCTGCACTGCAGTAAGGAGGGAGTCACATTCATAAAGTTTCACCAAATTCTAAAAGTATGTAACTGTATATGGTATCGTGGTCGTCGTACAGTGATGCAAAACTTTGACAGCACATTCCAGACACAATCAAATTCTGCTATGCAACAATCTTGAGCACAATTTTATGGCGAATGCAAGTCTGCGAGACAAAGCATCCGAGGAAATTTCTCAGACTATTGAAAGTAAAAGTGAATACCATGCATCCACATCTCATCATTGAAATGTACATTTAGAAATTCTAAATATTAATATCACAGGTTGATGCATGTTATTTTCGCAGATGAACTACTTACAATGCAGTATATTGTTCCACTTTTATCATAAGTTTAACATCCAGTATGTTCTTAGAGACATCACAGACCCCTTCAAGAAATCATGTATCACTACTATTTGTGGGGGGTTGGGTTTACACTGCCCCTCCACCCACCCCCCCCCCCCAACTCTCATCTCTGGATTTGTGTCTGAACACCAATCTCTTCAAGATACCATATATCAAATATTTGTATGGATTTTTTATTAAATATTTTTTCATCTCTTAACAGTTAAATTATGCAAACTATGTTTTGTTTTGGACAAGAAAAGGAATGAATTCTTCCTTGTAGATTAATTGGTCCATCATTGTTGAAAATATGAATTAAACCAAACTGTGACCTTCTGACCTAATTTTTAAGATGAAAGCTTAGGCAAGCAGTATAATATACAGAACTCTACATAAGTTGATAGGATAAAAATAATACAAAAATTTAACACGTTTACCAAGGTTTTGCAAAAAATACGACAACGAAGAAAGTTAACTGTCATTGGATAAACAAATCCATCTTGTTATGCTACAAATTTCATAGATACAATGCTACTAAACAAACAAAAAAGATATAGACATATATAACAACCATGATTGCTTTGCATATTCATATGATGGTAAATCAAATATGTTTATGATTAACAAACTTAAACTTTCTTAAAGTCGGATTGGCGAATCCATAGCTTTCCTTGTCCCTTCACAATGTCTGCTGAAGACATTTCAGGGCCTGCAGTGAGGCTGCAGATTATGGTTAGGGAAAAGGCTCCTGCATATATTGTATACTAAAATTAAGTGAATGGACCAAGGGAGAGTTTCTAGACTAAATTCTGGTTTATTTATACTTCATCAATTAATTAAAGAGGAACATCATCTTACATAATTGGTTCTGTGTAGGCTACATCTACAACTTTGCTACACCCCTTTACAATAAGATTCCTTTCTCACTTGGTTTGTTCCTTTGTAAAGGCAAAAATTGTGACCTTTTGTAACAAAGGCATATATACCCAAGCCAGTAGTTGCAAAGGGTTATAAAGGGTCTTCTACTAGAGTATGTTATTATGATTATATCACGTTGACAGAAGTTTGCAATGTCTTTTTGTCTCTTGTATAATAAAAGTGATGACTCCCATCTGAAGCTTACCACAATTATAACCCCTTCCACCTCGCCCCCCTTATGGGTCACTACCTTCGTTATACTACTATCAGATCCCCCCGACAATATTTACAACAGTTCAGAGTAATATTTTCGTATCTTGTTTGCGGGTGGTACCTATGGACCATCTGTTGTGGCTTTGTGCTAGCCGTTGTTGGCTGTATTGGAGCTTCTTGAACTTGTGCTTTCTTCAATTCCGGTTGCTTGTTAAGGACGATCTGACAACGATAAATAAAAATATTATAATCATTAAAACCACCAAAACAAAACCAAAAATGGACAAAATGTGAAAAGATAATTACTGCCTCCTTTGTTTAATAATCCCTTCAAAAGGCAAAGGAGTATTTTACATGAAAGGAAATGAACTTGAATGGAAACACATCTTTATAATCTGGATAAATGCTGAAATAGGATGGTTCTTTCAAATCACTAAGAACAGGTCTTTGTTGCTATTATGTAATTTCATAAAAGACTTGACCTATATTTAACTTTAATGAAACTTCCAAAACTGACATGAAAGAAAAATCCTGATTTTACACTCACGTCTTTTGCTAGCATTTCCGCCGTTGTCCAGTCTATGAACTCGAATGGACCTTCGTGTTTCTTTTTGTTCTGTTTGACCACGACGTCTCCCAGTAGATGGTGAGAGATGGTAGAGGATAATTGCTGGTTACAGAGTGCCAGGGTTAACACATTGGTTGGAGGTTTTATGCTGTCGGAAGCTAAGCTCTGACTCCTTTGTAGTGCATTAGATAAATACTGTAAAGTTCTTCAACAACAACAAAAGAAAAACATAAAAGATACTTTCAATGTATGTCAAACATAAAGAAATGCTCATACCCCTTCCCCAAAGTAAAATAATTATAGGGCAATGAATGTTTCTTGTGAACGGTTCAACAGGGTGGTGTTGAGTTAATTTGTTGATGGCTGGTTTACCTATTGGAAAGTATTCCATCGGCAGCTGCTATTTCACTGCCCTTGACCTGACCCATCCCCATCCCCCTACCCTACCCCACCCCGCCCTCCACTTTCCTCTCTTATACATTTAGGTTCAGCGGTCAGGTATTTAACGTTAGCAAGAAGGTAGCAAGAAGTACTTTAATGGTTTCAAATGCAAAAGACGTTATACACGATAGTATAATCCTATCCTATCCTATAATCCTATCCTATCACTGTTGACTTTTCAAGAAGAAGTCAACTTACTTCAGGAATTATAATATTCCTTACAGGGGCTAAAAACTCAATCAACATCTTGGTCTATGTGATAGCGATAACTGTCATTAACAACTTCTCCAAAACAGTGGAGGAAAGTCTCATTCCGTTTGGGAGATATCATGGGTATAATGAACCCTCACACATGATGCTGAAGACTTGATCAAGTTTAAGTATGATATCATCCAGCCACATGTGCTTCAATCTGTAATGTGTTTCTTTATTTATCACAATGCTTATTGTTCTATCTTGGAGATGGGTTTTGCAAATTCAGAGTCAGAAATATTGAACCTCTTAATGTGACCTAATGATGGGATTGGTCTCTGTGTCAACACAGTTAGCATTCTACCTTGAAAATATGACAAGAAAAACAAAGAGAAAAGTCAAAGGGTTGGTACTAGCGGCTCTATGACATCACAGATTTACAAACTAACGGCCTCTAGACACGACTTTGAAACTAGGACATCTCCCAAATGAAGCAAGAGTTTTCTTAGCAGTTTATGAAGGTTGTTCATCACAGAGAACTCTGCCATACATGATGAAGATGACGATTGGGTTTGTGTTCCTTTTAAACTCTCATAATGTTTGATGTCGATGACATGGTTTGAAATCACTGACTTCTAATACGATATCATCTTACTTGCCATGACACTATTGATTAGTTTCAAATTTGTTAAGCTTTGTCTTAAAACTGCTGATAAATATGCATCCAATGAAAAATAAAAAAGGATAACCTGTTTGCTTCTATCATATGTTGCCTCATCTCGGATCTCTCCTCCAGGAGTCTTTGTAAAGCGTACATTGACTCTTGCAGTAGCATATTCAGTCTCGTCCTTGAGGACACAACCTCATCAACTTGCAACCTGTGCAAGAAAAGAAAGAATACTAGAATAAATGACATGCATGGCTATGAAATGTAATAACACATATACTACATCAAGTTACCATAGATTATAAATGTCAGGCCTTTTTGTGGCAAATGACATCAACCATGTTAAAGCAGCATTTTGCGTCCTTTTCTATAATTTTTCTCAACCTCACTGACTCCACTATGCTATAAGAACATACATAACTAGCTTTGCCATTAAAATCTTACTTAAAATGGTGGCATAAAAGTCGAAAAATTTGCAATTTTCAACTTGGCTTTTCTCCAATATATTTTCCGTTGGGATCCCAATAAACCTCGCCCATAATATGAATATTTAAACACTACGAATGTCATTGACCAGTACGTAATACAACACCATGCTTGATTTGTGTAGTCTATATGGCAGTTGTACCAGGGAGTTCCATAACAACTCCCTGGTTGTACCAACGCAAAGTCTTGAATCTATTTTTAGCAACGGCTCATAGCTAGACCTGCATCTCTGATTGGGATTGGTTGAATTCAAACTAGTGGGTTTGGGGGAACTGTATGAGATTAATTTTAAATGTGGAATTTGGACACTTTTCTCATTATCTGCAAATAACCTTAATAACTCGCCAATTAACGTTGTTGGCAGGGAAAAACTTGGCTAATAACTTAGTTTGCTGTTTTGTGATTGATATATGTACAAAACTCGATGGACATGTCAAAAAAGTAGAAAACGGCGACCAAACGCAAAATGCTGTTTTAAGAAATTTGTGCATAGCACCCTCTATTTAATGCTGTAGCACTAAAGTGTGGTAGGTCTAAGTGTTTAATGATTGTCTTAAAAATAGCAACAGATGTGCTAAAGATTTTAACTTTAAATGCCATGTCAAAAAAGAAAAAAACAAATTCTTGCATGCGAAAGAGGAAGACCCGGACCAAGTGTGGAGAGTGAATTTATTCTAAGAGACAGGCAAACATCTCTCACCTGCTACCAAGGAATTTGCTTCGCCAAACATCACACTGAATGTTTACTCTCTCCAGTGTCTCCCTCTCTTTGGCCAGTATTGAGATGGTGTTCTCAAGATCTTGGCTGAGCTGTGCTTTATCACTCAGGAGTTTCTCCATCTGTACCTGTAGGTCTGCACCCATTGATGCCACCAGCAGCTTCTTCAACTCCTTGTTGACCTGTAAACAAATTTGTACAAAAATTTTTGTTTATTTCCAAAATTGAGAAAAATGTTCTATCAAAAATTTCTGACAACTTTCTGTCATTGGTCAATATACATGGCACATGAGGAATGTGGTAGGAAGTTTATTACCAGCAATGGCAAATGTGTGAGGGGGATGATGGGTGTGGGGGGGGATGATAGGGGAATGGGGTGGAGGGTAGAGGCATGCAGAAGAGGAGGATATAGCGTTGACATATATAGACTAAATAGGTATAATTTTATCACATTACTAGAATCATTTCTTTCACTTTCACTAATTATATTTATTCATTAAACTATATATATATATTTATCTGTGAAACATTTAAATAAATTGACTGTAATATCTGATTTTCCTGAACAAAGATGATGAGGAAGCAAGCTATGTTGCTTGTCCATTGATAGGATCTTATATAACAGTATTTACTTTGCTATTCATCAACATATCTCACTATGCCTAAACAGAAGTTTTTAGATAGAGTAGGGGGGGGGAGATAGATGGGGGGGTGAAGTGAGAGGGGGAGAAGCTTGAAGTCAACTTGGCAAACTATTGAGCAGCTTATTTTAATTATTCTCTGCTTCAGTAGGTATTTAGTAGAATTTATATTACTACAACTTACCTGGCTCTGTCTTTCCAATTCAACTTTTGCATTTTCCTCTTTTTCTTTTAAGTCACCTGCCACTTTTGAAAATGCTTCCGAAGATGTTTTTGAAGTCTCTAGTTCTTTTCTTAATTGTTGTAATTCATTTAATAAGCTGTCAGTCGATACATAGGTCGACTCTCTACTGTATAAAGATGCAAAACTACTGTCGTGATACAATGAGTCGTCCAAAGTTCTCAAAAAGGAAGAATCTTTCTGTTGTTGTCTCTCCTTATAGGCAAGTTCTGTTGAATTTCTGTTTTTTGTGTCGAAAAAGTGAGGTGTTCCACCGACAGAAGTATCAGCCGATGAGATGTCACTCTCTAATCCATCAATTGCTGGACGGGGTTGAGAGGTTGTGAATACTCCTAAGGAAGCAGCAAAAATTAATCAATGGGAGATGGAAAACAAAGGCACAGTCAATCATCCGTTCTTAGTTCTTATATTACACATATTACACATTAAACTTGGGAAATAATATACTATTGATACAGGGGATATTGATTGTTTAAATCAGTATTGTTATTTGGATTTTAGAACTTGTGTTGGAGGGATGCAACATCTCAAACATTTTTGTCCTCTCAGGAATACAGGTGTCCGAACTAGCAGTCAGTCATGAAAAACATGCATTTTTAAATTCCATAAAGGACTTGAAAGGTTAGTTAGTTATTCAGTGCCCTTGCTGACACATTGGCATGTGCGTAACAGAGGCTTTATGTATAAAGTGGTTTGGAGAAAGATGTAGAATAAATCACATGATTCTAACTATACTGAGACATCAAAAAGATATAAATTGTTATGGGTGCAGGAATTTTTCGCTGTGAAGTACTTGTACCTTTGAAAAAAAGCTACCACATTTAATACATACCAAATACAGAAAAAATTTAAAAAATTCTCACCTCTATCAATGTATTGGGCCCGATCAGGTATCTCCCATGAGAGATCTTTCTTTGGTTCCATTTTGCTTTGAAACTATTTTGCACCAAGTTGTTTCTGAATGAATCTAAACATTAGTAGAAATGACAGTTATGAAAAGTGAAACAGGTTTTCAGGAGAAACAAATGATAAGATTAAACACAAAATTACAGGAGCCCAACTTATGTGCCCAAAAAAGGTTCATTTAAAATATTTACTAGCAGTATGCCGGTGCAACTAAGACTTAGTTGCTAGTCCTAGTCTAGTAGTAGTAATACATTAGCATAGCGTATGCTAATCTTAGCGTTAGGCCAAACACTAACAGTTAATAGACCTAGGATGATGAAAATCGTTATAAACTAACAAAAGGTACTTTGGCCTAAAATTTTATAAACAATGAGTTGAAACTAAGCCTATGGTAGGTGGAAATGAGACTTATGTAAGTAACTGTACGAAATTAGCGACACATGATAATTGTTTCGCGGAAACCATATCAACGCTAATTCAGCTGAAGTAAACATATACAGTGCAATCTGCTATGAAAGAACATCTACCAGTATTGTTTGCAGTATTCCTACAGCAGAACCAAAAAAAAGGAGGCAACCACACAATTAAAATTCGTCCATTACAAGGAAGAGAGTAAAATTAGATGAAATATTAAGAGGAAAAGAGATTTGTTTTTACCTGTTTTACATTTTGCCATACATCCGCTTACATGTTGGATCTGACGTCATGTTGACACATGTTACGTCACCAGTTTTTAAAGGGTCGGTAAGAGCAAAGAAATAGCATGGGTTTGCGACCGACAGCTTATCAGAACTTGAAAGTCACTACTCACGAGGAAGGAGTTGAAAATGGGAAGCAGTGAATGAGGGAGAGGTGGTGGGGGAGATGAGCCCTGATGATGTATGGGTGGAGGGAGAGGAAAGAAGCTGGGTGAATGAAGAGTGCTGTGTAGGAGGAAAACTTTTGCTCTTTGTAGCTTATCTTAGGTTGCACATCAGTTGCTGCATCTGGTGAAATATGGAAGCTTTATATGATTGCTATTCCAGTGATAAATACAATGTTACAAATTGCCCCAAAAGTGGGAAGGAACAACTGTTTAACCACAGGTCAACTTTTTTTTTATATCCATTACTTGAAGTTGATCCAAACCTTCCAGTTCTAAGTTGATATGCTAACAAGAAAGTAATCATGCAGTGTTGTCTATTTTTCTCATGAATACGAATCTCACCAAATAATACCACAAATACCACAATATTTTTATGTATTCATGTGTCCATACTTGTACAATGTATTTATGCTATGTTCAACTTTTATATATTTGACACTTTAGGACAGGTGGGCAACTGGTGGTACTCCAAATTTTGGTTTAAACTTGATAGATCTCCGCAAAGACAGCCTGCAATAATTACTTGTGTAACTGTGTTCAACAACTTTCAATAAATTAAAAATTCAAATTTTAATGTCATACACAAAAATGTATTCCAATTTTATTTCAAATGAAAATACTGTTGATTTACAAATTCCATATGAAACAACTTTTATAAGACTCAGTGCTATGCATTATTTCTTAGAGCATTGTTGTTATAGCTTAGTCTCTAGCACTAAGAGTCTTCTTAAAATTGATCACAAATAAGGATATGTCAGTTTAGCTTTTCGAATGAACCCTGAAAGATTTGTTCAAACTTGAAAATCTTGTTTGAATTTCAATGTACCTGCATGTAACTCAAAAATGCAAGATAATATTTTTAACTTGATACTAACAGAGATATATATATATAACTCAAAAATGCAAGATAATATTTTTAACTTGATACTAACAGAGATATATATATATAACTCAAAAATGCAAGATAATATTTTTAACTTGATACTAACAGATATATATATATATATCTATATATATCTATATATATATATATATATATATATATATATATATATATATATATATATATATATATATATATATATATCATGTTGATATGAAACACTGTCAGTTTGTCAATGCAACCACCATCAGTACAATTGACATACATACTGATCTTTATCTGATAAGTTATACATTAAATACACTGGCACATCTATCAAAGTGGCTGGAACACAAGTTTAGTTCACATACATTACAGTCAACTCCTAATCATCCTTATATATCTAAGTCAACATGAAATATGAAGGCTTATTGTGATAAGCACATATGAAGCAGCAACTCAATTAAAGAATCTTTTTGCATTTCATCAGCAAATTTCCGGCATTTATTCTGAGTAAACCTGGGATTGGTAAACTCAAAAGAAACATCACAAACATTACTCATTAAGTGAGCTACTGATTGACAACTACAATCAAAAAGAAAATTATGTTATTAAGATGTTCTTGCACAATTCTATACATCAGAAACAGATTACCATCTTAGTACATTGTCTTACAATTTCAAAAATAAATAAATTTGAAATTGTAAAACAATTGAATTCTTGAAGGAATAATTTGAACTGATAGCATCATCCCATACTGTGCAAAACACTATAAAAGAAAGAAATAAGTGGAAGTACAAATGATTCTTTTTGCAAGTTTAAGGATGCAAACAGTCACAAACCTTTTAATTAAATATTAGATCATAATTAACAAAAGGTTGCTTTGTCACTAGTTTTGCACAACCAACTCCAGCTTCATAAATCTGTTTTGGTTTTGTATCCATCATAAAAGTTATTGCAGATAAATTGAATATTGTCAAACAGGGTTGTAAACACAAATCTTGCCAAGCACAACAACAAGTTGAGCCATTGGCAAGATTGACAGCAGTTTCCTCCGCAAGAGTGATATCTTGTGCCATCCCTCTTTCATTTTACAATTGTCTTTAACTCCACAAATCAGGAGGGCAGCATATCTTCATCCAGGTCACGTGATAAGTCATGTGATCCATCCAGCTTCGGAAGCTTCATTTCCTCCCCGATCCATCCATATATTCCTTGGCCTCGTTGATCTTGGCAGCCATATAAGGAGACCCACCTAAAATCATTGATGATGAAAGAGAAGTGGAAATAACGTTCACAAAAAAGAAAAATTGAACTGATGTATCAAGAGGATAACCTCTGTAATATTATTCAACCTTTACACAAATTCTCTGACTTATGAGGGGTAACAGGTTCAAAGTTCACATAATGGTTTATACAAATCACATACAACACCCCCCTCTAGTTGGAATTCTTGCATTGCAACATACAGCTTAGTATCATAAACCACTCATAGCCACGTAGTCTTTCTTCTACTTTAATGTTAATTTTAATGGGAGTAAGTTAGGCTTGATTTTTTATATAGCAATTTTGAAATCCTTTCTTATCAGGGTTTTTGATTTTGTTTTTTCATATTCATTAATAATAAAATACACAAGTGATATGTACTAGAATGTCTATGCATGGTTGCACATCTTTTAGCAATTGTACCAAACCTGCGTACAACGTCGCTTAGTAATATTACCAGACCTATTACTTCCCGATCCATACTAGGCATGGAACTCTTTTGTAAGACTGAGTTAAGGCCACAGTTCACCTTCACAGGTTACGTTCAAACCTACAGTTAATAAATCTTGCTACCCACCTTTATCTGGATGGTTTAAGATCATAATTCTACGATGGGCATCCCTGACTTTTGATTTACTTGCTGATGGGCTGCAAAAAGGAAAAAAGGAATAAAATCTTCTCTAAGTAATTAAAATGTCTAGCATAAGGAATTATATGATATTGATAGCTGACGTGCAACTGTAAAGTGATGGTCTGATGAATATCGCTACCCACTCATACCCCTCATGTAACCCTTTCCGATGAAAACTGCAAGTAATGTATGGAACAAATTTCTAATTTTAAAAGAATAGACAGGCAAGCAAATAGAAGCATTTTCAATTGTTCAGTGAAAGTTGCCTCAGTTTTATGTTGACTTGAATACTAACGAACAAATTTTTCCCCCCAAAACCCCCACTGAAAACAATGCAAAACTACACCTCAATGAAATGTCTGGTTCCTATAGCAAAGTATGATTACGCTTCATTCGGGTACTTATTTCCGTATTTTAAAATTTTATGGGGCTGGTGGGTTGGAGAGTAGAGGCTTGCAGAATAATAATTTGTTATTACTATACAAATGATAATATTTAGATGTTTTAATAATGCCGAAATGTGGTGTATTGTATGGCACATCTAGCTTGCAAATATTTCAATCTTGGGCAAAGTGTGGCCTGTTAGCCACATGCAACCCTCTTCTGCAGTCCCCAAAGGTTTTTAACAACCATATTCATGCGGCCTAATAAACCACATGGCAAGGTAAAACATGAAAGATGTTTATTTTGTGGAGTTTACATAGAGGACTTGTGCATACTTGCTATATAATATTTCAGCAAATCAGATCATCAATGCACAAGCAGAACTTTCATTTGACTATATTACATAATATTCTCATGTTACAGGAGTAGGTAAATCCTCAATTAGGTACAACAATTCACTGCAGTGCACAGAAGTCCATTACACGTCCATCCCTGCTAAAAGACAATATCGTAAATTAATTAATGAATTAATTAAATATCTGAAGCATGACTCACCTTACTCCCAGAATTAAACTAGCTTCTCTCTTGGTCATCTTCGGCTCAAACCCACCTTTGTAATAGCTGGAGAATGACTGATGGAAAAGACAGAGAGATAAAGTAATAACAAACCACATGAACAATTTTTGATAAACAAAACAACTTAATGGGTTGAAGTATATATATATTTGAAGGCAGGAATTTAAAGATATACTTACAGGAGTTGTTATTTTGTGGGCATTCTGTTCTACCAATTTACCAGCTCTCAAAGCCATTCGGGCTGAAAAAAATGAGATAAGAAATATCATACATAAAAAATAAATAAATAAAAAAAAATTGAATCAAGCTACCTTGCTAAATGGTCTTATTTTTAAATAGTAGATTACTACATATATTTCTATCCTGGTTTTTTTTGGTTACTGATATAAGATCAAGTGAATGGTACATTTGTACGCATCAAATTGAATTAAGCTATGTCAAAGTCACCATGGGCAATATTATAATGGCAATGAAGATTTGACACTCTTTTGGACCTCCTTTGATGAGTTTTCGAAGGTATGAATTAGAAAGTAACAAAGGATGTTGTGATGGCATTTATGACAATATTAGTGATGTATTAGTGATGTAGTGATGTATTGGTCTCCGATCTTCGTAAAACCGGAGTGAATTCTTTTTGCATTCAGGAAAATATTCTGGTATTTCGAATAGCAACCTTTGCAAATAGGGCTACAACAATTTGACAGCAATTACACATTCCCCAGTTAAGAGAATCAATTTACACAGTCTTTGAATGATGATGTTATTTGAAAAAGCTTTTGGTTGCAAACAGAACATTATATATGACAAAACCAGATCCTTCTGCATCTTGTGCTACAATGTCTGATCACTTTTGATGTTTTGAGATACATGTCAAATGTAGGAGAGAGAAATTAGAAAACTGTGTGAATATGGATTTATTTTTGACAATCAGTAATAAAGCAACACCACAAGAATGCATTTTTTTTTTCCTTTTGGTTACTTAAACTTAAATCAGTGTACCTCCAATTCTTTCAACAGTTAGGATGGTTTGAGTGGAATAGAGCTGCTGAGACAGTTTCACTGAATCCTGCGACAACAATCACTGAAATGAATTATACACCTAACAAACACTGAATCTTACCTAAGTAGGCAGCCCCTGCTAGTCCAATTCCAGTGAGTATTAATGTAGAAGCCTGCAAAGTGTAAAAATGTTTGTATATACAATTTAACATTGAACGAAACAGTGAGTCTTACATTACAAGCATATTTCTGCAAATGACAACGTCACAGTAATTTCTTCACACAAATAACAAGAGTTTAAGGCTAGTATCAGGGCCTGTAGCATATGTTTAAAAGCTGCCCTAAATTTAGAAAATAACACATAAATTTCAACCCGTACTTTTTTTTAGGTTGGGCTAATGGGGCAAGGACCAAGTGGCCCACACAAGTGGGCCCCACAAATTACCATAATATATATTTGGTTATGCCAATTGAAAATTGAATTCTACGATTTACTACTTGTTGTTAGTTTTCAAAGTAAATCCATCAATACACCTAACAGATTTATTTTCTAAAGAGCTCAAATGAGCCGTAATATTCACTAAGCGGTAGTCCTCGTCTGGCATATATCAGACAACATTGCTATGACGATTTAACAAGTAACATGGTTAGTGTGTAACTGTAAGTCGATTGGAAAAACTATGCATTATACCTAATGTTATGACATGTACGTGATAAGTCACGTTAGGCTATCAAAAACAAGTTTCTGTCTGAAACACTGGCACAAATTTATTTGGAATAATGTTGGCTGTAATCTGGACACTGTGTTCAAACAAAGCCTTAACGTTACACTGCAAAACTAGGAATTTGTAGTTGTTAACTTACCATTGTGTAGTTTTAAACAAATTATGAGCAGGCTGGCCCGCGGATTGATTATGTAAAGATGGAAAAGTGGAAGGTACGACTACGGGTAAATGTGATCGTGTATTGCGTAATTCTGAGAACAGTCCAACATGTGAGAGACCACCTGATTTATCCGTTCATCGAATCGTTGTACGTACAAATCACCACCAAACTGAACCAGGCGCCCTGTAAACTACACCAGGTGGAGAGAGAGAGAGAGAACTGCCTTGAAAGGAAAATAGCGATACTATTATTAATATAGTTGTTCGGTCGGTTGATCGCAACAGTTTATTGAATGGTGATTGATATTTACATATGTCTTGTTCTCGTGGGTCTAACGTTATATCTTGGCCTAGGGAAAATTAGTAAAAATTTGATTTGTACACTTGTGTAGACCCAAACTGGGCTAGGCCTCATGAACTTGTTTGGTTATACTTGATTTAGCCTACCTGTTCCTTTTGAACATTTATAATGCATTCTTGTAGTTGTATTAATAAAGTAAACTGGAGTGAGACTTCAGTGCTCAGTTCAAGAAGGACATTAATGTTTATCTTTAACTGAGGCATACAGAGGCTAGTAATATTTATTTCACCCCTTTCCAAGCTCATACTAGAATGTTTGCCTTCTCTTCTCCACAGCAAATAAATTTGAAGAACAAGCGAATGTGTCATCAGAATGCATTGGCACACTATCAGATGTGTTATGAGCAGAGTTAGATGTGGCTGTGTTATACATCTGGCTCGCCCATACAGTCATCATGGTAGTAAAGTCAGAGTACGGTTTGCACCTAGTCCAACAGGGTATTTGCACCTTGGTGGATTGCGGACAGCTCTCTACAACTATCTATTTGCAAAAGCAAACCATGGAGATTTCATTCTTAGAATTGAAGATACAGATCAGGTAGGTAGGGAACACAGGCCAACAACTTATTTTGTTTTAATAGTATATTGTAAGGTGACCAGATTATCCCAAACTCCAGGGACAGTCCCCGAGCCCGTCCTGGACTTAAATGTGCCCGGAATTCATGTACTCTGGCTGTTCATTCCTAATTTTGTGAAAAGGTCCAGAGTTATGTAAATCTGAAAAACAAACTGCCTTTGTGTCTAGAGAAATGTGTTAATTCAGAAACGTGGACATTTGACCATCATTCTTGAAAAAGCGCACCACAAAATATGGAGATATCAAAATCTCACCCATCCCTATTTGAAACAAGTATGGTGTAGATACTATCCCTTGATGTCAACATGGGAGTCAAAATCAATATCATATCCCAGAGTTTCTGATTAAAAACAAATTTTTACCATGTAGTACAGTTATCTAATGTGCATGACTAGTTACATTTTCTAGCACATACGTTACATTTCTACAAAGTGCTTGCTGACCAGACAATACTTGTTTTGTTCTCTCCGTCAGTCTCGTCTCATCCCAGACTCTCTGAAAAACTTAGAGGAAATGCTGTCCTGGACTGGTCTGTCACCTGATGAAGGTTTGTGAATTTAAAGGCATTGAAGACTCGCCCCAAACCGCGTGCAGCGCTCTGGAAAAGTTAACTTTCCGTTGCTTGCAAGTGAAGTTTTCTTCTTGTCACTACAAAATGCAGACAGTAATGAAACGTGATACCTTGTTATCTTTTATCTAGACATGAGATGTCCTTCGCTGCTATGTACACTGTGTTGTGGGTATTAACTGTAGCTCTATGTATTGAGTGTACACTAGTGTCTAATTACCGACAGTAGCAAGCTGTGTGTGTATTTTCTGGGATCGATGGTGTTGTCTTACACTTCTATTACACCTCATTCGAAACTAGGTCAGATTACCGGCATCAGACGTTTCTTTGTGTGCGAGTCTTCACACCCTTTAAAGTATGTTTTCCTCTTGCAGACCAGCCATCCACCATGATGTAGGAAGGACATTTCTTTCAAAATTTACAGGGAATATTTAAAAACCTAAAAAATGCTGCATATATGCTAAAATGGATGTAACAGGTGAAATATTTCAAACAGTTTTGCTATGGAGGTATGTTTGGATTTGTTCATAGATTTGAGGAAACTTTTCCTTTCAAAATATTTTTGATTTAGTTGTACCAGTTAAGGAAAGAAATCATTCAATGACTTTTGGTACCATCATCAAACCTAACCTGAAAAATAAAGGTCATCTGTGTACCCTCTACTTTTCGCCATTCTAAAACTTCGCTAAAATGTCTTCAAAAGAACTTTTTCTAGCGGTTCTGAATCCAACCCAATGATCCAAACTATAGATTCCCTTACTTTGCTTTATAATGATATTGAGCATGACTGACTATAATTTGATAATATATGTTATCAAATTAGGAGGTATTAAAGGGTGTGAAGACTCGCGCAAAAAGAAACGTCTAATGCCGATAATCTGACCTAGTTTCGAATGAGGTGTAAGAGAAGTGTTAGACACCACCATCGATCCCAGAAAATACACACACAGCTTGCTGCTGTCGGTAATTAGACACTAGTGTACAGTCAGTAAATACAGCTATGGTAAATACCCACAGCACAGTGTGCAAACGATACAGCGATGGACATCTCAGGTCCAGCTAAAGATAACAAGGTATCAATTTCATTACTGTCTGCATTTTGTAGCGACATGCACAAAACGTTACTTGCAAGCAACAGAAAGTTAACTTTTTCAGATGGACGCACACGGTTTGGTGCGATTCTTCAATGCCTTTAAATGGTTTAGCCTTCTATAACTTTCACATCTACCTAAAGTTCCATCTCTCTGACCTTCACTCAGATCCTGGTAGTTGCATAGAAACAGAAACAAAACACAGATCTGTTGTTATGGTCCAATTGTTATCATCCCTCGGTCCCATTGAAAATAATCCCAAATGTTGTTCTATTCTCATCTCTTCTTCTGCTCTAAGGTCCTTCGAGTGGCGGAAAATTTGCTCCTTATAAGCAATCAGAAAGATTGGAAGTTTACCATGAAAGCATGAAGCATCTTCTGAAGGTACTGTATATCCCTCAGTGGTCAATGAATCACTGTTAACATGGGCCCTCACTTACTGCAGGTGGCTCCTCATACTCTAATAAAGCTCTAATATCCTGTATTATGGCATAGGATCCCCCCCCCCCCCAACCGCAAAATATCACCAACGTACTTTTCCCTGTCATGGTTGCGAGAGGTGTTCTGACTATCTTGACATTATATGTACTGTCGACTTACCACTGTTGACTTACCAGTTTGGCTCTTATGGACTTCAAGTTTTCCTCAGACCCTCTGGCAACACCATTGCCCTAGTAGACCCCTTAAAATTGTCCACACTGGCCTGTCACCCTGGCTTGAGAAAGATGGGTTCTTATGTCATAATTGTATGGATTTATATAATATAATATGTCATAAATGGCACAGTTTTTTGTCATATGGGTACAGAATACAAGAATTTCTATCAACTTTGAACTTTTGAAGTTTGCATATGCCCATGGAATTCACACAAACATACAGTATATGCCAATTCAAGATCAGTGGGTATGTTAATTAGGCAAGCCTTTACTCTCTATTTGCATTCCAGAACAATAATTGTTTTCCTTTTTTTTTTGTATATTATTTTTTGTAAACAACTACAATTGGCTATTGTTTTGTCAAGGTGAGTAATTGTGACTTGTCCTCTACGTCTTATTGTATCACATTCCATTCTTCCTACAGGATGGGTCCTGTTATCATTGCTTTTGCACCCCTCAGAGGCTGGAGTTTCTCAGAAAGACTGCTGTAAGAAACAAAGAGACTCCACGATATGACAATAAATGTAGATCACTCTCAGAGGCAGCAGTGAAAGAGAACAAATCAAGAGGAATGCCTCACGTCATAAGATTAAAGGTATGCTATGTCATTTACCGCCAAATTTTGTATTGCGCCGGCCATAGGCGTAGGAGGGGGGGGGCTGGGGGGCTGCAGTCCCCCAACCAAATATTTTGTGAAAATTCTGGCAATATGCTGAGAATTTTTCGGGCACCTACTGAAATAAAATAAATTGTAATGATGTAGCTTAAGCAAATGAATAGTTTAAAAAAAATCTCCTTGGTAATTAAGATAAAGTTCTAAGCTTGCCTGACTTATTTGCCATACTAATGTAAAAGCCTATCTGATATGTACATTAAGCTGTTGAATTTTGGTTATATTTTTTGGGCAAGTAGTTACAGCCCCCCAAATGAAATTAGGCCTATGGCAATGGCCGCAGGCCAGATGATGGCATGGGTTAAACGAGCTGGATTGCAATCACTGTTTGCATAGCATTTAACATAAAAGTTTAAAACTAAAAAAAACTAAAACTAAACAAGAAAAAACAACCTAAAATCATTAAAAGGGGGATGTTCTCTCCTATTTCTCTCTTATGTCTCAACAATGCAGACACAGAGATTCTGATCAAATTATATAGAAAATTGTAACAAAAAGAGACAATTTTTAATTTAATTTCTGCATTTTTAAGTTTATGTAAAATATCTGTTTTAACCTTCATCAGTATCCCTGATTTGTGTAGCCTTGTAATAGTAATTATAATGTTGGATAGATTGTGCCACCATTAAATTTTGGTTGCTATGGTGATGGTTTGGAATGTATACTATTTTGAAGAATTACAATGTTGCTATCATGCAGTTCATTATTAGTGATGTTAGTTTTGTATTTTTGTTTTATATCCGATAAAGATTGAACCAAACGCCGATCCTTACGACGACCTCATCTTAGGAACGACTTGTTACGATGTAGGAAGAATGGAGGGCGATCCAGTGAGTTGTTTGTCGTGTTATCCCAGCCATTGAAACTGGTTCACAGGGTTTTCCTTTTTACATAGTTAATGGATAAATTGTTATATAAAATAGGTATTGTGTACTTATTTAGGAAGACTAGATAGCCCAACAGGTGCAGTAGTTGACATGTGTTCCCAGTGCTAAATTGTCTAGTCAATATAAACCAAAATTTTTCCTTTCGCTACTTCAAATTGCGGTTCACATAATATGTTTTGGATATTTGTGTGTGACATGCTTAATATGGTCTTGTCATTTGCAAAGTCGACAATGGGTTTAGTAGTTATTACTATAACAGTTAGATACGTCCAACACAACAACATGCAGAGACGTTGTACTCAAAGCCGAAGCCAGAGTGAATTAATCAGGTCACACATGGTGGAGTCCATGCATGCTAAGTTCTGCAATACCACCCTCATTACCTTTCGGGAAACATTTCATACTGTAGTTTTGTTTACCAATGTCTGTCTTATGCACGGCTATTTCAATTGTCATTTTGTTAGCTAGTTATACTTGTACTTGTATTACAATTCCCACACATATCCGGAGTGAATAATGCATTGTCACTTAACTTAACTTGTTATTTTCCTTGAATAGGTTATGATCAAGGCAGACGGTTTTCCAACCTATCATTTTGCTAATGTGGTTGATGATCACATGATGGAGATAACACATGTTCTGAGAGGGCAGGTGAGACAATTTCTCCATTGTTTTCTGAAATGCAGTATAGTTAAAAGTAACCAAAGAATGATGATTTGTGGTTTAATTCGTTTATATTTTTATTGTCATTATTGTTTTTTTGGATGGAGATTTACACTTGTTCCAAACAAAAATAACAAGTGGTTTGGTTGTTGTCCACATGGTAAAAGATAATGTAGGAAGCTGTTCCCTGGAAGAGCAACTGCCTGATTGGATGAAATAATTAAATTCAGTTAATATTAATATTTATTAATATTAATTAATATTACCCTCATAAAGACAACCATCTGTAGTGCACCAATCTGAGATCATGGATGGAGATAACACTGTTTTTCTGAGATTTCATTCTAGATAATTTTACCGCTGAACTTTTTAACCCAAAGCTGAAGCATGCGTGCATGCATAGTAAGAAGTGACTTGAACCTCCTCATCCCACCCTACACCCACCACAACTCCACCCTCTGCGGTACCTCCCGAGAAAGTTAACTTTTATATTTGTGAAAATTAAAATACTCCTCTTTTTTGGCTTTGTGTAGGAGTGGATCATGTCTACAAATAAACATATTCTTCTCTACAAAGCGTTTGGATGGAAACCACCAACATTTGCACACTTGCCATTGGCCCTCAATAAGTAAGTCATTTACAGGCAAGCCTTTTTTTCTGTTATTAAAAAACAGAGGTATTTCTGTATTGCAAAGGTGTATCAAAACGTTGATTATATAAAGTGTGAAAAGTTCTTGTATAATTGTTAGCAAGGGCTAAGAACAGCAAGCTGACTAGAAAATTGTAAACAGCTTCGAAAGAGCAAAGGCATTATTTAGTCGAACTGGATTCAAACCAATGACCCGGGATCTTCCCCCTCCCTGGTGGCAGGGAATGGGGGAGGTACAGTCGATTCATTTCAGATATTATATTATTATATTTTTTATATATTAGAAATTATTGCTAGTGTCTTGTCAATATTGAATGTTTGTGTTTTAAAATGTAAGGACTCTTGAGTCATCAGTTCTGCATTTAAGTTACTTAAAACTATCTTCTCAATATACGAGAATTATTAATAATAATTTATTACATGCAAAAACACTAATGCATGTATGTCACATTAGAAAAAGGGCACAAGTTCAACCCTGCAGTTAAGTATGTGACATATATTTGGATTCAAAATTTTCTGTTATATCTTTGTATAGAGATGGAAGGACAAAACTTTCCAAGCGGTTTGGAAACAATACCTACGTATCTCATTTCAAGGTAAGAAGTAATTAGCATTAAAATGGAAAAGAGAATTGTTTTTCATACATACATTATTGTTTAAATAGTAAAAACGAAACTGAATGTAAATTGTCATGTGTAATTCATGTAGTTGCAATTTTAATGAAGATTCTGCCTTGTCGGTTTTTGGCTTTTATGAGTTTTTTTGGTCATTTCTGGTCCATATTTTCAATGGAACCGGTGACTTTTCCGAAACTATAATGTGAATGAAAGAAATATCTGATACATTGTTTTCCATTACAGGAATGGAAAACCTGTATAAATAAATAAATTTTTATTGATTTATAGATTAATTGATTTATTTATGAAGATTTATTATGGAATATTAATGGAGGAACTAAGTACAACATCATAGATTAATTTTGTTTCATGAAATGAATTTATTTAAGTAATTTAAACTTAAACATTAATATTAATTTTGAATTATGATGGAATTAGTTACTTTTAACCCCTAGCAAACCTATAATAACAGTTTAGTAGGTACCCCATACCACCACCCCCCTCCTATTCATCCTCCTCACTTTTACTACCTGTGAAAGTTCTGTACCCATAGACAACTACTAGTAACAAAAATGTAATACAAAATTCACTCTACCATAAGATTAGTGTATCTCCTTTATTTCCACATTCCTCCCACTTTTCTGTAAGGTTAGGTTTTCCCAACCCTTTCCAATGCATAACAAGTCAATATGTAACAAAACAAGGAATTTATCTTTCGTTACTCATGTATACTTGAAATGTCATTTACCATCATGTGTTATTCAGATGACAATTTGGTTAAAGTTATAAGAAACCTCTGAGTGAATTGTGACATAATTCTAGTAAGAAATTAAAGACTCTTTGGAGATAGCTTGAAGTAAAAAAAAAAAAGACTTTCATTCCTGACTCAGGGACCACCAGAGACTGGTAATCCCTTAAGAAGGGGGGGGGGAGGGGCAGAGGAGCGGTAGAGCTGTAGAGGGAGAAAGAGAAACCCTTACTATATATTTTATATATTTCAGATTGTGCAAATGAAATCTTCCTATTTTTTTTTTTGGACAGGAGACAGGAGTTTACCCAGGGGCTCTTCTTAATTTCTTGACATTTTGTGGAGGAGGTTTTGAAGACCACAGACAGATTCTTACCCTACCAGAGATGGTTGCTAAAGTAAGTAAATTTGCCACATACAGAAAGTATGGATTTACATTGTATTTCTACAGGCGAATTTTTGTTGTCCATGCATTTACAGTTTAAATTCATAATTCTGTAAAACAGTGTCATCTGGCTCTGCAGATCGACATTATTATTTATTCTTTCTCCTTTTTCTCGAAATATAATTGCTTCAAAGTTTATGGATTAATGTCACACTGGCTAGGGAGTTAACACCGTCCCCTGGAGAAACTGGAAATAGTTTTGATTTGTTTCTGGGATGTCATTTTCACGAACAAAGGTTTATGAGCATCCGATAAAAAAATTCATTCGGGATGTTTCTTGTTCATGTTTATATTATTAATTTTTTTTTTCTGATGATGTTTACCAGGAGAAGACAGTCTTATAAGAAATCGTTTCATTTTATTTGTCTATTCTTTCCATTCTGAAGATTTCAATTTTAATTCATTTGCTGACGTATGTTCAATTTGTTTTTTTTCTCAGTTTTCCTTGGATAAGATTTCAAACCATTCGGCCATCTTGGATTTAGACCTGTTGCCAGGTGTAAATCAGTCCCATCTCATCAAGCAATTCCAGGAAGACCAGGGTCAGAGGAAACTCCTGGAAGAATTACGGGAGGAAGTCAGAAGAGCGTTTCAGGTTGAGTAAGTTTTTCCTTTTATGCAAAAAGTGGTGTCAGTTAACCTAAAAAAAGTCACTTCTTGTTCCAAGTTTGTAATTATATTATTCTTCCGTACAAAAGATTAAGTTTTGTGTTATCTCTGTTTTATTGACTATGTACTGGTTTATTTTCTTATTATAGACATTTGTGGTAAACTTTTAGTGTTTTGTGTCAAAGTCATGTTTCTTCTTTTTTTTTTCCCTTTTTCTAGATTACCTAATGAAGCCTTTTTATACAGAATCCTGGATTTACGGAAGGTAAATTATGCTTTGAGCCTTCGACCATTGTATTCCAGTTTAGTTCATAAAGTTCCTCTTACCTCCCCTCTTGCTCCCTCCCCCCCCCCCAATCAACATTTGTTACATGAGCACTTCTTATATGTCCTCATCTTAATGAATAAACACCTCCTTCATTTCCATTGGGTTCATTCAACACCAGTTATGAAAGTGAGAATATAACTGGTTACAAATTCAGGAATAAATGCTGGTGTCACTCTTGTCTACCCCTTAAAATGTCCTGGCCCTCTTGTGGTTCCTCTTCTCTCCTATGTACCATTTTCAGCTACCTAACCTCGTCTGCTACCTCACTGCCTCCCTCTTATCTTTCTGATATTTCTCCCTCTCCCAGAATCATATTAATTACATCAAAGATCTGACCAGCAAAGAAAACTATTATCTCTGGATCAGACCAAAAGTCACGCAGCATGACTTGAGTGCAATAACTGCTCATTCAGGTACGACTGATGTAAGAGTAAACTAATGTCAGCATAGTCCTTTCAGTAACCCCAATGGTCAGTACATCAATATGAGTAATTCAGTATGGTACAGAAGCTTCTAACAAGATCAGTTCACCTTTGAAGGTCGGCCTCTCTAGGTTTTGTATTTTTTTACATAAACAGGCTATTTGTTAGATAAGCAATTTTGTTAATAGCTTTTTCTCACTTTGAATATTACAAGTACTCCATTTTCTTATAATCTCTACTATGAACATACTGAAAGTATTCTAGACTCTGAATCCATGTATCATAGAGAGATGTACCTGTTTCCTTACAGAGAGTGTCATTAAAGCCATTTATCAGGATTATGCAAATACATGCGAGGAAGTAACAACCACAGACGATGTTAATAAATACTTGCAAAGAATTCACAAGAAGACGGCAGATGTTCCTTGGCCAACATTCATGAAAGTAATAAGAATGTGTCTAAGTGGTAAAAAGGTTAGTCACATTAAATAGCCTCGTAAGAATCAAAGATAATTCTACAAAGTTGGTTTTTTAACTGATTCTACGATACGTAGATGTATTCAGGACTCAGCAGGTTGTCAATATTTCTTTCTTCTTAATTCCCATTATTCATTTGTGGTTATTATGGAATGGCATTGAAGTGCCTACTGTTTCCATAGCAACAAGCACATTGATTTTCTTGTAAAAGCCGTACGTATTCCCAGTGAAGTTAAATTAATTTCTCTTTTTTAAAATTTGATGTATCATTTATAATTCTTTTTAAAAATCAATTGAATGGTTGAGGAACTTCTTGGTGTTGGGGTCTAAAGATGTTTGAAATTCCCAGAAACAGGAAAAAAGAATTTTAATTTTAATACTAACCAATTGTAAATACAAAAGTGTGGAAGGATCAGTATCGCCTGAGTTTAATTTGACAATTTGACTTTCTCTCTCTCCCTTTAGGAAGGACCAAGTGTTGCAGACATGATGGTGATGCTGGGGTCTGAGGAATTCATTGAAAGACTTAAATGTGGTCTGATGGCTCTCACCGAGAGGTGATGCAGATAATGGAGAAAATACCTTCCGAGAGGAAAATGGAGAGAGAATCTATCTTCATCATTTAATGAGGATACCCCCCAAAAAATATCTGAAACATTTGAAGTTTCTCCCGATTCATGGAATGGAAAACTTGATCAGTTGTGTGAGTGGAGTAGCAATAACGAATGAGGAGTTTGGGTATGATGTAACTCAACAAACATACAACTTTAACTTTGTATACCTATTAAAGTGGACAGTTGTCTGAACGGATCAAGTATTGCAAAGTAATGACGACTTTCAGAATAACTTAATTCATGGAACTGCTTTATACTTTTTTCTTTATACCTTTTAAAGTGACACAGGTACTTTTCCTATTAAAGTGACACAGGTACTGTTCCTGTAATAGTGACACAGGTACTGTTCTTATTGAAGTGACATGTACTGTTCCTGTTAAAGTGACACAGGTACTGTTCCTGTTAAAGGGACACAGGTACTTTTCCTGTTAAAGTGACACAGGTACTGTTCCTGTTAAAGTGACACAGGAACTGTTCCTGTTAAAGTGACACAGGAACTGTTCATGTTAAAGTGACACAGGTACTGTTCCTGTTAAAGTGACACAGGTACTGTTCCTGTCAAAGTGACACAGGTACTGTTCCTGTTAAAGTGACACATGTACAGTTCCTGTTAAAGTGACACAGGTACTGTTCATGTTAAAGTGACACATGTACTGTTCCTGTTAAAGTGACATAGGTACTGTTCCTGTTAAAGTGACACAGGTACTGTTCCTGTTAATGTGACTTAGGTACTGTTCCTTAATTCATGGAACTGCTTTATACTTTTTCTTTATACCTGTTAAAGTGACACAGGTACTTTTCCTATTAAAGTGACACAGATACTGTTCCTGTTAAAGTGACAAGGGAACTGTTCCTGTTAAAGTGATAGGGTACTAAGTTCCTGTTAATGTGACACAGGTACTGTTCCTGTTAAAGGGACACAGGTACTGTTCCTGTTAAAGTGACACAGGTACTGTTCCTGTTAAAGGGACACAGGTACTGTTCCTGTTAAAGTGACACAGATACTGTTCCTGATAAAGTGACACAGGTACTGTTCCTGCTAAAGTGACACAGGTACTGTTCCTGTTAAACTGACACAGGTACTGTTCCTGTTAAAGTGACACAGGTACTGTTCCTGTTAAAGTGACACAGGTACTGTTCCTGTTAAAGTGACACAGGTACTGTTCCTGTTAAAGTGACACAGGTACTGTTCCTTTTAAAGTGACACAGGTACTGTTCCTGTTAAAGTGACACAGGTACTGTTCCTGTTAAAGTGACACAGGTACTGTTCCTGTTAAAGTGACAAGGGAACTGTTCCTGTTTAAGTGACACAGGTACTCTTTCTGTTAAAGGGACACAGGTACTGTTCCTCTTAAAGTGACACAGGTACTGTTTCTGTTAAAGGGACACAGGTACTGTTCCTGTTAAAGTGACACAGGTACTGTTCCTGTTAAAGCGACACAGGTATTGTTCCTGTTAAAGTGACACAGATACTGTTCCTGTTAAAGTGACACAGATACTGTTCCTGTTAAAGTGACACAGGTACTGTTCCTGCTAAAGTGACACAGATACTGTTCCTGTTAAAGTGACACAGGTACTGTTCCGGTTAAAGTGACACAGGTACTGTTCCTGTTAAAGTGACACAGGTACTGTTCCTGTTAAAGTGACACAGGTACTGTTCCTGTTAAAGTGACACAGGTACTGTTCCTGTTAAAGTGACACAGGTACTGTTCCTGTTAAAGTGACACAGGTACTGTTCCTGTGAAAGTGACACAGGTACTGTTCCTGTTAAAGTGACACAGGTACTGTTCCTGTTAAAGTGACACAGGTACTGTTCCTGTTAAAGTGACAAGGGAACTGTTCCTGTTGAAGTGACACAGGTACTCTTTCTGTTAAAGGGACACAGGTACTGTTCCTCTTAAAGTGACACAGGTACTGTTTCTGTTAAAGGGACACAGGTACTGTTCCTGTTAAAGTGACACAGGTACTGTTCCTGTGAAAGTGACACAGGTAATGTTCCTGTGCAAGTGACACAGATACTGTTCCTGTTAAAGTGACACAGGTACTGTTCCTGTTAAAGTGACACAGGTACTGTTCCTGTTAAAGTGACACAGGTACTGTTCCTGTTAAAGTGACACAGGTACTGTTCCTGTTAAAGTGACACAGGTACTGTTCCTGTTAAAGTGACACAGGTACTGTTCCGGTTAAAGTGACACAGGTACTGTTCCTGTTAAAGTGACACAGGTACTGTTCCTGTTAAAGTGACACAGGTACTGTTCCTGTTAAAGTGACACAGGTACTGTTCCTGTTAAAGTGACACAGGTACTGTTCCTGTTAAAGTGACACAGGTACTGTTCCTGTTAAAGTGACACAGGTACTGTTCCTGTTAAAGTGACACAGGTACTGTTCCTGTTAAAGTGACACAGGTACTGTTCCTGTTAAAGTGACAAGGGAACTGTTCCTTTTGAAGTGACACAGGTACTCTTTCTGTTAAAGGGACACAGGTACTGTTCCTCTTAAAGTGACACAGGTACTGTTTCTGTTAAAGGGACACAGGTACTGTTCCTGTTAAAGTGACACAGGTACTGTTCCTGTTAAAGCGACACAGGTATTGTTCCTGTTAAAGTGACACAGATACTGTTCCTGTTAAAGTGACACAGATACTGTTCCTGTTAAAGTGACACAGGTACTGTTCCTGCTAAAGTGACACAGATACTGTTCCTGTTAAAGTGACACAGGTACTGTTCCGGTTAAAGTGACACAGGTACTGTTCCTGTTAAAGTGACACAGGTACTGTTCCTGTTAAAGTGACACAGGTACTGTTCCTGTTAAAGTGACACAGGTACTGTTCCTGTTAAAGTGACACAGGTACTGTTCCTGTTAAAGTGACACAGGTACTGTTCCTGTGAAAGTGACACAGGTACTGTTCCTGTTAAAGTGACACAGGTACTGTTCCTGTTAAAGTGACACAGGTACTGTTCCTGTTAAAGTGACAAGGGAACTGTTCCTGTTGAAGTGACACAGGTACTCTTTCTGTTAAAGGGACACAGGTACTGTTCCTCTTAAAGTGACACAGGTACTGTTTCTGTTAAAGGGACACAGGTACTGTTCCTGTTAAAGTGACACAGGTACTGTTCCTGTGAAAGTGACACAGGTAATGTTCCTGTGCAAGTGACACAGATACTGTTCCTGTTAAAGTGACACAGGTACTGTTCCTGTTAAAGTGACACAGGTACTGTTCCTGTTAAAGTGACACAGGTACTGTTCCTGTTAAAGTGACACAGGTACTGTTCCTGTTAAAGTGACACAGGTACTGTTCCTGTTAAAGTGACACAGGTACTGTTCCGGTTAAAGTGACACAGGTACTGTTCCTGTTAAAGTGACACAGGTACTGTTCCTGTTAAAGTGACACAGGTACTGTTCCTGTTAAAGTGACACAGGTACTGTTCCTGTTAAAGTGACACAGGTACTGTTCCTGTTAAAGTGACACAGGTACTGTTCCTGTTAAAGTGACACAGGTACTGTTCCTGTTAAAGTGACACAGGTACTGTTCCTGTTAAAGTGACACAGGTACTGTTCCTGTTAAAGTGACAAGGGAACTGTTCCTTTTGAAGTGACACAGGTACTCTTTCTGTTAAAGGGACACAGGTACTGTTCCTCTTAAAGTGACACAGGTACTGTTTCTGTTAAAGGGACACAGGTACTGTTCCTGTTAAAGTGACACAGGTACTGTTCCTGTGAAAGTGACACAGGTAATGTTCCTGTGCAAGTGACTTAGGTACTGTTCTTATTTACATAACATTGATTTATGTGTTCACCCTAGTAGTAAGTAGTAAGTTGAGTCTCGTCTATCCGACATGCTCAGTGATTAACCTCCGCCACGTATCACGATCTTGCGCAAGGTTTATTGCTTCCTCGAAATTGTTCATATTAACGTCCTTAAATTGCGACTTTATTTTTCCAAGCACCCTTAAGGTAAGAAATTAAAATGAAAGGGAAAAACCCAAGGAAAACTAAACATTTCAAGTGGGGGAGTGATGTTACATATTGGACACAATGATATCAGTCCTCTAATATTACTTACTAACAGTGACTCCTTGCAAATGAAGTTCCTTTTTTTGTTGTTGTAGAGTTCTGGGAAAGTTATCTTTGTAATGTTCTCAATAATTGAACCTTATAATGGTCTGATGGTGTTTGTTTCTTAGTTCAAATGTAAGGAATGAAAGCAAAATATTTCTCCCTCAAGATAAGAACCATGTGTCGTACATTTTGTCTCCATTTCTCCTTCTTATAGGTGGTGAGATCAAGTAGAAGTTTGAATTTTTAAGTTCTACAATGTCTCTAATATACCACCGTACATAAGTGTTAAAATTTGGTGGATCTTGGGTCCGGCCGACAAAATGTGCTTTTTTCATTTTTTTAATTATTTTTACATTACCGTTTAGATATATATGCTTGAAAATTATTTGACTAAATACAAATAATTTTCACTCAAGAATTGTTATAGGTTGGGGGAGGGAGGGGGGAGGGTAGTAAGGAGGAGGTACATCAGCTGATTTGTACATGATCAAAGGCATTTGCATTCATGGTAGGCTTATATAATTTGATTATGTAACAAATCTGTCGACCAGAGACTCTTGAATGCGTAAGACATGGAAAGCCAAAAAGTGAATTACTACCACCAGATTTTCTTGCTCAACTGATGTGAAACTTAACCGTCTTTTAAGCTATTGAAATTTACTGTAAAAGGATAGTACATAGCATGGAACATTAATTCAAAGTTGAATATGCCAAAAACTGCTTGCTCTAGATAGCATTTTAAGCTTGACCATTTATAAATATCAGAAGGTATACAGTATACAATAAAGTTCAAATGAGCCTGGCAGATCAAGCTTGCTCTTTGCATCTGATGAATACTGGCTAGTGCTCAAAGTCGTCTTCATTTCGACTATAGCTGGGGGTTATGTTTTGATGATATTGTTGACCAATGGGATGGAGATGCCTTAACGATTATTTATACTTTGGGTCGCTTTTGGTGTGCGGGATGCAAAGGTGTCCCCTCCCCTCCCCACCCCCACGCCACCCCTCCCCGTACCATCATCAATGGACGCACAGCATTATCAGCTGAAAGTACTACAATGTATTCCGTTTCCACACGAACACTACTGGCAACAAAATTAATATTTACTTTTCAGTAATTCTGGCATAGTAACTTCCCCCACGTACACAGTCTCCGCACAATGCCGATACACACGCATTCAAAGCGACAATAGTATATGAACTCTGCCGGTAGGGGTCACCACAATTCAAAATATATTTCAAGAGATTTCGCTGGTTTCAGGTTGCCTAATAAGTGACAGCGTCCCTGGTATACCCAGTCACTGATGTTGTCAGTTACAATAAAACAATGAAAGTTGTTTGTGTGAACTTGACAGTCATGCAGGAAAATGGATGTTGTGTAAGTAGAAGTTTAGTCACACAGTGCTATTGTCAGATACGTTGAATACCTCAGTATGAAAACATACATGTCTAGTAGTATATCATCAGTTATTTCCGGATCACTTTGTATCTGAACAGAAATAACAACCGGTAATATTGAAACCGCCTGAATTCAGGATGTTGTGGGCAGGCAAACTGCAAGTGTTACCGTACATTCATATGTATAGTCGGTTCGCTATACGGTTGAATTTCTTGTGATAAAGTCACAGATGTAAAATTTAAAAAAAAAATCAAATTTATTCACTTCCATGCAGAGTATAAAGTTATGATTTGCTATGAAGCGTTTACATGCATCGGGTAACCATAACGACTGATGCGCAATTAGAAGGATGCGCGTAAGTGTGATGTCAACCCGTCTTGGTTCTGCAGGAATAAAAGTACAGTATACGTCGCTATATACAGTGCATAATTATACGTACCTCAAATGCTAATTAGGTGTGTAACATCCGAAAACATAGAAAGTTCCAATGAAGAATGCTAGAAACTGTCACGCGCCTTGAACTCCACTGATAGCGCCGTGCAGGGTTTCAACGTCGTGATATCACCGGCGTCCTAGGCTATACCGGTTTGCCATCCTGCCATTTTAAACTTTTCTGGGTGTTTGCTTCCGACGTAAATTTTCTATTGGAAGGGGCTCAATCCACAAATTTGGTGTCCGGTCTGCTATTGTCTGAGGAATTGACGGTCTGTCGCGCGACCGTGCCCGTCAATTCCTCAGACACTAGCAGACCGGACAGACTAAAAGACTGAAAAATTGAGGGGAATTGATTGACTGGAAAACAGAAACTTGTGGGTCATTGGCCCATGATTGCAAGTTTTAGCATGTTTAAATTGCTGAATGTTGTCAAAATAATGTATCGGAAAGGAATTTGGAGCACGAGTGACTATTGTTTGAAATTCTAGTATATTGGGGACAATATGCTCATGCCGATCTTTAACACCAAACTGTATACCCGCCTTGACACATACCAGTTCATGAGTTCATCTGGTGAAGTGGAATTTGACCACGATAGGGGATAGATTCGTTATAATAACTTCGTATCAAATCTCGCATCAAAGAAAGTGATAAATTTTTAAAAGCAGTTTCCATTGGTACCAGTATAAATATATTCTTTTTGACTCATACAACGGATTGGGAGTCATCACTGATATTTAATATTAATATGCCAGCTCACATATCGACCAACGTTATGTGCGAACTTCTGTCATAAAAGAAAGAATAGATGGTAAACATACAATATATATAGACCGGTTAGTTGTAATTCAAATGTTTGACGTCACATGTGCACAGCTATGGATTGGAGTTACTATAGGCTACCTTGGCATTTGCGTGTTAATTATTACCTCCTGAAGGCGAAAACTTGTAAGAATTGCTATTGAAGTGAGCGAGACTTTATGTGATTAAGATGATGGAAACGAACGGCAGGTTTTGAATGATGCAAATCAAGAAACGGTTTTATTATTACTTTTAAATCGAAGTAGAGGCTTAGTGTATAAGCAGTCTGGTATTTGACATAAAAAAAAAAAAAATTGGGAAAGGATGTTAACAATGACTCTTGCCATAATAATTAGCCCAGTCGAACACTGAACACAATCTGCATGGGATATTTAAGTGTGCGGTGAAACTAATATAACATCTGTCCTCACATTTCGGTATTGGCATTGTTCTCAACAACGCAATTCTTTCTGTTCGTGAACACATTTCAGAGCTGTGTTTATATGGCTGTAGGCACGTTCGGCTATACAGTGAGATTTTTTTTACCCTGTGATTCTCCAAAGATAGCTGTAGACCTTGTTAATTGCAGAACATTTAAACCTGCGATGTTGAAAGAGAGTCGTATTTTCATCTCTTTACGAAAAGGGGAGACTTTTTCGACATTTGGTTTGATCAGCTCCAGTGATTTTTTTCTTCAGTGACGTTTGTTAAAATTTAAATGTACTTATCGTACGTACGAAGGACGTCAAATTGTGATACGGACAATAGGTACAGGTAAACTTGCGACCTGTATTGTTCAATTTTCGTTGCTATACGCCTAGCAATGGATAACCACCTTTTCAAGTATTGTACGGCTATAATACTGTTCTGTAAAACTCCAGTCAACAACTGAATGGTAATGAACGCGCGGTAGGAAAGCTTCTGGTATTCAGGGGAATAGTTTGGAACTTCAAAGCATAATGGAATCGTAAAGCGAGAGGTGGAGAGAGAGATAGCTTCTGTGCTGAGTGGGACAAGGTTTCGTTGGCTTGTTGAGGAAGATTGGAATCAGCCTTATTAAATATATTAACGGTAAGTGACTGTGTGTTGATAGCCTTTTATATATCCTTGCACAGTATATGAAATCTGAGTATAACTTTCCGTATGATTAGTACTGTAGTCTTAGACCAAAACGTCCTTACGAAACTGAAACTCTACTGCCATGTTTATTATCATAGTGTCATAGTGATGGATACAGCCTCACTATACAGCCTCACTATACATTAACATTGTCGGTATGTTTCTTTTAAAGAATAGCAAATATACTTCCTTACGTACCGATGCTAGATTTGTCTGCAGGCTTAAATACTGTTGTTCTTGATGTTTTCAGTGCAAATATATAGGCTACTATGCTACAGGGCTTGCTCGCAAGTTATCAGTCTAACAGCCAGTGTATAAGTAACGTAAGGAAAGCTGTATGTGAAGGTAAGTGTGGGCTACTGTTAATATACATAGTAAATAAATGAAATTCTTACTTTTACAAGCACAGACTGAAGGGGGGGGGGGGCGTTTTGAAGGCGGAAGTGTAAAGAGGGAGGGGTGGTTGTGGATAAACTTTCCTTTCATTCTCTGTTTGCTTTCTTTTCTTGAGGTTGGCTACTGTAGCTCTTGTGGAACCTTATAGAGCCTTTGAAATATAATCATTTTTGAAAAGTCAATAATACGTGCTTAATTGGTAATTAAGGGTGGCTGGGGGGGGGGGGGGGTTGCTGTTCAAAATTCCTTTACCTTCGTAGTTGTACCAGTCGCTAGCTATAGGTGTATCACATACTATGTATCAACAATAACTATAGTCTGTAGGTCTATATTTGGTAGGCATGCTTGACGTCTTTGGCACGGAGTATAATGGTGGGAGTAGCGTTCAATTATGAATAGGCATATCAATTAATAGCTTGCAACCGTCATATGAATAATGACCGACCGGCGATATAGGTATGCATGGATGCACCGCCGATATCTAGAAGTATGATGCTCGATATCACCTGCAGCTTGTATCTATATATTGACAACCGATTAGCATGGATATATGCTAATTAATACGGTTGCTAGTCACGTGACTACAACTATTACCACAGATAGCGTTCTACGCGACATTTACCAGTGATGGGAATCACAGCAGATGTGTGTCATTTATAGTCTCTGATTGTCAGATTAGTGAGGTGGCTTAGCAACAATTTTGGGGCTTAACGTTACCGGCCGGACAAAAGTACCAAATTTGGCATGGAGTTTCTTTTCGACCTATCTATCGATTTTATCCGTGGAACCCACTTTATCGGTTCCGATTTTTCAAGATGGCGGCCAAAATCCAAGATGGCCGCCAGAAAAAAGGAAATGTCATATATCTGGCTGTAAAAATCGGAGATGAACAAATGAGGGGTCAATTCAGGTGTTTCCGGGATCACTAAAACAGATGATGATCATGGCATGTTGCTTGAGTAACCCACTTCCAAGATGGCGGCCAAAATCCAAGATGGCCGCTAGAAAAAAAGGAAATGTCATATATCTGGCTGTAAAAATCGGAGATGAACAAATGAGGGGTCAATTAAGGTTTTTCCGAGCTCACTGAAACAGATGATGGTCATGGTATGTTGCTTGGGCCACCCACTTCCAAGATGGCGGCCAGAATCCAAGATGGCCCCCTGGAAAAAAAGGAAATTTCATATTATATATATATATATTATATTATATATATTATATTATATATATATTATATATATATATTATAATCCCCAGACCCCCTGTGCCCTTTTCTGATCGGGACCATCAAACCTTCCGTCCTCAAACGTGTAAATGAAACCGGGCTAGCACCCTGACTATATGTTATGGCTGGTATTCTAATTGTGTCACTTTGGTTCAGGAAGCCACTTAGGACTTATTGGGGAACTTTGAGGTGTGATCGACCGTGGATAGACACTGTCGCAAAGCCCGTTATTGTATGGGAGTTACGAGTGTCATGTAAGACTGATTACGTTGAGTCAACTATATAATAGGGTAACTTGAGGGAAAACCGACCAGATGTGAATACCGACTCATTGAGGGATTTTGTACGACTGTGCACCCTTCATAAACACAACGTCAATTGTGCGAACAACACACGCTAAGTCAGGTCACTAGTTATCTGAGGTATTTAGGTCGTTCTTTTCGAACCTGTACTCCAGGGCTGCTTTTAGCGAGGATCTCCGGGAAGACTTGTTGTCTGGTATAGACAACCCCCCCCCCCCCCCTTCATAAACACAACGTCAATTCTGCGAACAACACACGCTAAGTCGGGTCACTAGTCATCTGAGGTCAACAAATAACACTAATAACTAAAACAACAACAACAATAACAACCAATAACACCAATAATGAAGGCACACCAACCGGACAAAGGGACACTCCAGCAAAAGGTATTGCATAGTCCTGATGGCTTTACAGCCCTTACAGGGACAAATCCCATAACCTAATCGCCACCTGACTAGGCGAAATGGTTAGTGATGAGGACCCCATGTGCAATCCTCCTCGCCAAGTCCAGGAGACGGCTATCTAGTGACTTACAACACACAGACTGCCACACACCTGGAGAGATGATGGTTTGGCAAGCCGAGGGGGCCACGTTCAGCAGAACATCTGGCCCACCCTCCTCTTTGATTCTATTAAGTGAGTCACCAATCTTAGTATACACCCCCGAAGCCGGTTGTTGGAAAAGGATCCGGGCCAGTAGTGGCGAAAAAGAAAACCACCCCAGAACCTAACAAAAAGGCAAACGGCAAAGGGATTCTCAAACGCAACGAAAAAACCTTTCAAAAGGAGAAAGCGCAGTTAAGATGGTAGGTGTACCAAACCATGCCCACCCGCTCAAGGGGGTCTTTTACAGAACGGTCCTTTTGAGAAAGTTTGGTTTGCACTTTCCCTTAATGAAATAAAAAATGATCCACTCCAATCGCACCAAGGCATAATCTGGTGCAGCGATCACCGTACCAGGATACCAACGGAGAAGAACAATAAAACGATTGACAACTTACCTTCCCAGGGAAGGAGAGTCACCTCCGATTGAATGTGTTGAGCCTTGCCTCCACCTGATCAGCCTTCTCGGCCCAAGTGGTGGCCTCCGGGGCACCATAACCTAGCCAGATACCGATTACCCTGATCATGACATCCGACCAAGTAGCATCGAACGGGAGGGATTGGCCACGCCAACCTCCTGAACGCAGCCCTTTGGTCTTGGACTTGTTAAGTCTGGCACCAGAAGCCTCTTGGAAGGTGGCCAAAACCTTCGATGAAGGCTTGAAGGAGACGAGGTCCGACACAATACAAGTGACGTCATCGGCATATTGCACGCATTTAACTCTAGCCCCACCCGGTACATTGAAAGGCCGAAATCCCAAGCATCTGTCCAGCGAGGTACTGAGCGTTTCGCTGAAGAGAACATACAACAACGGGGAGAGGGGACAAACCTGACGGACTCCCCTTCGAACCGGGAAGGGACCAGAAGTAAATTCGTTAATTAAATTCGTTAAGTAAATTCGAGTTCAATCCGAAGGACTCGCACAGCGCAAGTCTAGAGAGGACCTACAATATCCGGCATCACATCCGCTAAGCGATTTCCTAATGCTTTGGCCAGGATTTTGTAGTTCCGATTTAACAGCGTTATTGCACACCTATTAGGGTCTAAAGGGTCTCCCGACTTTGGGAGGAGAACAATATTTCCAGCCCTCTGTGTTTGGCTCATGTAATTCAATTGGAAAGCGGTAGCGAACATGTCTCTAAAGTCCCCACCGAGAACCTCCCAGAAGGTCCTATAGAACTCAGCAGGGAGGCCATCGGGACCGGGGGCTTTCCCTTCTTCATCGCTGCTACCGCTGTCCAGAGCTCACCAACGGAGGGATTCGAACCCAAGCTATCGTTTTACTATGAGGGGGGGGGGGGGCCTTGGCTATACCAGACAACAAGTCTTCCTGGAGATCCTCGCTAACAGTAGCCCTGGAGTACAGGTTCGAAAAGACTACTTAAATACCTCAGATGACTAGTGACCTGCTTAGCGTGTGTTGTTCGCACAATTGACGTTGTGTTTATGAAGGGTGCACAATCGTACAAAATCTCTCAATGAGTCGGTATTCACATCTAGTCGGTTTTCCCTCAGGTTACCCTATTATATAGTTGACTCAATGTAATCAGTCTTACATGACACTCGTAACTCCCATATAAGAACGGGCTTTGCGACAGTGTCTATCCACGGTCGATCACACCTCAAAGTTCCACAATAAGTCCTAAGTGGCTTCCTGAACCAAAGTGACACAATTAGAATACCAGCCATAACATATAGTCAGGGTGCTAGCCCGGTTTCATTTACACGTTTGAGGACGGAAGGTTTGATGGTCCCGATCAGAAAGGGCACAGGGGTCTGGGGAATGAATATATATGAAATTTCCTTTTTTTCCAGGGGACCATCTTGGATTCTGGCCGCCATCTTGGAAGTGGGTGGCCCAAGCAATATACCATGACCATCATCTGTTTCAGTGAGCTCGGAAACACCTTAATTGACCCCTCATTTGTTCATCTCCGATTTTTACAGCCAGATATATGACATTTCCTTTTTTTCTGGCGGCCATCTTGGATTTTGGCCGCCATCTTGGAAGTGGGTTACTCAAGCAACATGCCATGATCATCATCTGTTTCAGTGGCCCCGGAAACACCTGAATTGACCCCTCATTTGTTCATCTCCGATTTTTACAGCCAGATATATGACATTTCCTTTTTTTTTTCTGGCGGCCATCTTGGATTTTGGCCGCCATCTTGAAAAATCGGAACCGATAAAGTGGGTTCCACGGATAAAATCGATAGATAGGTCGAAAAGAAACTCCATGCCAAATTTGGTACTTTTGTCCGGCCGGTAACGTTAAAGTTGCTAAGCCACCTGACTAGATTCGACTGTTCATTTGGACACACACAGCCGCCATATAGCTCACGGCATTGTGGGGGCAATAAGCAATTCACTAAACCCTTTTGTGCATGGCGCCTACAGACGGTATATAACTTGCCCTGAAAAGTTGTCATTTTGGAATAGAACAGAAGGGGCCGGAATGGAATACAGTGCCGGATCATGGACCTGTCAGAAGAGGGGTCCCGGGCTGAGAAAGGTTTCCGTAGATGATACTGAAAATACTACCGAAGAAGCGGTAAAAAGTAAGGACAGTGACCGGCGTTCGAAGAGCGTCTATAATACTATCTTTCTATTGTGTCCTTGTTTTGAACGTATATGTTTGTGGCCAAGAAAAAAAAAGTTAAAAAAAATATATAATAAAAAGAAGAAAAAGAAGAAGCAGTATAGAAGGGTATAGGCTACAACCCCATCGCTAGATTCGTCCGTGCCGAAAATATAAAATAATTAAATTTCATTTGAAGCGAGGTGGTTCTAAAGCACTTGTCATTTGTTGATATTGTCATTTACAGATTGGATGTGATTCGAAAGGCTCTTTTTTTTCCCCCGATGATCACATGGATACATTTTCAAATAAGTTACTGTAGACTTTCCTAAACTTTGGATTCATTTCACTATATTTAAGCCTGCGAGTACCAATGCTATATTATATATATATATATATATATATATATATATATATATATATATATATATAAATGAAATATATATATATAAATAAATGAAAATGAATATATAAATGAAAATAGTAATGAGTTGGAAAATATATATATATATATATATATATATATATATATATATATATATATATATATACGACCTAACCACTAGGCTATGGACGCTGATTGTATGTCCAGAGGTTCGAAACCGGTAAGGAAGGTCGTAATTCCACTGTAAGGCGTTTGTCACCTGTATCGAACAATACTATAGTTCTGTTTTTGGTGACATATTTTGCCTTACTCTATAGAGATCAAACATGATGCTAACCAACCAGAACTCATTTGTGATTCCTAAAGCCGGATCTCGAAAGAGATACATAATAGCTGGTAGTCACTGATATATAGCGAGGTGGATTAATTCACTGGCGCGCATTTAGGCCTATAGTATATACTGCAGATTAAAATCGCAATGACGTAGCTCTATTTAGTACAGAGTCAATTTTAGCTCACTCTATGGTCGAACAATATTACTACTATTAGTCTTATTCAACAGGTTTAAGTTTTGCAATTGAACTGTCGAGACCCACTGTGTAGCCTACACATCCATATACAAGTATAATACATATTGCACACTGAGTTGAAGGTGTGGGTGTCATAATGGATGTTCACGGTTCACCTAACATCACCTGGAAAAAATGGCGGAAAGGTTACTGACACCGAAATCGCAATAGTACCGCGTCCTTTTGACTGAAAATGTGTATCGACTAGCAATTTCATTGGTATAATTGGAACGGTTGTGTGTGTGGGGGGGGGTGAGGGAGGGGGGGGGGGGTGACAATACACACTGCTTTGTTAAAACATTCCTACATTTCCTATATCGTTATTGAGTCGTTGGTAAATCCAAACCATCTTTTTATTAGTTCTGTGCTCCCGCCAATGCCCGTTACCACTATATGGCCTCACGGGACCCTCTATAATTTTCTATAATTATTATCAGGGTTGTCCCCGATGAATATGCCTATATATAAAATCCGATACCCGCGGTTCATTTTTGAAAAGGTTGTGAATTTGAGGCCCGCGTATAGGCCTATAATAAATTGTTTATTTTTGTTTATTCGGCAAGCGTGCACCTGTCTTTTGATTGCTACCAATAAAGCAAATAATTAATCAAGCAATATTAATATAACAGAAACGGCGGTTAGTATTAGTGAAGGGCACATGTGCGCATATTGTGTACGTGCGAATAGTGATTTGTTGCAGCACACAAACCACAGAAATTTATACACAAACTGTGAAGCTCGTGATAAGATTATCTCCTGCGGCAAAATGTTGGCACCAAGGCTGTGGCCTTTGGAACGCGAAACAGGCAATATTCGTCAACAACGTCCAGATTTGTAGCAACAAAAACCATGTAAAATTTGTGAACAAGATTTTTAGCAACGACCATGTAAAAATCGTCAACAACTTCTTCATTTACAACAATCTACAATTGACGCTGATGTTAACGAATTTTGCCCTTGTTCCAACAATAGCCACAAGGAGACAGATAACTTGGTAGTGTTAGAGATCAGGACATTAGTTGTTGCATAATATACATTCAAGGAGTACTATAAGAGTTGAGTGCTACAAGGGAGCACGTCACATGACCCTCCATGGTTGGTTACGTTGTTTTGAGCGTCCCCTCACTGACATAGTCGGTGTAGGGTTAATGGGTTATATACACCAATGTCCCCAGATCGGGGAGGGAGTTGATAACAAAGATATCTACCATGTCAGGTTTTTGTGCCCTATTGCAGCTAATTGTCCTGTATAGTCTGCTGGAAACATGGGGGAGGGGTGTCCGCTCTTCGTGTGGGGAGCCATGGTGTCTAGGTATTTCTGAAGGGGAGGAATGATTGGATCCTACTAACATTAAATCCTGTAATTCTTATACTTAGTCACGGGAAAATATACGGGCGGGCTGAGACATGCAGAGACATATTTTCTGCAACCCCAAAGTACACATACAAGTCAATGTCGCACATGAGTTTTGGCGGGAACAAACGATGATATCGAAGCGTTAACATGTCCTTTTTACATAGTGTTCGGTGTGTTAGCTCAGTGGTTAACGCCGGTGCCTTTCAATCATAAGGTCCCGAGTTCGAGTCACGAGATTATTGTATGTCGTCCAGTTACAGAGTTGTTGACAATTCATATTAATCATGGACGTTAAATATGAATCTAAGAGACACTTCGGTCAGCTTGCAGCTTTGATAAGCCAATGATGGCCCTCTTCGCGAGTTCCTGCTTGCAGGAGGATCTAAAATACATACATACATACATAGTGGTAATGTGTGATATATTCAATAATTGATCCCCCCAAATCCCACAAGTGAAACTGTTACCATGACAACGGCACGTCACCTCATTCACCTGAAGTTAGAGAAAACGTGTTTTTCCTGAACAGAGAGAGAGAGTATATAAGAAAGAACTTGGGCAAAGATTGTCCATCTTAATGGAGTGCAATTAATAGATTACGTCTGCTTGCAATTAAGGGGAGCAGTTTCATCCATAACTGACGACAACTCCTTGCCAAGTTCTGCACGCTCATATTGAGAGATCTGGAGGTTGTTAGCGCCTAAAGTTCAGCCCACTCAGCTGACATTTATGTAGTTTGTCAGGTTGCTTGTAAACAAATCAAGACCTAATCGAACCGGAGTGAGGCCCTCAGGATACTCATATGCTGCTAAAATGTCACTTCTCTTACATTTGTAATTCAGGTGGGAAGGTACAGAGATATCCAAGGTTTCGTGTTTATATAAGGCCATAGACTGACATTAAAAGACACCAATTTGGGGATGTTTCTATTATTCCATTTGCTTTGATTGTTGTCTCTTAGTAGAAAGAAATATTTGCAACACATGTAAGTATAAAAAGTGTGAATTATTATGATGTAATATATGCGGGCGGGTATATAAGAGATCATATATTTTTAACAAGAAAATTCGGTTAATAGTGCGGAGGGGGGGGGGGTGGAGGGGTGAAGAGGGTGGAAGGGAGGGAAGAGCGGAGGGAGGGGATTATTTTAGTTTAGTGAAAATAAATGATAACAAACTCAATTTATACAAAAAGCACCAAATTTTTGAATCAAAACGGGCAGAATCTGTTTTCTATTACAGCTGATATGGGTTTTAAGTAATTAATTTCACGGTATGTTAGTTGCACCATTATGAATGAGTTATAACAATACACATGGGGGGGGGGGTGGCAGTCTGTTGTTCATTGTATATGTTTCTCTCATCGGATAAAGGTTTTTATTGTTTATCCTTATTTTTGTGATGATTGGGCCATTGATATCTATAAGCACTAATTAATTCTATTAAGTCCCACATGGTCATGCTGAAGTGAAATATTGCAGTATGCCTATATATATAATGTAAAAACATTGCGATTGACTGCATGGCGCGAATGTATCTATTTTGCTCTTTAGCATCAATTTTGAGAGAATAATTTTATCCTTTTTGTTGTTGTTATAGGAACAGGAACTCTCATGACGGGCAAGATGCGGCATCCGAGAGAAGAGCCGGCGTTTCTGAAAGTTCAAAGGAAACTAGAATGTGAGAAACACAGTCTCTCGAGGAGGGCCTACCTTAGGAAAGTGATCCATCAACTCAGAAGAGCCATTGTTAACAATTTCTTCGAGAGAGTCAAATTATTAGAGTGGAAAGTGTATAAAGGTATGGACTGGCGGCCATTCATGGTTGCCATAGTAATAGGAGACGCTATTGAAAAATCAGTCAGGGCGTGCAGGTCTGTTTGAATATAAACACGTATAGGGGTGGGTCCGATTATTTTTACCTTTTCGCTTGGCCCGACGAGTATATGGTATTATAGATGCAGCTTATAATGTATATTGTTAACGCCTTGATGAGGGAGGGGACGGGTGGATTTTTGAGAGAGGGGACGGGTGGGGATTTGGGAAGGGGAGGAAAGAACTCTTGTATTACGGTACGGGATGCGTATACCTCATAAGATTAGGCCGATGTCATTGAATTTGGAAAGGAAACTCCATTTCTCAGCCTACAGTTCGAATAGTCATATATTTACTCACGAGAAATGAATAAAACCTGGTCGATTTCCCGCGAAGTCCTGAAAATTGTAGACCTATCTCGAGAAATTCAAGGGATAGATTTGTGAATATTGATTCCAAGCGAGCATTGGGAAGGGTTTGGGTTTCAGTATGGGCTTAAGGTGCTCCTCTTTCTCTAGCTCAAAAGGATCATAATATGGAAATTTGCAACTTTTGTGGTATAGGCCAAGCCAATCGGCTTTCATGCGGTGGGTATAGGCTATGCCGGTTGAAATATTCTATCTCTGCTTGATAGCGGGCTTTGAAAGTGACTAATTTAGTGCATGCATAAGCCAATGGTGTGTACGGGGGTAATGAATTGTAATACGACACCTGCATACAGTGAACCATTATGAACCTGGTGAACACTTTCGGCGTTCCATGGAAATATATATCAGTTACAATATGTTGCGAATCTTTTTTCTACTGTATATATTTTACCTTTCATCTGTTGTAGGACTGCGTCTTCCTCACGTGAAAGGAGAAGATGAACTTGTGGAAATGTCTTACAACCTTTTCCGAGACTTTGTTCAATATCGTCTTCCAAATTCGCTGAAACCGAACATTAATCCGAAGTTTCGTAAAAAGGTGAAGTCGAACACGAACGCAATATTCTTGGAACTTCAGCTTATCAGTAACGAATTGGATCGACAATATCCTAACTTATATAGAGACATTGCGTCACAGCTCAACGTGACAATATCATCCAAACGCATAGTGGAAGAGGTATTCCACGACATTGCGCGGGAAATCTTTAAAGACGAGATCACGTGGGTACGAATCATATCCCTCTATATGGTGACGTCATCCTTAGTCATAGAGTGTCTTCTTCAAGGTAACGGTGTCTATATGCAGTTTATCTTCAATTATTTTAAGGAGTTTGTCCGCACAGATCTCGCGACGTGGATGTTACAGCACGGTGGATGGGTGAGTTTATAGGCTCGTAATTATCTTACAACTGCTTGAGTACTCATGTAAATTGTTCTCATAAATATATAATAAAATATATAACATATAATGCATAAATTAATAACGATTTCATTGGGTATAACCAAGAACACGGAATGCGGTATAATCGATTTGCTGAATCACGATAAAGTCCTACTACAAATATCGTCGCATCATACGAAATATTTCCTTTTTTTGGAAGAAAGAAGACTTTGTGAAGTCTAGAAGTTTGTCATGTTTTCTGAGTCAGAGTATTTGAACTTAAACTAAACTTTTTTCATTAGACACAGAGAGTATTAAAGAAGTATTAACTTAAAGGCAATGAAGACTCGTCCCAAATCGCGTGCCGCGCTCTGAAAAAGTTAACTTCTGTTGCTTGCAAATGACGTTTTCTTCTTATCGCTACAAAATGCAGACAGTAATGAAACGTGATACCTTGTTATCTTTTTATCTAGACCTGACATGTCCTCGCTGCTATGTATACTGTGTTGTTTGTATTGACCGTAGCTGTAGATATGTATTGACTGTGCACTAGCGTTTAATTACCGACGGTAGCAAGCAGTGTGTGTATTTTCTGGGATCGATGGTGGTGTCTCACACTTCTGTTACACCTCATTCGAAACTAGGTCAGATTACCGGCATGAGACGTTTCTTTGTGCGCGAGTCTTCACACCCTTCATTCAAGGTGCGGGAGGCGGCAGGGCAGAGCTGAAGGACGTGTATACTAAATCAATACAAAAACGTAACATAGTGACTTGACATTACTATTAGACTTGAGTTACCGTAGTATACAGTTGAGCGTATATGACATACTCGACCGCTTAAAGGTAGTCAGTATAGGCCCGGGCCAAATTATAGCACGCTATAATTGCAACAAGCTTTCAAAGAGTATACTTGCCTTGAGCGGGTCTTTATACTCTCCAAATTGTTCTCAGACATTTTCAAGGAACACACAAGATGATGACTGAATGTACCAGTGAGAAAAAGTTTCTTGAAGGTTGTAATAAACACAGTTTAAGAATTTTGACTCAAAGGTTACCATATTTGAATATCTAGCATATTTTGGGCCCAATACAGCTTACCTTTAATCTCACTCACCGAAGACATCATCATGCCCGGGGAAAAAAAAGAGAAAAAGTGACATTTTTCCCGCCCGAAAAAAAAACACGACATGAGGTAAATTTTTTTGACGTCGTCCATTCCAAATGTCCGAGTTATATTTTTTAGTTATGTGGATATTTAACCTTTTTCACGTTTCATATTCATCCGCAGGGTGATTTGGTCCGTACGTTTCATGGTCACTGGTTGACAGACTACCCGGTGTTACTAATGGCTGTGACGTCATTGTTCTTCATTCTGCTCTATATGGTAGTCTTACTTTTCGAATCAGCCGTCCTGTCCTCTCGACGACATCTTGAACAGTGAAACAAAACAACAAACGCCGCCCACAAATCTGAGAATGAAAATATGTCTTCCCTCTTAAGACGGAAAGAAGATTCTGTCAAACTTCACAAAGTGAAAAGAATCACAAACTCATAGAGGGATTATATATAGCGGTAGAGGTGATCCTTCCAGTTGTTTCTTTTCCTTTAATGTGGTATGACCTCTGCACGTGACTCAACTATGAAGAATTGACAGAGATAGCAGTATACACTAATGTATATTAGAAGACGGACAATGCAGCCCGTCGTTGAGGGAGGGAGGGAGAGAAAATGGTCCAATCGTGTCCCTGTGTGATGTAGCCAGTGGCAATATCTTTACTCCTATCGTATGTAATATAAGGGACACAGAGGTCCTCTCTTGTAGTGAGGGGGGGGGGGCGGAGGGGACAAGGAAGGTATAGTCTTGTTACTATAATAGAGAGACAGTGGCCATATATTGCTCTGATATCTGCGTGGGAAGATATAGACGATTTCTTACTAATGTACAGTGGCGTAGGAAGGTACTTTTGAGTGGGGGGGGGGGGCTGAAGACTGATGGCCGGCCTGGGGGAGGGGTCTAAGGGGAGGGCGTGTCCCCCTCCCCTTTGGAATTTTTTTGCATTTCCAGGTGGCCTCAGATGCAGTTTGGTGCAATATAGCACACTTCAACTCCCACTCCATTTTGTAAAGAATTTTGCATTTTCACCTGGCCTTAAATGCAATTTGGTGCTCCAAATGAGATTTTTTTCTCATTTGGAAATGAAAAAGGGGTTTTCTGACTTGCGGAGTGGGGGGCGGAATGATACTTCCGCCCCCATATTTTCACTGGGGGGGCTGGCGCCCCCCAGCCCCCCCCGGTTCCTACGCCCTAGCTAATGTATGACAGACAGCATCAGCTATATCGTTTAGCTGCTTATATATGATGAGCGAGAAAGGGTCACGTGTCAAGCTTTGTCGTTGCCAGGAGACTTGTGTCCTATACCTTACTACTTTTAAGGCCATAGTATTTGGACCATCCTTCAATATCGCCTCAAACTATGCTTGGAATTCGAATTTATTCATTTATTAAACATATTTGATTGACATCGCCAAAAGTCAAAACATTTGACACACAAGTTCGATGATTGATTTTATATATATGTTTAACACTCCTTACAAAGTATAAGTAATGACCCCACATTTCCGCTGGCTAAAAGAAGCTAGAAGTTTTCAAACGCATTTTCCGAGAGGCTCTGATGTAGGGGGGGGGGGGAGGTTGGGTGGGTGAGGGCGATACCGGTGATCCTTGACTATGAAATTGACTTTCTAGGATTTGGAGGGGGTCGGGGGGGGGGGGGCGATACTAGTGATCCTTAAATATGAAATTGGTGTTGAAGGTTACACCTTGAAGAAAAGTGATTTTGAAGTTCACCCTCCAACCCCTATAGGGTCGTTGCACTATTTGAGAGCTTCTTATGCCAATGTTAACGTTAATGAGTTAACCTATATGAGGACAACAAAGGTATAGGCTATACCTGTCATATGACAGTATGAGGGGACCGATCCTGTAACTATAATATTTAATTGGTCAGTTTTTTTACCTGCAGCGGCTTCCATAATTAGCTTAAAGAGGTGCTCAAGTTGTTTTAGTCCGTAACTTGCATATTTAATAGTTCTTATAGCTGGTCATATTGGTTTTAACATGCAGCGGCTTCCATAATTAGCTTAAAAAGGTGCTCATTTTGTTTTAGTCAGTAATTTGCATAATTAAAGTTCTCACAGCTGGTCATATTGGGATTTACATACGCTTATATTTATATTAATGATAATCTTTACTCAATATGGTTTCGGAAATCTCCAAGTATTGGCAATGCGGAAAACAATTACTCGTAGTCTCGGAATGTCACACGACGCAAGTTTAAATCCGAAACGCTCCCCTCAGGTCACTCGTTTATGGAACGCTAAATAGGTCGTAATTCGTTAACATCGTTCCCTAAAAATTCGTTCACAACTTCGTGATTTGTAAACAACGGCCATGTATAACATTCGTCAATTGTGGCCTACAGTGCCGTGGTTATGTTCTACGCATGCTCATATACACAAGTTTGGTGCTGGGAACGGTGAAAGTAACAGCTGTAGTTGAGCAACATAGCCTTGGAATTCTAATAAGAGAAAGTTCAGCAGAGTTACTATACGATAACAACAACGGAAGAACTATAACGGGACCTGGGATATGACGAGAATGTGATTGATAATTTTTGAACGTGAAGGGGTAACTTAACATCTTCAAAGTAACGAATTTGACATGGTTAATTGTTGCTACAAATCAGGACGTTGTTTACGAATTTTCTCCCTTTTGGCGTTCCATATACTTGTTGACTTTCGGGAGAATTGCTGACCCGTGTGTGGCGTACTTATAGGCCATCAGCTGAAGGTCGAAATTCGCTTGTTTCGTTCCAGCAACTGCGGGTCTAAAATTTCTCTACAGCATTGAATACATAAATTAACTAAGATTAATGATCCAAAAGTTCTCCATGTACTTTCCTGCAGTTTTTTTGCAATTCCGCTCGAAAGATCGAACTATATTTTTTATTGCGTATGTTAAGAAACCTGCCGTTTTACGTTCAAAAGTTGTGCGCCAGTGAGATATCTGTACCATGTGATATGAATTGTCCAATGAGCCATGAGTTCTGTGTGCAATCTTTCTAGAAAACAGCAAACATGGCGGCTCCCATGGGCGCTAGTAAGTCTCCGACACACGGAAATCTACAGTGCTCAGTGCACATTGAATCTGTAAAATTTGAAGCATTCAAGGCACTGACGAATAAACGATGGAATAAAGTTACTTCCTGCGCTAAAGATTGGCTTAATCTCAGCGGCGGAGACGGTGATATCGCCGTACTACTGATTACTCCATGGCCTACTACGATCAAGCGTGTGTTCAACAGCATAGTATGATGGGGTTCCACGATAAGTGTTACAGGCGGTTCATTGATAGCAAGCACATTGCTGCAAGAAAACGGACAGTTCCAGAGGAGACCCCATATGATTTTGAACGAAGAATTGACGGAAAAGATCGAGGAAACCAAGCAGAAGCTCTGGTGTATTGCCTGTTCAATTTATTATATGTGGGAAAAGAAACAATACATTACTAGGCGTTGCAAACGGGACAAGCTGCAGCAGGCAGAGACTTTCGATGGAGGTAAGCCTAAGCATACTACACGACTCTACTTGTACTTCTGTGGCATAGTTGAAGTGTTAAGAGAAGTTGCATAATGCAAGATCAGTAGCTCTTAAGGGATAGAATCCAAGTCAAAGGGCACAGTGTTGGACCTGAACATAATATAATTACTTAGTGGCATGGTCATCTGATTTGTTTTGTTATAAGGTGGTAGGAACGGAAATTTGTTTCAAATTCTCCATCTGGGGCACTAGCCTAAGTGTTAAATACAGGCTTCATAGTTTTCTTACTGTGGCCCTTTATTTGAATGATAGAGATATTATATTAGTTAGAAAAATAAGTGTAACAAAGGTGCAATAAGGTTAGGTTTGCAAGGACTTATGGTCAGCCTGTCTAGCTTTACCAAAATGAACAAGTATCTGTCTCCTTTATTATTAGTAACAGATATAATCTACCATTGTATAATTTAAACCATAACATTAAGAGATAATGTACTGTACTGTCAAAAAAAAGCCTGTTTTAATTCTTTTTTGCATGACACTGGTTTGCAAAATTGAATGTGTCTTTGTTTGTCCATAGAAGATGAGCAGATCACATGGTATATAAATAAAATTGTCTTAGTTCTTATTTGTTCAAACTTACATTTTGATCAACAGAAAATGCAAAACAATTTGCTTTTTTTATTTCATTTTATTAAGGTATTGCTTCGACAAGCAGCAGAGCGGAAAAAGATGAGCCCAGATTTTATGAATATTAGAGGAAAAGACCGTGTTGCCATTGAAGTGAGGTACCACTCTCTATGTTGAAGAAACTAGATACAATTCTTGACAAGGAAGACATACAGATCTTGAAAGGTAAAGTACTCTCTTCAATGTGTGGTTCATTGAGTGTTCAGGGGTGGATCTAGGACTTTTGGAATATGGGGGTCCTCCCCCAAGGAAAATTAAAAAATTCTCTAAACGCTTTGAGATGCAATATCAGGTTAATCTTTCCATTGAAATTATTAAAGAAATTTGCAACATATTTCTAGCTGAATTGTAATTATATTGGTACCCCATCATAAAATGTGAGACTCAAAAATATCGAATTTCATGGTACAAGGTGTTCTGTTCATCTCCTCCTCAGAGCAGAGTTTACCACCAACAAAAGATGCTCTGATCCAGCATGTTAAGCGCTGCACCAACCAGGCTGCTATTCACAGTAGGGCATTGCAGCCAAGGATTGATGCACTCTCACCAGAGGGACATGGATGTAAACTTGAAAATGATGACCTTACAATCACTTGGATGACGAAGCCACCTGACCCAGATGTTTTGCTTCAGTGTGTCAGCAGTAGCTGTAGAGTCGGCAAATGTCTTAAAGGAAGATGTTCCTGAATGAATGCACAACTACCGTGTACAGACCTATGTAAATATAGAAATTGCAGCAACTTCCAAGAAGATGTTGAGATTGTTGATGCAGGGGAAGATGATTTGGAGGATGAACTGTGATGGTGTTAAATCTCGATATCTTAGTCTGAAATTTTAATCAAGTTTGAAGTTTGTGAAGAGGGTTAACTTTTTCAAAGTCATGTTGTCATTATTTTGTTCCCCAGAGTTTAAAGGAACCAGTAAACATGATCTTATTCATATATTCATTTTAGCTATTAGTAGTTTTACGTAGATTACCCTACCTACCAGACACCTTTGATAAATATCCACATTTTCTTCAAATCACACCTTTTTTTTAGAGGGGATGGGAGGGGGGAGGAGGGTGTTATGGGCATGCTTTACCTCTTGCATATTCACAACTACATTTACTGATGACGATGACGCAAATACCGCGTCCTGAAACCAGTCAAAGGTTTATATACTGTTGTTGGGGAACCATCGCCCCTGACCCTGTTCCAATATCACGGTTCTTTATTGTTTGCCGTAACATTTCGTTACCTGTTTTATTCATATTGTTAATATGTTCTGTGCATCTGTTCAAGTTTTGACTGAAGGATATTCAAGTCTTTAGTGACTTTTATTTCATCTAATTATCTTCACCTCTACTATGGAATAGACTTTCCCTTTTCCATACCATATCTGACTTCCATGCAGTGAATTGAAGTGGATACTGTTAAGACTAGTACAACTGTCCTTGGATGAACTTTTAATCACTTATTAATTCCGCGCCGCGCCTTTTGATTAAGAACCTGTATCTTGAATCATCGCAAAGGCCCAGCTCTACTACACCATTGAGTGTATCGACCCAGTCTTAATAGATACATTATTTCTTTATATCTGGGGCTTAAGTTAACTGTCTTCGTTATTCACTTATTTGTACCATTCACCTTTATTATTCATATTATTTGTAGAATATAGAACTATTATTATTCAAAATACCATTCGAAACCTTGTCGATCTTTTCTTTTATGTGTTAACTCCCTTGGAAACTCTTTTTGCAGGAATACGAATTATAAACATGTCGTTTCAATAACAAGGAGAAAGTACCTAGTTTTGCAGGAGACTGTAGAAAGAGTACTAAGGTAACGGATATATACCGACTATAACTTTATTTCACATCTACGATATGCCATGACGTCTTAGTGTGCCAACTTATATATTGATTTATACAAAAGAAATGGCTCACTGGTCTTGGGGCATTGGTACATCTCATTGTAACTAGGGATTTAGCTACATGTAAAGTAGAGGGGGAGGGGGTCGCATTTGTAAAACAGTTTGGATGGGGAGTGTAACAATTATGGAGAGGAACTTTTCATTATATGTGTATATTTACGCATACATGCACAGACGAAATGCATTCATAACATAGGGGGAAAATCTAAAAATATTTGATTTATTACAAAGCATTATATCTGAGTTTATTAAAAGTGGTACATTTTTATAATTAAAACCCTTAAGTTATAATGTGCAAAAATTGTATTTCATATTTCAAAGTTGAAAATGTGATTTTTTACCATTTTGGCGAAAATGGAGGGGGGGGGGGCACAACTTGTAATGCCTGAAAACAACCCTCACTGACCTTTAGACCAGAATCCTCTTCCACCATTCTTGTAACCCTGACCCAACTATTATACAAAAAAATATATCAGTCGTAATTTAACAAGAAAAGAGTGGTATGTATGCACCACTGTACCAAATCTAACGTTAGCACATGTGTTCCTAATACATAGCATCGTAGCACGTAATGTCTACATAACATACCCAATTTCAAGGGTTTCTTACAAAAATACTGCAGGAAATTTTTTGGAGAACTTTTGATATAATGTTTGTGATGCATTAAACTACCCCAAAATGCATTAAAAATCTAGACCCGGTGTTGCTGGAACGAAACTGATTTTACAGCCACATTTTGAGCTTCAGCTGATGGCCTATTAGAGATCCGTTGTTTAGAGGTCCTTTTTGTTAATTTTATTTTTGAAACAGTACACAAGCAAGGATTTATATCTTCGTTACATGCATTTTATAATCATATTTCATACTCATATGCGTATTGACCGAATTGTAATAAAAAAAAAATCGAAATCATTAAATGGAACCTGTGAATCCCCATATCGAACAAACCACAAAAGCATATTAACCCCCCATCCCCACCCCCACTAATTGTACTGAACAATACGAAATTCTCCAACGAAGGAGTTTCGCATTTGTCAGACGGTATCAAAAGTACGGCTATCAATCAACATTGACAGAATTGTTGTGAACCGGTATAAATCACATACAAGGGAATCGTCTTTAAATGACCGAGAATTTTCTCCTCCAACTTGTCAACTTAACCTACAGATATAAGCGATACCCGAACAAATGACTTCACCGTGACGATGGTCAATGGAGTCGTAGGTGTGAGACCACTTGAATTCAGCGAGTATAGTAGGTATTATACCCGATATATCGAAACTTTATATTAAATTAATGATGAAAAGACGTTCCCAAAATTGCCAACCAGTGTCCAGCTTAACTATAAGTTTGTAATCAGGATATGCTGAAGGCTAACTATGTTTATGGGCTTTACTTATTGGAAAACAAATGATACATACATAATACATATAACGCACACACTAACATAATATACTGTACTGTATATAGTAAACTAAACGGAGACAAACGAAATATCACAATTCCGGATAATATTTAATGAAAGAAATTAAAAAAAAATCGCTGATCAGATGGAAAGGGAGAAATTGTAGAATTGGCAAACATAGTAAACAAGATAAAGAAGTTCAGATAACATGAGAATAGGTAACAACATTGCAACTGACTGAAACAACTAAATAACTTTCAGAAAGAAGGAAGTGCTCTTTGGCGAAACAGTCGTAAAATGAAAATTCGAAAGAATAACGCATTTGGGATCACTGCAGCAGCAAAGTCGTATATATTCCCACCTCAAGTACACGCATGCACTACATGCTAGAATTTTACTGGTAATTGGTTTTGGGCATGCATGCCTATGGTAGGCCAAACGGGAAATAATTGCTGATTTAATGTCCGTACGAATGAAAATTATTACCGGTATTAATTCTATTTAATACCGGCATTAATTCTCAGCCAATCATCATGCAACTTCATATGCCAGTATTAAACAAATTAAAGAACGGTATTAATTATGCGGACATAAAAAGCATATATGTCCTTTATAAATACATTATGTGCCCGCAATAAAAAAATTATATGCCGGTATCAAAAACATAAATGCATATATGTCGATATTAAATAGTATATACCGGTAATTTAATAGTATTAATAACGGCATCAAATAGGCCAATCGCGGTGCTGTGGATGAAGGGATGAAGGCGGTGGCATTTGAAGCAATGAGGCTTAATAATCGGGAGGTTCCGGGTTCGAACACCCGGCCGGCGGGTCATACATAGTGTAAGGTGGGCATTCATCCAAGAGCAATCTACGGTTTTCCCATCTGAAGTGACTTTCTTCATTGAGGGGATTCCAAATTTTACGTTAAATGTTGAATTGGAAGCCACCTGACGTGTTAGTTGTAATCCATAAGCCCTTGCGGGTTTCTCCCACAATTGTGCGGGTCGCTTAAGCGTCGTAAAAGCCTTCTTATTATTAATATTATTGTTATAAATATAGATCACCGCATAGGAAAACAATGAAAGCTATGCATATATAATTCAGTATAACTTGCATATTTGTTTACTGCATTAGCGAATAATATCATAGAACACCGAATAATCATATATAAGAATATCTGTTCAGTAGAACAAATCGTGATAATTTAAACACATCTTGGGAAAGCACTGAAACGGCGTCGATATATGAACAAAAACATTATATATAGTTCCCATTTCGCAATTACGGTATGTGTTTTTTTCTCGATGCATGATGATATAAGCAGCTAATTAATTACGCTTCGACCAATGAAGGCCATATTCAGTACATGGAGTTTGTAACAAAGAATGGTCATATCTTTTCGCTAAGTAATCCTTTTTCTGAGAGATATAAATATATCTCAAAATGGTTTCAACTACGCATGCGCAATCGAAAATAACTAACGAACCGTAAAAGCTGAGTAGCTTGATAAAGTTGGCCTAATCTATTAGTAAAGTGTGTTGTTCATTTAAAACCTAAGAATTTTATCAAGAAATTGATGTTGATATGTTGGATAGGATTAAAAAAAAAACACCAATAAAAAAACACTGCTTTTAAGACTGCTGTAGTGTTACACTGTTGTGTGCCTGACATTGAAGACTAGCTGTGTAAAACAATACATAGTCAGGTGGCTTAGCAACAATTTTCAGGCTTAACGTTACCGGCCGGACAAAAGTACCAAATTTGGCATGGAGTTTCTTTTCGACCTATCTATCGATTTTATCCGTGGAACCCACTTTATCGGTTCCGATTTTTCAAGATGGCGGCCAAAATCCAAGATGGCCGCCAGAAAAAAGGAAATGTCATATATCTGGCTGTAAAAATCGGAGATGAACAAAAGAGAGGTCAATTAAGGTGTTTCCGAGTTCACTGAAACATATGATGGTCATGGTATGTTGCTTGGGCCACCCACTTCCAAGATGGCGGCCAGAATCCAAGATGGCCCCCTGAAAAAAAAGGAAATTTCATATATATTCAATCCCCAGACCCCCTGTGCCTTTTTCTGATCGGGACCATCAAACCTTCCGTCCTCAAACGTGTAAATGAAACCGGGCTAGCACCCTGACTATATGTTATGAATGGTATTCTAATTGTGTCACTTTGGCTCAGAAAGCCACTTAGGACTTATTGGGGAACTTTGAGGTGTGATCGACCGTGGATAGACACTGTCGCAAAGCCCGTTATTATATGGGAGTTACGAGTGTCATGTAAGACTGATTACATTGAGTCAACTATATAATAGGGTAACTTGAGGGAAAACAGACCAGATGTGAATACCGACTCATTGAGAGATTTTGTACGATTGTGCACCCTTCATAAACACAACGTCAATTGTGCGAACAACACACGCTAAGTCGGGTCACTAGTCATCTGAGGTCAACCAATAACACTAATAACCAAAACAACAACAATAACAACCAATAACACCAATAATGAAGGCGTGAAACCATCATTTCCACACCAACCGGACAAAGGGACACTCCAGCAAAAGGTGTTGCATAGTCCTGATGGCTTTACAGCCCACACAGGGACAAATCCCATAACCTAATCGCCACCTGACAAGGCGAAAATGGTTAGTGATGAGGACCCCATGTGCAATCCTCCTCGCCAAGTCCCGGAGACGGCTATCTAGTGACTTACAACACACAGAACACCACACATCTGGAGAGATGGCTGTTTGGCAAGCCGAGGGGGCCACGTTCAGCAGAACATCTGGCCCAACCTCCTCTTTGATTCTACAAAGTGAGTCACCAATCTGAGTATACACCCCCGAAAGGCGTGTCGCCTTTGGCCGGTTATTGGAAAAGGATCCGGGCCAGTAGTGGCGAAAATGAAAACCACCCCAGAACCTAACAAAAAAAGGCAAACGAGGGATTCTCAACGCAACGAAAAAACCTTTCAAAAGGAGAAAGCGCAGTTAAGATGGTAGGTGGACCAAACCATGCCCACCCGCTCAAGGGGGTCTTTTACAGAACGGTCCTTTTGAGAAGGTTTGGTTTGCACTTTCCCCAAATGAAATAAAAAAAATGATCCTCTCCAATCGCACCAAGGCATAATCTGGTGCAGCGATCACCGTACCAGGATACCAAAGGAGAGGAACAATAAAACGATTGACAACTGTAACCTTACCAGGGAGGGAGAGTCACCTCCGATTGAATGTGTCGAGCCTTGCCTCCACCTGATCAGCCTTCTCGGGCCAAGTGGTGGCCTCCGGGGCACCATAACCTAGCCAGATGCCGATTACCCTGATCATGACATCTGACCAAGTAGCATCGAACGGGAGGGATTGGCCGCGCCAACTTCCTGAATGCAGCCCTTTGGTCTTGGACTTGTTAAGTCTGGCACCAGTAGCCTCTTGGAAGGTGGCTAAAACCTTCGATAAAGGCTTGAAGGAGACCAGGTCCGACACAATACAAGTGACGTCATCGGCATATTGCACGCATTTAACTATAGCCACACCCGGTACATTGAAAGGTCGAAACCCCAAGCATCTGTCCAGCGAGGTACTGAGCGTTTCGCTGAAGAGAACATACAACAACGGGGAGAGGGGACAACCCTGACGGACTCCCCTTCGAACCGGGAAGGAACCAGAAGTAAATCCGTTAACAGTGACCATGCTCGTGACGTCCTTATATAGTAACGAGACCCAACGAATAAACACTGTGTTCAATCCGAAGGACTCGCACAGCGCAAGTCTGGAGAGGACCTGCAATATCCGGCATCACATCCGCTAAGCGATTTCCTAATGCTTTGGCCAGGATTTTGTAGTCCAGATTTAACAGCGTTATTGTACGCCAATTAGGGTCCAAAGGGTCTCCCGACTTTGGGAGGAGAACAATATTTCCAGCCCTTTGTGTTTGGGTCATGTAATTCAACTGGAAAGCGGTAGCGAACACGTCTCTAAAGTCCCCACCGAGAACCTCCCAGAAGGTCCGATAGAACTCAGCAGGGAGGCCATCGGGACCGGGGACTTTCCCTTCTTCATCGCTGCTACCGCTGTCCAGAGCTCACCAACGGAGAGATTCGAACCCAAGCTATCGTTTTACTATGAGGGGGGGGGGGCCTTGTCTATACCAGACAACAAGTCTTCCTGGAGATCCTCGCTAACAGTAGCCCTGCACTGTTAAAAATATCTGTCAGTTTACAGACTTTTTTAACATAAATTTCCGGTTTTTTCCCATTAACCAAAAATTACTGTATTTTTACAAACAGTTTGTATTGCTACAAAAACAAAATGTAATATAACGTATATTTTCTGTTTATTTAGAAAACAATTATTTTCTATTTTTTTAACAAAATTTGACTGCAATCATTAATATTTTTACAGAAGTAACTGTAAATTAAAGTAACAGTTGAAAAATCCTGTTATTTTACAACTTATATCTGTTTTATTGCAATAACATGATCGCACTGTTTTTTTTTACCATCAATTTGTATTTACTACGACAAAAAAATGTTTTTAAACAGAAACTTTTCATTTTTACGGAATAAACAAATATTTAGTATTTCAATTAGCAACACTATAGGGTCCCTTTATAGACCAATTCATCGTATGTTTCTTCAAGCACAATCTGACTGAACAATATATGGGATGCGCTCATCTCGGGTGTGTGGTCCAGGGACCCGCTTCGGGCCCTAGGTTAGTCAATGTGTTTTCGGGACCTTTGGGCGATGCCCATGCACGGAAGCTCTGGGGTTTAAAAAAATTGTGATCATTATTAACTGTCTTCAATTGGCATTGAATGCGCACTAAATAGACGAAAAAAATTCTATTTAATTTGGGCATTTTTATTTCAAATAATTTAAATTTGAGTAAATGCCGATCGATTTCGTGATACAGCGAGCATGTGGGTGAGACAGATTGATGTTGTTAAGGGTTGCATTGGAGTGGAAAACAACGTACAGCGTGTATGGCACACCTAATGCAGTCCAGTGGTTTCGCAATGGCTCGGTGACCTAAGGTCACGGTTTCCACCTGGGTTCACGAGTGTAACATCTGCATATTAACGTTTCCCGCCAAAATAACAGTCCACGGCCTGACGTATCAGTGCACAAGAAACTTTTTCAGTTATACGTACAATACAACAGCGCACCGAACTCCGACCACGTACGTACGTACACACTACTACTGCTTGCGTCCAGCATGCAGTACACAACACTAGCTGCCTTTTCACTGATGACGCAGGAGAATTCTTCAATATTCGACTGAGGTGGGTGTAGTGGAAGTTCATTCAAGTTTTGTTAGCAAATAAGTTGGTAGAAACATTGACTATTCATCAATAACAAATTCTTAGAAGGCTTTTTCTTGCCGTTTCGGAAAATCTGTTAAATGTTTTTGTATAACGGATGCGATAACTGAGCTTTATAGTTATAGGCTAGGCCGAATAACGAAGGGCCTAGCATAACGTTAGGCATCAGTGGCTAACGGTGGTCTTAGTCCGGAGCGATATTGATGAAATAAAATAATAGCCTAGGCCTATAGGCTTGGCCAATATACAGTTTAAAAACTTAGGTTTTTGCTATTGCCTGTGCGGCTGTAGCCTAAGCTATTAATATTAATAGGCTACTTTTAACCGAATTGTTGATTAAGTTTAAGCCAACATTACTCATTAGCTTTGAAAACTTATGATACCCAACAAAGCTTAGGGCCTAACAGTAATGCTACAGTAGTTTTACTGTAGGTTGAAGACTACAGTAAAAAGTGCAATTTCACCCTTGTTGAACTAACCATAGATTAGTTGAAAGCCTAATTTTAAGCAAGGGATGGCAAAGTGGGGATTTTAAGTAAAATTTCAGTGTCACATTGTTATAGTCTCTGTAGTGTTATGTTGATCAGCCTTTCAGGACACCTTACATAGAGTTGCAGATCAGCCCAGTGACAACAACCTGACTATGCCACAGGTGCAGAATATGTTCTTAGATCATGCCAAAAGCAATGTGTGTACTCGAGGTGTAATGCCACATGTGTTCTTTTAAGTGTGTTTATACAGACTTGGTCAAAATCTGTGCTGTATATGGCCAATAATTAAACATTATTTAGTAATGAGTAGTCATGTAGACTGCCATCATGATGGCTACTGAAGTGAACTTTGACCTACACTAAGGTGACAATTAACTGCTATATATATATATATATATATATATATATATATATATATATATATATATATATATATAAAACTGCTATATAATATCCTAACTAGGGCCCTGTTCCATACAGAGTTTTTCTTTGTCTTGAGTGTGATTTAAAGTTAAACATAGACTATGAATCAAATCTAAGATTGTGGGTTACTCTTTGTAGAATGGGGCCCAGATCAAATTGTTATCCAATTTCTGCCACCAGACAACTTTGTATAAGTTTCAGGTTTTAAAATACAAGTTGCACATATTTCACTTTCCCAGGAGACAAGCAGTGATCAGGAGGCTGTTTCTGGCTTGAACTCTCCATCACCCTGAATGTTGTTTCGGGTAAGCTTCTTGAATGTACATTTCGGGTGTTTCTGTTTACAGAGCTTTGTTATTTTCATCAACAATATTTAAGCACATCAGATTTAAAGTATCCCTTGGATCCTGCTCAACATTTTGTTTGAATACTACTGATTGTTTTACCAAGCCTGTCTTTTCCTACCATTGATCCCTTGCTAGGCTCAGACTATAGTAGGAATTCCTGTTTCTTAATTCAAATGCAAAGTCTTCCTTTCCAAATTGTGCAATAGAGGTATATACTTATCAAAAGTGTTCTAAATGTGACATGGGAACAAATGTACTAGCTTTCAGTGTGGTAGATACTTGTTAGATACTGAGAAGCAGTTTTCCAAGATTTAGTATAATGTGATATTTAGATGAAAGAATTTATTGAAGTTACATCTTCTGGCTATGATGGGAAGTGGCTCTAAATATGCCACAAACCAGTCTGGCGGCAGTAATTTAGACTCAGTTTGGTGTAATGGCATAAGCAATCATCCAACTCTTACTTGGAAGCATCAGCTAAATCCTTCAAATCTCTCATTCAGGTTGGTTCAGAACGTTAATGTCCAGTAGTAAAGGTAAAAATGTAACAGAAACATTGTTTTGAGATTAAAAGAATGACGTGTACATATTTATGAATTAGTATAGAGGGTTTGTAGTCAGAATGGGGTAATTGCATTTGGCCTTTCAAGTTATGCATAAGGTTTGCATAGAATCCAAGATGCAAGGCAATAGATAGATGACCAATGCTCTTGTTTGGTGTGATACCTATTCTTACAGAGGCAGGGCAGAGAATTTTTTTCTTCCAATGTGGGGGAGGGGTTGTCCACTGATTTAGGCTTTGCATCATTCAGTGAAAAATCAGTGGGTTCTGCTTGCAATTCACTTTTGATCTTGTCAGTGCAGTTTCTAGGTTAAGTGTTTAATGGACATACCTTTTTTAAGGTCCCTAAAAAAGTTACTACTCTTGAGAATGTTACATGATAATCCTTCAGTAAAAGAATGGAAACATATTCTTAGTCCGTAACAGCACTAAAAAAATTCAATTTCGGAAAATAATGACAAAGTGAAACTCGGATTGACATTTTTATCTTTGTTTGGATATTGATATCACAGGAACCAAACTGTTGGCCGGGCGGAAGTATATGATCGCAGTTGACAAGGTAGTTGTCAATCATCTTATTGCTGATTTTCAGAGTGCCCTTGCCTACCTCTTTGCCACATACTATGTTTTAAACATTCAGTATCCTGCAGACAGCTGTGTGACATTGGAGTTCATCCAGAGGTAAGTGTTAATGGAATATGAATGAATATTTGTACAGTAGTGGTTATAGCTGGGATTGGAGTTGTAACTCATGGTAGTGTTTTCCTTGTTTAGTGTGTTTTCTACCAACACTTGGGAAAGACTTGAACCAGTGTAAAATTCAGTTGAGTAGTTACACAAGTAAGTCATAATTTGTCTGTCTAGAGAGAAGATCATGATCCCAACGTAGAATACCATTGAAGGTACTGTTACATGAAATTTGGTCATAGTCTAACTTAACAATTATTTACCTCAGTTTAGATGAACTGCTGCAGTAGGTGTTTAGTGTTAAATAGTAACAGCATCATTAATTTGAAGATCGTAGAATATTTATGCAGTGACATTATTTGTAGAGCCCTAGTCCCATCAACATTGGGATTAAACTTGCAACAAAATGCACAGCTGAAAAAGTCGATCCTGATCGTTGCTCCAAGAAGATCAGTGTCCTATTTCCTTTCAACTACAATCCACCTGCATTTTGTCGATTTTGAAGTTGATTCTTGTGTTTCATCGTCGGACTTTGTTTAAAATTTACTGCTTGTAGAATTGTATAGATGGGACCCAGGCTTTAATCCTTCAAACTGTACATTCCAAATTGATTTCATGGACAGTCTTCTTGTGGAATTGACTGTTATAAACAACAACTGTTTTCAAAAAAAAAAGTAATAAAAGAATTGTGAATAAGGAAATATGCTTCAAAATGTTTTGACCACAATCATTATGACTTTCATAATTATAAATACAAACTAATATGAAAGCAGTGTGAGTAGCCATTTAATTTATACCTGAAACAGTGAAGTGAATAATTAATGTGCAACACATTTTCAGTAGTATAATGTTTTAAAGACATGGTTTTCTACTGGTCAAGGTCAACGATGAAAATATTAATTCCCACCAAAAGTAACAAAAATCAACTTTTTTTTTTTTGGCAGGTGCTTTGTTGGAATCAACCCACCCACATCAGGAAAAAGTAGGAAATCCTCAGCCATAAATCCCAAAGTGTTGTCTCTTTTGGGACATATCAAGGATGAGTCAACAAAGTAATAAAAACATCAAACAGTGTAGTATGGTGATCAGTGGACTTATTTCGAGTTTAGTTACTACAGGAACCATTTAGAAACGTTTGTTTTTTTGTTTTTCTTCAACTCATTCAAAATCAAGTTAAGATGGTTACTTCTGGCTGGAACCTCAATGTCGCCTTTAGCCACTCTTAGTGTTTCCTTCATGTATATAGACATTCAGCTTATATGTAAGGAACGTTCAGGTGGATGATGTTTTTATGTACTACGATCAGTACTGAGTACACAGACATGAAATAATCTGCACACCAATCTCCATATTCTGTGCCTCTAAAGCAGAATGGTTTCAGATGAAATTTTGTTTTAGATAATTAAAGAGAACTGAAATCTATGCATTTTCATGGGCTTTGCATCACATTTTCTACCTAAGGTGGACTTGAAGCAAGCAGGAGATGAGACTGTAGAGTTTGTTTATGGAATTCTATTCATTCATGTTGGCATGTTATTCAGACATATAAAGTATTGATTAATATGAAGTTCTATTACTAACACTATATTGTTACACCTGTCTGCTAAAAGTTCACTTTTGATAGTAAATGTGACACCTTCTGTGACCTTACATTTCAAATTGCCCAAAGAATTGACTGCAAATTTGTGCCCCCTTCTATCCTCTTCCTAGAGTGCTATTCAATTGAAGAAAAATTTCATCCAGTGGATTTCCTGATCATAGCATGCATAAAGGCAGTAGCCACGAAAGGAAACTTTCTAATAAGTATAAATGTTTACAAGGACAATGGGTTCATTTTAATACCAGTGCTCATGCACATTGAACCATTCCTTAAATGGTGAAATGTTTGCCATTTTTCGTTTTCAGTGGTGAGTTTATACTATGTGATATTATTTAAACTACTTCATTTAAAAAAAAGTGTGATTACAGTGTGTAGTGCCACAAAACTATACTAACGTATGCTTGTCTATTACTGTGTGTAGTGTAGGGTCTATAGGAATTGCACTGCCTATGCATTAAGACCAAGTTTTCCCTTTCTACATCCCCTACCCCAGTGAAATACTCCATCAAATAATTATTAATGTACTTGTGAGAATATCCATTTCTGGCTGTAATTTATATTTTAGCCTTGGTATTCATAGACATCTGGTTTGGAATTGACAGGGCCTGAAGTTTATATTGACATGCACCATTTTTTTCAACATTGAAAAAGAGGTTTACTGTTTCAGTTTTGGACTTTAAGTTACTTCCTTGTTGATTTACTAAGTTCTGTGTTTTTAGTTTCCATTTTGACATTTGCATTGCAGAAATGATAGCATGTTCGTGATATCATGGCTCAGCTTTATATGAAAATGTTTGAAAGTTGTGTAATAATAATTAGAAAGTTTGAAGCTTATAACGTCAATTAACCCTTAAGCCTACCATGAAGGTTTTGGCTAATGATTGTTTTCCATTTGAAATGCCCACTTTGGGATAGTTTCAGGGTGTTTGTCGTCCCAAACTGGGGTCTTCCACTTCATGGGTTGAAAAATAATGTTTGAAACTGATTTACAGAAGATGATCATATAGTTGTTCTTGAATAGTTGGTCATAAGCCACATGCCTTGACCAACTCTATGGAGAATTTTTAATAATGTGAGGAGGCTGACATAATATAGTATATGATTATAATTACATTACAAAGATATTATTGTATGAAAAATCTTACTTTAGCTTAATATTCGGTGAAGAGCTTTTTGCAGTATATGCCATTTAGAAAGTTTATAATTGCAGTCAGTTTGTAAAATTAAGGGTCACATAGTTTGTGGTTTTTTTGGGCAACTTAATTGGCCCTAACCAAAGATAGTAACAAATGAAGTAGCTTTCAATGTATTGCTTTTGGTGTAAGGTGATCTTACCACCTCTTGAGAACAGTTGCAAAACCTGTATCTCTTATTGTTCCTATACAGACTTTTGTAACTGGTTTGTAATTGCCTTGGCCTGAAGTTTGTGATATCAGTCACCAGTCTTTTCTCAAATCTTGAAGAGTAGAATTATTGTTTCAGTGTTGAAGTTTAAGTTCTCTACTTGTTGTTTTATAATTGAGTTTTTGTGTTTCTAGTATCTACTTAAGAAGCTTTTAGTTTTAGTAAAGTGGTGAAAAGTGATAGGTTAAAAGCACCTTTGTATGTGCAGGTTTTTGGGGAAGACCTCACTCCAAGATGAATGAAGAAGTGTAAATAAAGGGTGAAAATAAACATGAGCATTTCAACGTACTTCTACCGTATATTTTTGGCGTATTCCTTAAGTATGTACTTTCTGTTTGTAGAAACCTTGCCGTAAACTAAGACAGATAAAACCCATCAATTTATTTTAATTGTCAATATCAAATTTTCACACTTATGTTTCTTCTTTATGGAATTGATAAACCATTAATAATTCACATAAAAAAATTGTTAAAGGACAGATTTGGTAGACAAACACGTTAAAAGTGTCTGTAAAAAAAAACATAAATTTGAATTTTATCAGAAGATTTAAGCAAATTGACTGAACGATTAACATCAAAATCCTGTAAAAAAGACAGAATTTAGGAGTAAAACCGTCTGCCAAAAAACAGACAAAAATTGTAATTTTATCAGACGATTTGGTAAATTAACATCGAAAACTTGTAAAAAGACAGAATTTAGAAGTAAAACCGTCTGCAAAAAAACAGACAAAAATTGTAATTTTATCAGACGATTTGGTAAATTAACATCGAAAACTTGTAAAAAGACAGAATTTAGAAGTAAAACCGTCTGTAAAAAAACAGACAAAAATTGAAATTTTATCAGACGATTTGGTAAATTAACATCGAAAACTTGTAAAAAGACAGAATTTGGTAGTAAAACACAACAAAACTGTCTGTAAACAAACAGGAATAAATTGTAATTTTATCAGAAGAATTCAGTTAAATATACATGAGAAAAATGCTAAATAAAACAGAATTTTTATGTTATTCTATTTAACAGATTATTCTTGTAAAAATTTTAACTGGAAAACTATGTAAAAAGAAAACATTATTTTCCAGTTAATTCCTTTTTACAGATTGTCTGTAAAAATAACAGGAAACGATTGGAAACTTTTTTTCCAATCGTTTTCTGTTAATTTACAGAAATTTTTTTAACAGTGTGGGGTACAGGTTCGAAAAGAACGACTTAAATACCTCAGATGCCTAGTGACCTGCTTAGCGAATTTGGTTCGCACAATTGACGTTGTGTTTATGAAGGGTGCACAATCGTACAAAATCTCTCAATGAGTCGATATTCACATCTGGTCGGTTTTCCCTCAGGTTACCCTATTATATTGACTCAATGTAATCAGTCTTACATGACACTCGTAACTCCCATATAATAACGGGCTTTGCAACAGTGTCTATCCACGGTCGATCACACCTCAAAGTTCCCCAATAAGTCCTATGTGGCTTCCTGAACCAAAGTGACACAATTAGAATACCAGTCATAACATATAGTCAGGGTGCTAGCCCGGTTTCATTTACACGTTTGAGGACGGAAGGTTTGATGGTCCCGATCAGAAAAGAGCACAGGGGGTCTGGGGAATGAATATATATGAAATTTCCTTTTTTTTCAGGGGGCCATCTTGGATTTTGGCCGCCATCTTGGAAGTGGGTTACTCAAGCAACATGCCATGATCATCATCTGTTTCAGTGACCCCGGAAACACCTGAATTGACCCCTCATTTGTTCATCTCCGATTTTTACAGCCAGATATATGACATTTCCTTTTTTCTGGCGGCCATCTTGGATTTTGGCCGCCATCTTGAAAAATCGGAACCGATAAAGTGGGTTCCACGGATAAAATCGATAGATAGGTCTGAAAGAAACTCCATGCCAAATTTGGTACTTTTGTCCGGCCGGTAACGTTAAAGTTGCTAAGCCACCTGACTAACATGAGTTAACCTCATATTGTCCATTGTTTTGGAATCACGTGTAAACATATATAACCTTTGAAATAGTCCACGTATGTTAACGCGTTCCCCCAATAAATACTACTTCCTTTCCATGCACAAAATCTGCCCTGAAAATTTGTATCCACTCGCAAAATCGCATTCTATATCAGCCGGAATTTTCAAATACACAATTTACGTAAATAACTTTATTGTTCGATTCATAGGTAGTATCATATGTCTCCATGATTCCAAATTTCAATCATTTATACCTAAATTCTTTTTTTTTATTCTTTTTATATTGCAAAACCACTAAAAGCTTTTAAATTTTTAATGGCTAGTAGATTGTGCAAGGATGCCAGCAGTGATTAATTTGCATATTTAAAAGGATTTTTTTCTCAAGAATCTAGTGACCTGCTTGGATTGACTGATTAAAAAAGCATTCAGTTATATATATATATATACATTGAATGGGTGAGGGGTAAGATAAAAGGAAAAACCTACTTTCTAAATTATGTAATGTGTACCCGCCATTTTATGCTTTTAAAATGAAGGCAACTGCGGCGGCATACTCCCGGTTCTGCAATTATATAAGCTACTTTGCATTGCATTTTCACTTCCCCTTCTCACGTAATTCCCAAAGGTATATAATTTAGCGTAATGTTCAGTACAGGAACTAAATATATATATATATAAATGTTCTTCTCTCGCCCAAAATATGCTAGCCTTTTAGTTGACAATATAAAACATGTGACAGACACGCGTCGGAGATATGTAAGCTATTTATATATATTTACGCACAAGCATACATACATACATACAGATAGATAGATAGACATATGAATGTGCTTGAATGTATTTTACTCAATCATTTGCGTAATGATGGGAGGGTCGGTTTGAACAGCCTAATATTTTTATATCCATTCTTACCGTTTACGTCATACATGACATCATATATATATATATATATATATATATATATATATATATATATATATATATATATATATATATATATATATATATATATATATATATATATATATATATATATATATATAGGTTGATCGGAATCTTTTCAGTAAAATCCTTTTACGGATCCATTAGCGAAGCCCATAAAGAACACAGTGCAGCGCGGTTATAACGTATATTTGCGGAATGAGTTAGTGGGTCAGGGCGTACAGTTGTTATGTATGTATTCAGTATATGAATAAGTGGAGCATACTAATAGTGTAAATTCCTATAGAAATGAACGAACGACCTTAAAATCATTCACGCAGGAAACAGGGAAGCAATATAATCAATTAAGTTGTCATCAAGGAATAAAATGAAGATATCGTTAGAAAGAAGCTAGGAAATAAATCTATACAAACCGGTGGGGAGCCGGAGAGGTGGGTTTGATGGGTTGATAAGCAAGAAAAGGGAGCAAGAGGGGGTGGGGGAGGGGGGGGGGGGAGGAGGTCGAAAGTTCACTGTATTTTCAGCGAACTGTAAAAATATTATTTTACAGTATAAAGCCATAGATAATATCCTGACGATATTATGGGTGTGGTCTTAAATGAAGCGAAATAAGTTCAACTTGGTCAATACAGTATAAATCACTCATCTTAGTGGATAAGTTGCACTGCAAATAATCACGAATACTATTAACTATGTTCATCAGAAGCATTTAGTTACATGTAAGCAGCGTGCAGCATTCCTCCATTAATGTAACATAAAGGTTTATAAGTTCCCGCCATAAATTCCCTCGGTAGTGTTTCCGTTAAAATTCTCTGCGACCGCTCCCAATCTATGACGCGCGACCCAAATTAAGTGGGTAGTCCAAATTTTTTCGGTTGGGTACCATGACGACCGAAAATCAATTACTACAGTTTCTAGCGCTTTCTGATGTTCATAGTCCAAGCTAGCTTGCATACTTTGTGAGCATCGGTTTTGAGGGGTGCATGGCATGGGCGGCGATTCGTACTTCCGAGTGGAGCGGGGGGGGGGGGGGATATGACCTTGTTGACTATCTAAGCGTTGCGCCACCATGAGTTGGCGCGAAGCGTACCATGAGTTGGCGCGAAGCGTATACCAGAAAATTTTGGGATTTACAAACCCTCTAGATGGCCGGAAACGGCACTTCCCGAGGTTTCCAAGCGGCATATACCCAACTTTAAAATAGGGATATCATGTCCGAAATATGTCATAATCAGGATCCAAAATACTTTGTTTTTTAATTTCGGGTGTTATTTTGGGAAAATTGCCCCTGTCAATCTTGTTTCAGGCGCTACGTTAGAATGTTCGAGAGCTCTTTTATATTATTCGATGAAGAAAATGGCCTCATGCAGGCTATGATAGGCCTATACACATGCAATACACAATTACACATAGTTACATTCCTATGTACCGATTGCTAAGGCATCCAGGTGAAACGTGTATTAAGCATTACCCTGGTAACATGAGATTCTCAGCTGTTCGAGGGAACATGTACGCGTGTAGGCCTAGGGCCTATGAATACTATCAGGGTGCATATATGTACTATATCAATACCGTGGGCGCAATAATACATAGGGCCAATGAAGCCTACAGTCAACTATTCTTGCTTTATAAAGACGGTTTATTTGAAAAGATCGCACTGCGTTTATGGTAGGCGAGAAATTAAGCTAAAATAGAGCCGTACATTCACGATGATGCATCATAAATGTAGGCATGAAAATATTCTTATCCCTAGCATTTGGTGGGGGATATGGTGTATTACATCCCCTCCACTCATTTTCATGGGGGATATATCCCCCCTTCCCCCCCAGGATCGCCGCCCATGGTGCATGGGGTCGGGTTGGGGGCGGTAGTGGCTCAGACCAAAAATATACTCATAGGAAGTTGTGGATCTAAAACTTTGCGCACCGCAGTGCTCAAAAATAGGATGGCATTCACTGTATAGACGAGAAGAGGTCAAATAAGTTGGTAACTATACATAACCTTACCGATAATGTCAATACAACTTCTAACTTATAAAGAACACGATTGATATGTTATGGGACACGATTTTCCATAGTCGAAAAATACGAGCATGTTTGCTACGCGTGAGATGTTAACGGTTTACAACTGGCAATCCCAATCATTTCGTTGCATCTTTCATCAACGATTGCATTCTGTTTTACACACATCGCGGAAATAACAGCGGATGACCTATATATCAGGCGCGTATCCAGGATTTTCAAACCCGGGGGGCGCGAATTACTATCTAAGCGGAGCGCCACCATCGGTTGGCGCGCAGCGTACAAGAAAATTTCTTATTTTGATACCCCCCAGATCACCGGAAACGGCACTTCTCGGGCTTGAAATGACCAACCAGATGTACACTTTTTGCCTGAGAACCAATTATTTCCTAATAGTTTTTTTTTCATCCATAACCTTTTTGAAGATTGTCAACCCGGCACACATCATGTTCGACCTGATCGCATCTCCTGTGGGTCTTTGCTTTTGTAGGTGATTCTACGTCGCGGCCCACAACACCCGTCAGCCCCACTTTTCAAGGTTTTAAGCCCCATATTTGTTCAGAATTTGAAAATTCACATTTCTCGTGAATAAACTCACTTCAAAACATACCCATAATGTTGTACAAAATTTCATCTATGGACAACCAATATAGAAAAACTTCCTTCAACCCCTAACAGACCGGTCAAAATTGCACGAGTAGAGGGAAGTGTGATGCAGAATGTTGGTCAGAAATTTTCGAAACTTCAGACACAGTTAATTTATTGGTGTACAAATATTAAAACCTCTTATAACGGCTATTATAAAACTTGGTTGAAGGAAATGAAAAAATAGCAGATATTTCCGAAACCGAATACTACACACATAGGCGTAGGAGGCGCGGCGGCAGTGGCGGAGCTAGGGGTATTGGTCAGGAGGGGCGAGAATGGTCTGTAGGGGCGCTCTCGACACTATCTAAGCGGAGCGCCACCACTGGTTGGCGCGTAGCGTACAGAAAATTTTTGAGTAAAGATACTCCCTAGATGGCCGGAAATGACCCTTTCCGGGCCTGGCTAATTTGCAGATAAACGAAGAATAAGGTGTCATCGCCAAATTACACCAACAAAATGTGACAAATGTCAATAAGTAAATGAGAGCGCAATAAAAAAGTCAATAATCTAGAATAAGTAAAAAGTGGTAAAGAGCTGAAAAAGGCGCCAGCAGTCCATTTGAGTCCGTCAGGGGGGCATCCGCCCCCATGACCGTATTGACGCTCCGCCACTGCGCGGCGGGGGTGCAGCCCCTAATTCGCCATTACTAATGTAAAAGAGAGTTTTGACATAATTGGACCTCCATGCTTATTATACATCTACATGAGACATGTCGTTGTTTACATTAGCATCCCGCGGTATACTGCGCAATTTTAACGGAACGTACGGTACATGATGGCATGCGATGTAATAACCGATGCTTGCTTATATGATATTGACATTAACACGTTGAGCGCGCGCGAAAATTTTTGGTAATTTTTTCAGGCAAGTCGGACAGTTTTGAGGCTTTTCATCCTGGAACGCCATTTTCATGCTCACTGATATGATGTGATATCTGCTGTTTGCGTTACAAATTCAAACAGGCGCGTAGCGAGGAATTTGTCAAGGGAGGGGCGAAGCCTGTAGGCAAATTATCTAAGCGTAGCGCCACCATAGGTTGGCGCGAAGCGTACAAGAAAATTTTGGCAGAAAATGCCTCCCAGATCGCTGGAAATGGCACTACCCAGGACCATTTGTTAGCGCGAAGCGTACAAGCAAATTTTGGCCAAAAATTTCTCCCAGATCGCTGGAAATGACACTTCCCAGGCCTTGTAAGTTGCATCTAAGCACTTTCTATTTTGAAATTACTTAGCGATATCATTTAAAAAATGCTGAATGGGGGGGGGGGGCGGGCGGTCGCCCCCATCCCAAAAATCGTCATGTTCCCCGACGACGCTGTCGAGTTCGAGACCAGCCACTGCAGTTGGTTTCATAGCACAATTCTACACACGCGTTATGATAGACCATATATAGTATATATATATAGATCATTAGTGAGAGAGGAAGATGGAAACGTCAAAAAATGGAGTTGTCGGTGTAAGGGGTAGGGTGAGTGACACATTTACGAAATCATTGGTCCGTCACTGGCTACCCTTCAGCGTTGTAATGATGTCACTGTTCCTCTTTCTCTTCCCGATGTCTTCGCGTTTTTCTTTTACTCCCTCCTATTCTCCTTTTTCTCTCTTTCTTCATTTTCTTTTCCCTTCCTTCCTCTCCTCCTCCTTTTTTCCCCCCTTTTTTCCTTTCTTCTTCTCTTTTTTTTCTCTCCTCTTTTTCTCACCCGGGGGGCGCGCGCCCCCAACGCCCCCCCCGGATACGCACCTGTATATATACGAAGTCTTCCCTATAGTTTGTCAACTAACTTGTCGAACGTCGTGATCAGAAGTTACGGTAAATTAGAGATCTGTTCGTTTGACATTCATCTACGTCACTTGCCTCTGGAATGCATGAGAGATGACACTTGAATATAGTATTATGAAGGTCATTTATTCTGGCAACGATCGACGGAGACATACATCCAGCACAATATACCAGATGCATATATATAAATATATATATATATATATATATATATATATATATATATAAATGAAAATCGTAATGAGTTGGAAAATCAAGAACAGTGAAAAAACTTTCAGCCTCCACCGGGATTCGAACCACGGGCCTCCCGCTCTGTACGCGGACACCCTAACCACTAGGCTATGGACGCTGATTGTATGTCCAGAGGTTCGAAACCGGTAAGGAAGATCGTAATTCCACTGCAGGCGTTTGTCACCTATATCGAACAATACTAGTTCTGTTTTTGGTGACATATTTTGCCCTACTCTAGAGATCAAACATGATGCTATCCAACTCGAAAATCATTTGTGATTCCTAAAGCCGGATCTCGAAAGAGATACTTTGATCAGACTTTATGTTAATGCAATGGAGGTAAACGACAAAGGCAAATGAATATATATAAATGAAAATCGTAATGAGTTGGAAAATCAAGAACAGTGAAAAAACTTTCAGCCTCCACCGGGATTCGAACCACGGGCCTCCCGCTCTGTACGCGGACACCCTAGGCTATGGACGCTGATTGTATGTCCAGAGGTTCGAAACCTATATATATATATATATATATATATATATATATATATATATATATATATATATATATATATATATATATATATATATATATATATATATATATTATTAGAGAAAACCAGAGAAATATGATATGACTCATAATTGACAAATAAGGAGTAAGTTTTAGAAAATATATTGGAATTTTCGGTCCCCCTGGGACCTTCGTCAGCAATACTCGGCAGTCGAATGAATATAGTATTATGAAGGTCATTTATTCTGGCAACGATCGACGGAGACATACATCCAGCACGATGTACCAGATGCATATATATATATATATATATATATATATATATATATATATATATATATATATATATATATATATATATATATATTATTATTATTAGAGAAAACCAGAGAAATAAGATATGACTCATATAATTGACAAATAAGGAGTAAGTTTTAGAAAATATATTGGAATTTTCGGTCCCCCTGGGACCTTCGTCAGCAATACTCGGCACTTCTCATTCGACTGCCGAGTATTGCTGACGAAGGTCCCAGGGGGACCGAAAATTCCAATATATTTTCTAAAACTTACTCCTTATTTGTCAATTATGAGTCATATCTTATTTCTCTGGTTTTCTCTAATAATATTTTCTTTTGGAGTAAACGTGGATTTTCGTTATATTATATATATATATATATATATATATATATATATATATATATATATATATATATATATATATATATATATATATATATATACTCTAGATACGATGAAATGCCGCATTGTCGAGTGTCTTTCAGTGTTGCGAAAAGTATATTTCGCAACCGAATGAAGGTACTTGAGAAACATACAAAGATAAAGGCAAGCTGAATACTAACTGTAAACTAAATGATCTCTAAATGATTTTAGATAGATAAGTAGTTACACCTGCATCAAAGAACAAGGAGAGTCAAATACGTCTGTGGGGAAGGGAAAATGGAAGGGGATGTGGGGGACGGGGGGGGGGGTGGGAGGTCACTGGGAGCAACGTATTTCGCTAGGTTATTCTCAGTATTGTTCGATATATCGAACCTGGTAATGTGATCATATGTGGCATATATGTATATGTATATATCAGTGTATATGGTGCCATTATCACTAGATCAGTCGAGTCGAACTCATTATGTTATACCGCCTATCTGTTCAGGTAGGTCCTGCTCCCTGGTTCAGACAATACTTGCTATACAGAAGGCCATTTTAGACTATACGTCACTATACCGACGATCCTTCGATAAGCTATACACGTGTCGGTTGTACGCTTAAAGGTGAAGAAGTTCACAGACTGCAATTTGTTCAGTCTTTGTCACCATAGCAACCGGCTTGTAACCGCAATTCTCTCAAAGATACGAGAGATAATCCTTGTAATACAGGCAAATTAATACACACAAACTCACACAACACACACACACCCTATCAAACGCCTTGATTATACAATGCATAGATATATACATTACATGTAGACCTAAAGTATAGGCTATACAACCTGAGCAGTTGAAAATTCTTCAATATGTTTCAAAATCTGCACAATGTTTTGCCTCGAAGCACCATCAAATAGTTACCAAAATGAGGGGAAGGGGGACCTTCCCTAAGACCCCTCCCACACGACGATTGCAGAACAGTCTTAGCTGCGCATACTAACCTAAACTCTGGTGGTTTCACTCCTGTAGCATAGATGTAACATTAAAACAACAACATTTATAGCCTAGCGGATTTCGAGCCATCGTATTGTTCAATTAACACACATGTCTTTTAAATGAATAATTTATCATTTTTCAACACAGATTTTCGTCACTGATAAAGATATTCCCTCTCATTAAATCTTGTTACGCGGGTATAAAATATTAAATCTCTTAGCAGGAAGACGAATGTTTAATTTACACGATCAGAAGAGTACTAGTCTATTTTAGTACTAGTCTATTTGCTTTGTGTTATATTTAATTATTTGGATGATTATTAAACCTCTTATTTATCCAAGATGTTATTTTGTAGCATTGTTAATTTAAACTGCGAGGATCCATCGTCATATCGGCCAACAAACGATTTCCCCGAAAAATCGGGCAAATTGAAAAATAAATAAAGGATTTCGTTTTACAAATTTTGCCAAAAACAATGTGGTCATTGCTCGTTGACAATCCAGTCCTTTCAACGTCGCATATGTATATATATATATATATATATATATATATATATATATATGAATATATATATATATATATTCATATATATATATTTATTTATATATATATATTCATATATATATATTCATATATACATATATATATATTCATATATATATATATATTCATATATACATATATATATATATATATATATATATATATATATATATATATTCATATATATATATATATATATATATATATATATATATATATATATATATATATATATATATATATATATATGTTTTTGGCATGTTTGAAGTTACTCATTACCTCATTACTTTTGATAAAACTTTGAATGTTGGAGAGAAATAAATAAAACAAAAGTAATCCACTGAGGGTTAATATTAGGAGGTTTGAAGGTGATTTAAGGCAGTTTAGAATTTCGTTGGTGAAACAGCAACATTCCACAACGAGAGATGGCTATATTAAGTGTTATGCTTATTAATCTTTACAGCTTCTAGCTTTCAATCTGAATCTGAAAGGCCATGATTGGTAAATTTGTGTCATGATAGCCCAAGTCATCAACTATCAAAATAGCGTTTCAAGATGTTCTAGTTGAAAACTGTTATCTATGTATCACACCACAATTAGCCTAGTAGAGCACGAGAGATTAATCATTTGTCGGAAAATAGCCCTAATATGACCTACTCTGTATTGATTTTATTCTAGCATTTTGTGAGTCATCCTCATTGTTTTTGATGCTTGGAGGTTGAAGAGAATGACATAAACTACTGATGGTCTAAAAACCTGGAGGATTGAAAGTGATTTAAGTTATTTTAGAAAGTCTTGGGTAAAACAAGAAGATTCCGCAGCGACAGATGGGTTGGGGAACAACTATGCTAAACGTTGAGCTCTTCTAGCTCAAAATGTAATCGGTCATGGTGGCAAAAGTTGAATGTGCTGTGATAGCCCAACCACCAGCTATCATATGGTGGGTAGGATATATTGTCAGTTGAAAAACTTCTATCTATGCTATAGCGGCCTTGGAAAGTTACTAGTGTAGTGTGTAAGTCAATGGGAGCAATTAATTGTGGTGCGACACCTCTATCGTTCAGAGGGCTGGCTTGAAAAGTGAACTCAAATTTAGTGTTTATATACGTCAGTGGTACGAAAGCGCTGTACGGACAAAATCGGGACTTGAATGAGGGCAGCATTGAAGAAGTAAACTTTTCATCTCCGCTTCTTCATTTAATTAACAATTAAATTCAGCGTGTCGTGAGGCAGGCCGGAGATCAAGCGGGGGTGGGGAGGGAGGGGGTGGGGAAGGAGTATACATCCTCTTTTTCAACCGCCTTTAAAAGTAGTTATTAGCAATGTAGACCTACTTATACCTCATTTATACCCTAAATGATGATATACCTCAGCCTAATGTTCTATTTCACTTCAAAAACTCATTTTTTTGGAGAGAGGAACCTCCCTCCCCCCTTCCGCCCCCTCAATACATGACGTCGGCTTACACGACGAAAGAGCCGCATCTCTACTCTCTTTTCAAACACTGGATCTACTCCAAATCGTCCAGGCATGGATCTCCCCACAGAGGGCTTGATGATGATAACAGTACACAATGCTTGTTATTGTTCGAGTGAAGGTTTAGAGGGGAGGGGAAAATGGAGGGGAATGGTGGTGTCCAACTCTGGCACACTTCCCATATTCTAAGTGTTATGACCATTCAGCGGAAATTTACAGAAAGAACAGAAAAAATTCAAAGATAGAGGAACAAACCGGAGTTAAGATTACATGACATCATATTCATTCATTACAATCAAATTATTCACATTTTTCAAACTTTAAAAAATAGTTCTTTTTTAATTGATACCTGACATTGAGAGATGTGTGTGTGGGGTAGGGTGGGGGGGGGGGTGGGGTGTTTGACCATTGAACATTTTTTTCATAAATCTTTAGTCCAATCTAAATCCTACAGTAACAGGCTATGCTGGCAGTGTTCACCTACCAATTCTTGCTTGAACTCGAACTGATAGTGCTACAGTGAAAATATCATCTTCTGATTCTAATGAGAGGAATAGTGCTTCCCAATGGTTCATCTATCATAGCGTTGCTATTACTTATTTGTTGCAGTAATCAACACTATCACAGAAAGGTACACTTAGAAGCGGAAATGATCTGTAAATGAATCCCCTGGGATCGGATTGGGATACAAAACGTAAAACGTACAAATCTCCAAGGTGTAGTCTATGCAAGGCATTATTCACAGTGGTGTCGACCACCATTTGGCAGTGGGGAGGGGGCTAATCAAAACATTTGGCAGTGGGGATGGGGTTACACAAACTGGTTCGCCGGAGGCACCAGTAGTAGCGAAGACCGACAACCATGTCTGCAGGGGGTTTGGGGGCCAGCCATCGGACCTCTGGTGAGGGGGTCAAGGTGAAAGAGTCACCTAAAGTCTTGCTATTTTTCTTAATTTCAAGAATTTATTTCAGCAGAACTTTGGAGGTAGACAAGAGTAAATAAGAGCCTTTAGAGGTAAAACTATTGTTTATCTCGCTGGCAACAGTTTTTTTTTATAACATTGCTACTTTCATTTGGGGATGCTGAACAGTTTGGGGGAACTTCCCCTATCCATGTCTCCCCTTGGCCAACCTCCTCTTTTATGACACCACCAGCTATTTTTTAAGATAATACAGTCATTAAATCATCCTGTAGTCATTAAGTACTGTAGAAAATAATTAGTACTAACAGTCAGTAACTGTTCAAAAAGATAAAAGACGATGTCAACTTATACATGTATATATAACAGAATGGACAATTCTTGTGCTTGTGACGAAACCAAGCTGACAATTGAAATTCCTACATTTAATAAATAAGGCAATGAAATTTGCCAAAATTTGTCAAAAAACAAGAAAAGAAAAAGTAAAAAGGCACCTACATTGCCAGACTGAACTTCAAGGTGCATTTCAAAGGTATTTACTGAGCTTGAATGAGTTGCTTTTTCCAAATTTTGGTATGAAATTAGTGAGAGTAATACTAAGCTTCCATTTTGCACATTGCAACACCATACAGCACCAATACAACACCAATAACAGTTAGCCTACTTGTAGCTACTAACATCTCTTATCATACAAACAATTGTACACCAACATTTTAACCTACTTTGCATATAAGAATCAGGATACATGTTGTTATTGGGAGAAAAGGAAAGTTTGATAGCATACGCATGATCCACTTCACTAGCTACTAGAGCAAACCTGGTGAAAATTAAAACCAGGTATATGAAATGGAACAGATGAATTGCTACCATCTTTCATACCAAGTGCTTTCTTGTGGGTCAAGGGAAACTGGTGGGTGGGGGGACTGGGGAGGAAAGAGGGATAACTGGGGGAAGTAAATATAATTCCTTAAAACTGCTTACATCACAGCTGACAGAGCTTACTATTATGACAGGCATATAAAAGCGAGGGTTTATGGAAACGAAAACTGAATAAAAAATGAGAGATAAAGTAGATCCTGAGTTTGCCTCTGAAGAAGAACATTTTAAGAGTAAAACATCAGGCCCCCTAACTCTTACATAGTGCATTAAAAATGATACAGGGAGGATCAAAATCCATCTTTGAGCTATGTAAGCCTCTGTTTCAAGACCGTTATATTTTCATTATTAAAAAAAAACGTAGCTCATTTTGTGCAGTTAATATCAACATGGTTTAGCATGATGGTGGAATCTAGATGGATAATAGAATAATATAGAAACTGGCAAAAGAATGATTAAGAAGATAACATTGCACCAATATATTGAAAGAAGAAGAGAAACATAAAGCTGTTTGGTCAGTACTGTTAGCTAGGTTGTATTACCTAACACACAGACATGGCTGTATGGTCAGTAATGTTGGCTAGGTTGCATTACCTAACGTGCATATTCAGTTAAGAACGTAAGTCTTCATTTCTGGTACTGTTGGCTAGGTTGCATTACCTAACACTCAGATTCAGTTAAGACAGTAAGCTACAGATCTTCATTTCTGCTCCTGAAGTTCAAGAATTGCCTTCTGCCAGCTAAATATAACATAGACTCTGTAACAAAAATGACAAAACAAAATGAAATAAATATTAATAAACAAAACTACAAACTAACACATAAAATGAAACCAAATTAATTGTAGGCCTAAATGAAATCAGTAAAAAACAAATACGCAGTCAATTAGTGACAACCCCAAAAGCCGAGCTGTATATCTACCTCTATCCTTGACGAAAGTGAATCAAACCACTGCAGTGCTATTTGAGGTCAAAATTGTCTGACTTTCAATTTCCATTTTTTGACATTGTTTACATCACTACACAACAATTAAAACATTTTCACTTCTAAGACCCACTCTGGGGTCTAATTATGCCAGAATTCATCAGGAGTCACCATACTGTTGGTGTTACCATGTGCCTGGATATCCCAGGACATGTCCTCTTTTTCTTCTAGCTTAGTGGAGGAGTGTCCAGTTGGATTTAATTATATAAATAAAAACTGTTTCGATATTTTGGTAATTCCGACAAAGTTGTGATGAAAAAGGAGTGACCAAAAAAAAAAAAAAAAAAAAATCTCAACAGTGATTTGGCGATTCTGCTACACCAATTTGAGTGTGCAAATGATTAATTGCAACATTCCCTCAGCCTTTCTGAATCAACAAGTGAAATGTAACTTTTTATTACAACTCTTGAATTTGTGTTGGAAACTCAAACTGTATCTCAAAATGCAACGTGTTTTTGATGTGCTTATTGCATACAGGAATCAGGGCAGAAGAACATGAATGATCATTTCTTCATAATAATTAACAGCTTAGTGCACCAATTTTTGCCAGAGGCAAGGGATTCGATAGCATTTGGAAGGAAAACAGTACTAGTCAAATGAGTCAATCCAATTTGGCATAGACTTAGGAAATTTTCATTTTCAGCTGACCATCAATATATCACTTTTTCTTTGTTCACAGATCTGGTACACGATTATGTCCAAACTGCTGATAAAATATAGGGAGAGAGAGACACTCACCCCCGTAAGACTTTGGTATAACCCTAGGAAGAGCACTGTCGCTCTCGATGGTGAAATGAAAGACATTTGTGGTGTCTCTCTTCCCAGATTTGACATCCTCAACCTCTGTGTGGACTCGGATTTGTAAGAATTTGTCCTCAGTGAACGCCACCTGAAGGGAGAAAAAAAAAAAAGGTGAGGAAAAATGCAAGAAGACTCGTCCACCATTTTTAAGGGGCATGAATTACACAGTAGGGTGGTCTGTGATGTCATCATGGCAGATGCTCTTCAAAACCTTGACTTTTATATTACTAAAACTATTATAAAACTTATTATAAAACTATTATAAAACTTTTATACTATTATAAATATATAAATATAAAAATATATAATAATATATATAAAAATATATAAAAAATATATAAATTTATAAAATTTATAAAATATATAAATATATAATAATATATATAAAAAATATATAAAAAAATATATATAAATATATAAAAATATATAAATATAACTATTTTAAAACTATTATACAGCTATTAAAAAACTTCTCGTTGTTTTATCCTTGAAACCTGATACATTTGGAACGTTCGCTTAGTCATCAATGTCCTCTGTAGTATGAATTTAATCAAAATGCAATTTTATATAGAAAAATTTATTTTCCAATGTGGAGATGTGTAAAATGAACGGAATATTGTCAAGCAGGACCAAAAAGGTTAACTTGCCTGCCTATGGCAATTAAACCAAAAATTCATATCTTTGCAATAACCAAAAGGTTCGGAGGATGTGGTTTTGATCCTGAAGATACAGAAATTTCCAGCAGTTTTTGCAGAGCAATCAGCTCCAGCCACCCAGAAGGTTCTTATAATTGCCTTTAATCTGCAAACAATGACATGAAATGAAATAATAACAAAAATTTTACAAACCTCAGAAGAGTAGAATATAACGGAACCTATCTCCACTGGTTTCTTAAACTGAATGTTTCCTATAGCTCTGATGAACACTCGGCCTCTGCTGTATAGAAACAAACAGAGAGAGATACATTACTGTAAATTACAACGTTTGCTATTGCCAAATTTTTTTTCTCATCTGCTTGTTTTGTTTCTTTGACAGTAAATTAAAATCGTCGGTATATGATGAGATTTGTCAAAAATACTTAAAAGAAATTAATTTTTTTTCTCCAATTGAGCAGTACCTCCAATCAAGCATTTTTCGGAGCCATATTATTCAATACTGCCACCATGTCAGGCGGCATTTAAACCAAAAGAGTCATTTCATCATCTTTGGAAACAAAGTTTGTCCATGCTCTATAGTTCTTTCTCCCTACGATTACATCATAGTCACACCGGCATTAGCCAATCATGTCTCTCTCTCTCTCGCCTTACATGTTTTTCCCGATAAGTCGGCATTTAAACCATTTGCACGATGACAATACAAGTAGGATTTTACCTTTTCAGAACTTGAAATAGCAAAAAAATAAAAAAATAGAAAAAAAGAAAGAGGAACAAATCTTACCAAAATAAGACAGCATTTGTATAGGCTATTTCTGTTGCTTGCCTCATTAAGTAACCACCAAATATTTTGTTGTGAATGTTTCTCTCCTGTGAAGAAAGAATATGACATTTTAAAAAATATCAACACTGACTCTTTGAAAAGAAGACTACCTCATTTTTCAGAACATAAAAAATATTAATTCTTTCCAAAATAGATACTTGTGGAAGAGCTGGAAGCTATTCAGTCCAGGAAAAGATGATGTTTTTGTCTTCCCATGGTAACATCCCCAGCCCCCCCCCCCACCCTCACCCCACCATGTAAAGAGTTGAACGCAAACAAATTATAATCAGTTTGTTGCCTGACACATGCGGTACCCCAAGAAAGATCTATTTGATATATATATATATTTTTTTGAGAGAGAAAAAACATAGCAACACAAGACTAAGGCCTATCGAATCTTCATAATAGATGTACCAAGGTATACATTAAACTTGGGTCATTATATATTTCCAATTTTCATTCTGATGACTAAGAAGAACAAATTATTTTGCAGTCCTGTCACGAATGATAGTTTCATGGTAGTTCCTAGAAACAGGAAGCTTAGATTGAGGCATGATTTCTAGTTGTTAACGTCATTTTCTTTTCTTTTTCAATCACAATCAAAGAATTTTTCCTTTTCATACCGCGAACAATAACTGGCATGAGACAATGCTTTCATTCATAGGTTTACACTGCCAGGGTCAAACAATGAGTGAAGGGCCACAGGGTACTTTAAATAGTAAAGTATTGCACAAAAGACCAAGTGGGGTTCTACAGGCTGATTAGGGTGCTATTTTGATGGCTGAGCAGTGACAAAAAACAAACAAATAAAACTGTCGGTGCAAGCCTCACTTCAAAGGGGATCCTTTCTGTGGGGAATCATTTTCCACCTTTGCAAATCCAAAAGGCAGAATCAGTGATCTGTGTAAAAAGATTGGTTTTACGATGAATAAATTGCATGTCACTCAATTTCATACCCAAATGAAAAAGTATGAATACTACCTGAGGAAAACATAGCAGAGCATTCTTGAGTTTGGTCGATTCCATCCAAACCGAGTTAGGCGGCATTCGTCTCACAGAGAAAGACGAGACTCTGAGATTGAATAAATCAGAGATTGGTATAATAACGTTTCGGTTCATGTCGTTCTCCATCTCTACTGTTACCCATGGATATATGCAAAGGTCAGTATTCTTTCTTATTCACTCAGCTGATATATGTAGGCATCTGGCAACATTTTAAGTACCTGGCAACATACTTGAAGGAACACGATGAAGGTTTCACACATTTCGTTCAAATTTATCCTAGCCTAGCAGAGCACAATATTAAAGCACTTGATATAAAATGGAAAATGTGAAACACTGTGCACTTGAACATTATTACATGTAAACCGTCCGTCACTTTGCAAAGCGCAAAAACTCTCGATTTCGAATTCTGGTAAAATTAGCGAAATTAAATCAATATCCATACAAGTTTTAAATTTTTAAAGTGAGATTAAATACAAAAACTGTTAACAGACTGTTTATGTACTGCAGAAAGCCTGAACGGGTAAATTTATGAAAAGTTAAAGGACTTGACGTTTGGATCTTAGCATGGCCCTTTTTCAGAGTATAACCGAAACGAAAACATACTGAGAACCCATTTAATAAACAGACCAATGAACAGACAGCTTAATAAATATGGAATATTTCAGTTTGACAGCTGGTATATGAATTTTGGCCAATTATAAATTTTAGGTGTGGACCAGAGATTGTCACATGATGTTCGTCTGGTTGCATCACTGTTTCCTGTATTGCTTATGGTTATTCATGAACTTCAACATTTGAATAATATATAACACTGCTGATAGTCTGCAGGCTGAAGTTTAAAGTGCAGCAGCAGTACCCATAGTGCACCACTGTAGTGAACCAAGGGGTAGATGCTAAGTTCTAAGACAGTCTTAGATAATTGTAAGCGGCCCATATCCCGCTAGCCAAAGCTTACCCCGGGTCTAGAGTATCCACAAATATACTGTGTACCAATTCCCTCTCTTCAGCTGTAGGTGCGTTCTTTAACAGTGAATCCCTAGTTCGCTGTTGCCGTAGTAACTTCTTCTGTTCTCCCTCACTGATGATGGATTCTTCCAGTGGTGTCGTGGCCTTTAAGGGGTGACATATACCTGCCCTGTAAATAAACAAATGAATTGAGTGAGTAAAAATCAAATACTCACTCGAGTGAGCCCTCCTCGAGTGAGTGTACATTCTTATAAAAATCATGTAAGGCTTTTGTTACCATACGATTGGATTGTCCCCTTTGTGCGAGGAATAATATATATTGGTCTGCCGGGAGACTGAAATTGTGCCTATTTTTCAAAATGGGTCTTTGTGACGATCAAAAATATATGTTAGTGCATGTATGTTCAACTTGAGCCGTGTTTTAAAATACATTTTTATTTATCTTCATCTCTCTTTTTCGGACTATTAAAGGGTGTGAAGACTTGCGCACAAAGAAACGTCTCATGCTGGTAATATGACCAAGTTTGGAATGAGGTGTAACGGAAGTGTAAGACACCACCATCCATCCCAGAAAATACACACACAGCTTGCTACCGTCGGTAATTAGACACTATTGTACAGTCAATACATACAGCTACGGTCAATACCCACAACACAGTGCACATAGCAGCGTGGACATCTCAGGTGTAGATAAAAGATAACAAGGTATCACGTTTCATTACTGTCTACATTTTGTAGCGACAAGAAGAAACGTCATTTGCAAGCAACATGAAGTTAACTTTTTCAGAGCGTGGCACACGGTTTGGGGCGAGTCTTCAATGCCTTTGACCGATTGATGATAAGAACGCTCGAAGCAATCGTTCTTACCTTGAATTACCAGAATCTCTGGCGACGTTGACAAACGTCGTGGAAACAATTTCTTCTTCTGAGCCATCCTTGAGCTAAGGAGATATCAAGAAAACAAGCAAACATGTATTTCAATAATGAAATAGTTACATCAGACATATAAGTTGAACTTGTGACACATTTTTCCATAGTCTCAACTCACAGCGAGAAACCTACTCTGCGATGAATAACAGTGGTTCGTCATCTACGTAACACAGTCAGCCAGGAAGAGCTACTCCTTTTTTGAGACGGTTTTCAAAGCTATTTATAATAATGACGGTGACTTCCTGGTAGAGGTAAACATACACAATGCTTGGGAGGTTCATTATCAGCAGAGGAATACAGTTGATATCACAGCTAAGAATAACCATCACTTTATAATTTGACGATCACCAGGACTGAGAAGTACTCGTCAGACATCTGTCTCTTCTTGCCTTTATTTTAGCATCCTTAGTAGAGCAATCCCCATCTAAATAAACCCCACCTTCCACCACCCTCCCCCTCACCCCCTCCCCCACACACCTTCCCTTCCACTGAAAAGTAAAAATAGGAAAAGCCCGGGAAGACGATTACCATTTTTACAGACATTGCTACTTCTATGGAGGAGGTGCCAACCCAGGTGACATTGCCGGTCAATTTGAGGTCATGCTCCACTCCGACAATCTTTGTGTGCAAATCTAGAGGAGAAGAAATTTCTCTGTGGAAAATATTATTTCTGCTAATCTGATTAGAGACAAAACATCAAAATAATTTAAGCTTTCTTTATTTTCTATTTTCTTCTTTTTTGAGGTAAAATACATAAAGATAAATTCCTTCTTAAATTGGTTAGTATTTAAAAAAGAAAAAAAGTAGAACATTACACATAATAATAATAATGAAATAATATTAATATTTCCTTTCTATATATCGCTTTATACCAGCGATAGGTCTCAAAGCGCTTCACAGATGTTATATTACCCCTGGTCAATGATAACCTGTCCCAGAGACAATCCCTCCAGTCGGCAGCAGTTACATACTGCGCCCTATGACAAGTTACCTCACAGGTATCCATTTAACCCCTGGGTGGAGAGAGGCAATTTAGATAAAGCATCTTGCCCAAGGACACAACGTAATGAACGAGGCAGGAATCGAACCAGCAATCCTTGGATCACGAGTCCGACGCCTTAGACAATTGGCCACCACGCTCACCAAGATAGAACTCAATAATGAGGGAGTATGCAAACTTGGCAGAATGTCACGCTAATGACACTCTCAGCCAAGAATTTAAACCGTAGCTCAAAAATACGACAATAGTTTCCGTCTTCTACAATAGGTGTTAGAGCATGAACTTCATAAACAACTCAACAATTTACTCTTGATCACTGACATTTCGAGGCATCTGTAAAATCTTGGAAATTCATGTCAGGTAGCTAGGCACATTAATAAACTACATCACTGAAAATTGGAGAATGTGTGAAAGATATCTAATTAAAAAAAAAATAAAAGTTCTTTTTCTACGCACTAACAAAGACTTTTCAATATCATTACACATGTAATGTAGAAGACGAAGCTGAATCAAAAAGTTGCTCAAGGAAAGATAAACAGCTTCCTTTTTTCAGAGACAGGGATTATATACTCCTCCCCCTTCCACTACTCTATTCCCCCCCTCCTTCATTCCTCTATCATAAAAAGAGAAAGCTTTATCATACCTAACCTGTCGACCAATGCTGTTACGATAGTAAGAGGAGATGTCTCTTGACCAGGATCAGGCATGTTATGCTTGTAAGAAATCATTACTATGAAAAGAAAACCAAAAAAAATTTTTTAATATAATGAAATGAGCAAACATATACGAATAAGAATCTTTCAATAAGTTTAAGATACAACTCAAAGCAAAATGGTTTACACTTTGCAAAGAAATTGTAATGTGCCTTTTGCACAGGAACCAAACGTTGGGTTTACAAACTGAGCTAGAATAACTTTTTGTCTTAGGTTCCTTTGTCATTTTTCCTTGATTCCATTCCTCTTTGTCCTGCTGTCACCCTCCAAGATGGCCTTTCTTAAAAAGTAAAAGTAAAAGTTTCAAGATGAACAGCCTTGTAATATGAAGGCAAGGCCTCCTCACTTTTACGTGGATCCCACCTTTATGCACACCGTGGAGAAAATCGTTTCCTGTCAATGGTACTTAGCGTGAAGGGAGGACGCTCTTGCAAATTGAGCAAATTGTGGCGCACCCTCTAATGGTTATTTCCCACACTGCATGTTGTGTACTGTACTAATGTATGGACCTGACTGCAGAACTACAAGGGTTGAAGGAATCATATCACAGTAAGATACACAAAAAAAATATAACTAAATATTATGATTTGCAACATTTTCCCCCCCTGATCAGAGATCTACAAGTGTACACAAATAAAACGGTGGCTCCCAAGCTACTACTGTGCGCCATTTTGACGTGTCAGGGTTGGAGCCACTAACCAGTGTGCACTTGACTATATCGACACGTTACAGCATATCAATACACCTGGGTAAAAGAGAGGTCGCTGAGATAAAGCACTTTTTTTCAGGTAGGACACAGTGTAAATGACGTAGCCTTAAACCTGCAATCCTTAGTTTGCAAGTCAATTGTTCTAAGCATTCTAATTGGAATTGCCACTTTCTTGAAGTTGACAGTAAAAGTAATAGCAAAGGTAATGTAACAATCTCAGTAATGTCACAGAATGATGGTTACATTCAATAATTCAAAAGAAAATGTTTTTTTTTTTTCCATACAGACTACTGTTAAGTAATAAGAGACATTTACGTTGAAAATTTCAATTTGATTTGCTTTCAGATTAGTTGGTGAAGTTGGGATGGGGGGGGGGGGGATATGGAGGGGTAAGGGATAGTTTGTACATGTATGAGGGAAGTTGTTGGATTACTATAGTATACCCTGGTTGTGGGCATGCAAAAATTCTTTAAGGCTTATCCTGGAATTTCTTTCAATGCCGGGCAAATCAATGCAAACTCAAAGGGAAAGAAAAATTCTTCAAATTCAAAATCATTTTTTCCTTCTTTTTACCTCCCATTGTATCCAAATCCTCCAGTAACCTGCCGATCCTTAGATTTGAGAACTGGTTGATGTATTTCTCTCTGATCAAAGGGTCAGATAGAGGTATAACTGCCTCACTATAACTGTCTTGCATGGTCCTCTGAGGTAGGTCACTCTGGACGATTGGGGTATCCATGCCCGCGACAGACCTCTTCACATCGGGCCTAAAATTTGAAGAAAATATTATTGAGAGTAATATTATGAATGAAATAGATAGGAATATTACTAACTTTTGGTGCATATTTCATAACTGGGCAGGTGTGTTCACCCTGGGCCCAGACCCCTGAGGGGACCAGTGACATGGGTGGGAATAAATAGAGAAAGCCCGAGAGTAGACATATAAGGGTGAATATTGGTACCAAATATCAAAACTGCTCATCCAAGCAAGAAACCCCCTGTTGGGATTGTGTGAATGTGGACTCTCACTTGGAGGTCCATGACTACTGCTGCACAAGGGCCCTGTTACAAGGGCCCTGCCCTCGCTACGCCACAGTGGCACTGCCTTGTATCGCATAGCAATCCAACGAACAAAAGGAATCTGCACATGAAACGCAGTCAAAGACACTTTCACTTTATAAGTAAGTTTTACCCAAGCTGAATAATAAATTGATGGTACTATGGTATGAATTGTTACAGAGGAAAAGATCAAAACATAAAAAGAAATAAATGCAGTTTACAATATATATCAAACAATATAAAGCATACAACAGGCAAAAAGATGAATCAGCCATTCAAATCCTTAAACAAATAATAGTGGTTTCCACGTTAGAAGAGGAATATTGTTTCCTTGACCAGGTGAAAGATATTGATGAACCGAGGGGGGAATTTCACAAGAGTGAAGGTCCGCAAGACTGAATTTCCACGAACCGATGGTCGATAGGCGTAACTAGACTTTTTCATTTGAGGAGCTTCAGAGGGGGTCAAAGAAATTGACAAGGGGGGGGGGCGCGATATTGTTTAAAATAGGGTATGTTATATCTATTTATTAAGTTATATTGTATTATAAATTTCTTTTGGGGCAGCAGGGATGGGGGGCGAGACTTTTGAGAGCGGGGATTTCTCCCCAACAACCCCTCTGGTTACGCCACTGGTGGGGCCCTAGTATCAATGCAAGCCATCCCAGCCCCCTGGCGCAAGTCACTGGTATCCACTATGAAAAGAAATGGCTGTAAATTCTTTTTAATTACGCGCTCTTTCAATGTAATATAACCGGTAGTAATGGCCTGTAACCGAACCGAGTTACCCGACCACACATATTGTATGCCATTGTATTGGGTTGTGTTGTATTGTAATATATTGTGTTACATTGCATCATGTTCTATTGTACGCATTGATTGCAACCTAAGTATTAAGTAACTCAATGTAAAACTGTGGAGTACCGAAGATGTGCAGTTCTAGTATCTGCTACGGTGATGATATACTTATTAGTAAATAACTCATTGATGGATAACTAATTAATAAATAATTTATCTATTAATCTCTGCCCACCATACCTCCATGTTTGGGATGCAGACACAATCGATTTAATTTTCTCTCTAACTGTAATAGACAGAAAAGAAAACATCAATTAGATCATTAACGTCCAGTGATCATTATTCTTCACGCTCACCAAATATATGGATCATTTCTGAAAAGAAAATTAATCAACCAGAGTATAAACAACTCTTCCATAATTTGGAACCCCTGAATATGTTATGGCTACTTCACACATTATTAATGCAAACTTAACATGATTGGAGACCAGAATTTCATAACATTGCAGTTTTACTAGCTTTATTCGTTAGATGTTATTCACTTGTAAACTTTTACCACAAAAACACTTGATCAAGTCTTCGTGCAAATGCTTACGTCCGGGTTTAGAAGTGTTTACTATGTTACATAAACAAATCATACCATAACCTGTTATCCAACCCTTCTGAAATGCCCAAGTATCAGAAATACTCGGGCTATTTCTTTGCTGGCTAAATGCCAGCATATTCAGTGTTTGTTTTTCATTCGGAAATAGGCACTTCCCATAATTCCATGATCTGAAACCCACTATCTTGTCCCTGTGAAAAGGATGTGTTCCCATCATGATGAGCAAAAACCCCTTTTTATATGATGGTGACCTACAGACCTTTGACTAAGCTTTTTGACAATTTAAGATGAAAATAGAACTCACTTTCATAGACTGTTGGTAGTCTGGTAGCAGTTGATGAAAAGCACTTGTGGGACAAACAAAGGACTGGGTAGTTTGACCTACCATAGAAAGAAAAGAAATGGAATTACTGGGTTGGAGACTTATTTGGTTAAACGTCAAATATTTTAATGTCATCGTTTTCTCTAGATATAATCACATAGGCGTAGGAGGGGGGGGGGGCTGGGGCTGGGGGGGCTGCAGCTCCCCCAACCAATTTTTTTGGTGAAAATTCTGGCAATATGCTGAGAATTTTTCGGGCACCTACAGCTGTACTGAGAGAAAACTAATTTGCAATGTGTTTTTCAATATTGGTTGAACTTACATTATTATTACCATTATTATTGTAACGACTTGCCCAATAATTATAACCAATATGGAAGGGTAATAACACGGAAAATGATTGTCTGTTAATGGCATGTGATATAATAACCGGAGGGATGCCTATATGATATGCACATTAACATGTTGAATGAGCGAAAAAGTTTGGGTTTTATTTTTCGGGCAAGTTGTTACAGCCCCCCAAATCAAATTAGGCTCCTACGCCTATGGTATATATAATCACATGCTACTTTGATGTTTGTCATGAATGCATTCATGTATGTTTAAAGCTGAACCTAATTTTAACGTACAGTAGTTTACATACTCATTTAGAGTAATGGGTCGACTGTCAGCATGGCATGTTTTTGAATACACTTTGAAATTGTCTGATGTTGTTACCATTCAGCCGTCACACAATTATTCTGAATAACAATTTCTTGGTCTCTAGCCTACCATACCTTTCTCAACGAATACATGATATTGCAAAGAAGGATTGTTTTCTTCTAACAAATTATGTCAAACCAAACAAAATGCAAAACACTTCTCTTCATGTTAACACCCCTTGCACACCACATGAATGCTCATGACTCGATGCAACACATCTATCGTAATGTGGGAAAACATGGACAGTCGGCCAGTGTGCGACGGTTTAAGACTGATCGTTTCTTTGCCAGTTTTAAGTCACCCTGGCTTCATTCAGGGAAACTGACCATGTATCAATTTTCCAGACTGGCAGTCCTGTAGCGTGTGGATGATCTAGACGAATGTACTGGACAGTTTTAACAAATAAAACCAATCACAGTTTCATGAATTTGTATGCGACCCGAATGAGCTCTGGTCATTAACAACAAACGGTCCTTGTGGGCTCTGATCAGTCGGTCAGTTTGCTGGGGTCAGTGGTAGGACTTTCAGTCTTCACAATTGAAGATTTTCCATGTAACGAAGGTCCAGTTGAGCAGGGCTGGGATCAGTCCTACAGTGTGTGGCAGGTTTTAGTGAATCCGTCAGAATCAACTTGCCAATGTTCAATTCAGATGTAGAAATGACTCATTGATGTCTACTTTTGAGGTCTTTACTTCTTAATTAATATGTATTATATCAGAATGAGAAAGTATCATAATCCCACTGAAAGGTGCACAATTCATTTCCAGAACTACTGTATGTGATACTTTTTAATAAGTTGAATGTATGATCTGTATAAACAGCTCCAAACAATGAGTCCAAACATTTTGAATAAGTTACAGAATTACAAAAAACTTCTGAACCTTGTTCAATGTGAAAAGGTGTACATGCAAACATTGGTGGCGAGAGATCATAAACAGAATCAATAACGATTGGATTGACGAATATAGAAAAACTATTGTCCCCTTTATTGTTCTTACCCTTCCATCTCTATTCCTTGATTTAGCGACTTTTGTTCAATCCCTTTCTGCAACTCACCTTCCCCAAAGAGATACCATCTACCTCAAATCTCCCTCCCCATCACTACATATCCTTTTCATTTGATTGCAATACATCTTGAAATGTTTCCACTGCAACCACTCCTAAGAATTCTTTCAGAATTTGTGAATGATTGAAAAATGGTACGTAACATCTCTAATGGAAACATGCAGTTCAAATAATTTGGGAATTAGGAAACTGTGCAAACTGAAAAGTTACGTTTCTGTTGAAAAATTAGCGAAAAACAGCATGCAACCGGAGAGTGAATATTTAATTTTACATAATCATAGACGGACCCAGATATGGCGTTTTTAAATGATCCCTTAACAGGTCATTATGTAATATGCAAACATGTATCATTCATAGGAATGTTCTAATTTTAGTTATAATCTGTAGAAATGTGTGAGTTACTAGGGGTGCTTGGCAACAAATTGATCCTATGTTATGATTTGTGGGATAACTAGGCCTAGTATGTATATATGTATGAGCAATTATAGCATACTCAGCCACATGAGACCCCCCCCCCACCTCCCCCTCAAATCAGGTGGCTACATCAAGTTTTGCAAAATCTTTTGAACATATTTCAAATAAGTACAAAGGTTGGTTGTGTAGTGGTTACACCAACAGTGTCAGATCTTTCATGAAAATACCCCTGCAGAATTATATATAATGAAAACGACCATCAACTACCCCAATTGTTCCTTAAGCCACTTTAGCATTAAGTCCAAAGGTTTCCACGGTAGTGGCTACACTGGAACTTTCCGTGGTTATGCATGGGTTTGGTTGAACGAGATCCGTTAGTCTTTGTTGTTCTGTGTGGGAATTGTGTGCATGTGTGACGATGTATTCGGCTACAAAGTGGACTTGCATGTTGGCATGTTCTATACTATAGTCTATAGTATACTAGTTGTATCCAAACAACTTTCAAAATTTGAAGTGATTTAAGTTCTCTTAGTTCCAGACAGCTACTTTTTATTATGAGGCTACCATGTTGGACAATGGCAACACTGTTTGGGTTCACAATATAATACATGTTAACCCTCAGTAATCTAGCTTTTGCTGTTTTGAGACTTCCATTGGTAGCCTAACCTCAAATAACATAACGCTACACGCAGTACCAAAGTTGTACAGCGATAGGCAGCATTAGTAAACCTAACCAAAGGCTATCATGACTTCCCCCTAAGTTCTTACTCAATAGCCTACCGAGCATAGATAATTAACTTGTTTAAAAGCTTAATTCTGTAAACACTTACACGAATTGAAAAGTGCGAGCAGCCATTTTTGTAATCCGAGGTGTTTCTCCTTGAAACAATCGATCGGCTTGAAGAGACTGATGCTGCTAGCCTATATAATATTACCGAAGATACTTTAAAATTACGGCGCTTCCATTCAGTCGCCAGGCTCCGTGATGTTTATATGTAATACTATCGCATTTACTCCAGAGCCGTATATTTAAACATACGGCTCTGATTTACTCAGGTAAACAGCGCCTTGCTCTATGCTAGGCCATAGGGGGTTCATACGGAAGCGTAGAAGGGACATGGTGATGAAAGAGAAACAAACTCGTCAAAATGACAAAATTCAGAAAAATGACGTTTTGTCGAGTTTTACAACTCGTCAAAACGACAAAATTATTAAATTTGCCGAGATGCAACAAATCGTCAAAATGACAAAATTCTGAAAATTGAAGTTATGTCGAGAAACAATAACTCATCAATATGACAAAAATCTGAAAATTGACGTTTTGCCGAGATACAATAACTCATCAAAATAACAAAAATCTGAAAATTGACGTTTTGCTGAGATACAACAAGTCGTCAAAATGACAAAGTTTTGAAAATTGACGTTTTGCCGGGATACAACAAGTCGTCAAAATGACAAAAATCTGAAAATTGACGTTTTCTTGAGATACGACAATTCGTCAAAATGACAAAATTTTGAAAATTGACGTTCTGCCGAGATACAACAACTCGTCAAAATGACAAAATTTTAAAAATTGACGTTTTGCAGAGATATAACAAGTCGTCAAAATGACAAAAATCTGAATCTTAACGTTTTGCCGAAATACAACAAGTCGTCAAAATGACAAAAATCTGAAAATTGACGTTTTGAGTTGTTGTATCTCGGCAAAACGTCAATTTTCGGAATTTTGTCATTTTGACAACTTGTTGTATCTCGGCAAAACGTCAATTTTCAGAATTTTGTCATTTTGACAACTTGTTTTATCTCGGCAAAACGTCAATTTTCAGAATTTTGTCATTTTGACGAATTGTCGTATCTCAACAAAACGTCAATTTTCAGAATTTTGTCATTTTGACGAATTGTCGTATCTCACCAAAACGTCAATTTTCAGAATTTTGTCATTTTGACGACTTGTTGTATCTCGGCAAAACGTCAATTTTCGGAATTTTGTCATTTTGACGACTTGTTGTATCTCGGCAAAACGTCAATTTTCGGAATTTTGTCATTTTGACGACTTGTTGTATCTCGGCAAAACGTCAATTTTCGGAATTTTGTCATTTTGACGACTTGTTGTATCTCGGCAAAACGTCAATTTTCGGAATTTTGTCATTGTGACGACTTGTTGTATCTCGGCAAATTTAATAATTTTGTCGTTTTGACCAGTTGTTAAACTCGGCAAAACGTCATTTTTCTGAATTTTGTCATTTTGACGAGTTCGTTACTCTTTCATCACCATGTCCCTTCTACGCTTCCGTAGGTTCAGGAACAAATGCGCGTGGTTGTTTTCAATTGGGGAAATTCCCTTACATAGGTCACTTCATTCACCTAGGGAAAGTTATTTCTCTGACGGGCGCAGTTATCTAATGTAATTTGTAACAAATTGGGGTGTTACCAGGTGCGTATCCAGGGGGGGGGCGTTGGGGGCGCGCGCCCCCCGGGTAAGAAAAAAGAGGAGAGAGAAAAAAGAGAAGAAAAAAGGAAAAAAGAGGGGAAAACGAGGAGGAGGAGAGGAAGGAAGGGAAAAGAAAAAGAAGAAAGAGAGAAGAAGGAGAAAAGGAGGGAGTAAAAGAAAAACGCGAAGACACCGGGAAGAGAAAGAGGAACAGTGACATCATTACAGCGCTGAAGGGTAGCCAGTGACGGATCAATGATTTCGTAAAAGTGTGCCTCACCCTACCCCTTACACCGACAACTCCATTTTTTGACGTTTCCATTTTCCTCTCTCACTAATGATTTATATATATATACTATATATGGTCTATCATAACGCGTGTGTAGAATTGTGCTCTGAAACCAACTGTGGCTGGTCTCGAACTCGACCGTGTCGTCGGGGAACATGACGCATTTTGGGATGGGGGCGACCGCCCCCCCCCCCCCATTCAGCATATTTTTAAATGATATCGCTAAGTAATTTCAAAACAGAAAGTGCTTAGATGCAACTTACAAGGCCTGGGAAGTGTCATTTGCAGCGATCTGGGAGACATTTTCGGCCAAAATTTGCTTGTACGCTTCGCGCTAACAAATGGTCCTGGGTAGTGCCATTTCCAGCGATCTGGGAGGCATTTTCGGCCAAAATTTTCTTGTACGCTTCGCGCCAACCTATGGTGGCGCTACGCTTAGATAATTTGCCTACAGGCTTCGCAAATTCCTCGCTACGCGCCTGTTCGAATTTGTAACGCAAACAGCAGATATCACATCATATCAGTGAGCATGAAAATGGCGTTCCGGGATGAAAATCCTCAAAACTGTTCGACTTGCCTGAAAAAATAACCGAATGCTTTCGCGCGCGAAGCGCGCGTTCAACGTGTCAATGTCAATATCATATAAGCAAGCATCGGTTATTACATCGCATGCCATCATGTAGGCCTACCGTACGGTCCGTTAAAATTGCGCAGTATACCGCGGGATGCTAATGTAAACAACGACATGTCTCATGTAGATGTATAAAAAGCATGGAGGTCCAATTATGTCAAAAGTTTCTTTTACATTAGTAATGGCGAATTAGGGGCTGCACCCCCGCCGCGCAGTGACGGAGCCTCCATACGGCCAGGGGGCGGATGCGCCCCCTGACGGACTCAAATGGACTGCTGGCGCCTTTTTCAGCTCTTTACCACTTTTTACTTATTCTAGATTATTGACTTTTTTATTGCGCTCTCATCTACTTATTGACATTTGTCACATTTTGTTGGTGTAATTTGGCGATGACACCCTATTCTTCGTTTATCTGCAAATTAGCCAGGCCCTGAAAGTGGTCATTTCCGGCGATCTAGGGAGTATCTTTTCTCAAAATTTGTCTGTGCGCTACGCGCTAACCAGTGGTGGCGCTCCGCTTAGATAGTGTCGAAAGCGCCCCTACAGACCATTCTCGCCTCTCCTGACCAATACCCCTAGCTCCGCCACTGCCGCCGCGCCTCCTACGCCTATGTGTGTAGTGTTCGGTTTCGGAAACATCTGCTATTTTTTCATTTCCTTCAACCAAGTTTTATAATAGCCGTTATAAGAGGTTTAATATTTGTACACCAATAAATTAACTGTGTCTGAATTTTCGAAAATTTCTAACCAACATTCTGCATCACACTTCCCTCTACTCGTGCAATTTTGACCGGTCTGTTAGGGGTTGAAGGTAGTTTTTCTATATTGGTTGTCCATAGATGAAATTTTGTACAACATTATAGGTATGTTTTGAAGTGAGTTTATTCACGAGAAATGTGAATTTTCAAATTCTGAACAAATTTGGGGCTTAAAACCTTGAAAAGTGGGGCTGACGGGTATTGTGGGCCGCGACATAGAATTACCTACAAAAGCAAAGACCCACAGGCGATCAGGTCGAACATGACGTGTGCCGGGTTGACAATCTTCAAAAAGGTTATGGATGGAGAAAAAAACTATTAGGAAAAACTTGGTTCTCAGGCCAAAAGTGTACATCTGGTTGGTCATTTCAAGCCCGAGAAGTGCCGTTTCCGGTGATCTGGGGGGGGGGGGGGTACAGAACCCAGAAATTTTCTTGTACGCTGCGCGCCAACCGATGGTGGCGCTCCGCTTAGATAGTAATTCGCGCCCCCCGGGTTAGAAAATCCTGGATACGCGCCTGGTTACTTAAACGAATGACAATTGCGTTAAACATAACGAATGACAATATGTTGTACACACTAAAAAATTGCATTGACTAAAACGAATGACAGTGAATGACAGCACAGACATTTGCTTCAACCGGATATCACAGTTCAGACTATATTAAAGCATGGAGCTATAAACATTAAAGCCACGCAAACCGAGTGGACGGGAAGTGCGTGGCTAACAGATCTAGTAAAGTACGGACAAGATACAAACTCACCTTATAGAAAGCAAAATTGTAAATCTGATTTAAAAAGTAAATTTAACGTAATTTTTCCGATATTAATTGTTAGAAACTAACAATATATAACTATATAAGTTGCCGGATGATTCATCTCATTGGATTTTTCGAGAAAACACTCGTTGCTACTACAATTTTTTATACTTTAGTAGTACGATATCATAGCATTTTCCACCCAAATTAATCGTGGATATATCAGTTTCAAACATACCAATTAGCCAGCACCTAACAATTACTTCAGTTATCTTTCTATATAAATCTACAGAGGTAAATGTCAAAAGCACAGCACTCAAGCCACCCGATTCTCCTTGTCGTCACGATAGCTAACGTGGTTCTTGCTAATTGTGATCCACGATAGTTATCGTGCTGTGTTATAACTTCATCACACATGTTATGAATTTCACGATAACTATCGTGGACCCTTACAAGCCATTCAAGGAGACATTTGATAGTCGGATATTACAGAAAGCGACTGGGATGTTAACTCTTAAGTATTGACAATTTACATTTGACATTGCGAAATCCACTTGCATTTTGAAGGTCTAACTGATCTAAATTGATTGACCATCGGCGCATAAGCTTCAACCCTAAGCTAGGGTTGACTGACAAAGCAGGCCAGTGTAACCGGGTTTTTTCTATTATTAGAAGTGATTGTCAGTTAGTGAGCAATTTGTGATTTCGGTTTATTTTTTTCCGCAGTAGTGAAAACACATGCATTTAAATCGAATTCCAATTCTTTATATTTTTTTAATAATATTATTGGATGAGAAACACTCATTCAGCAGTAATGTCATCTAAAGAAAATATGCAAAATATTGCTTTGCTTTGGAAGCTATCGGGGAGAATTGCCCTCCCACTTGCAACATTCGCCCGCATTCAATTTATTTAATGTAATAGTCACATGGTCAATCATAAGTGCATCATCATGATGTCACATTGCTAAATACATACAACCGCATTTCAGTACATATACATGATCAATAATACTTTTTTATTAAGAATTCTGACAAATGGTTACCACGTACACTTGCATGCACTTGCTATTATGACAATTTTAAGCAGATTAACCTCATATATCTAATATATTTGCATCAAAGTCAATAGGGCACTATACTGATTATTGGCCACTCACCCATCAAGTATTTTATTGAGGAAACCAAAACCTATCGATTATAAGGAAGATGCCCAAAAGTCCCCACCAACCATCCCCCCTTTTACATTCACTGATCTAGCATCGCTTTTCGTACCTTCACTCACGATTGCTCCAAGAACAAGGAAGATGTTTCATGCATTTGCAGTTCTATGCCCCCATCCCCCCTTAAAAAATAAAACAAAAAAGAATGAAGATATGACATCATGGTACTGGGTATATTTGCCTGCACAGATGGGTTGTGGTTGAGTACCATTCTTGCGATATATATGTGTTCTTGTTACTACTCATTCCAGCTATGGTCAGGCAACTTACACTGAACATTTTCAGGTCAATACTATATTTGTCAATACTGACAAAACTATTCCATGTTCATTTCCGACCTTTTTCGATGCAACCATGGGCACCACATACAGTTTGGGTGCTGAAGAATTTTCCGGGGTTATTTAACTATCATATCAGAAACGATGGAATGAACATGATAGGAACCCTGACAGAAACGTTTCCCTAAGTAACAGTGCTTAGGTCAGTAACTTGTTAATCATTGAGGTAGCAAGTCCCTGCTAAATGTGACTTGATACCATGATACTTCATTTGATTAACCCGCAGTGTAGTGACGACAGTTAGGCTGCCAGTTAAGTTAGTAAACCAACATCTTCCAATTTAATTGTTGTAAATCGAAGTTTTGAGTCGATTTCTTCAACAGTAATATATCGATCCTTTCAGTATTCCTGTTGATTCAAGTCTTTGATATAACCTTTATGTGCCATATTGTTCATTATTTTTTTTCTAGCTAGGTGACCATATTTGGCATCAATGCAACATAAGAAATAGTGTTCTTAGGAATGGCAAGACTTGTATCGAAGCAGCCACAGGATTTTGCTATAGGGTACAATATTCTCACTACTGAGTTAATAAAGATCAGAAATGGTGAACACATTGGCATCCATAGTGTAGAGAGCCCATATCTCATAGGCTTACTTCACAGAATCAAATAGAATACCATATTAGACATGTATTGGTTATCACCATGGGCGGCGATCCTGGGGGGGAAGGGGGGATATATCCCCCCATGAAAATGGGTGGAGGGGATGTAATACACCATATCCCCCCCACCAAATGCCAGGGATAAGAATATTTTCATGCCTTTATATGCATCATCGTGAATGTACGGCTCTTTTTTAGCTTCATTTCTCGCCTACCATAAACGCAGTGCGATCTTTTCAAATAAACCGTCTTTATAAAGCAAGAATAGTTGACTGTAGGCTTCATTGGCCCTATAACAACAAAATGTATTATTGCGCCCACGGTATTGATATAGCACATATATGCACCCTCATAGTATTCATATAGGCCCTATAGTAGGCCTACACACGTACATGTTCCCTCGAACCGCTGAGAATATCATGTTACCAGGGTAATGCTTAATACACGTTTCACCTGGATGCCCTAGCAATCGGTACCTAGGAATCTAACTATGTGTAATTGTGTATAGCATGTGTATAGGCCTATAATAGCCTGCATGAGGCCATTTTCTTCATCGAATAATATAAAAGAGCTCTCGAACATTCTAACGTAGCGCCTGAAACAAGATTGACAGGGGCAATTTTCCCAAAATAACCCCCGAAATTAAAAAAAAAGAAAAGTATTTTGGATCCTGATTATGAGATATTTCGGACATGATATCCCTATTTTAAAGTTGGGTATATGCCGCTTGGAAACCTCGGGAAGTGCCGTTTCCGGCCATCTAGAGGGTTTGTAAATCCCCAAATTTTCTTGTACGCTTCGCGCCAACCGATGGTGGCGCTACGCTTAGATAGTCAACAAGGTCATATCCCCCCCACTCGGAAGTACGGATCGCCGCCCATGGTTATCACAAGAACTACACAAGTAAAGTGCTTGATGCCAAAATCTCCTCATATTGGGGCTGATTTATTACCATACATTGCAAGATATCTGTGAGCCACATAATTGTTTCTGATTTTTTTTTGTGGTACCAGACACTAGGTGAAGTCCATTCTTTAAAGGTCATCTGATGTATTGCCGGATTGGTACTTCAAGTCAATTTTCATATGCTCTGCTTTGCTGCAGAGTTACATTTTCTTAACACAAGACTCACACAGAAAGAAGAAACAGAAAACAAGTATTGATGAAAGTTTAACAGATTCTTATAAGGAATACATAAAAAAGGTGATTGTCTTATTGCACCATTATGATATCAAATGATTCATGGTAACCTTACATATGTTGTGTTCATGTAGGAAGTAGAAACCTCTCTATAGTAAGCTTTGAATCTATTTCTTGAAATAAACCTAATGTGATACTCATGTGATATCAACTTAGTAGATGTTAACTCCCAACACTATACTGATTAGATGTATGTATAGTCACAAATAGCACCTTGGAGTCATACTTAACCAGGACATTCAAGTGAAGATGGGCCGCAGACTCCATTCTAGCAAATGGCCACATCTATATATGCAACCCAAACAGAAATATTGCAATTGAAAATGGAAAAGCTTATTCAATGCTGAGGAATTTTCACAACACTGTAGCAAAATAAACCAGAAAGCCAGTTGGCTTATTGTCGTTCCTTGCCAATTGAGATTATAATTCCAAGCTTTCGTCATTGTTGATTAAATTGATCAGCAAGGTTCTTTCACTGACTGTGGACTTACCTACTAAATATGTTAACTTACCATGTTTACAAGCTACTTTTAGCAAAAATCAACTCAAGCCCTGCCCCCTAATAAATGTGCATAATATCACATTGAACATACAATATCATGCACCCACTATCTACCAACTCCTTCACACAAAGTATGATTCATTCTGAAAATGTTTACCATTGACCCTGTGACCTTAGTAATATTCTTGAGATGAGCAACAAAATCACTAGAGCTCTTCTACTCACTATGGCACATATATGTACCAAGTATGACCTCAGTCCAACTTGCCATTGTTCAGTTACGGTGTTTACAATCTATTTTAGTGAAAATCAACTTAAGCTCCACCCCTAATAAATATGCATAATGTCAACTTAAACATATATCACCATGTACCAGCTATTTATCAACATATTACCAAGTTTAAATAAATTCTGACTTTTGGTTGTGGAGTTATTAGCATTTGAAGCTTTTTACGTTTGACCCTGTGACCTCATTATTATTCATGAGATTAGCCCAAAAAATATGGGTTCATCTACTCACTACGGGCCACGTCCCCACCCACTAAGTATGGTAATGATCGGTCATTCCCTTGTTGAGTAATCTTGCATACAAACTTTTCATACCAAAATATTGCTAAGCCGCCCCCTCATAAATATGCATGATATCAATTGCATAAAACATCAGTGTGTGAAGACTATCTACCAATATCATCATACCAAGTTTGACGAAATTCCGACTAATAGTAGCCAAGTTATTGCAATTTGGAGTTTTTCACGTTTGACCCTGTGACCTCATTAATATTTATGATTAGGCACCAAAATCAATAGGTTTCATCTAGTCACTATGGGCCACCAAGTATGGTAATGATCGGTCATTCCCTTGTTGAGTTATCATGCATACAAGGTAAAGCGTCTAACACACACGCACACGCCAACCTAAATACATGGGTTCCTTTGCTTCAGCAACGAACCAAAAATGTGTAAAATATGTCAACCTATTAAATGTATGTGCTTAATGATATGTTATATCACACTAGTTTTTTTTGACTGGCATTTTTTTGTGGATCAGAGGATATGACATGATACTACTGTACACTCTAATACTGTTCATATGAAATGAGCCCTTTAATACCATGGTTAAAGGGAGGATTTCAAATGAGCTGCTCCAGTCAGTGTGACATTATTAGGAATGTAGAATATGCAGTGAAAATGCAATGAGGTTGTTCGGGTCAGCAGAGAAAGTTTGGAAGATTAAATACATTACTTAAGTAAGGAATGGAACATGCTTGTACACATGCAAGTGCTTTTATAAGTGTGTTTAGCTGTACAATGAAAGAGGAGTGGAACAACATTTCCATGCAATGGTTAACTGATTTCTAGTATCTAGTACATTTTGATAAACTTAGCAAAGAGTAACCCATAACCAATCACCACGTGAGTTCATTTACATCAGCTGTAAATACTGTCACTTCAACTAGCTTTGTATATAAATGTGCTTATTACAAACAGTTGAAAGAGTACTGTTCCTGGTCTGCTGAACTATGATATAATTTACTGTGGTTGAAAACTTAATGTAACATATATGTGTTGCAGAGATGAATATCTTGTCCTATGTTAATGTCCAACACTTCATTCAGTTAAGCTAACATGCTATCAAAACAATATTGGAACATTGCTGTAACATGCATTATTAAGAACAAAATGTGAATCAGTCATTCTCCTACTGAAACACAACGATAATGTTGTGTGAAGTTAACCGACTGTAATTGACCCAAATCACTTCATCTTGGCTGCTTTTTAAACTCACTGTCATGATTTTGGCGACAGGGAATAGCATAACAGCACATATATGTCTCCAGCAAAAGTCACTTCAAGAAGTCAGATCCTGGTATATTGGTTGCAAAATCCTAAAGACAGCTGTGCAATAAGGAAAACAGATACATGCATACAATGTAAATGAAGGTAAGCTATATTCATAAAAACAGTATATATATGTATAAACCAGAATGCCAAAATGCATTGTGGTGTGGATAAAGTACTATGAGTACATTTTGTATGAATGGGACATACTGACGTACTTGCTTTAAGTAATACAGCAAGAAGCCAGGAGTACTCCTCGTGACATATTGTATATTCACAATGACAGCTGTGACATAAAATGACTACTGATAGCCTACTTGTACTCACTGTGATACATGAGCATACTAAATATAAGATCTCCCCAAGCTTAAGTTCCTAATCTTGAGATATCCAGCTTATAACCTTGTCACAATTTGATCCTGTTGACCCAAAATGACCTTTGATCTCTACCACAACCAATATGGTCCTTAGTACTCAATGTGGAACACGAACATACCTAATTTCAGATCTATCCAAGCTTCTCTACTTGAGATATCATGTTTACAAAAGTTTTTACTATTTAACCCTGTTGACATCAAATGACCTCCACCAACAACAATAGCATTCTTGTTCTTAATGTGGTACACATACATACCAAATATGAGATTCTTGAGATATCGTGTTTACAAGCTAGGTGCCAAATCACACATGCACACACGCACCCACCCAAGCCATCATGAACGTAAAGGATTATGATTTCATCAAAACCAATTCTTTTGTCAAAATTCTTCAAATACAAGGGAAAGTTAATACGATTATGTATCATTGGGCCCATCACCTGAATAAGTAAAGCAGCATGCTGCTTTACTGGTTTTGGTAATTATATCAAATGTTGAGCCCACTGAATGATTAAAAAATAGTAAATGCTTCTCAACTGGAAGGCTTTGAGAACAAAATCTTCCAATTACCTCCTATGCTTTGAAAATTGGTCAAAATCTATTGATAATAGCTCTCTGCCATATGAAATAGTTATCTTGTACAAATCTTCAAACATTTGTAGGAGTTTTTATAGTGTTTCTTTCAAAGGTCAGGTACAGATGATATTGCAAAGGTGGCATCTTCTTGTAACTGTATCAGATAATTATGAGTATCATACCTCATGCTCACTGATTTGGGGTGGGTTGACTTTTTGCTACTCTTCATTTCTTCTGTAAGAAAAAGACATTACTTGAGAGGAAAATTATTCCTTTCAGTGTCCAAAGTAAAACAAAGTGTTTTCATGTCTTGAAATCCTGTAAGATATGCATAATATACTAGTATGTTCGCGAATATCCATTAAAGTACCATCTTACATCATTAGATTTATCATTGGTGTTAGTTTCTTTACAAACCCATCAATGAGTAGAAATGTACTACATTCAATGCTGGACTACACAAAAGACAAGCTGTAAATGTGTAACACAACGGATTTCTTTTCATTAGTTGTCAGCGAAGATACATGTGCAACAGGGTGTTAGAACCAGCGGCATATCCCTGACCCCCTTACCTTTTTAAAAAGTGTTAAAACATTCCTTTTGAAAATGAAAAGCCCTCCGCTAGAATTTGTATCTATTCCCTTCCTAAAAAAAGTAAAGTAGACAGAGTTTTCTAATATCTCGCTGCCTCAGCTGTTGTTTGAAATAATAATCATGAGCAGTTAGTTTTACGATGCTAAAGCGAACACAAATATGGGAGAAACCCGCCAGGGCTTATGGATTACATCTTACACGTCTGGTGGCTTCCAATTCAACATTTTAACTCAAATTTGGAATCTTTTCAATTTAGAAAGTCATTTCAGATGGGAAAACCTAAGATTGCTGTTGGATGAAAAACCCACCTTACTATGACCCTGCCGGGTATCGAACCTGGAACCTCCCGATTGCTAAGCCTCATTGCTTCAAATGCCACCGCCTTTATCCATTCGGCCACAGCAATGTTTGCTATATGGTACTCCAAAGAAGCTCTTCTGGTCTAACAGCTCAAAACAGTGGCAAAAGAAGCAGATATGGTCCGCCATGAATACCAGTCAAGGAGTGGCATGCCAACGACCCCCTTTCCCCCCAAAAAAGCAAATTTAAGTAAGAATGGGTTATTCCAAAACGTATCGTAAGGATTATTACTTAACCTTTTATTTATAAAGTTAGAAAGGCACAAACGTTTAAATGAGAGCACTCTATAATCTACAGAACTGTTTCTCTGAACTTTTCTAACTGCACATATACAAACATGGCCTAAGATGCATATCTTCATTCCAGGTTTTGTCACCCTTGCTAACCTCCATCTGTCTTTGACCCACACCTAATGCCAATACGGGATATTTTACTTCCAGTATAGCAAGACACATGCCACATATAAAAGCAGTTAACATTAATTGTGATGAGAGAAGAAGCTCACATACAACTTTCCATTTTGAACACTGACCAACAACAATGGAATTATTCTAAGTGTCATGATAAGTTCCAGATGCATGTCTCACATAAACCATATGTTGATGCATGTTTTACCTTACAGTCATGCAATGGTGAGAACATCTAAGAGCCAAAGGCTCAATAAATGTAATGATTTCTTCTCAAAAAACATATATGAAGACAAGATCTGCAATATGCACATAAAAATATGCGCAACTGCCATATGGCCCACTGCACCTTCTGGCCCAGACAGCTGATTGATAAGAAAAGGATTTTGTGAATATCAGGAATTGCGTCATTACATTCACAAATGTAGCCAGGCTAATGTTTACAAAATTTGGAAACCAGTGGCTTCGAGCCAGAAGCCGAACCATCCAAAAACCTGAGGCATCCTGCCTCTAAAAAGGGTGATATCTCCTTCCTGACTTCAAAGTAAAGATTATGAATAACTCTGGGCAATTTACGACCCAAGAATAAATGAAATTAACAAATTACGAAAGGGATAACGAGGCGAACTTGCCCCGGAGCTCTGCAGGGACGATGCTGCCATTAAAACGACGTATACAGAACTGAACAATACACGTGGACACAGCAAACGCTACAAACTGGCTATTACGGCATATTACATAATACATGCAAATATACAGCGGGTGCACACTACAAAATTTCACTTTACTACACTAAGCCTAAATATACTGTAGCTAGACTAGGTAGTAGAACCATATGCTGTATAGTGGCCTAAGTAGTAGGCTTATATCAGTAGTAAGGCAGGGTATTTAGTGAACTGTGAACCTAACACAAGATTTTTCGATCTGCCGAGGGTAACGTCCAAAATGTAGCGATTATACAGGAACAGTTCATGAGAAGATCGAGTCAGATACTTTTCTTCTTGTGATAAACTTAATTGTCATGTTCAGATTCCAAATTGACTCGGAGCAAATAGATGGGATAAAACGGTTACACAATAATAAGTTATGAGAACTCAAACAATAATACGTCCTTACACTTGGGCGAAGACTAACTGAACTACTAACTGATATAGGCTTAGGCTATAATTAAGCCCTAGGTTAGTGTCAGCAACTTGAAATTTACCTTTCTGAATGCATGCACTAGTCCTGTTCCCATTTGTATTTTGTAATCGTTTGTTTCTTGTGCATGAATGTAATTGTCATGAAATGGACTGTCGTGCGTGAATGTGACTGCCTGGATCAGATCTGCTGTGCGGGGTTGGGAATATGCCTCTAGTACTAGTACTATACTAAGCATTGTACGACTGGGCACCTTCAAAGTTTTTACATCGGTAAAGCATACCAAGCTTGGGTCAACGTAGAACACTTTATCATTATTGTCTAAGATAGATCTATAGCCCTAGGACTTTGCCGAGCCTAAGTTTTAGCTGGCTAGTGACAATGCATACCATGGCCTTAACATTGGTAAGGCCTAGGCCTAGGCCCCCTATTGTTTAGTTCACAATGTGCTGTCAATAGGCTGATTAAAGCCTAGTACTAATACTGAACTTACGCAGAAGGATTTACGTACAGCCGCAACAAAAAACGTTATTTCTCATAGAAATAACAATATTCATTACGTCATAGTTTATATCAATTACTTATCCATGGCATCATCTCGATTGATCACAGGGACAGAAGTACTATTTAAGATTGACAATTGTTCGTGAACTTTCAATAACTTTCCGCCAATCACAGTGTGCAGACATGGACATACATGCCGCGTATGTTTGCAACATAGAACTTAATTTACGGAGAAGACACATCCAGAGTCAGGCGGAGCATTCATTTAACGTTAGTGGAACTCTATCTGTATTCTGTACGGCAATGTACTGGAGTGTATTACCAAATATTTGCTATAAAATTATTGAAACCCGAATGAAAGTTGTATATAATGGAATGAGTCGGTCAGCAGATTAATAACGGCATGACGTCTCAAATCTATATCAATAATAATTACGATGAAATGTCAGAGAATACCATGCCCATTGTAGGGGGAGGGGATTTGGATGATTCATAAAGCTTCCAATTTAATTTCGGAGTTTTGATTTCCAGTTTGCCAAAATTTGGTATACCGATGATATTTCATACTTTGGATTTATTCTGTGGGATGCTCAACCTTACTGAAAATAAATGAAACATTTGTGACAATTCGTGCGATTCAGTTTTAAAATTTTGCGGGACATGTTTTAATTGGTGATGTGTTTGACAATATTTGTTACACCTTTTCTTTGTTTGCGTACTTCCTGTTTATTGGTCTAATCAAAGTTTATGTGTTTGTTCTTTTGCGGTTCTCAAATATGGGTGGATAATGAATGAATATATTAAGAAATATTAAATACATTTATATATTCCGTTGATGCACGAACCATGATATTATAATAACATACGTAATAACTCTTGTTAGCTCAATCCATGTTTTGAATATTTCTGTACATACTTGAACGCTATTACTAGACCAATATTCCACAAGAAAGTGTCATTTTGGCCGTGCGGGTGCATTTTGAGTTAGTCACAATGAATCGTGACTTATTCCAAATTCTATAATATTCTGGCTAATCTTCAGCATAGGATCAGCGTAGCATTCAAGTACCCATCTGAGTAAAGTTTTGCCGGGAAGTGACGTAAAATTCAACTCACTATATATATAGCAAAATATCATCAGGATGTGTTTACAGTTGGTGTTCAATTAATTTGTATAAGTGGGTCTCAAGCGGGCTAGCTAAGTTCCCCAGCTGGGAAAGACTGTTCAGTTGGACCAAATAGTTCCACCTCAAGTAATCCCGCTTCTTGTGACATTGCCAACTCGAGCTATTCTAAAATACAACGCTACTTTATATTACTAATACTCTTGCTTAATCTCATTTTTGGAAAGGCGTAGGCTTTTTTAACTATGGGTTAAACTCAATGTGTCCGCCTAAAAGTTTGAGAGCTGCATATTGAAAGATCGGTGGGTGATTTTAATGCCGAACACATATCCAAACCGAGAGTCTTTTGATTACTTGCATACGTAATTGTGACGTTACAAATTTGCAAGTTAAAATTGGTGTCATTTTGAAAACAAAATGCGGCAATCAATATTGTCACAGATCCCCGAAGATATGACATATAAGTTTCACCATTTTTGGTTTCGATGATAATCGTAACCTTTGCATTCATGATGGCGTATGTGTGTATGTGTGAGTGCGTTTGTAAACTCCCAGCTGCTTGTAAACACAATATCTCAAGAAGGTAATGTCACACCAATTTCATATTTAGTGCCTAGAAGTACCACATAATGTATAAGAAGCCTATTGTTTTTGGAGTGGAGGCAATGGTCATTTTGGGTCACCAGGGTCAAATTGTGAATACCTTGTAAACACGATATCTCAAGAAGGAATGGTCAGACCAATTTCATATTTGTTGTGTAGAAGTACCACATTAAGTACAAGAAGCCTATTGTTTTTGATGAAGGTGAAGGTCATTTGGGTCACCGGGGGGCGAATTTTTTTTCCCAAACAGGTTCTCAATTACGGAGTTTTCAGCCAATCAGATTGCTCGTGACGTCAGCATCAAACGCTTGATAGTTCGAAGACATACACTGAGTTACACACTGACACTTAATAAAGTCTTGTTACGCGGTTTCCCTGCAAATGCCCTAACTTTTACTTTTAATGCTTGGATAACATGTTGACCTTACTTATGATACATACGCTACATTTTATCGGTTTCGTGTTTACGCCATCCAAGATTCGTCAGCCGTTCTATTGAAATCGGAATTCTTTTCGTGGAATGGGTAGGCCTACACTAAAATCAACTTCACGACGCGAGTTCAGCCTTGAATGAATATACGCAAAACAGTTTAGTGTATAGTCAAGGCTTCATAATTGACGCACCCCCGTAATTGACGCACCTTCAATTATTACTAGCAACGATAGAGCAGGCCACCTAAACTTTTTGCAGTCAAGCAGAATTACATATTTCATGAGTTTGAATCCATTTCAGCTATTTGATGACCAAATTGTGGAATTTTTAAGCTTTTAACACCCTTTCCCCCGGTTTTGTACGTTCAGTTTTTGGGCATTTGGAAATCTTGCACCCTAAAACTAACCAACATTTCCTCAATATCATGGACAACACTACTCTCTGGGACCTGATCTGTCTAAGCTTAGAGGCTCAAAGTATAGCAAACAGCATCTAAAGTCAATGGATGTATACTAAAGCCTTCACTACAGTTAGCTTATCGCCGAATATGTCAATTTAGGGGTATGAAAGAACTTGACACGGCAGACATTTTGTGGTCAAGTTCTGCTCAATTGTACGTTGCATATGCACAGAACAATAAATATATTGAGATCATTACATTTCTGAGGAACCACACATATGAAAAACACATACAGTTGAGTGATTTTGATTTTTCCTTGATAGAAATCGTTGATCAAATCCTTAAGTGCGTCAATTATGAGCCCACCATGCTACAGTATCATGTATTTCCGTCACTGCACTGTGTACACAGTTATAATACATATAGGCCTATATCGCATGTGTTATGTACCCCTGTACGAAACTTTCACTGTGCGATGTTATCGATAAACTGCCTTCACAGAAATCTTCGATCAAAGTAGATCATACAATACTAGTGTGCTCATTATGTCTAAACCAATTCCAAACACATCTACATATATTTACGAAAAGCTGCGGGTAATTTTGAACGGGTATATCTTCGTTGCAACGAATGGATGCAGACATTTTGATAACCTCGAAGTGAAGGGTTTTATTGTTATGAGCGACTATTTATACACAATTGAGAACCTGTTTGGGAAAAAAAAAATCGCCACCGGGGCTTAACTTGGGAAAACTTGTAAACATGATATCACAAGAAGGGAAGGTCAGATCAACTGCATACTCAGTGTGTAGAAGTGACACATTAAGTACAAGAAGCCTATTGTTTTTGGTCGAGGTCAAAGGTCATTTAGGGTCAAATCGTGAAACCCTTGTAAACAAGTACACCATCACTAAACATTACGTCAGATATATGAAGAAAACTGATCATGTTGCATCATCAAAACCACAATGCACTTTTTCATTCTGTTTTTCTTAAAGTGTATGTTAACATAGGAGGATGAGTTACATGGGTTAGAGTTCCCTTTCCCCGAACGACAATATCACACAAAATGGAGGCTACACAAATGTAAGCCTTCTCTTAAAACTTACTGTGGAAGTAGATGTTATTCTGGTTGTATGTGGGGAGGGGAAGGTGGAGGGGCATGAACCACATGCATTTACATGATAGATAACATGTGAAGCTGAACTGTGCAGGATCACCTTCTTTCAAGTAAGTGTATGGGTGGGTGGGAAGGGTTATTTACATAGCAACATGTGGATATCCAGTCAAATGATGAATAGACCAATCAAGTGCCACATGCAGTATGTTATGACATACAAGGAGGGGTGGGAGTGGGGGGGGGGGTATGATCACCAACTTCAGACGGAACCCAGAGAGAACACCCTTTAGACATCCTTTCACCTACTTAGAACCACTCATTTAGCATACCACTTGCTCATCATCAAGTACAGTTCGTTTTCGCAAAGTAGATATGTAGTTTATGTTTTCAATGGACTGTTACAAGTGGAAATTAGAAAAATGGAGACAGAGAAAAAAACACACACACACTGAATACTATTACCACTTACAATTATACTTGGGGTTATCTTCCTCCATATTAGATAGTTTCAAGGCCCAATAACAATTTCAGCCACTTGAATGTGAGCTGTATGACAAACACCCACTCCACGTAAGGGATTGGTGCAGCATCTCAAAATTTAAGACGGACAGAAGACTAAATAATAAGGAGATGTTTTTTGTTGTATTTATGATGTCTGTTAAAGGAAAGATGACTTAAAACAGTCAGAAAATTATATCCCTTCCATTTCTAATACATGAGAAATGGCTAGCAAACCACAATACCAATTTAACATGACTAACATGTACACATGATTACTTAAAGGAAGTACATCTCAATAGATAACCTCTACCAATGTAAGAATTATGCTTGTCAATGAATGATCCCTGTATCTGAGTGAGAACTGTAGTGCTGCTCTATAGTAGAACTTGTCCATAAATTTAATTAATGGTATGGTACAAATGGAAGCAGCACTGCATGAAATATGATAACATTTCATGTTTATTTTGTATTATCCTCCATCTTTGACTGAGTGGAAATACATGTTCGCAAGCGGAAGTTACTAAACATGAAATTTGAAAAATACAGTAATGACTATGTCAGGTCTGATTTGAATCTCTAGTGGCTACAAACTCAAAACTGCTTTAAGGGATGCTTCCTCTAAGTGCTTCTTTTTGTGGAAATAATGCAAAATCCATAGGAGTAGTCCTACATGTAAGTTGCTGAGAACTTTGGAAGTATAATCTCCATCATCATTGGGCTTGGCAAGAAAAGTACATCTGACATTTACAATTTTATAACTCTGGAAGTGTTCATTTAGGATCCCATTTAAAATTTCTTCAAATATTCATCATACATGAATGCAAGACTGGTAATTACTTTCCATTGACACATGCAAAAATCTTTGAAGTTTATCCAGAGAAGCTATATAAGAATCCTGCAGCTAATCAGAGTACCTTATATAGGTTCCATACCATTACATCTGTTCTGATCTAACCAATGCAACAATAATTTCCTTCATTTAGCTATCTGTTGAATATAAACTAGGCAACAAAAGAATAATTAAAGATTTTCTTGCACTGACCATAAATATCTTATTAATATAATTTGACAATGGAGATAACATATTGCAAGCAGTGAGAATATTTTTAGAAGATAGATTAATGAAGATCCTATCTGATGGCATTTTTTTTTGTCAGTGGCTTCTTTATTAGGAAACCATTTGGTAGTAAAATGTTACTGATGGACCTTGCATTGAACACATAATAGTAAATGAAATCATACACAAGACAAAAAAGCATTTTAAAGCAGTGGTAAATAAATGAAATGTTTTGACGTCTCTGTTATGTGTACAATTTCTCAACAGGAAGATTAACAGATCACCATCACCACCACCGCCACCATCACCACCTCCACCATCATCATCTCCACCATCATCACCATCACCACCATCACCACCTCCACCATCATCACCATCACCACCTCCACCATCATCACCATCACCACCTCCACCACCATCACCACCTCCACCATCATCACCATCACCATCTCCACAATCATCACCATCACCACCACCATCGCCACCATCACCACCATCACCACCTCCACCATCATCACCATCACCATCTCCACCATCATCACCATCACCACCTCCACCACCACCACCACCACAACCACCACCACCACCTCCAACACCATCACCACCATCATTAAGATTAACTGACTCACAGGAATATCACAGGAATATCACAGGAATATCAATATTTCCTCTACTTGCTATATCAAATTGACTTTTTAATATAGGTGATAAAGAATCAATAGAAGACTTCTTTCCTCTGTAAAGAACTAACAGGCCTTCTTCATTCGGTAACCATGAAGCTCTAAGTTTGATATGAGGTTATAAAGTAATGAGGCCTGAACATCACCAATCTGAATGGTGTACTTCACGTCCTTTGTGGTGATTTGTTCCTCTTTTTTGCTCTCTCTAGCATGTTGAGGGCACAAACTGCCCTCCTCTTCAAGTTTTTCTTGTCCTGGAAATTATGAAGTAAGTGTGTTCCCTTGTTGAACAATAAAAAAATACTAACAATGCATTCATTCATTGTACAAATACTATATGTAGTCAGTGATGCAGTTGTGATGCAGTCATTGTAATTGTGCACATTTTTCTACAAATAAATGACTGAATGGATATAAATATAGTTTCATTTTTTAGAATGCAAAGAGGCTTGCAAACACCAGCAGGATTACAATCTATGTTTGCTCTATATGTGGATGATATATGTATGATACATGTTTCCATCTAGTTTTAAACTGTAATGGTTAGTGATGTAAGTCCTACTTTGTCTGCTGTTGTTAGGAACCAAATAATACTGTTTTTGACTGTCTACCCTGTAACAGCCAGAGCAAATAGATATATGTACATTTAAAGGTGCAATGACTCAGAAAACAACTGATCAGTCAGTCAACTGTCAAACATATACAATAATAATCCGTTGAATGTGCATCATCCAAAACATGATACAAATTATATGACTGAAAATTTGATTGTAGGGTTTGATGAGAGCCTGTTATTGATCGGGAAGATTTTTTAATTTGTTTTCCTAACTGCTGTGCAATAGCTTGTCCATCTAAATAGGAAAAAAAAAGAACAATTAGTCAGTAATAAATACAGTTTGTAAATGATATTAAATCAAAGGGAATTTGGCTTTCCTTAGGAACCATTTTCATACTGATTGAATGTGATATGGTGAGTTGGTAAATGGTTACATCAACACTACATTGCAGAAGATTTCATGTGACATCCAAAGTTCACACCTGCACAACATTAATTTGCAACGCAATCATATGAAAAAAGAAACGTGTTTCACAATTTACAGTACCTCTATGGTCAAATACTGTACAACCATTGACCTCATGAAAAAGTTACCACAGTCTTTATGGTGGGTAGCCTTCAGCTCCTTCTAAAAGTTAAATAGTAGAACAAGCACTACCTTTATATAATCAAATTAAAATCATATGCAAACAGATTGGTGATCAGTTTTGTGAGCCATAAACTACTTTAAGGACTTCATGTTAGAAATAAACCCCTCCTAAAAGAAGATTTGTCATGCGCAATAAATATTAGTCCAAACTTCAAGTATAAATTGCATCCAAACTTTTATGTTTTCAGATCTTGACCTCTGTCAACTATTTTGCCTTTACTTTACAGACCTTTGCTGGCCTTAGACCTCCATAGAAAACAAGATGTTTTTTTAATACTCAAACTGTCAATTTATATGTGAAGTTCATAAACAAAGTACTTCTTGATCTATCATGTCTACAAGCGAATGCATCACATAGACAAAAACATATAGCATTACCATCACGTATATGCTTCCTTTGCTTTTAACAGGGAATAAACATCAAAACTGAAATTCATCAGCACATAGTATACATCTACTGATGGTGATGACTAAACATACTGCATCACCATCTTCATTAACCTGTGAACCTGTGCTTGATTGACACACATGCAATTAGGGCATCATTTAATATATTGATATTTACAACATGAATTGATATCCTAGCAATATTGCAGCTAGTACAAAAATACATATAATAACTTGATATCATGACACATCCATATCCCACCATCCTATCATAGCTCCTTACCCACAGCACCTATTATACACATGTATAACCCATGCAAACCATATACATATAGGTACAGAGTCTGAAGTAAGGAAAATAGAGTAGCATACCTTATACTGCACCAAGTTGTGATACTTTGTATTCAGTGCTAGCTTTTCCACTTCTCATCCAGGGCATTTCACTGGTCGAGTGTCGCAGTCGAAGCAGATGACCAATACTTCAAGGGGAGGGTTGGGAACAAAAGTGGCAACCGGTGCAAGAGGGTACAGAGGATTCAATGTATGCTGTTTCGTCTAATATTTTGCCATGCACTGACCTCTTCCTTCTTCTTGGTACTGGAAGTTTCTCTATGCTGACCTCATCAGCCAGATGGAGTTTGACTGCTTGATGGTACTGCTCCGTCACACAGACATTTCAGTTGAAACATGTGGCTTATTGACCACGGAGAAATTGACTGGTATCCTTGTCACAGATAGGTATTTGTTTATGCTTCTTCTGGTAAAAAAAGTCTTCTTCGGAGGCATATTTGCAGGAAAACTTTTGAAGATGAAAAACATGAAGAACTTAGGTGAATGTGAAGTTTCCTTCATTAAGGGAAGGGGGAGGGGGGGGGTAGGGGGTCTTCAATTTCGAAATTGGAGAGAGAATGACAAGGAACATGCAATAAGCTAACACTGGTATTTTTACCCAAAACACATACATGTGTAAAAAAAGTCTTCTTTGGAATTTTGATAAATACTCACTATACCTGTATTTGTTACCATCTCATTTACCAACAACCATGCATAGAGATTTACTGCAGTAGAGATTTACTACAATAATTACATACTTTCAAAAGAAAAGAAGCAGTTTGTAGTGTAACAATGAAATTTGGTGTGCACAAAGTTTTCAGTTACTGTAAATGCTTTGTCTTTAATACAACTGTGTTAAAGTCCACAAATATCGAACAAAAAGCAATGTACAGGTTAAGCACATGCCAACAGATTATTTATCCCTCAACACACTATTTGGTTAAACAAGATCAACAAAGCAATATGCAGATTCACAAACATGCACAAAATATGTAGACCATTCCAGTAATATGTTACTGTACATGTATATATCCCAGGATTGTGGGAAAATTTCTGTTTCGTTTGAAATGAGGATTCTATCAATTGAAGCTATCATGTGCACCAAAAGTGAAGTTATGGTATGGCATACACAAGTGGTTCCTTCGATGCACAATCACATGAAAATGTTTTGTTTTTCTATTAATTTGAGTCCGATTTCTGTTTCAAAACCTATGCATCACTGGGCAAGCTAGCAACTCTACCCTTATAGCAACATATAGGTATAAAAAAATAAAAAAACATAAAGTATTTTTGTCGCATGGATCAATGTCAACACACTATTTCACTTTCAAGTAAAAGTGGTCAATGAGCATTAATACAGAAGCTACTGTATTGTGGTTGTTCACATTCAAAATGGAAGACTAGTTTGTTGTTGTACTGAAACTAGTGATCAACCACTCATCTAAATGCAATAATAAGATCTTACAATTACTTGCACTTTACCTTCCATTACTAATATTTAGGATAAGTTTACCTTTAAAGATCATAACCCACTTTTGGAAAGTAAACTTAATTGACTAACTCATGAATGGCTTATACAGTAAATACTTTGCGGTCATAATGGCATGGGTGTTTGTGTACGTATATGTGTGTATGTATGTATGTGTGTATGTATGCTGGTAGGTAAGTATGTATTCAGGTTTTTAAACAAAATAACTCAATATTGTAAACTTGGATGGACTTCAAACATGACGTCTCAGCCAAATGTCATACAAGGTGATCAAATGCCAAAAACTGAGAATCTTGTAGACAGGCTTATTCAGGAAATAAACATTGGTTTATTCTTAACTATGAGATGTTTAGATTTTCACAGTGACCACTCACTTTCTACAGATTTGAGTAGAATCAATGTTTTATAGTTTTGTTTAAGCTGTGGTCAAGGGGCATTTAAGGTCAGCTGAGGCCATAAAGTGGAATTCCAGAATGAGTGCCATATAAAGCAAGTAGCTAGCTGATTCTCACAAACAGTAACAAGCATGTACAATTTGGGGAAGAGGTCATTGGTCATTTGAGCTCCCTCAAATGACAAATCCTTAAACCCTGTAAACATGTGTAAAACTAAGTTGGCCTGACGTTTCAATCATAGCAGGATCTTCTTCAAAGGCTAATGACAAGTAACAGTAACAGAAGGGACAAAAACACGCACAGAATACAAACAGGCTTTTACCCTGTAAACATGATAACTCAAGATTGCAACTGAAGTGGATAGGAAACAAAAGTGAGTTTATGGCTGCTTTCATTTTTTCCTGGGGTCAAATGTCATTATTTTAAGAGGAAATGCATCTTTACAACATTCTAAACTTGTGGAGTTAACAACACATGTCAAATGACCACCTACCTTACAGCAATTTAACTTCTAAAACCAATTCATATATATAATATTTCCATGGTATTTCCTTCAATCTGAAAAAGACGTCATCCAATAAGATCATTCTCTACAGTATGCCAACAATAGCAAATGTTGGTGTCATACTGTTTTAAAATAACTGAGAAAAGATCATCCTTACGTTTGATCTAAGTAGTGTTATCTTCATCTGTATCAAGTGGTTTCACCTTTGACAATGGGTATTTGCAGAAAAGAATGTACAACACTCTCTACCAACTGTCTACAGAAAATAAATGAAACTCATTCAGGCTGACTGACATCTTTCAGGCAAGGACTCACCAAGTCTTCTGGTTCAATTTAATGTCCATAGTGTACACCAAGTACACATTGCATCATTCCTACTACCTACTGTATGGTCTGGCACACAAGAAGTTTTACAATGCGTTGAAAAATGGGACTGGACATACTGTACTGTACTGTATTGTAAAGTGCAGTGAATTGAAAATTTTATACAATTTAAACAATCATAAAAACTACTGGATAATTTCTGAGTTACACTCATTTATTGACCCATGGTAAGCGGGTTAGCTTAAAGTGCTGATCTTACCCGAGACCCTTCATCTTTTCAATCATATTTTTTCGGCACCTGTTGTAGATTTAAAGAACTCTTCGGTAAAGTTGAATGAGAAAGCAGTTGTGTATATCTTATAGTGGGTCTTCTTATTTCCTCACTGGTACATTGGTTGTCCAAATATTGACCAGTATCATCTAATGTTGTATAAAGTTAAACTCTGTGTAGTTATGAGGAGATATTGTAATTCACTAATATCTGTAAAGTTTTCATCAATTATTCCAGAATACATGTTCCATTACAAAAATGCTACATGATACACTAGAAAGGACATTCATCTGGGGACTTTGGTGGGATTCGAACCCACACTCCAAAACCATGCTTTGGGTTCAACCTCATGACAAAGTCTTGTACACAAGAATGTCCAACCTGGATAACATGCTCTTTGTGTAATGAACAGTACAAAATTTGCTTAGACAAAGCATTGTGAGAACTATGTATTAAATATGAAGTAAATTAACATCAGAGGAATGATGAAAAACCCTTGACTTACATTCATAATTACTAATTACCTACAAGGGCGGCGGAAGCACTTTTAATCTGGGGGGGCACCGACATCAAAGGGCACTTTGCAGAAATTTGATTGCACTGATGCAGCCTTATATTTAGTACCCTTTGTAACTCTTATTGTATTATCTTATATGCGTATACACATCACTCCATCAAGGCCCCCCCCCCCCCTCAAAGAAAATATGCATACTAGTACTGCAATATCCAATGTGCAAATTGGGAAACAAGTTTTCTTTTGAGACAAAATGAGGTGATATCATGCTTGTTGCTAGTGTAGGAATCTTCCAAATTAGACATTATTTCTTGTTTATATCTTAACAATATTTTTCCATTCGAAATAGCTTTGAGTTTGACCCACAGTTATTAATTAAAAGTCAGGGGCGTAGTAAAGATTTGCAAAGTTGTATGCACGACTATCTGAGCGGAGCGCCACCACCAGTTGGCGCGGAGCGTACAAGAAAATTTTTGGTTTTACAAACCCCTCAGATGGCCGGAAACGGCCCTTCCCGAGTGTTCATTGTGGTTCCCTAGCCTCTTGCTAACTTAAGACACCTCAATTTTTATGTAGAAAAAGGGCACATTTTTAACCTGAGGAAAAGTGGGGGGGCACGTGCCCCCTGTGCCCCCCCGGTTCCGCCGCCCTTGATTACCTAGGACTAGATATGTCATGTTTCCCAATTATGACATGTCCAAACTAGGGCTGTAACGGTTAAACGGTTAACCGGTTAACCGACCGAACGGCCGGATAAACGTCCGCCGTACATCGTATAAGTTTAACCGTTTTTGTAAAGCCAATTACGCAGTTGCAACGGCGCGTCTTCACATCACTTTATTCCCGAAATAGACCGCAACATTTGCTTGCCGAAAATCACGTAACAATTGCAAACTTTATCACGCATCCATACAAAAGATTTTTAAGATTGGCGGTACCATTGAAGGGATTACCAAGCGGTATGCGACCCGTGAAGCGCCTATTGTTACCCCATTCGACAACGTGGCGAGTCTGCATCTAATCCTTTCAAATTTATATTGTATTTAAGCAGTAAACGTTTTCTTTATTATGATGTAATTTCAGTTCAGTGTTCCCTCTAAGGTTGCGGGGTTCCATTCAACAGACTCAGTAATCCCACAAAGAAAACATTTGTCTGCTGGAAATCCCCGCATCGTTTTCTTGCATTCACGATAAGTTTATACTCAATGCACAACGTATACACTTGACTGTAAAAAAAACTCTGAAAATCAGTAGAGAAATAACCAATTGTGTACGAAAAGTAAGTAGGTACACCTTTCAAATTTTATGAAAGATCGAGCAAAAAACTTTCGAAAAATTCACGCGAAACTGGCATATCGTGCTAAATGCAACTAATGTCATGTATAGCAAATAGCCTAACCACCTCGTCGGTTACGGATCTCACGTAACTACAAAAACACAACTAATTGTATATTGCGAAGTTTACGTTTTCTACAAGAACATGGAAACAATATTAAGCATTTAGTTAATCATGCCAAGTGGCCTTAAACATGTGATTACAAGGTTTACTTTCATGTATCATGTGGAATAGATTGTCTTGTTCATGCCGAGGAGTCAGTTGCCTGTTTTACTTACCTAGCTGTTACGGGGATCACATTTTACCTACTTTTCTTAAACGTCTAAGATAATAATTCTCATAACTTAACCGAACCTTTACTGACTGACCTTATTAATTCTAGACCATGAAACGTTCCTTGGCAACATGCCAAAAAATTGTTAACAACAGGTGTTAGACAGGGGATGAGCTCACAGTTGTTTGGCAAGGTACCTTGGAAAATGTAGCCTACCGTAGTTGTAGTATAGTGCAAGCTATTGTTAGGCAGTCTAGGAATGGAGCTTTGCCGAACGTTGTTTCATAAAATCGCATGTTTTTTTAAGTTAAACTTTTTAATGGTTGTAAGACAGATAGATCTCTTTTCATTTTATAACAAAATATGGCTACTCTAACTTGTCATTCCAAAATTTTCATTAGTTTCGAAACAATTTAAATTAAAAAAGTTGTCAGTATTTTGCATCCACAGCTGCGAATATTTTATCGCCAGACGCGCCAAGTTTTCCGGGCGTTAACCCCTGGACCCCCACAAGGGGTTCCACCACATGACCCCACCGGGGGACTACCCCACGCTATCATGCTACGCGTGCTAATTGTGTTTGCTGCGCGAACTCCGGCGGGAAATCGACAGGGTGTTCGCGGGAAATTTTACAATGTTTTCCACACTTCCCCCCTACCCTCTGCCTACCTCGCCACAATGCACAAATTCAATATATCTGTGACCCATTGTTGTACTTGTAATTGCGTAGGCCTAGCCCTACTACCGTACACTTCTGTAGTAATCGCTTCCTAACAACCGACTTTCCTAACCTTGGCCTAGCTGGTGAAAGCCTTGTAGTCTAACACTCCATATGATCGCGAACTTCAATACACAATGCCAATATTAAGTAGGCCTAGTAATATTAGGCTTATAACTGCCATACAATGCCTGCGCTATTACAGTAGGGGCTATGCAATTAACGAAGAAATATTTGCTTCAAATATCTCTGTAACAGTTACCGATGAACTGAAAGAGAAACAAAAATCTGTTTAAAACTTCATGAAAACACGCGATTCGTCTTTTTCAATGCAACGATCGTCAAAACTAAGCAAATACAACCAAATTCTTGACATACGCGTTACGAAAAACCATACTTGCAGCGCTATTTTGAGAATGTACTTCCGCATCAAAAGTGGTGGCGCTCTTTCGGAATTATAATCTGAGCTATATAACTCTGATTTTCGGCTCTTATTTTGAGGCAACAACACGGGTTACGTTTAAACGTTAACCGTTCGGTTAATAGAAACGGTTAACCGGTTAGTGAATTAACCGGAATGACACAGCCCTAGTCCAAACACATCACCTACAATGGCACCTAGGAATAACAAAGAGCAAGTGTGGAGGACAACCAATACTTGACATAAAATTTACATTTCTTTATTAATTTCTTGTGGGTTTTCTGTAAACTAAGCATGACAGGCTATGTTTTATTTATTTTCTTCTTGGTTCTCATTTGAATAAAGAATACATGCTTGAGCGAACTGTACTTGCAGTCTTGTCTTGTACACCTATCTGTATGTACACTTAAAAGCATGCCAGTGTGCACTTCTGGCATCTTCAAATTCAATGTAGCCTTGTACTTTTAGGATTCCCACTTTACTTAAGTTAGTCATCACCAAGGGACCAAATTAAGGTAGGCCTAGCCTATGCCCAAAAAGAGTGGCACTGTGTGATATGGTCAGTGATAATAGCCCTACTAAAAACTAGGCATATAACCTAACAAAACAAGTTACACTGACTCTCTGAACAATAACATCAGTACCAATATTAGTAGTAGTACTAGGCCCTAAGTAGCCGAATTTCAATTAGGCATAGCCATAGGCGTAGGAGCCTCATTTGATTTGGGGGGGCTGTAACGACTTGCTCGAAAAATATAACCAAAATTTTTTCGCGCGCTCCGCGCGCGTTCTACATGTTAATGTGCATATCACATAGGCATCCATCAGTTACTACATCGCCTACCAATAACATAAAATCATTTTCCGTGTTATTACCCTTCTATATTGATTAGAATTATTGGGGAAGTCCTTACAATAATAATGATAATAATAATAATATAAGTTTTACCATTGAAAAACACATTGCAAATTATTCTTCTTTCAGTAGGTGCCAGTGGCGGAGCTAGGGGTATTGGTCAGGGGCGGGGGGGGGGAAGAGAATGGTCTGTAGGGGTACTTTTGACACTATCTAAGCGGAGCGCCACCACAGGTTGGCGCGGAGCGTACAGAAATTTTTGAGTAAAGATACTCCCTAGATCGCCGGAAATGACCCTTTCCGGGCCTTGCTAATTTGCAGATAAATGAAGGATAAATAGGTGTCATCGCCATTTGTCAGAAAATTGCACCAACAAAATGTGAAAAATGTCAATAGGTATTTGAGAGCGCAATAAAAAAGTCGATAATCGCGAATAAGTAAAAAGTGGTAAAAAGCTGAAAAGGGCGCCAGCAGTCCATTTGAGTCCGTCAGGGGTCATCGCCCCTTTGACTGTATGGACGCTCTGCCACTGGTAGGTGCCCGAAAAATTCTCAGCATATTGCCCAAATTTTCACCAAAATATTTGAAAAACACATTGCAAATTATTCTTCTTTCAGTGGGTGCTCGAAAACTTCTCAGCATAGGCCTATTGCCCGAATTTTCACCAAAAAATTGAAAAACACATTGCAAATTATTATTCTTTCAGTAGATGCCCGAATAATTCTTAGCATATTGCCGAATTTTTACCAAAAAAACCCCAGAAAAACACATTGCATATTATTATTCTTCCAGTAGGTGCCCGAAAAATTCTCAGCATATTGCCCGAATTTTCACCCAAAAGATTTGTTGGGGGGGCTGCAGCCCCCCCCGCCTCCTACGCCTATGGGCATAGCCTACTGTACGACTACGAGTAGTTAGGCCTAGACCTACGTACAATAAGGCCTTATGTTAAGCTAGTAAGTAGTAGTAGAACTGATCAGTTATCTCTAACATACGCCTATCAATTTCTCTATGACATAAATGCACTTACTACATGAATATTACCCAAGTCGGAAGGGTTGGCAGAGTCGTGGTTGACTTATTATCTAATTCGATTCTGCGTATAACCAGACATTTAACTTGTTTGATGTTGGTTACAGGCTTACTACACCACACAGTGTATAGCTTTATGTTAGCAACAACAATCATGACGATAAAAATTGCCAGTCTTTAGAATTAGCATCCCAGTCGCTTTCTGTAATATCCGAGCATCAAAAGTCTCCTTGAATGGCTTAATGGTCTACGATAGTTATCGTGAAATTCATAACATGTTTGATGAAGTTATAACACAGCACGATAACTATCGTGGATCACCATTAGCAAGAACCACGTTAGTTATCGTGACGACAAGGAGAATCGGGTGATAATTGGGGTATAAGCATCTGCTTAAGTCTTAATGCAGTAGATCATCACAAAAGAAGACGTTTCGATGGAATTAGTTGTCAATTAGAAAGTTTATTGATCGTAAGTTATTACATATTCATTTGTCCTCTTAATTGTGTTAAATATTCATGTTATTTATTACATATTCATTATACATTCATGAACGTATTTCAAATTCATTATTTTGCTTTTGTTATGTTGGTAATGAATATCCAAGCCCCATTTAACAACGCTCATTTAACAATCATGGAAGCATGGAAAATTGCCACCATCAATACTGCTTCATATCTCGGCACATTTGACTTCGGTTTGCCAACTGTTAGCTGTACATTTTGTTAGACTTTCAGCCCGTCGTTCTCTTGTTATGCAGTACGTTATGCAGACGAATTGTAAACACGTACACACGTTACATACACACAGTCGCTACATACACACATATGCCGAACCGAGCAGTTTCTGTATCAGCTGACATATCACATGTATGATACACAATAAGGATTTTGATTGGCTCTTTACTGAAAAATCGCTGCGTCAGGAGAAGTCCTAACAACGGAAAGCGGACTAAATGAGTCTTAAATTGCTGTTTACTCTTAAAATAACACTTCCCGAACCATCCAACATCGAGAATTGTAATAAGCATATGAAAACACACCAGAATATGTGGTCAAACCTTGGTACTAAATATGTGCTACGACAGTGAACATTATTGAGCCTGCCCCGATGGACTATAAGTAATTACATAGCTAAATCCTGTCTAGTTATAATCACTGATCTGTACACTCGATCAGTGGTTATAACTCCTTTCTGCTCATTTAACTTGTAATATATATTTCTTCTTTACCAGGGAGTCTTCTACTTTGTTAAGCCAATTCAGGCTTTATACTTCCTTTCACATTGTAATTTGTTTGTGATAAAACAAATAAATAAATAAATCGAGTAATGGGCGGAGCTCCCATAAAGCATCACCGTTTTGCAATGTGTTTAAATAAGGGGTTAATCAACAGTCTAGCGTGCGTTACTCACAGGATTAATGCACGATCGGGGGATAATGCATCCAGCGATAGCATTAACACCTGGAGTGCATTAATCATGTGAGTAACACACGCTAGACCGTTGATTAACCCCGTTCATTCATACACTACCATTTGTGTGGGGGAAAAATCATAAAACAAAACATTTTTGGTTACATATAACAAAAGATTTATTAAAGTGATGCCCCGTAATTTTACCGTGCGTTACTCACAGGATTAACCACGGTCAGCTGACCTGAATGGACCAATAGGATTTAGTAATCTTTACTAAGTATGAATGAATGCGAATTCATAAATGCCTAATCCAACTTTCTGTATACTGGACCAGTCTCGCGATTCGAGACTGGTCGAGTGTATAGAGAGAATTGCTTCAGGATCGAAATGTTAGACAAACACTGGTTTGTTGCCGCACAATCATGAAGTCATAATTAAAAGAAATGAAGACATGGTGTACATTGCCATGAGTATATGCAGATATGCATATGGGCAAAGAAATTTTCAAATTGAATACTGAGAATAAAAAAGAATACTGTACAGTATATATAGCCTACTTGCAATTAGTTACAGCAGTAGTATAGTTGAAGCGAACCGCGGATGGCGGGGGAAATTACCGGTTGGGGTTCCTTCGCTTCGAACTCATAAGTTATCAATGAGGAGGCAAGAGTGTTCTTGCGTTGAAACAACGACTGACTTTTATTACAAACTCTATGAAAATGATCATGAAAATATACAAATGAAGAATAAGTCATGACACATGACAGTATAAAATGGCTTGATATAATAAATGGCTCAAGGGTCTCTTTACTCTCTTAATAAACTCTTATTAAAACTATTCTTACTCGGGGAAAAACCTATACTTGAAACTACGAAATATTCATACGACATGAATACAATTAAAGAATCAATAGTATTACCCTGCAATACGACATAGCACTTGTACAATACAGTATAAAAATGCATAAAGCGTATAAAGAATAATGTAAAATGAACATTATGAAATAAACTGCATAAATAATATAAAACGTTTGTCAACAGGCGAGGACTTTTGGCACCTTCATAATGGCCAGCCTAGGGCAACTAATGCCGCTGCAACTCATTATAGGCCTTTCCACCGTACTGTTCCTAGACAGCAGGAATTTACACCTCCTGAACCCACAAACTCTCAAGAGACTTGGCACTCCATAGCTATCCATAAAGGCTAAGATTAGAAGGACAAGCTCTTGAGACAACTCTGTAGTGACCAACAGTAACAATAATGTTCAAGATACAAAATACGAATACGTACACTCTTTACACTGCGAGCAGTACAATACTGAAATATGGGTACAATAAAAATAATCTCTCAAAACAACTCAACTGTCAATACAGTACAATACACTTTCTGGATATAAACTCAACCTAACCCATACTGTCACTCTACAGTATACTAAACTCTGGTACTGTCACCCTACAGTATAAAGGTACACAATACTACTAGCACCCATGTGCTTAACGATACACAACCTCTGATCTACACAGTGTACACAACGCACGCTATAAACCCATAGGACCAAGGTCCAAAACACAACCTAACATACGTACTCTGTACGGTCAAGTACAACCTAGCCAGAGGGGCAACAATTACAACTACGATTCGATCAACTTGCAATAAGGGTAAGTACGACATTTAACAATAATAAAATGTATGACTTAATATCTCACTATACTGGGGTCAGCTCGCTCGCAAATAACAAGACGAAGGAGACTCTTCGCTCGCGGTACAGGAGGTCGCGTACATCGAGACTCATCAACGCTAACTCTAGCCAGCTCGCTATAGAGGTTGGTATGATCCGCCATCTTGGTAACCAGCGACTTCGAGCTAGAAGTCAAACCATCCAAAAACCTGAGGCATCCTGCCTCTGAGAAGGGTGACATCTCCTTCCTGACTCCAGGTAGTAAAGATATGGATATTCTCTGGGCTATTGACGACCCAAGATTAAGTAAAATATGACCAATTATGAACGGGATCACGAGGCGATGCCCCGGAGCTCTGCAGGGACGATGTTCGCCATACAACAACGTATCCAGAACTGAAGAAACACGTGGAAACAACTAACGCTACAAACTGACTATTACGAACTATTACATAATACATGCAAATACTGAACGGGTGTACACAACAAAATTTCACTTCACTACATAGTCAAGGCTTCATAATTGACGCACCCCCGTAATTGACGCACCTTCAATTATCACTAGCAACGATACAGCAGGCCACCTAAACTTTTTGCAGTCAAGCAGAATTACATATTTCATGAGTTTGAATCCATTTTAGCTAATTGCTGACTAAATTTTTGTATCTTTTAAGCTTTTAACACCCTCCCCCCAGTTTTGCAAGTTTTTTGGGCATTTGGAAATCTTACATCCTAAAAATAACCAACATTACCTCAATATAATAACACTACTCTCTAGGACCTAACCTGTCTGAGCTTAGAGGCTCAGAGCATAGCAAACAGCATCTAAAGTCAATGGATGTATACTAAGGCCTAACCAGTTAGCTTATCGACGAATGTGTCAATTTAGGGGTATGAAAGAACTTGACACGGCAGACATTTTGTGGTCAAATTCTGCTCAATTGTACGGTGCATAAGCACAGAACCTTAAATATTTTGATTTCATAACATTTCTGAGGAACTACACATATGAAAAACACATACAGTTGAGTGATTTGGATTTTTCCTTGATAGACATCGTTGATCAAGTCCTTAAGAGCGAGCGTCAATTATGAGCCCACCATGCTACTGTATATGTTTTCACACACACCGAGTCTCAATACATACTGTACGTACTTCTTAAATCATCCAGCTAAATACTTCGAGTAACATGAATGACTTAGGGATTAATTTTGGGCTTAATTTTGAGCTAGAGTCAATGTCAGCAACCTTATCGAGGTGCTTCAACGAAGAACCGAAGCGTAAAGCGTCCAATGTTGACACTATAACAGAAGAAACCTTGTCGCTAAGCCTAGCAATAACGTAAGCACTAGGCCTACTACTAATTCTAGCAGTAACGACATGACTGACCAGGGACTAGGCCTAGCGATCTTTCAGACTCGCAATAACACTGCGGGTACTACAAGTCCAAACCTGTCGAACAATCATACGATGGGGCTCGGAACCTCTTCAAAAACTGCTCATTCTCAGGCCCAGTAAACGTGTATTTGAACGGTTCATCTACCGACTAGGGATAGACGTGTTCTACTCGAAAGAATGTTAGCTACATGTGACGTTGCTAGCTGCCTAACTGTTGTAGCGTTTACAGGACTTTTCAAAACACACACTAATCAGCATCTGTTTATTACTCAGTTTGACCTGGTAGGTCAAAAATCAGTTTTAAAATGTTTTCTTTAGAAATTTGTTCATTTGTTCTTATTTAATTGTCATTTCCCTCCATTTTTGAGTGTTTGAATTGATTAAAGGACCAAAATTTTAAGACCAAACGATACTGCTTCATTCGTATTTTTCACTCTTAGTGTTCGTCAGAAGAAAATGCTATTTTACATGAGGTGACTATTACGTCATTCAGGAAAAAGATCAAGGGAGGCATAAGGAGAATTAAATACAGATCAGCAAAAATTAGCGAAAAAATGCCGTTTTCTAACATTTTTGAGGGTCATTTATGAATGGGGATAAAAACGAGGATACCCGGTCTTAAATTTGATTTGAGACCTCTGTCCGCTCAGCCTCCTCGATGATGTCATCATCGGTCTCAAATCAAATTTAGGACCGGTTCCCCTCGTATTTATCCCCTAAATACCGTATAACCATAAACAGAGCTCCATGGTATAACCCACTGACCTCTTTGAGGTCAGTGGTAAAACCGTAGTTGCACTCATCCCGACTCAAGGCCGTGTGCAAAATACAACTTTTAAGCTTTCCGTGATATATATATGTGATATTTGAAAACACTTGTCATGTGCAATTCCGTAGTTGCAGTTTTGTATTTAGGTTATGAACCAAATATTAACGAACATTTGGACACGTAGTACTTGTACTGATGGTACATGGGGATTCCTACAAGGACCGTTAATATTTTAGATTTCTGTTTTATTGTCTTGAAATATTGGAGATGTCGTTTGGAATGAAATCTCAAGGTAAGCGTTGACTTTTTGACAAGAAGGCAATCGGCCACGGAGTTGCATATCTCATCGCCAGCATACACTGGGTTTCGGTGAGTAGGCCTAGGGCGGTAACGCACGACGCGATGCATATGATTGGAATCGAAAGTCACAGTTTTGAATTTCTCATCTACCTGTATCTTGTAAACGCGTGCGTGAATACGCTCGATAGTTATGCTACATTGTGCCTATATAGGGGCGTAGTCTAGATCTATCCCCCCCCCCCCGAGTCTAAGCACGCAAGAGGACAAAGTCACTGAAATTCACTGATTGACAATGCGTGGTAATCTTTGTAGTGATAGGTAAGTACAAACTTAAAAAAAGAGGAAGATTTCACAATAGCTTTTATCACTGTTCAAAGTATGAATCTTGAGTCAGGACTCCTGTCTAGTTTTGTAGGGTTCGAGAAAAATTTTTGTCATGTAAACTTCAAAAGCGGTATTGCCAGATTGCATAACATTATTCATTTGAAATCAACTTGTTTTACTGCCTTTAGGTGAAAGAGTTCCCCCTAATTGTTTCATAGCAACATACATATAGGCATATAATGTGTTGACACAGGCGTGCAATGCTTAAAGTGAAACTGCGTTTATAAGTAACAAGGTGGCACAAAAGGCTCGCCATACTGCAAGGGAATCCCTTCCATAGAGCCCTCCCGCAGGCCGGCAGGCCATATAACTTCATCTTAAAAACGACCCATCCCCTTCCCCTTTGATGGTCATTTGTTTAGGACACCAAATGTAGAGCATATAGTGTAGTGTAGGACTTTCAAGTTCTTACCCCTCAACATTTTTCTAACACAATGAGAAAGGTACAGTAAGAGAATGGAATGTTCCGGCTGAAAAGATATGATTGGAAAATGTGCTTTCAGTTTAACAATACTGTATGCACTATGTTTGGTCTTTATGGCATATTTCCGGAAAATATTGACATACTTTAAGCCAACTCAAATTAAGTTTTTTTTAATTTTCTATCAATTTCATTATCTTGTGGAAAATCAAAGAAACATAACTTTCTAGTTAGCACTGTCTTGATCTCATATAATTTAAATTTCCAACTGTAGAAGAATTCATATCTTTCCTTGTATGTTTTAAAATGTTAATTTTGTAAACCTTTTCAGTGTTGGTGTAAATTACAGAACAACATAATTTCAAAGCATGGCTTGATCTCATTTTCTGTATTACTAATACATTTTCACGTTGTCAATAAATCCAAGTATCTACACTAGCACGAGTAACTCCCCCGTAATAGAGTCGATCAGTCCGGATATGTTCCCAGCGCTCCAAAATCTGGCTGAAATTTGGGGAACTTATAACAGCGACCAATAAGGGCGACCAAAAAATGCTAGAAAGTGCAAATAATACTACGGAGTTGTGTAGTGGCCTTCGTGGTGGGCCATGAGGCAGAAATGATGTGTTTAAAGCAAATTGAATGATCGAATGCTTTCAATCGATTGCAATTAGGAGGGAAAGACAGGCTTTTGGACGTTCCATGCATTAAATACTTTATTGTAAGTGATTCAAACCCGACAAACTCGTAATTATGGAAGGGAGTATAAAATGTCCCCTAAGTCAGGATATGGACTAACTCATTATTATGGTAAAGCAAAATTATAGCTCTTAAAATATCAGACCTGCCCCGAATATCAGCGAAAAGCGTAAGTTTCGGGTTAAAGATAACATATTTGGAAACAAAGCTTAATGGGAAACATGCAGACGGGTGGGGTGAACGTTAAAGCTGACATTACACTCTACCAAAGTATGTCAACAACCGTGAGGGACGATGTCGGGCAGGGGGTTATTAACAATTAACTCGGCAACTGAAAGTCGAACGTAGCATATATATACTGTTATTCAAAACCATTTCTGGCTAACAAATAAAATCTGTAACTCAGTATCATTGGGGTACCCAAACTAGCTGACATCACCCTCTAACACCCCATGCCAACAAACCTCGGGGGACGGTATCATTTAGGTTGTTATTAACGCCCAAACTCGAGGCAAAGTCTCATCTACAGTTTATATACAGTTTTTCAACACGTTTTTTTGCTAACAAATCAAATCTGTAACTCAGTATCTTTGGGGTCCCCAAAGTAGCTGACGTCACCCTCTATCACCCCATGCCAAGAAACCGCTGGGGACGGTATCATTTAGGGTGTTATTAACGCCTAAACTCGAGGCAAAGTCTCATCTACCGTTAATATACGGTTTTCAATACGTTTTTTGGCTAACAAATCAAATCTGTAACTATGTATGTATGTATATTAGATCCTCCTGCAAGCAGGAACTCGCGAAGAAGCCTAATTGGCTTATCAAAGCCGTAAGCTGACCGAAGTCAGTCTCTCACATTCATATTTAACGTCAATGATTACGATTGTTAATTGTCAACAACTCTGTAACTGGACGACATACATTAATCTGGGAGTGACTCGAACCGGGGGACCTTATGATTGAAAGGCACCGGTGTTAACCACTGAGCTAACACTCCGTTAACTCAGTATCACTGGGCGCAAAAACGTAGCTGACGTCACCCTCTATCACCCCATACCAACAAACCTCGAGGGACGGTATCATTTAGGGTGTTATCAACGCCTAAACTCAGCCAAAGTCTCATCTACCGTTAATATACTGTTTTTCAACACCATTTTTGGCTAACAAATCAAATCTGTAATTCAGTATCATTGGGGTCCCCAAAGTAGCTTTAATCACCCTCTATCACCCCATACCAATAAACCTCGGGGAACGGTATCATTTAGGGTGTTATTAACGCCCAAACTCGAGGCGGTCTCATGTACCTTTTGTATACGGTTTTTCAACACGTTTGGCTCACAAATCAAATCTGTAACTCAGTATCATTGGGTTCCCCAAAGTAGCTGACGTCACCCTCTATCACCCAATGCCAACAAACCTCGGGGGACGGTATCATTTAGGGTGTTATTAACACCCAAACTCGACGCAAAGTCTCATCAACCGTTAATATACGGTTTTCAACACATTATTTGGCTAACAAATCAAATCTTACTTTTGGAATTTGTCTTAAAAGTTAAAACCTGCAGGGTTCTCGCCCGCTTTTTTTGAAAACCGGGTGGTCCCAAGTGCCGATGATCAATTCGGATGCCAAAGGTATCCGCGCGATCGCGTAGCGTAGCGATCGTACTCTCGGCGTGGGATCAGGGGGCAAAGCCCGTCGTGTGGGTCCAGGGGGCTAAGCCCCCGGAAGCTCCGCGATTTTCGCGTTTTCTAAGTAGGCAAACTGCTTGAAATTGACGCTATTTTTCGAGCTATGATTCATAAATGTTCAAATATTTTTCAATAACTTAGAGTTATACATATTAGCCTGCCGAATAATAAAGACAAAATAAACTGGTCTTGGTGATTTTTCCTGCAGCCAAGCCACTTGAAATTCACGCTACTCAGGTGCGTATCCAGGGGGGCGTTGGGGGCGCGCGCCCCCCGGGTAAGGAAAAGAGGAGAGAAAAAAAGAGAAGAAAAAAGGGAAAAGGAGGGGGGAAAAAAAAGAAAAGGAGGAGAGGAAGGAAGGGAAAAGAAAAAGAAAAAAGAGAGAAAAAGGAAACAAGGAGGGAGTAGAAGATAGCCAAGACCTCGGGAAGAGAAAGAGGAACAGTCATAGTTAAAGCGCTGATCCCTATAATATACACAGGGTAGCCAGTGACAGATCAAGGATTACGGAGGTGGTGTGCGCCTCACCCTACCCCTTACAGCGACAACTCCATTTTTGACGTTTCCATTTTTCCTCTCTCACTAATGTATCTATATAAATACTATATATGGTCTAACATAACGCGTTTGTGTGTATGGACGCCTTAAACAATTGTACAATTGTGCTATATGGAACCAACTGTGGCTGGTCTTGAACTCGACCGAGTCGTCGGGGTACATGACGCATTTCGGGAAGGGGGCGACCGCCCCCCTCCCCCGAGCAAATTTTCTTTATGACATCGCTAGTAATTTCAAAATAGACAATGCTTAGATGCAACTTACAAGGCCTGGGAAGTGTCATTTCCAGCGATCTGGTAGGCATTTTCGGCCAAAATTTTTCTTGTACGCTTCGCGCCAACCCATGGTGGCGCTTCGCTTAGATAGTTTGCCTACAGGCTTGGCCCCTCCCTTGGCAAATTCCTCGCTACGCGCCTTTTTGAATTTGTAAAGCAGACAGCAGATATCACATCGTATCAGTAAGCATTGAAATGCATGTTCCACGATGAACAGCCTCAAAAACTGTCTATGTGTGTAGTTAAAGGCGTAGGAGCCCAATTGGATTTGGGGGCTGTAATGACTTGCCCGAAAAAAAAGCCAAAATTTTTCAACATAGGCTATCAATGCCAATATCATATAAGCAAGCAACGGTCATTACAGTGCATGGCATCGTGTACCGCACGGTCCGTGAAAGTTGCACAGTATACCGCTGGATGCTATGTAAACAACGAAATGTCTTATGTAGATGGAGAAAAACCATACAGATCCATTTATGTCAAAACTCTCTTTTACAGTAGTAATGTCGGCCAAGCTTAGAACTTTATTTTAATTACCAAGGAGATCATTTTTAAGCTATTCATTGCTATTTATTTTTCTTTCAGTAGGTGCCCGAAAAAGATGGGGAAAATTTGGTTGCGGGGGGGGGGGGGAGGGGGCTGCAGCCACCGCCTCCTACGGGACCTACGCCAATGTGTGTAGTGTTCGGTTTCGATATACCTGATATCGGAAATATCTGCTATTTTTCATTTCCTTCAACCAAGTTTTATAATAGCCATTATAAGAGGTTTTAATATTTCTACACCAATAAATTAACTGTGTCTGAATTTTCGAAAATTTCCTCACCAACATTCTTCATCATACTTTCCTCTACTCGTGCAACTTTGACCTGTCTGTTAGGGGTTCAAGGAGGATTTTCTATATTGCTTGAAAATCCTGGATACGCGCCTGCTACTTTACAAAGCTATGATTTCTTAAATGTTCAAATGTTTGGCAATAACCTGGACATTGCTGTTAGTATACTCTACAGTATAAAGAAAACTAGTCAGCTTACCATTGACTAAAGTCAACATTACATAAACTGCTACATAAACTGCATGACTATTTTTTTTTGTGTCATTCAGTTGTGACTTCATTTTTCCCTGCCCTGGTTAAGGTTAGGTACAATGTTTAAATACAAACATTCTGGCATCTCTCAGTACTCAGAAAACACAAACTTCGTTCGCAACCCTTTGCTGTGTAAAGCAGGGATCGTTTGTGTCGCGGTATCACTATACTGCAGCGCTTACGTGATACCTGGGATGTGTTATTTGCCGTGGTTGCAGTTGGGAATAGGAATAGTGAACTGAAAAGTGTGAATATTTAGTCGATGGTTTTATTCACATTAAAAATGTCAAAAAGTTTCAGTATTACTTGCTAACATTTATTATTCATAACAGTTATAAAACCAGGCACCCAACTTTCAAACAGCAAGGGCGCACAACTTTCGAACCGATCGGCGAGAGGCAAAATCAAATTCAAACCTAGAACCCCGTCCGGTTAAATCGGACTGGCGAGAACCCTGGCGTTATTACCTGGTTAATGCATATTCAAAATTCATGAAGGGCAACTTCAGAACATGGAACAAGAGTGATTATCACAACCTGGGATAAGTATCCTTAGCATGCATGGATACAAATTTACAAATTAAATAGTGCTCCTGCTTTTGTATTTTGGATGGTAAGTGTATATTATCTGTATTCAGCAGTTGTTAGATCTGTGGTAGAGAAACATTATCATTGGTTGAGTGCACTTTAAGGGGAATACGCATACACCCTTTGTTCATTATATGAAGTTTGTAATTTATAAAATACAAGTTGATCCCTTCATATCCAATATATGTCTTCTGAAACATCACGAGGGTACCTTTGTTGGAACATAAAAGGAGATTGAAGAATTTAGCCAACGATAGAAAACAAGATTTAGGTAACTGCATGCCTGTTGATTATGCCCTTTAAAGGAGTTGGTTAACGGTATAGTACGGATTAAACCGATAGTGACTGAAACAAAAGACTCGAGGTTCCATCGGTTGTTAATTACACAGACTTGTGTAGGTACGTTTTGTTGAGTCACTCTAAATGAAACAAAAGACTTGAGGTTCCATCGGTTGTTGATTACACAGACTTGTAGTCGAAAGAGCTATTTTCAATTTTCATTCCAGTGAAGTTAGTGCATGTGTACACATCAATAAAAGATGACCAAACTTGATCATAGTGTCCCTGAGTAGTGGGTCATATGGGTGTTTTGTAAGTTTATGCCAAAGGTTATACAGAGGTCATCTGGGTTCATTGTGTGAACACACTCAAAATGCTTCTCCTATATGGGTGATCACCATGCTGGGTCATAGTGTTCTCTTAATACGGAGACATAATTATGGTGTGTTCAAAAAAATATGGATGTCAAAGATCAACCACTTATCTTTTGGAGTTAGTTGTATGAAACCACCAAAGGTTCTTCTCGTGCAGTTTGCATTGGATTATGAAGAATGTTGGTCATAGTGTTACTTGAACAGTAGTCTATATAGGGGTAAGAATTTGGGGCCAACGGTCATCCGGGGCCCAAATTTGCGATTTTGTGTAAAACACTGTGCTTTTCTTCATTAATAAAAGTTTTTTTTTTAAAGAAATATGACTAAATTTTTCAATAAACTTTCAATTTTTATAGTTCAAGAAGGTAATCCATAATTAGTCTACCCTGTAATTTGTTTAAGAAGTCATGGTCTTTTCTCTTCTACGCTAGGCACAGTGATAAGTTAGATATTAATTTCATTACTTGTCGTTTGTTGCATGTCTATTAAAGAATTTGGTTCTTACCAGCTTACTGCTGAATGCCGAAAGATCTATGAAGATTCATGTGGAGTTTGCCTTCGTTTGTTTGTTGTTTGTTTGTTGTGTGTGTATGTGTAAGATAACTAAAAAAGTCAATGCAACTTAAAACTTCATAAAATGTACGTATTACTTAGAAAAGATATCAGCCCAGCTGCTTTTCACGTAGTTTTGGCCAATCAAATCATCATCTTAACATTGTTGAAAATATGAAAATATCTCAACTACTTATACAGTAAGTAAACCTTGATTGAAAGCCTTACTTGATATATACATTCCCCTTAGTATATACAAGGACCATATTGTACATGCATGTGTTGTCAATGTAAAATGCCAGATATCGAGTCAAGATATTAGGTCAATTTATGTATTTCGAGTCATGAGCCGTTTATTCTTTTTTATTCACTGTAACCGGTCATTTATAAAATAAGTTTTTTCGGCACATTTTGAACAAGGAGGTCAGATACGTTATATCCTGTGATGGAATTGATGCTTATAACGCAAACGTATTTGAGAGAAATAACAAAACATCATGGATTTTATCATCGTGTTTGCAACTCGGTGGTCCAACGTCTTAAAACAATTCACATGCTTATATGCAATCAGGTTGATTGAAGACAATTTGAGAAAAATGCCATGATAACATTTATCGCTAACCAATTTATGTAATATGTTTTGTCTAAACCAAATTTACAATTGGATCATTGTCATTAGACTACCCATCATATGTTATCTCAAAATGGTTGTATGGATCCCATTTAAGGACAATCGGGCCTGAACTTTCACAATTTATACTTATACTGTCGACATGATTTTGCTGTCTGTCAAATAAATCCATCTTTAGTTCACGGCGATTAATTCCTTTGGTATTTAAAAGGAATACAACATCGCTAAGCCTTCTTTTCACCATTGCGGTTGCATATCGATAACCTTCTACACACATACTGAATGAAGTTTGCAGACATATTAACTATATTTTGACTAACTCTTGTAAAACGGTGTAATTTGACTGTATATACACTGACACTACAATCTATTCCGAGTTGGTCCGGATGTACTGATCGGGGAGTTTTCTTGTAATTTCATTTCAACGATACTATATGAGTAGGGTCATTTTATGTTTACTTATGTATCTTTGTATATAATATTCCGTATTCCGTAAACAAAATCATAGTTTTCCTCATAGTTTCATTTTACTTTACGGCTTTCTCAATTAATTTCTCTTCTTTCTTTAATGTGAGACACATTCTCTCTACAATGAGAATATAAATCGGATAGCTTGTGTCGAGTTTAGGTGTTAATAACACCCTAAATGATACCGTCCCCCGAGGTTTGCTGGCATGGGGTGATAGAGGGTGACGTCAGCTTCTTTTTTGCTCCCCCCCCAATGATACTTAGTTACAGAGTTGATTTGTTAGCCAAAAATCGTGTTAAAAACCCATATATAAACGGTAGATGAGACTTTGCTTCCCGTTTGGGTGTTAATAACACCCTAAATGATACCGTCCGCCGAAGTTTGTTGGCATGGGGTGATAGAGGGTGACGTCAGCTTCTTTTTTTGGCCCCCCTCAAATGATACTGAGTTACAGATTTGATTTGTGAGCCAAACGTGTTGAAAAACCGTATATAAACGGTAGATGAGACTTTGCTTCCCGTTTGGGTGTAAATAACACCCTAAATGATACCGTCCCCCTCGGTTGTTGGTATGGTGTGATAGAGAATGATATCAGAGAATGATATCGAAAACGATTGAGATAAAACAAAAAAGTGCAAACTTTCGAGTAAATAGTTTAAAATATAAAGAAATATAACATCTTTGCATAAAATTGAAATTTCTGCTCAGTTACATATCACATTCTTAAGATGCAAGAATCTCTGAATTGACGTGTAATATAAATGAGTAAATTTTGTTGACCTTCTTATCTCCGACTGAGAGCAATTTGTCAGTTTATTTGATTCTAAATGCGGCTATAATTTTTGCATCAACGGAGAGATAATTTGAGAGCAATATGCCAAGGTGAAGCCTGTATGAGGATAAATGTCGAAGATTTTCCATAAATACAGCCAACATTGGTGAATAATGGGAAATTATGAGACATTTTTATCTAGTTCTGCTAACGATTATTAATTGTTGTAATAATAAATATCGTTTGGGAACAAAAAGGGAGCTGAAATTTTCTCAACTGCAGTTGGGGTAAACAGTGGACGGGAATCCAAGCCCTCCCACTCCCAGTTAGTAACTTTAAAAGGACCCGATTTAGAGGGCGTCTTAGTTTGACCTATATCTCAACCAGGGTCAACCACGCTTTGAGTAGTGATCGCTTTGTTTTGTAAAATCATTCACCAAAGCCCAGGGCCGTAGCTAAGGCCTGATGATTGGGGTGTGTAGTGGCTGAAAAATCCAACTGGATGGGTTTTGAACCCAGAAAATTCCGACTGCTGCCTTGTACCCCCTCCCCCACCCTCGCGCTACTTGTCAACGATACGGTCAGTGTCAGTCAGACACCCGATCTGTCGCGACTGCACTTTTGTTGCGAACTTTTTCCGATACATTTGTACCCACTGGCACTCATTTCACAAACTTATTATCCCCCCCCCCCAACCCCAACCAAATATATTTGTGAAAATTTGGGCAATATGCTGATAACTTTTCGGGTACCTAAGAAAGAAAGAAAGATAATGAAATAAAGATAATAACAATGTGTTTTTCAGTAGTTAAACTTATATGATTATTACCATTAATATTGTAACGACTTCCCCCATAATTTTAACCAATATGGAAGGGTAATTACACAGCAAATGATTGTATGTTTTTGGCATGCGATGTAAAAACCGATGCATGCCTATTTGATATGCCAATTAACATGTGGAACGCACGCGGAGCGCGCCAAAAATTTTGGTTATATTTTTAGGGCAAGACTTTACAGCCCCCCCCCCCCCCACTTCCCAAATCAAATTGGGCTCCTACGCCAATGACGGTAGTTCTATTAGGCATTTTTTTGGAGTATTCAATATCATACGAAGTTTTGTACGGTGGAGTATGAGAATCGCGAGATACAATTTCTCAAAGTGGCAAGGAAAACGTGGTAAATATGACTGATTAAAGGTCAATTTTGACCGAACTTTATCAAATTTTAGGTCATGCACAATCACAGGAATAAATGAATAGGCCTAGATAAACTAGAGTGCGACAGTCGGAAATTCCGACTGTCGCACTCGTCAGTTTTACCAAGTTTGGGGCAGTGGCGGAGCGTCCATACAGTCAGGGGGGAGGGCGAACGCCCTCCCCCCTGACGGACTCCAATGGACTGCTGGCGCCCTTTTCAGCTTTTTACCACTTTTTACGTATTCGCGATTATTGACTTTTTGATTGCGCTCTCATCTACCTATTGACATTTCTCACATTTTCTTGCTGCAATTTTCTGACAAAATGCTCTAACGGCTATTTATTGTTCGTTTATCTGCAAATTAGCAAGGCCCAGAGAGGGTCATTTCCGGCGATCTAGGGAGTATCTTTACTGAAAAAAATCTGTAGGCTCCACGCCAACCTGTGGTGGCGTTCCGCTTAGATAGTGCCGAAAGCGCCCCTATAGACCATTCTCGCCCCTCTGACCAATACCCCTAGCTCCGCCACTGGTTTAAGGGGGGGGGGGTGAGACACCCCCACAAACCCTCTAGAGACGACCCTGCCAAAGACAAGAATCTACGGTACTTAAATTAAAAACGATATTTGTTGGATGTTTTAATCTCTTTAGTGATAATTTCTTTTCAGATTACCAAACATCAGAGAATGGTCATCCTGTGACTCATCCTGCTGAATCAGGAGCAGTGAACTATGGAGGAAGAGACGGTGGACTGGTAGTGACCCAGCCGGCTGTACACCGGAGGAGAGCTCCCGTTTATATGCCACGGATGGTAAGGGAAGTAAACTACAGAATATCGCAAAATGGACTTCCAGTTACTCAGCCTGCTGAATACTCAACAAGTATACGGCCAGCGTTAGTACTTTTTAATGATGACACTAACGGAAACCACCGAAGATCAGAGAATGGACTTCCCGTCACACACCCTGTCGATAAATAAAGGACAGAGAGCGTATATGCGTCTCAGATAGTGCCAGCAGATTGCCAGTGACTCGACCTGCCTGTTACGAAACAGAAAGTAAACAGACATTAACGGAGTTTCAACTCTTCAAAGCTGATTGGGCAATATGTTTTTAGAGTACTATCCTAAATTTTTTGAAACATTTAATTTCTATTACTTTTATGAATCATCTTGTATAATTAGTTTCGTTTTTCCTGAACAATAATATATGTTTTCGAACAAAGTGCATATATTTCCCTCCCCCTCCTCTACTTCAATAATGACGTTAATGATTTAGTTTAGTTTAGTTTAGTTTAGTAGAAAAAAAAGGATCAGGAGGGACACTTAAGTCCCCATCAAGGACCCTATAGAGAGAGAAAAATAATGAAGACGCAAACACTCAGACCCGATTACAATGCTTAAAGTGCTTGTCCAAAGCGTTCTTAAACCCATTGACACTACTTGCAAGTACAACTTTCTCAGGCAAACCATTCCACTCATTCACAACCCTATTAGAAAAAAAGTTATGCCGAATATTAATCCTACTATGTGACGTTTAGAGTTTAAGACAATGACCTCTGGTACAACTACTATTAGCAAACATGAAAAAGTCGGTAAAGGATAAATTGTCGAAATAAAGGTGGTAATAAAGGTCATCATATAGAAGGCAATGCCTTGAGTCGCTCGTCATTGTAATGGTGTTACATCATCAATCATGTTATTACGAAACAAGAAGTTAACATATACGAATAGGTTTCTTTCTGGTTTATTAGCTGTCCTTTTTCATATTTATATTTTATTGTTCATTTTCATTCTTGTATGCCGAGCAGCTATATTGCCTTCCCAGATTTTAAAAGTGCCTTCATGTTTCTAAAAATTCCAAACATTCAAATGTAATATCTCCATTTTAATGACGGTCATTTTAATGATGATCAGTAATTACATTGGAAATGTAATAAATTGCTCATCGCCAGAGAAATTTTCTTCAGTGCCTTGTTGTTCTTTTTCAGAATATTTTTAATATGTTATTATTCCTACGTTTGGAAGGCTTAAAGTGCTTATAAGGGTAGTTAAAATAGTAAAGTATATGTCCCCTGTAAATATTTGAAGAGTACCCCCTCCCCCTTATTCATAATCATTCATAACAATTGGCAGGGACCCTTTGACCTTATTTTGGAATAAAGGTAAACTAGATGTTGTTATCGAAAAGAATCACACCATACTTTTGGAGAACAGTCTGGAGAGACAGAACCTGAGCATGAAAAACAAAACAAAAAACAAACAATTTGATCCACTATCAAACCCAGTTCCCGTACATGGAGACTCTATTCAGTTCCCGTACATGGAGACTTTTGTGTCATATTTTTATATTTCTTATTTGCTGTTACATAGCGTTTTAGAGCACTTTTGTGGATTTTACGCTTTACAAAATAAATTATTATTATTATTATTCATTTCGATCGTGACGGAAGGACATTTAAACTAGCATTGCACCATCCTTCTTCCGTTGACTTCGCAATAGCTGACTAATCGGGGAATTCCCTGTTGGAAAGTTGTATTCAACCCCGTCGACCTTCACGCTTCAGCTGGCCTGAATGCAATAACGCTGTGATTGGCTGTTCATGGAAGGTGTGTCGGGGGTGTGAGTGGAGGCCTATTGGAGGTATATGTGGAAATAGTCGAATAGTATTTTGTCATGACTCGAGATTAGGTAAATAGACAACAACAACAACAAAATGCAACGATTACTTTTAACCGTATCATAGCTTATATACGTGTTGGTAGCCTATTTCAGTTATTAGATAAGTTATTGGAATTCATGCAAATTCACAGCAATTAAAAGTTTGCAACACCATTTTAAACGACTGTAAATGAGAATCTACAGTAAGGTTTTTAATATTATCGCAGCAAAGTTTAAAAACAAACGCTTTTGTTACTTACCTCCATGCTTCACCGAGGGCAAACGGAAATGAGTCACATGGCACTTTCATGGTTAAACAATGGGTTCACGCACGTTACAAACGAGGGGCTGTTCTTACACTGGATTGGTTGACAGAGTGGGTGTGTGTGAAGGTATCCTCGAATCCATCCAATCAGCGTACGACAACATGTTAAAATCAAGAAGTTGGCAGATATGTTGTTATTCCATATAATTAATCGCAGTTAGATCGTCAGCCAGAGAAGAAACTCTTTCTACAGCAAATTATTATGCTGTGATTTAGTGGCAATGGAAATGCAGGTAAGTGAATTCCTTTTTTTTTCTAAATTAATATCTGTGGTTTTAATGTTATCAGTAATTATAGACAGCTCATGCTTAATACGAAAATCGAAAACGCTGAAGCCACTGTACTGTTACATTCTGCAATCTCACAATTACAGTATGTATTGTAACACGAACCCCTGACAAGCAGTTACTGGATGCTGTCTGACCAGAGAGAAAAAATGGCTTCATCTTCGAGTCGATATAACTGCGGATGACGAAACTTGCGGAACTGCGTTTTGGCTAAATTTGTAAAAAGACACTTTCACCACTGCACCCCTTTTAACTTGTTCCAGACTTTGCAACATCCCCCCCCCCCCTAACCTTCAGAGTTCAAAGGTCAATTGATATCCTTTTACGCTGGTAATGTTTACGTTAATCACACGGCAGTCACTGGCAGACGACACCTTATACAGGGTACGGTGCTCGACAAAAAAAAAATCAAGTCTGAAATTCAAAGCTTTGCAGTTTCCTATCAGTATACTGGGTCAAAGAGGGAGAAAAGTTAAGAAATTGTAACTTTCCCTTTTTTTTGGGGTCAATTAAAAACACCCCGAATGGATACGTAATGAAGGAAAGCAGATTGCATGTTTCGGAGTATGGTATATACCAGTGGTTAGGCTAATGTGTTGCTAAGGGTGGTATATGTAGCACACGATAGGTAGCACAATGCTTTATCAGTTCAAACTGGTTAAGGTGAGTTACCGTTAATCAGGTAAAACTGATGTGTGTCATAATATCTTAACATGTGTTGCATTTATAACTATAGTTGCTACCGGTAAGGACTTACAAACGGAAAATACTAACACTAAATGCTATGCATAATGATTGATTGGTCTAACCAAACTATTCTACAGGTTTCGTCAATAATCACACATTTACTGTAAAACACTTAAGATCTGCAATTTCAACCATCTTTACATGGTATCCTTACTAGTCAAACACAGGAAAAGTTGTGTAGACTCCTAACCAGTCATTAGTTGAAACGGCTTGTGAGTAATGAAGTATTCTATTAATAATTATTCCACAGTAGCATCTGCTGACAGGTCTAACGTGTGTTACTGCGGTGTTATAAAACTCAAAGAGTTCATACTAATATTCACAGTACAAACTCATCAAGCCATATATACACTGCATGGGTGCTTTATATATAGCCATAAGTGCTCCCAAACTTTTCGTCATTGAAGGAATACCCCAGAATAACCGCAGAATAACAAAATTACTCAGTTGGAAAAAACAGGGGGTCACGAGGCAGTTTCGCATGGTACGAAAATAATACAAATTAAACCACTGTTCCGTAACCAATTTTATGGTACAGGCTTTTTTTTAAGTTCGTGTGGAATATACGTACATATACTTGAGAACATATCTGACCTGAAAATAAGTTTGAAAACTGCAGGTTATCAAAGTCTGCTAATATAGACAACCGCTTTAAAATTATCACCGCGTTGAGTTGTCAACATTGTTTCGATGGGTAAATTAACTGTTTGAGTGATTTCGTCACCACAAAGATATCTATGAAAAGATTATAAAAGCGATATGAAGTATATCCAGTCAGATGGGACAGTTATGCCATGCTAATACCTCTCTAAACTGTCCTCCAATTTCATGCATCAAAGCACTCATACTGACAGTATGAACAGTTCCTAACCTTCATCTGATCCTTATGATAATACCTCTCTAAACTGTCCTCTCATTTCATGCATCAAAGCACTCATACTGACAGTATGAACAGTTCCTAACCTTCATCTGATCCTAGTACTAATACCTCTCTACTCTGCCCTCTCATTCCATCAAAGAACTCATACTGACAGTATGAACAGTTCCTAACCTTCATCTGATCCTATTGCTAATACCTCTCTACTCTGCCCTCTCATTTCATGCATCAAAGCACTCATACCAGGGAGCTGCTACTAGTTAGAGTAGCAGCTCCCTGCTCATACTGACAGTATCAACAGTTCCTAACCTTCATCTGATCTTATTGCTAATACCTCTCTACTCTGCCCTCTCATTTCATGCATCAAAGAACTCATACTGACAGTATCAACAGTTCCTAACCTTCATCTGATGCTATTTCTAATACCTCTCTACTCTGCCCTCTGATTTCGTGTATCAAAGAACTCATACTGACAAAATCGCGTGATAGCTATATACCTCAGATGAAGGCTTTGGCTTAGCTCAAAATGATACTCATACTGTCAGCACGAGTGCTTTGAAGCGGGACATGAAATACAGTATATAAAAAATGGTCTCAACTGGGTGGTCTATCTATCAATTACATGAAGTTGACCACTTGGCAACCGTTTGACTTGTCTTCTGCAAAGGAGTGATAATTCTGATTTCAGTCTCTTATATGGTCAGTGAAAATTACATTTTAATGGATGGTTGGGGGGGGGGGGGGTGGGCGATCTGCTGGGAATGTTCATAGAAGGAAGGAATTTCTCTCAATAAAGAAACTTCACATATAGTTATATGATTAACCACATGTATTGATATATCAGAGAAAGTATCTTTTATATCGGTTCCAACCTGACGAGGCTTTCCTTTTGAAGTGATCGTGGTTTCATCATTTGTTGGACTTTGATATATCAGGATTCAAATTCTGCCAATAATGCCATCCAACTAAGAAATAAACTGCTTGGACGAACTCCCCATTCCCCTTTGACCCGTTGCGCCTCCCCTTCCAACGATTGGTTTAATTGGACCTTCGTCAATATCTGATTATTTAAGAAGCATCAGGACAAGTGCTTTTGATAACTTTAAACTTTTTTATTATCATGCTTGCATATTAAAATTGCTTGTATAATAATAATTTGTTTCTTGTTATTTTTTGTATATATGTATGTATGTGTGAATTTGTATCAATAAATTATCATCAATATCCAAGGCCATTAATTGCTAATAATACTGTTCTTTATGTTAATTTAATTTCAGTGTTGCAACCAACCCATTACAGTTCGTAAAGTTTCCGAATCCTTTGCGGCGGTAAGCGTCGTTCGGAGGGATTTCAGAGGGGAATATACCCACAACACAGTGTACATAGCAGCGTGGACATCTCATGTCTAGATGAAAGATAACAAGGTATCACGTTTCATTACTGTTTGCATTTTGTAGCGAAAAGAAGAAAACGTCATTTGCAAGCAACGAAAAGTTAACTTTTTTTTCAGAGCGCGGCACGCGGTTTGGGGCGAGTCTTCAATGAATGTGCGGTTTCTGTGGACATCTCCCAAATGGTCTGTGTTCTAGACTTAACAGTCCAGTCGCTTCATACTTGTTGATCCACGAATATTCAATGTTTTTCGTTATGTCAAAAAAAGAAGATGGGGAAAAACAAGGAACAGTGTAAAGAGAAGAAAAATATCTTATGGACTGTTGGAAATATTTTAAATGGTCTCAACATGTCAAGTGTAGTCTATCCATAAAATCATCCTTTAATGATCCAAAGGGGGAGAGTGGAGTTCGCGTGACTCAGCCGTGTGAGTACCGGAGTATGACCTGAGGTTTATACAACGTGGATGGTACAAGAAATGAAATACGGACAAATCGGTGACCCACCGTGCTAGAGACATGAGGAGTAACAGTTATACGTCACGGGTGTGGTCAACAATGAAACACGCAAGGTCAGAGAATGGGACGCCGGTGACCCAGCCTGCTAGAGACCGAAGCAGTAACAGTTATATGCCACGTGTGATGTCAGAAATGCAACACACAAGGTCAGAGAATGGGACGCCGGTGACCCAGCCTGCTAGAGACCGAAGCAGTAACAGTTATATGCCACGTGTGATGTCAGAAATGCAACACACACTGTCAGAGAATGGAAAGCCGGTGACCCAGCCTGCTAGAGACCGAAGCAGTAACAGTTATATGCCACGTGTGATGTCAGAAATGCAACACACACTGTCAGAGAATGGGACGCCGGTGACCCAGCCTGCTAGTGACCGGAGCAGTAACAGTTATATGCCACGTGTGATGTCAGAAATGCAACACACACTGTCAGAGAATGGGACCCCGGTGACCCAGCCTGCTAGAGACAGGATCAGTGACAGTTGTACGCCACGTGTAATGTCAGCAATGAATTACATAAGGTCAGATAATGGGTTTGTCGGTGACCCAGCCTGCTGGAGACATGAGTAGTAACAGTTATACGCCACGTGTAATGTCAGCAATGAAATACGTACAGTCAGAGAAAGGATTGCCGGTAACGCAGCCTGAAGAATTCCGACGAGATTCAAAGGAAGCGAGCGTTTATTTGAAACAGATGACGTAAAAGGAGTGAACTAAGAAAGTCTTTGCTCATTTTCTTCATACGAATTTATATCTTAACCATGTGGATCGATTTAACATAACTCATTTATGACGTCACTTGCTTCTTCTTCTTCTTCTTCTTCTTCTTCTTCTTCTTCGAAAAGCCACACCAGTGCGGATTTTTCGCGACTTTGACAAACTGTAAAGACCATGAGAGGACGCACACTGGTGAGAGATGTTATAAATGTCAGACCTGTGGGAAGGGGTTCCTGAGGAAAGGACACTGTCGTGAGCATTAGAAGATGCATGTAGGGAAAGAAGAAGATGAAGAAGAAGATGAAGAGTCTGTTATAGCCCCTGTAGCTGAAACCAGTGCATAGCATATCAAACTTAACTATTATAGCTGAGATCATTATAAAGGTTCTATGACTTGGTATGGTGATCAACGATGCATGTACACATTGTTAACTATTGCTACTTATCAGCATAGTTGATCTTTTACATGGAATTCAACTAGTAAATTGTGATGTCATTGGACCTCAATTCAGTATCCAGCTGGGATGGGCAACAAAATTTATATGTGCTGACCATGGCGAAAGTGTATACCCAGTCGCCGTGCCGCTACACTAGTTAACATTATATACCTACTGCTCTCTTGATTAACATGGTAATAACACAGATCATAATAATAGATATAATTACAGATGTGCATTTTCCATCTGTATTGTTGAAATATCCTATCACAAATAGGTTCTATATAATCATTCTTCAAAGTACATATTTCATAATTGCCTATGATAAATACTGACCTGGGTTTAAGAAAGACAAAGAAATATCTCAGTGTAATCTAGGAAAATTGATTTGAGGATAGGACTACCATGTTAGAGAATTAAAATATAGTCATTTTCACTATCTGGGATGAACAAGAAGCTTTTAGGACTATTCTATACGTTTTTATTGACTATTTTTCTTGAACATCTAAACACTTTAATATATTGATATTAAATATTTTTTGTAGTATTTATTGCTCCTAGTTGGCATTCAAGGCTTAACATACTGCTTTATATACTTGCCCATTGCTAGATCTTCCATGGTTACTAATGCTGTACTTTTGATACAATTGGCTGATTATGGGTTCCTGTTGGCTTTATACTTGATCAAATTTAATATGTATGTATGCCCAGCCAGGTGTGATTACCTACTGGTAGTGGTTATTGTTTGTAGTCGATGATTTTACCATTGTTAATTCTATATATGTGTTTAACAATACAGATATTTTTAACCCACCCCCCCCCCCCACAAAAGTCAATTTAAGGTGTTCACATATCACAAATGACAGTAAATGAAGAGTGGTGAGGGTACATTCACTACAGCAAACCATTTTCTTATTTACAGGTTCAAATAAGCCTTGGAGGGTACGGAGTCCAACCTTTAACAAATTTTAAATGATAGATCCAGGATCTCTTTCGCGAGGCCCTGTTTAGTATCTACAACCATTACACTGTGAATATTATTTCAACACATATATATATATATAATATGAAAAGTAGCGGATTCACTTCAATGGATTTATTCATGATTTGTAAAACAGACTAGAAGGAAATATTTTGGCATGGGCGGGTCGAATCAAAGTATCAGAAAATGTAACCAATCTAATGGATTTGAAATTGCCAACGGTTCAAATAGAGCATTTTCAGTGTTTATTTAAGCAACGTAAGAAGTTTTACACTATTAGGCATGATTCTTGCATAATGAAATTGTGACGTCACGATCATAGTCGTACCTATAAAAATATTTCGAACTACTTTAATACTGGTGTGGACCTGTTTCTGTATTTCCAAATTCCCAAGTTTGCTACAGACCGTGTGATAACGGCACTTTCCATTGTTAAACGTCATCAGTGTATTGACTCCAAATTTTAGCACACTAAAAATTGCTAGATTGTTTTTAATTAAAGGTACTTTGGTAAAGACTCTGGTCCTCCAATTATTCCCACAAATCGAGAATTTTAAAAATAGACAAACATAACAATTACTTTTCAATTGGCAATTAAATGCTTGTTAAAATTCAGAGCATGGTTGGCCAATATCTGACTTTCTAGCATATTTGGGGCAATATGTGATGATCGACCTTTTACGACCTTTACTTCTGACCACGTTAGCAACTAATGTGGAGGATTAGGACCATTAGGAAAGTAGACATACTGTTGATCAACTTTAGGAATTAATTTGGACAGTTCGGACAAAGTGAATCTCAGATGTCGCAATCTTGATCGTAATCTTGAGGTCAAATTTTAATGGCAAATGTCAGTTTTCTATCAAATTGTGAATCGGATGGTCTAGTGGTCTATAGTGTATAATGATGTTTTGTATGGTGCGGTGCGTGGATTTATACGATTATAACGAAAATTCTCTGAACTATTAAAAACGTTTACCCCCGTATTAGTAGTCAGGGGAGGCGGAAAAGAATGGAGTCGTCGGGAGGAGGAAGGGCACAGTACTACTAGGGGGTGTACAATACATGACATTTGATTTGTGGGGGGGGGGGGGAAGGGGGAGGATCACAACATTATCTCAAGCACTATACGATAAAATCAATCCTTTGTGCATTCCTGTATTTAAATGTTCTTCAGCAAAACGGCAGTCTTTAATTAAAAGTATAGTTCTTTTCGTTATCAACTATGGTGGGGGAGGGGGTGGGGGTTATTTTATAAAAAGTGGCACATTTAAGATTTTTCACAAAATGGGTGGGGAGCAAGGGCGGCGGAAGCACTTTTAATCTGGGGGGGGGGGGGCACCGACGTCGAAGGGCACTTTGCAGAAAGTTGATTGGACTGATGCAGCCTAGTATTTATTACCCTTTATAACTCTTATTGTATTATCTTATTTGCGTATACACATCACTCCATCAACGCCCCCACCCTCAAGGAAAAAATGCATACTAGCACTGCAATATCCAATGTGCAAATTGGGAAACAAGGAACAAGTTTTCTTTCGAGACAAAATGAGGTGAAATCATTATAAAGTCCCTGCACACGCGATACATGCATGAAAGCAAATGAAATATGTCAAAATACGAAAGGATGGGGTAGGTTATGGGATATTGAAACCATACTCATTATTCATAGTAGGCTATAAATGGTTTCTGCTTATTAAAAAGTTACAATATAATATAGCAATGCATTTTTGGAAATGCATTATATTTTTTTTGAAATTGAATATGCATAATGGCACTCACCAGAATGTTAGAAGCAGTTGCGGAGCTAGGGGTATTGATCAGGGGGTCGAGAATGGTCTGTAGGGGCGCTTTCGACACTATCTAAGCGGAGCGCCACCACAGGTTGGCGCGAAGCGTACAGAAAATTTATGAGTCAAGATACTCCCTAGATCGCCGGAAATGACCCTTTCCGGGCCTTGCTAATTTGCAGATAAACGAAGAATATATAGGTGTCATCGCCATTTTGTCAGAAAATTACACCAACAAAACGTGACAAATGTCAATAGGTAGATGAGAGCGCAATGAAAAAGTCAATAATCGCGAATAAGTGGAAAGTGGTAAACAGCTGAAAAGGGCACAAGCAGGCCTGTTGAGTCCGTCAGGGGGCATCCGCCCCCCTGACTGTATGGACGCTCCGCCACTGGTTACAAACCTTGTGGTAGTAAACATTTAAAACTTCCCGAAATATTTCATTCGACGTGGGTTTCGCTTTGTATACTCTTTAGCGATGTCCCGTATAACTAATCCGTCCGTTCTTGCTTTATGGATATGAAGCATTAGCATATTATTATACCGTTTTTCCCCAATTGTGCTCCGCAAGTATGTCTTTATCCGGCGTTGTACGGAGAAGGATCTCTCTCCGGAGGCTGCGCTCATAGGTGCCAGTAGGTATATGTGTATTAGGCAGAGAACATTCGGAATAGCCAGGCGAATGTCATTGTGGTCAGACAGGAGAGATGCTAACAATTTTTTCCATTCGATATAGCTTTGAGTTTGACCCACAGAAATTCATTAATAGTTCTAAATTAGGATTAGATCTCCTGAAATATCGCTGACCTAATAAGGTGATCAAGAGTACAATTTTTATGTAGAAAAAGGGCACATTTTTAACCTGAGGAAAAGTGGGGGGGGGGGGGGCACGTGCCCCTGTGCCCCCCCCCCCGATTCCGCCGCCCTTGGTTGCAACTATAGCCAGTAATTGTCTTTGATACAACTGTAGCTAGTAAATGTTTATCGAAAAGGCTGTTTTGGAACTTGGAACGCCGATCGTGACTACAACAGGCAACAAAGTGCTGCAGCTCTATACATATAAAATCTGTTAATCAACGATAGGCCCGGGCCTACAGTGCTACATACTGGCTACGCCCCTGATAGTTCTAAATTAGGAATAGATCTCTTACTGAAATATCGCTGACCTAATAAAGTGATCGGGGTACAATTTTTGTGTAGAAAAAGGGCACATTTTTAACCTGAGGAAAAGTGGGGGGGGGGGGGGCACGTGCCCCCTGTGCCCCCCGGTTCCGCCGCCCTTGGTGGGGAGAGGGTGGTGCGGCTCTCTGGTTCCGCCATATCTGCTATAAACTCAGTGCAATTTTGGTGGACTTTATAAAGGATTTAGATTATCAGGTACATTTTCTTGCATGTATTATATTTCATAATAGCGCCACCGTTTGAGTACTATTTCGCCGGAATGTGGACAAATCAGTTCAAAGCGAAGCACTAAGGCTCATTGTTAGACGTTAGAGACAACAAACAAATAAAAATAATAATACAAAAGAATCGAGCTATCACTTGAACTCAAGTTTCTTATAATTTTCACTTTTGTAGAAATTCTATTTATCATTACATAACAGTCCAATAATGTTTGAATTTAAAGCGGGATTTTTTTAAATTTGGTCGAAAATTTTCAAAACGGTATGACTTTAGTGAATATAAGCCAATGAAACTAACAAAACAAACATTCTTCTAGATTTTTTCACGCAATTAATGTAATTGTGTGAGTAATTAATGAATTTGATTAAAATTCTGAACATTTCTTCGGCCGGACACTTTTTCAATAGTAGTGAAAGCGACATGTAAAAGCGAAGCTTCAAAACATTTTCAACTTTTGCTTAACTACTAGAAATGAAGCTTGAATAAGCAAATTTGTGAGTAAATAAGTCATTTTGCAACCCTAAAAGCTGCTTTAAGATGTGAACCAATATAGAAAAAATGTCGAATTTATTTTGCGAAACATTCCAAAGGCCAGGTCTCAACTTATCAAACCGGTATCAGTCAACTCGTTCATCCGTCAAACACGAAATACATTGCAGTTTGGTTTGTTTTACAACAGCTCTGGATCATGGGCCAATTGCAAGTATTGGATAACTTTCTATTTCTTCATTTTCGTGACCCACCTCTGGTAACTACCCAAGTTTTTGGTCTACTCAGACCTCTACCAAATTTGCCACATTATTTTTAAAGCAGGCACGAGAGCAAATACTTGAAAATGGGGCGATCAAATTTCACCTGTTTGAGGAATTTTTATAGCCATATATTTAATTACGTCATAATTGAGATATAGCTATATACGACCGCCATGGCTTGTGTAGGCTCAGAGACGGCGAAAGCGCGGAAGGCAGTTTTTCAACAAACGGCACTTTTTAATTACTATTTTGTTGTTGTAAGTTTGCAAAGAGGGAGGGAGTGAGCTGGACTGACGGGGGCGACGTCACCTCTTCAAGGATTCAAATAATCAGCAATGATTCCTAACATTGGCGGGAGTAGGCCATTAAGTTTTAGTGCAGAGTTTGAGAGCAAGACATCAACTCCGTACAATGCTTTACGATGAATAAACGCACAATTTCTCCACACAAGAATATCAGTAAAAACATCAATAAAAGCTAAATTCACTTTTAAGTCAACGAATTCGATATGAAATGACTTCAAGATATGGTTTTTAAAGGGCCTTACAAAATTGGCAAATTTGGGCCGAAAATAAAAGTTCTTAAATAAATGTCAGGATACGTAGAATGGTTTCCCAGCACCCAGTACACGCTTCTCTCGAGACAAAAGTCACATTCGACGAAGTTTTAGTCATTTAAATTCGATATGATATGACGTCAAGATATGGATTTGAAATTTATTTTCCACCAAAATATGAGTGTTTATACTACTCTTATCATCTGGAAAGGAATCAAAAGGGCGCCACACGCCGCAGCTACAATTTTTGAAGAATTAAAAAAGTCGCGATTTTGGCCAAAATCTAACAAAATCATAAGGGTATAGCCTTACAAAATTGGCAAATTTGGGCCGAAAATAAAAGTTCTTAAATAAATGTCAGGATACGTAGAATGGTTTCCCAGCACCCAGTACACGCTTCTCTCGAGACAAAAGTCACATTCGACGAAGTTTTAGTCATTTAAATTCGATATGATATGACGTCAAGATATTAATTTTTAATTTAATTTTCCACCAAATTATGAGTGTTTTTACTACCTTTATCACCTGGAAAGGAATCAAAAGGGCGAAACACATCGCAGGTACAATTTTTGGAAGAATTAACAAAGTCGCGATTTCGAGAATTAGCAAAACGTTTTAGTCATTTAAATTCGATATGAGAGATAAAAGGGGAACCCTAAAGGTTCGCACGGCTGGAAAAGAAACTACGGGTCAACATGGGCGGTGACAAATTAACCACTCTAGCCCCACTTCCACCTTGTAAACTTACATATGGATACTAGGAGCCGTATAATTAATATTCAGTTGCTTAGAAATAAACTCACACTGCCTACATATATAGTTCGTGCTATCGTCTCCGCAGACTCTCTTACCAACTCCCCCCCCCCCCCCCTCCCCATACCAAATCTGGAAATGAATACAGTGGAAATATACCTTAATTCAGTTGAACAATCATTTGCTAACTTTTATTTAGTTATTAATTAATACTTCATTAAGGCCGCATAAGTTTGTAATGTAATCCAATACCGTTGTTTCAGGACCGAGTTGACTTCTATAAACCGTAAAATCAACTTACCTTACATACCTGGGGAGAAGGGAAGGGAGAGAATCGAGGAAGGAATGAAGAAGGGGTGGTGGGTGGAGGGGATGGGGTGGGGGGGAGAGGCATGGCCCTTCTTCCTCCTCACTTCAATCTCCGATACTAGCCAGGTAAGTATCTCTTCATCTACCTGTATATAGTGTAAGCAGGGCCATGGGCGGCGATCCGTTCTTCCGAGTGGGGGGGGGGGGGGGATATGACCTTGTTGACTATCTAAGCGGAGCGCCACCATGGGTTGGCGCGAAGCGTACAAGAAAATTTGGGGATTTACACACCTTCTAGATGGCCGGAAACGGCACTTCCCGAGGTTTCCAAGCGGCATATACCCAACTTTAAAATAGGGATTTCATGTCCGAAATATCTCATAATCAGGATCCAAAATACTTTTTTTTTAATTTCGGGTGTTTTTTTGGGAAAATTGCCCCTGTCAATCTTGTTTCAGGCGCTACGTTAGAATGTTCGAGAGCTCTTTATATTATTCGATGAAGAAAATGGCCTCATGCAGGCTATTATAGGCTATACACATGCAATACACAATTACACATAGTTACATTCCTAGGTACCGATTGCTAGGGCATCCAGGTGAAACGTACGTGTATTAACAGGGGCGTCGGAAGCTATTTGGGATTGGTACGGAAGATCAGAGTGTGGCCATCTACCATAATTATCGGGGGGGTGGGGGACGTTTGGAAGGTCAAACTACGCTACGGCCCACCATTGGTTGGCGCGTAGCGTAATGGAGAAAATTTTGAAAAAATGCCTCCCAGATTGCAGGAAATGGCACTTCCCGAGCTTTTCTTCTGTGCATTCTCCCTTGTCTGTTTTTGTACCCGATTAATCTTCTGAAACACATTTTGAAGTATGTTTTCATTTTGGTTCTTTATTTTTTGCCTTTTTTTCTTCTTAGTGCTACTTTTTTTTTTTTTGCGCCGTGAATATTGGTCCGGCGAACCGCTCCGACGCCCCTAATTAAGCATTACCCTGGTAACATGAGATTCTCAGCTGTTCGAGGGAACATGTACGTGTGTAGGCCTACTATAGGGCCTATATGAATACTATGAGGGTGCATATATGTACTATATCAATACCGTGGGCGCAATAATACATTTTGTTGTTATAGGGCCAATGAAGCCTACAGTCAACTATTCTTGCTTTATAAAGACGCTTTATTTGAAAAGATCGCACTGCGTTTATGGTATAGGCGAGAAGTGAAGCTAAAAAGAGCCGTACATTCACGATGATGCATAAATGAAGGCATGAAAATATTCTTATTCCTGGCATTTGGTGGGGGGATATGGTGTATTACATCCCCTCCACCCATTTTCATGGGGGGATATATCCCCCCATCCCCCCCCCCCCCCCCCAGGATCGCCGCCCATGAGCAGGGCAACAACAGACAACTCACTCAGTCCACTTGTCGACCAATGTAATTCTCGTAATAAAGCTCTGACAAGATATGCAGTATTTAACAATTTGATATTTCAAGTACATCCCAATGACAGCACCGAAACTAAATATTATAGACACACTTTCAGTTCGAAGAGGAGTTGTGTAGGTGAGCGTTTATTTTTTATTACCAAGTTTTGCACGTAATTTTCGATAGAGTACAATATCTCATGCCCAGTACATAAAATTCATTTAGGGATGAGATAAAATAAAAATCGTAGACCTGTATTTGGCATAGGATTCTCATTTTCTAGATATGTAATATTTAATAACATAGCTAATATATAATTTCATACAGTTTTATGCATCACTCCGTCAAACTATGAGATCTTTGTCATTAAAATCACTTGTATATCAGTGAAGTTTATATTTCTATACCAAAAAATATATTGTGCGCTGCAAAGTTTATGGGTTTTTCCATAGTTTGATTTGCCAAACTTTGTATTTAATTATTCATATTTTTGATTAAAAAGACACCTAACATAAGGTTCCAATGCTTTCAATTATGTTGTATGACGAACCTCTTGAAGCTTCTTAGTGATAACTTACAGAACAAAAACCTATAAAATATTAATTTTTTTAATTATAATTAATTAATATTTACTAATGAACACTAAGTTATTAGTAGTATGAGCATACCAAATTTAAACTAGCTTTGAAGTGGTTCTGCATTTACCATCTTTAATTGAAGTGTATTACTAAACTTGGTTTGATGTAATGTTGTGAATCCATTTTGATTATCACACTATGTTATCATGTACAGTTCAAGAACATACAAACACAGATATATTCTATCCAGAAAGTCTACAATTTTTGGGTTAAATGAAAACTTAATTGATCGGATGAATTAAAGAAGTGTCATTACCGAATTAGAAAAAGTGTAATAAAAATATGCATTTATTTATGAAAATCAACCATTTTTGGAGAAAACATAAATATAACACCCTCTTCGTACTTAAAGTTACTATTAACTTATCATTTGCATATATAAAAATTTCATACTCTGGCAAGTTTAATGCAAGTACATACAAAAATTGTGCTACTTGTAATCAAAATTAAAAAATATTTGATAAAAACTGAGAGATTCTCTGTTTTGGGGGAAAACTCTTCTCTCACAAAACTGAAAATCTCATACATTGTTCAATGACATACCTCTTTAAGTCCAGTGCAAAGATGCGGTGAAAATATTGACCTTCGACGTGATTTGTTAACAAAGAGGAAGTGGGCATTGACCCAGAGGTAGGTCAGAGGAGGCAAAAGTACTAAAATGTTAAAAATATGTTGCACACGTGTGCTCGACTCCGAAACGTTACGAGCAGAGTGAAGTTGAAGTAGATACATCATCATTATCCTTGATTTTGTGTGCTTTCACATGCCGGTTCATAGTGTTCTTGTACGAAAATTTCTTCGGGCAATGAGGACATTGGTAAGGTGTCTCGCCGGTGTGGCTTCTCTCGTGAACCGACAGCTGCGCCTTGGACTTGAACGTCTTCTGACAGAACTGACAATTGAAAGGTTTATCCCCGGTGTGTAACCTCTCGTGCCGGATGCGGGAACCGGACGTCGAGAAACTGCTGGTGCAGAACCGGCACGTGTACGGTCTCTCGCCCGTGTGCGTTCTCGTGTGCAGTTTCAAGTTGGCCAGAGATCGGAAGGATTTCTGGCAGACATCGCAGGGGAACGGCCTCTCGCCCGAGTGGATCCTTCGGTGGTATTTGCCGTTGATGATCACCTTCCCGCACTGCTCGCACTGGAATTTCTTCCTCTCTCTGACCGGCGGCGGTTTGCCGCCGTCGTCGGCTTTCTCGTCCGGATGCGCCGCGATCTGGTGGGTCAGTAGACCGAAGCTGGACGAGAATGACTGTCTGCAGAACCCGCAGTGATGGGACAGGGACTTCTCCAGGGCCTCCGGGTGAATCTCTTTCATGTGATCCCCGAGACTGAGGCAACTGTCGAAGGTCTTGTCGCAGTGCTGGCACCTCGCCGGCGGTGCCGACCGTCCCATGGTCTTCATCTCCGCGGGATGTTTGAGTCTCACATGCTGTCGCCACGTCCGTTGGTTTATGGTGGTCTTACCGCAGACCTGGCACTTGTAGATCGGTCCGTCTGTGTGCCGCTTCTCGTGTTCGTACCAGTCGTCCTCCGACGAGAAACATTTGATGCAGTAGCGGCAGCGATGCGGTCGTCTCAGACAGCTCTCCTCGTGTCTCTTGCGCTCGCCGACTCGGTAGAACATCTTGCCGCACATCGAGCACGACTGAGATTTGACTTGAAGAATCGGCCGTTTCCTCTGGGTGGAGTCGACCTCCGTTCCGGCGTTCTCTGGATCGAGAGCCGTGCTCGACTTAGACTGGCTGGTATCGTCATCGACGGGTTCCGTCGATCTGCTGTCGTTGTTCTCATTCTCCTTCGGCACTGGTGAAAGACAAGATGGAGATGAGGCTGCTACCACATTCTTACCTGGTACAGTAAAGGGCACCCTGCCCCCGTCTTCGGGATTTTCACCACCCTCGAGTGGTGGTGTTTCATGAGACTCAGTTTTCTGACTGTCTTGTAATTCCTTTGGAAATGTACCTGAATCCTTCGATAAGGCTGAAATGAAATCAAAATTTCCAGGTTTACAACTTTCAGATTGCAAATGAACAAATGAATTAACAATTTACCTATTTAAAAAAATATTGCGTAGAAGATTTTTTTTTTTTCTTAAAAAAAAATGAAGAATTTCATTTGTAGCTAACAGCCTGGGGAATTAATCCTCCAGCACAACAGCAGATGTAAATCCTTTAATGTAAGTTTGTTATTTGCAAAACTAACTTCTATTACAGCAAATGGACATTTTCCTAAAAAAGAAAAGAAAAAATGCAAGCACATATAGATCAATGACGATCCTTTGACTTGCTCATAATTTCCAGCCTTGTGTGTTGAGAAACAATAAACCCGGTATATCTCCTGAGAGGAATATAAATTTAATCGAAGTTGTTTTGGGAGAGTTGCACATGAGAGTTATCTCTACCATATAGACTAATAATGGTTGTTGGGTTTGTGTCTCCTGGCTGGGATGAGGTGAGATGTGGGTTAGGGGGTGGTGTTTGAGGGGGGGGGAAGGGGGAGTTGTTCATGAAAGTTATCTCTATCACAAAGACCAATAATGGTTGTTAGGTTTGTGACTCCTGGCTGGGATGAGCTGAGATGTAGGAGTGGGGGGAAAGGGGAGAGAGGGAGAGGAGTTGTTCATTCATGACAGTTATCTCTATCACATAGACTAATATTGGTTGTTGGGATTGTGTCTCCTGGCTGGGATGAGGTGAAATGTGGAGTGGGGGGGTGGGGAGAGTTGTTCATGATCTATCACATAATTAAAAGATAATGGTTCAGTTTGTGTCTCCTTTAACTACATATTTTACCCTCTTTTTAATCGGAATGGAAAAATGCATTGTGGTTTCGATGATGTAACAAGAGCAGTTTTCTTCATGAATCTTACATAATGTGGGTGTTCATGCTTACAAGGGTTTAACGATTTGACCTATAATGACCCCAAATGACCTTTGACCTCCACCAAAAACAATAGGCTTCTTTTATAGAATGTGGTATTCCTAGACACCAAATATGAATTCTGCCCATGCTTCTCATAGAGAGATATCGTGTTTACAAGGTTTTCACAATTTGACCCCTGGTGACCCCAAATGACCTTTGACTTCGACCAAAAACAATAAGCTTTTTGTACTCAATGTGGTACTTCTACACATCAAATATGAGGTCTTCCCAAGCTTTCCTTCTTGAGATATCGTGTTTACAAGGTTTTCACTATTTGACCCCTGGTGACCCCAAATGACCTTTGACCTCCACCAAAGACAATAGGCTTCCTGCACTCAATGTGGTACTTTTACACACTAGCTATGAAGTTGGTCCAACCTCTTCTTGAGACATTGTGTTTACAAGCTGGGCGTCACAAACGCACTCACACACACCCACACGCACTCGAACGCATACATACATACACACATAGGCCATCATGAATGCAAAGGCTACGAGTATCATTTAAACCACAAACCACTGCTCCATCCCGAGACTTAAATTTGAGTGGGCATGAGAGGGAGGAGGGGGTAGGGAGAGAAGCAAACCCCTGTATCTTCTAACAGACATAGAGGGAGGCTAGATTTGTTTTGATCTCACTTACCACTATCTTCATTTTTGTGGGCTGTGATATTATTCCCTATAGTCTCCAGAAGTTGAGACCCCTCCATGGATGATAGCACAGATATCTCAGCTAATGATTGGCTCCTGATGACTAATTGTCTTATCATTCAACCTAAAATCAGAATGAAAAAAATAAATTGATGTCAAAAGTTGATAAATACCAACTTGGTGTATTATAGGGGGGGGGGGGGGGTTTGGAGGGGGAAACAATGTGTCATGATAATCATCCCTCCTTGGAGATGAATGATCTTCTAAGAAGTTAACTTTCATCATGAACAAGAATACACTTTGGTTCTTCTAGTTCTGGTTAATACCAAAGTTGTGATACCCACAGCACCATTTACTGATGCTCTGCTGTGAATCACAATTTTCTGGAACTTTTACAGAATTAGCTTGTTAGGTCAGAGTTTCAAGAGCAATCAAATCAATCTGAGTAGAAGGATAAGATGCACGTTAAGATTCTCGGTGCTTAGACGAAGCTAGGACGAAGTCAGTAGCTATAGGAACGTTACATATGTGCTGAATTTATCAAGGTCGATTTTTGCAATGATCACATGTACAGGTAAGGAAACCTTCAACTGCACTTTCTAACACTTCACATCGGGCATCAACCCATTCACAGGTTTTAGGAATACCTGACTTTGGACTTGTTTTGATGGCGATATATGAGAAGCACTTCAGATGGATATATGAAAAAAAAACTGTGGATGAATAGAACTTTAATATATGTTGTTAATTCATCTCACAATTTATTAAATAAAGTTGACGGCCACAACTAATGCGAACTATTTCATGCTGCGACTTAAGATGGGCCAGTTATTTTGAAAATTTAAGGGTTTTTTCCTCAAGCTTACACATTTTTTCCATCAACTGAGGATGTTAACATTAATCATTAACTGGAAATGATTTCTCTGAAAATGCTGCCATTCATTGTGTAATTTGAGAAGAACCTTCTGAATGTCTGGTTACCACATTGGGTCTGGATGATGTAACACTTCAAAAACAAGAGTGAAACAAGAGGGAAAAATATCATGGCTTTACATCATTCCTCATCTACTGTATAGAAAATGCTTCAGTAATAACGCATGAACTACGGTGAGAATTACATCTATCTTCAGATCCTGACTTTCATTCACATTGTATGATCAAAGAGCAAATTGGCTTTCCCTGGTATGGTTATACCACAGCTGTATCCTACATGCTCTAAGAATACCTATAAATCGTTACAAGCATCTGGTATGCAAGATTTTAGCCATGTTGCACCGTTGTTGTGGAGCAAGTTACCACCAGAAATACAAAACCTTAGCTCTATCAGCACTTTCAAATCAGCGTTATTTTCAAACAAACCTATTGTTAAGTGTATTAAATTGTATTTTGTATTTGTTTTGTTAAGCGCATTGAACCCTGGGATTCGTTTTGCCTATTTGCCTGCACTACGTCAATCACCAACTTGATGCGTTAAAACAAACGGTGCTTTTGTTGAGAAACTGGTGAATTTGAAAACCAGATTTCTACAAGAAGAAAACATCGATTGGGGACAATTTTTACATGGTTAGAAAGAGAAAAATAAGAAGGCCGTGGCTATTCTTACGACTAGTCATAATAATTATTTATAAACTATTCTTACGACATCGGCAAATTCAAGCGCAGTAAAGTAAATAAAGCAACTGCGCATATAGTAGGGGTAACCCTAACCCTAACCCTAAACACTCACCCTAACCTTAACGGGAAATTATTGTTACTCCTAGTCGTAAAAATAGTACTCCTAGTCGTAAAAATAGCCACGTTAAAGCAATTGCGCATGCGTATTTATAAATTATTCTTACGACTAGTCGTAAGAATAGCCACTTTGAAATAAGAACTACAATGACAATGTATCAAAATCTTCCACCAGACAATTCCTTTAAACACATGACAATACACTGTGTCAGCATGCTTCCTAGTTTAATTTCTATGGTTTTGACTATTTGCAAACATCTGCATCATCAAATTATACACAACAATAACAGCATTTTGGTTGTTTCATTACTGTGCAGTACCTTTAAAAGAGCAGCAATCTTTTCCTTCAATCTTTTGCAGACTTCAATTGCTATAAAATGTTCAAGAGAATGTTTTGTCTCAACATGACTTTGTAGTGTATATCAGTCTTTATCATTCACAGAGCATTTGTCTAATGTGGCTCTATGGTTCCACTTGAATATATTGACCTCTCCCCGGCAATCTCTCAATCTCTCTCAGCAATCTCCTCTCCCCAGCAAAAGGCTGGGGCCCTTGCCTTCTCCACTTTCAGACTAGTGTTTTCCTACCCCCATCCCCTTAATTTGTCCCATCATCATGTTAACAAACCTTTACAAGCAACAACATGAGTATTATGGCCCTCCTTTAATTATTGGTGCCCCTCCAACTCAGGGTACATGCTCCTCAGGTTTCCAATCATTTCTATAGTAGTCTACAGTTACACATTTTTAGGGGCAACTCAAGAAAAACACAACTTCACACCATGGTAGTGTATGCTCTACTGACATTAATCATGTATTTCATGTCACATAGGCCTATTACTGTTTGTACAGAATACAGCTTTCTTTTCATTAAAGATAGGATAACTTGGCAGTGACTTTCTATCTAACCAGTTTCATGTACAGTTATCATTTACAATAGCACATCTACCCAGTATGCATACAGTAGTTAATAGCATGATTTACATCTAGGCCTGTACCCTAGTAGAACATTGAGGAACTATAGTCAGTGGCCTAAGTTAGGCTAGGCCTAAAAATTACACAGTGTAGGCTAGCACACTCCTATACAATATGTTACGATTGTTATCGTTAGGCTAAGTCACACTCAAACTTCAAAGGGCTAACGTTGCTAATTTCGGCCCACCTACTGGATAGATTGTACTTCAATTATATTACCGCTTTCATTTGAATGAAATTTTTGTTGCTGTCATTACTGGTCTGTCACTCAAGCGTTCGGCTGTCTACAGTTTATCTAAAGCTCAGTCTTGTTTACCAGCAGAGCGAAAGATGTCAATATTTATATTGAGAGTAAAATCGGTGGCACTATTCAGAAATAACAATTGTATGGTGCTTGAGATGATAAAGAGCAGGACGATGACAGGTTACATGAATGTAAACATTGCAGCTATAGAAGTGAACGGAGGCAAAACTGGAATATTTGAAACGCAACAAATAAACAAAGTGAGACAAGTATAATTGGATCGTACACAAGTGTAATAATTGTTCTTTCCTGCTTAAATGACGTAATTATACCAGACCACTTTTAATATAAAACAAACGTTAGCCGGAAGTTAGCTGAACGCTGCATTGGTTCAAGCCTTCCGTCACTCTCATCCATATATGAAGAGAGTCTGATGAAGAAACTAAATACCCTTTTTTACAGTCATATCATTTTCAACAGATCCGGGATACGATTACAGGTACCCCATACTAAAACGTCCAGGTCCCGTAATTCTTTCTTAGGCTGAGGCAATACACTTATTTAACTCGTGTGCGAAGCGATCTGGCCACAGTGTGCGATATGCATAGAAATAAAGAGAGGTTCTTTGGTGATATGTCACTTGCAGCTCTCTGTGTTCTGCTTCTGTTACTGTTCGGGTTCTGCTTATTCAATTTTATTCTCGTAGTTGTTCACTAACAGCTTGTTTATTGTATGGTTTTGTTTGTATTTACTACTGTTTTATTTTTGCTGTCGACGAGAAATTATTTTCCGTTTTTGATTTCTGAAATGGACAATAAAGTTTTCTATCTATCTATATATCTATCTAATTATAAAAAAAAAAAATCCATCATCCATAATATAAGTTTCAACTTTGAAAGAAATCAAAGGTAATTTAAAGTACTGTGAAAGCAACGGAACAAACCACTTAGTCGGAACTCCAGACCAATGAGCTTCCTTTTGAATTATTTAACTTAAGTTACCAAACTTTCGTGCACTGATCCTACTGTCGTATGTCTTGAAATGGATGCCTATCTCGGAGTTCTATAAATATAGAGAGACGTTGATCTCTTCTAATAGATTAAGTACATCGGATGAAGTTTAATCTTGATCTGATGGCACTCCGTTCGTCAGAGGATTACTTGATCAAGGTTGCTAAGCAACCTCGTCAAGTTTGGTATATCCTTTAATCCCCAATGGAGATTATTTATAACGTCGTAATCGCCTAGAAAATTGTCCTGCAATCATCAGCCTTATTTTGGTCTCTATACTTCACATTAATCATATCGAGAATAGCTGAAAAAGCTTTGTGTTATTTCAATTATTCATCATTGGTATAAATTAATAATACACTTAGACTTATTTTCACAGTTGATAAAAGTTTTCCTTCATATAGTCTTCATTTTTTGATAATGTTTATTTGATGAATGCGTTGTGAAACAGAACTATTTTTGACATTGGCGTGTTGTATACACAATCATCATTATATTATTACTGCTTCCAATGGGAATTTTGTCGTTGAAATAGTGTACCTAAATAAAAGCCTGTACCATATAGAAACTCGATATCAGTAAAACATCCTGATTGGATTTTGTTTTGCATTCAGCTGTCTTTCTATATATCACTGTATCTTTTTGTCATAAAAATCCAAGAATGACTAGTGGGTATGCCACATCGCCTTCTGGTGATGAACAGTTTTCTCTGGGAACCACGGTCTAAAACTAAACAAGCCGACATAGGAACGAGAAGGGAATATTCATTAGATAAGTTATAAACATATATTCATTCATACTTAGTAAAGTTTCCTAAATCCTATTGGTCCATTCAGGTCAGCTGACCGTGGTTAATCCTGTGAGTAACGCACGGTAAAATTACGGGGCATCACTTTAATAAATCTTTGGTTATATGTAACCAAAAATGTTTTGTTTTATGATTTCCCCCACACAAACGGTAGTGTATGAATGAACGGGGTTAATCAACGGTCTAGCGTGCGTTACTCACATGATTAATGCACTCCGGGTGTTAATGCTATCGCTGGATGCACTCGGGCTCCGCCCTCGTGCATCGCTTGCATTATCCCCCGATCGTACATTAATCCTGTGAGTAACGCACGCTAGACCGTTGATTAACCCATTATTTATCATTTAGTAGTGCGCGTGTGCGCGCTACAATATTGGCATGACTGGCCAAGTGAACGATACCTTCATGACTGGACGTTGAAACTTATAGTTTCATATAGTCAATGCTAGCTGCGTAGCCAACTTATTCTGAGCCTGTCACGGCGCTCACATGCGCCCTCACTTTGTAGGTACCTACTACATGAATAACCACCCTCTCTGGTGTGTTGTCCGCCCAAAAAATAACACCATGAGCAACCGAAAAGTTCTTCCTAATACTGCAAGCACTTCACGCGAACTAAGATACTGCGTATCTGCAGGCAAACGAAGTTCTAGTTTGTCCATGGATTCACGGATAGGGTTGCCCAGTAAATTTTTAAATGCTAAAGGACAACATTATATAGTACAAACGTAATGCGTGTGTGTATAATCTCAAGAGGCTAATGAATTCGACCTTGCGAAATATGAATGCTTCTTGGTTTCAATGTTTGTGTTTACATCAATAGTGTATACTTTGCAAAGACGAATAGTAGAAGATGTGTATGGCAAGCCATGTGGGACAAACACCGCTTAATGTATCCGCCTATTAATTTGAATATATACGCGTATCAATTCGAATATATGCGCGTTTATATTATTAGCCAATCATAAGGCTTAAATATATCCGCGTGTTAATTGGAATATATCCACGTATTAATTCGAATATATACACGGAATAAATCCAATATATCCGCGCATTTATTCGAATACATATGGGGATTAAATCCAATATATATGCACGGATTAATTCGAATATACACGAAAGCACATTTGCGCTCTTGATGTTGCTGTGTGCATATTAAATCCGCGATAAATGAGAGAACTCTCTCAAATACTGTTCCTTGTCTGTTGGACAAAACCATGTTGTTTTCTAGATCGAGTACGTTTGGCCTGACTGTACGTCAAAGGAGACTAGCTTTGTAACCTATCATTTATTACACTGACGAGGCTACAATGTGATAAACTCGTTTGTGAGAGCTATAATGCATGTCACTTATTGTCTGATTTTAATACGCATATTCGTATTAATACGAGGATATTTTATGCGGTGTTTGTCCCATATGGCTGGCCATTGACGTTTGTATCCTTAAATTCCAGATATTTGATGGAGAGGAAGAAGGCAAGGAGGGGTGGCGCGGGGAGAAAAGGGGGCATATAGGATTACGAAATTCGAAGATATTCACCTTGTGAAAAACTTATTCATTATAACATACTTGTTTTTGTGGTTTTTTTTGGCATAAGTTTACTTATTACAGTTATAATCTTGATTAGCGAAAACCATACATAAACACTTCATAGACACTACAAGCCTTTCCGTGAACATACTGTAAGCAATATACGTATTCATACTTTGAACGAATAAACAATTATGTGTTCTCGTCAACCTGCTTAAGCTTTCAGCCGTGCCAGTTCTTGCACAGCGCCTTCATCATGCATATATCCATTTGTATGTACATATATAGGCCCTATAGTTCATTAAAGTGCGGCATTGTTGAAAATTACTTTAACATGGCTTTCTTTGTTTTACCAATTTAGAGGTTCTCTCTGCCTAATTTCTAGATACAAATATCCAATTGCTGGAGTTTTAATTTCATGAAGCGGAAATTGCAACACGTGTGGTTCAGTTTATATCAATATTGACTCGGTATAAAATGCCCATGTCTTAATTGGTGCACGCGTATTGTTTTACGCATTACAAACCTGTGACGTCACAGTCTATTTTTTTGAAGAGTATATTTAATATGTCTGAGCTAGAAACCTCAGACGGAGAAATTTGAAATTTAGCTTCCTCATATAATTGTGTCGCTTATAGACTGTTCATGGGAATAAATTGCACCATTGCACTGATTTCATATACCAATCAGCAAATTTAGATTGCGTGATGTGTTATTATTCCATTGTTTGAAATATGCTTATACGCTAGTTTTCTTAGGTTTGTACAAGAGCGGGCTCGTCTGATTCAGGGATTCAGATACTGGTTAGTTTGAGATTGATTGAGGCTGGGGTGGCGGAGGGGGAAAGGCGAGGTTTGGTGTGGTTGGGTGGGGGGGGGGGGGGTAGAAAGACCAATGTTCACTTGTGCTGAAATTGCCACCGGTGGCGGCATCAAACTCGGTTGAAACAATACACTGCTGCGAAGATTATTGGGGTGACCCCTCCCCCGAGTGTCGGGAGCCCCTCCCCGGGTGTCGGGGGCTCTGTGAGGAGAGAGTAATCTACTTCCTTGTGTTTAAAGACAGCGTGTTACAAGTAGCACCATACAGTATGCCAATAATAAAAGCTTTCTTTGTGGGGTTCAGTTTCAGCTCATTTGGCAGCACTTTCCAGATTCAATTATAGCCTTCTCCATCCAGAGGGTTATTTACATGCGGCCCGAGGACGGATCCAGGATGTTATAACGGGGGGGGGGGGGGAGGGGGGTATAGGTTTCTTGGAATATTCTCCCCCATAAAAAAGAATAATTTACACCCCAAAGCCGGGTGTATTCTTCGCCATATATGTCCATACTCAAGGCTTTGCTCATATCCACTTGATTTTTTTTTGGGGTGTGAGGTTGAAGTGGATTGAGGTGAGGGGGAGGGGGAGGGGATGGGATTTGAGGTGATTTGAGGATTTGGGGTGTTCACTAGATTCGCACCGGTCTGTTCCTCCATGTAAGTACTATGTATATCCCTTTTTAATATATATATTTGTATTACTTATGAACATTTGTACATTATGTGATGATTTCTACGACCGTTTTGGCTTGTTTTAATTCTATTTTGAGTTTGAAGGAGAGAGCGGAAAGTCAAGGTTGAAAGGAAATAAATAGCTTTGCTGGGACTCGAACCCAGTTCTCCTCGTTCAATAAAAACAAAGGCGTCTTCCCGATTAGACCACAAAGCTGTCTATAAATTTCTCCAGTCCTTTTCCTCCGCTCTCATCAGCATACTCATGTGTTATCTATTTTGTTCATTACGTATACATTGAAAGAATAAAACATATAGGGAGCATTGTGTATGTTTTGTCATTTTATACAAAATTTGTATGTTGGGTATATGTTTGTATGTTTGATAAGTGCTGTAGCTCCATGTCACACTTCCAATGCCAGTCATGAGTGTACCAACTGAATATTGAATGTTCAATAGCAGAGTAAAACATATACGTGTGTTTTTGAGTGAGTGAACGGGAGGGGGAGGGGGAGGGGGAGGAGGGGCTTTGGGTTGTGAGCGGTGTTTCATGTTTTTCTTAACATATGGCAGTTAATATTTTGAGTAAATTCCGGTATATTAAGTGACAATGACAATGACAATGAAACAGTTTGTATTTCCAGCATAAATACTCAATATCACATTTACATATGAAAGTAAACAACAAGTCAAGACTTGAACAAATATTTTTCATTATATATATATATCAAATTCGTGCGTGGAAATGTCATTTTGGACCTAACAGGAATGCCTATATGAGAAGTAAGGCTTACTCTCTTACACGTGGATTTTCTACAAAGTGAATCAAAGAATCAACGACTTCCATTGAAAGTCCATTGTCGGGGTATACTCTCATTAAAAGTACTGAGTGACGTCACCTTCGTGACGTCAGAGAAATGTACTGTACAGAACTCTGACGTCCAGAAGAAATATTCTAAAAACCACTACGTCACGACCACGCCTCTTTAACTAGTCGTGTTTTATCATGTATCGTCTGTAGGGAATTCCATGCACACTTGAACAATCAGAAAGTGCAGTGGTTATAAGTTTCAAATCAAAAATTGCACAGCGCCGCCTTTTAACGTTTTTTTTTTTTTAACTACTTTCCATTTTACAAGAAACTAACGTGCTTTTCTTTACTTTCGTATGTTTTGTACTAGAGGCAGCCGGTTATGTTTGAATACCAATTTCTGGAACATTTCACCAAAATCTACTGTGTATTTCTCAAAATGCGACCCCAGTTATTGATAAAGAGCCATGGCATGCATGACAAACTACTAAATACTTCATCAACTGGATGATCCAAATTACGACTTGATAGAATTGGTAAACCTTTCATGCTCATATATCAACAAATTACCCCCCCCCACCCCCTCTCAAACAAAAATGGGTAGAGATCAGATCTGTTGACTAGTCCTTACTAGTCAACAGATCATCTATAGCTGATATCAATATATTCAACGGTAAACATCTAATCGTCTTGTATGCTCCTTTAATGCTAACGCAACCTGTACTGATACACTGTTGTGTGTTTAACAGTTCAAATGTCACATGTACAAAAGCTATTGTTTTCATATAAATATATGTTTCCATTCCATCAAATCGTCGCCTAAAAATACTTTGCATATAATTTTTAATCATATGTAACAACAACAAAAAATAAAGAAATAAGAAGAAAGAAAGAAAGAAAGAAAGACATCAATAATTGGAGAAAAAAATATTTGAAACATTTAATTAGTTCTCACTAATTAAGTATGTTATGTAATTTTGTGCCTTTATGTGATTGTAGTGCATTGGATATTATTGGATATAATATTCAAATAAAGTTTGTCGTCCTAGGCAGCTGTAACCTCGTTTGCTCAATGTAACCTGTTGCTATAGAATCAAACGAACATGACACTGAATATTATATTAAAAATCTTCTTCTTCTTCTTCTTCTTTTTTTTTCTTTATTCCCTCGGTTTTCATTCAAATCTCATGTAACCTCTATATATATAAGACACCCTATACATGCCGATTAAAAAAAAAACTATTTTTAAACCAATAAAGTACTTTAAACCAACTTCGTAATTGTCTGTTTTTCAGCAAACACTATCTCACACCTGAACTGAACCACCCACGCCACCCTAATATTACCTGCGAAGGAATGTATCTAACGACCGCACTGGAAAACCACACCCGTATTAGATCATACCATGACTATAACAAGTTACAGCAGTTATTTGTAAATGCACGAATAACAAAGGAGCTCTTACGTTATGTTGATTTTTTTCTTTTAATTTTTATATACGACTAATAAGAAAGGAGCCTCATCACAGGCAAAAGTATCCCTCTTTTTCTAATTACAGAGCCTGCGCGATAACTTGTTTAATATGTGGGCTCGCTCGTAGATTCTGTCCTTCACATCACCCGATTCAAAAATAATATCAATTACTGCCCTCCACTGGTTCGTCGCTGTTGTCACGTAATTTCTCAGCAATCCCGTATTTACGGCTAGTAAGCAATATACGGGTGTAGGTACTGGAGCCGGTGGCCTTGACGAAATTCCTGCATATATATAGTTCTTGTCTGTGGCAGTGTCAGTAGTATGCGGTAAATTTATTACACCGCTGCATATAAAGCTGGGGTTCATCAATAAACTCATGATATAGAACACTGGGAACTTAATCCAAAAAATGACCCTGTTTTCTTCGTAACATTCTCCCTGGAAAGAAAATCAAATCTTGAGTTTGAAGAGCAGAGGCACAGATACAACCATAGCCACACATGATTACTTTCACCCAACCCTATACCCTACCCTACCACACCTCACGCCCACTCCCTCCTCATGCTCATGTCATGCCAATATCGTCAGAGATGATGTTATCTATATACAAGTGTGTTACGTCTTTTATATACCCCCATCTATGCACACCTGCGGAGTATATGTGTCGTTACAACTCTACTACACAAGTGTTTGATGTTTTTCTCTTAATAAATGGGAATAATTATTCACCAAACTCGTCATGTCTTTGATCATGATTCACGTTCGGAGGACATGATATGTATCCGGTATACCATGAGTGACTAACTCCCGAATTCATACACTGCCTTGGTGTGAAGACACTTTTTTTAAGAAGCCTTTCTTTCTCGACCGCAATGTAAATATGAAAATCTGGGTTCATTCTTCATTTCTTCCGGCACGAACTCACTGTCGAGTGTTATATATTTTTGTTGCATGGGTGCAGTGTTCATGCTTATTGGAGGTGAATGATCTTTTTTTTGCTGGATGGTATAGCTTAGTATTTTCTTATTTCTGCTGAAGACCGACTGTAAGAGATAATTATTGATAGACCGTTTATCACAAACCGTTATTCTATAATAACAGGTTACATTATGGTACAAAACTTTCAGTTTGGGGGTAATGACCTCATTACTGAGGTACGTGTTGTATAACATTCCTGGAAACAATCAAATCTTTGTTATATCCCAACATGTTAAAACAAAAATGTATGAACTTACGTGTAATCCTACTAATGTCATATTAATATAATAGTATTACGTTATGTTCTATATTCATTCTGTAACAGAAAGCATATTTCGAATAAATGGAGGAAGAAGAAAAAAAACCCCTATGTAATTTGTAAACGTGACAAGTAACCAAGTGATATTGACACATGTAATCAAGATATGTAATATCCAAACACGTAATCAATTAGCTATGCATGTAAGAATCATAATATATGTCATCAAAATATGGAATATGAAAACACACAGTCAAGGTATGAAATTTTCACACATGTAATCAAGCTATTAAATATTTATGTAATCAAACTTCGTTATTTGCATAAATGTTATAATACAATGTAATTTGAATCGTAAAAAAAAATGGTTTACTTTAAAATGTTTGTTTTTTGTATACATAATTGTGTTTTGTAAAATAAAAATTCTTACTGCAGGGGATAAGTTGATACAACTTTAAGTGCATAATTAAGTTTCCCTGTTATGTATATCTCAAACTGTTATAGCTAATTGTGACGCTAACCTGAGAGTTATATATCCCTCTAAAACGGTATTATGCCACTAAATGCTGTATCGCCATGGTATAAAGAGATTTAATACCATCGTTTCCTAATGCTTAATTGTGGTCTTCCAAAGAAATCGTTGACTCGAGAAAAGTCCATACTCTTTCTTTGGCTAAGCATCTTTTCGACGCGTCGTTTCTTAAAAATCACTGCTAATTCTCTCCAACCGATTGAAATCCCCCCTCCACACATGAATAGCATTTGTGGGATTTTAGATAAGAAAAGATGGTTAACAAAGGCCACAGTAGTGGGGGTATTCATGGTGTCCTGTGTGCCTCAGACCGTGGTTAATGATACCAATACACCCAGGGCTCGAAATCTAGTTAAATGTTTACGAGTTGGCCAAATTCAGAGAACCGGAACAGAGTCCAGGAATTAACTAGGTGTTAGTAATCCGGGGTATTTTTTTATGGACGAAACTAACACTAAAATGTTGATTCTCCTTTCCAGTTGTTTTCGAAAGGTTTGGCACAACGGATCATACATTACACAAGTTCTCACGAAACATATATATTCCATAAACAAAGACTCACTATATACATGTATAAAGACCCACCGCGAACCTTTATGAAAACCCACAATACACCTGTATGAAGACCCATCATAATATATGTATAATAACTCACCATATAGCTGCATAGACTTTATACCTGAATGAAGACCCATGAAAAACCTGTATGACGACTCTTTATAAAGACCCACCACATACAGGTATGAGAACCCACCACATACAGGTATGAGAACCCACCACATATCGGTATGAGAACCCACCACATACCTGAATGAAGACCCATTATAAACATGCATGACGACTCTTCATATATCTGTATAATGACCCACCACATACCGGTATGAGAACCCACCATGTACCCGGTATGAAGACTAACCATGTAGCGGTATGAAGACCCACCACATACCTGAATGAAGACCCATTATAAACCTGTATGACGACTCTTTATATATCTGTATAAAGACCCACCACACACCGGTATGAGAACCCACCATACACCGGTATAAGACCCACCACATACCTCTAAGAAACAAATCAACAATCACTTTCATGTGAGTTTCACTTCACCGTAAAAATTACTTGATAACCAGAAATCATTCAGGGATAGCAAAATCAGTATAGCGCCATCACCCAGATGCGCTCTAGCGCATGTACTGTACTTTGCCTGTGGTATATTCAATATTTAGTTTATATATCTATATTCAGTATTGCCACCAAACCTGTTTAGGAAGGCGAAAAATGTTCACTCAGGCTCAAAATTAGCTAAAGCAATTTCCCACAATGAAATAGATAATTATTTATTTGGTCACTTTTCAAACGATTGGGTGTAAATTGGAGAGCCAGTAAACCTGCCTTTGAAAACTGTTAACACTGTCTAGCAAGCTAAACTTAAATCGAATAATTACCTTGTGTGGATGGTTTGGTGGGTAGGTGGGGGTAGGGGAGTGGAGGAAAGGGAGGGTGATGTAACATGTAACAATTAAGTCGTGTATACTAGAGGTACATCAGGGAGCAATCAACCCCCTTTCCCCCAACCCAAACTCCCTCTCAACAATAGTTAAGGAGCCATCCATAGCATTCATGGTTTCACAAAACGAATGTTAATTTCATGATTGTGAAATGTCAGTGTCGCCTTTGAGAAATTAATGTCCGACAATTTGGGCACTGCGAGGATAAGCATATAGCCAGAATAAAAAGCCCAACCGACACATCCAGCTACTGATTAATTAAACAAATCAGATCGTTCCATAATTGTTCCTCACAAAAAGGTTTCTTGCAGAAGGGAAGTAACGAAAATGTGTAGTGCACCCGCAATACGGCTTGTAACAGCGAAATACATAACAGCGAGGGCCAAAAAAAAAAAAGCAGTGTTATTAACAATACATTTACGAACTCTCAATTGTCAAGAAGATTTAATAATCAGGACATGACAGGACAGAACAGTACAGCACAGAAAAGAACTGAACAGAACTGAAAAAAGTAGTAGAAAAAGCAAGCAAAATGACACAAAAACAAAGTTAAAGACAACAACACAATCTCGAATAACCCTCGTCGTGATATTTGGGTTCATGCGATAATAATAATGATAATAATAATAACAACAACAACAACAATATTTTGAAACTAGAAAAGACTTAAAAAATCTTATTGAATATGTTTTATTACCCGGCAAACTAATGGATAACGTCGTATCCTCTACGTACTGAGATATTAACCCTCTGTGTTATTGATGGTGATTAAAAAAAATCCAATATTTTCTATGTATATGCAAAAAAAAAAACAATATTCACGCCGGAGAATTGTTCCATTAATGATCACAAATTTGCAATAAAGTCATCGTGGAAGGGATTCAAGTACACAATCCCCCACGCCTGCCCCATCTCCAGAAATTATTTGCGTTCATTGTCATTGCATATATTGTGTTAAACGCACGTCAGTATATTAATCTGAAGAATATAGGTAAATCTTTGTGAAACAGCTAGTATTTACTACATCAAAATGTTTACTATTATATTAAAATATTAACATCATCAAAACTGGGAATGTAAAAACTTTAACACTTTGTACTAGGATTAGTAAAGTGGACAATTATATATAGTTTCAAATTTCATGACAATTCTACCGATTTTTCTAATAATTTCAACCGTGTTCAACCCCCCCCCCAAAAAAAAAAAAAAAAAAAATTACATGTGTTAAGGTGATATTTTCGATGGTCAAGTTTGCCCTTTTAGTAGATTTCCTACACTAATATATAAAAATTAAAACTTTTTTTTTTAAATTTTTAAATTTTTATTGCATTGTATATAGTTTCTTGACTAACAAGGAGTTTGGACACTCCAACAGTACTTCACCTAATTTCCCACGGTGAGCGATGCATAATTTACCGTTAGAGTGTTTCACAATAACTCGTTTGTTTCCTTTAACAAATCAAACACTGTTTGCAAGTAATTAACGCTCTAATATAGACTACCGCCGAGTGCCAAGCAAGATTTTCAGATCTGGCCAAAGAATTAGCAGAAGATTGAAAGTACAGCTTAATGATTCGTCAAATTGTCTGTCTGTCTGTCTGTCTGTCTGTCTGTCTGTCTGTCTGTCTGTATAAGTAATAACGCACTTTTTGGTCTTGAATGGGTACATTGATAAATAATAAACCAAAAAATTTTAAAAACTGGGGGAAGGATGGAAGAAAGTACAAAACAAAAAGAGGTCTACATTAAATATCTGTTTCTAAAATTAGGTATGTCATCGTTTGAAGCGGCAAAATATGAAACAAAAATTAGGACCCCCTCGGCCCTTCAACAAAAGAGAAAGAGCAGGAGATGAAAGTATTGTTGTATTAATAATAATAATTGTAACTTGTATAATTAGTTAGTATAGTCAATGTTTTTTTTTTCAGTGGTGCAGTGGTGGTAACTAATTTTCGTTATATTGTATTGAGTGCTGGGAACAATACAAGGCATCTCACTCAAGCAATGGACGCCGCAATTGATAAAGCCGCGGTTACTATTGTCTGAGATGTGTGTGGGATGACAGAGTAGGACTATTGTCCTGTGAATGATTGATTGTGGATATGCAGGGGTATTATAATGGCTTATCCCCCCCTCTTTTCAATAGACTTTATAGCCTTTTGGGTCAAAGAACTCCAATTTGGTAACTATATTTGATACTACAATATATATATATATATTTTTTTAAGTTGTGCATCAGAGAAACCAAATCTTGGACAATGCTTTTTGTAGATTTTAAATATACGTAACATACGACAGTTTAAGTTTCATTTATGGAACACACTTTATTCTTGAAGACGTAGTAATCTATGTCATTTGATACCTTTTGAAAATGAAAACAAGATGGAGTGTGTTCTTGTTTTAATATATTACTAAACAAAAGTTCAAGCCGTGTTGAATCAACAATGAACCTCGTGCAATTGTTCTTTTACTCTTAGCATATTCGTTGCATTTAAAAGCACGATTCCTCTGCAAAAAAAAATTGCATTTTCACTCAAAAATAGACAACTTGGGTTCAAATTCTGTATACCCTTGCTATTATTTTAATTTTTTTAAGTAGTGTGTGTTTCTAAATAGAGTTTCTTCATTTGTTGGTTATATAATTTTTTAAATAATTTAAACTGGTATTAGTTTATTTGTATCAAGCCTGCACATGGCATATATAAACATATCAATAGAACTAAAATAACATTGATATAGAACTATGGAATATGTTATCTCCTGTTTGTTGTGTTATTATTATTATCATGGCTGTGATTATTTCATAAATTATGCATATATTAACATTCATTTGCATTTATTAACATTCATTTACATTTATTAACTTTCCTAAAAATTTATTTCTGTTTCTACTTGGATTGTAACGTGCATTTCATGTGTTGAAAATGTAATAAAGTAATAAATTAATGTAAATAAATGTAATGTATTAATGTATAGTGAATGAATATATAAATGTATATGAAAATGTAATAAATAAATGTACTAAATATGACAACACAAAGTAGTGTTGAGAAAAAGTAACAATATTTTAAACATTTTTCGTTTGTCTTCTCAAATTTATGTTTTGAAATTTATATGGTCAAATGTAATAAATCATAATATATACTTACAACATAGGCTATACACTTTAGAGTATATTTCATGTTCAAGGTGTGTTGGGTATATTAAAATCATTATATTTTAACATTTTATGCACAGAAATAGTCACAGCAATTACAACTTAACTATATAAGAACATATTAACTGTTCTAATTAATAATTTTCCGTTTTGAATTAGTATTTTTTTGTTATTTTGTTTTCATGAATAATTTCTTATAACATTATATGTTATAACATTCACCCAAATAAGTTTGACAAATCTGGTTATATCTAATATTATTTCCTTTTTTTAAACCTTTATTACCGAAACGCAAAACCTAACAAATTTTTTTGTATGACTTTTTGTATGTGTGTGTATACACGATCATACAGTATAGGCTTATTAACCACGGAATATTTAAGCATATCTAAAGAACGACCATGAACCTATTCATGTATGTTTGTTTTCTTATGTTTGAATGGTTGATTTTGGGTTAAAGTAATGCATATTCATTAATCTAATAAATATACATACAGACATCAGTTATTTTTAAATTTTTTGATATAGATCCAACTTATTTAGGCCTACATTGTTACCTTATAAATGATGTGCCATAACAGCTAATATTTTGAACTAATATAATCTGAAGCTTTGGCAGTATTTTTATGAAATCCAGATGATGTTTAGAAGAAGAGGATTTTTTTGGCACCCTTTACCATTCGAATTTTCAAACCATATGGATTACTTTGCGATACGTTGTTTATTATAGACACTTAACTTCCTAGTTGAGAGAATAACTCAATGAAAAAAGGAAATACATACAAGTGTAGTTGGGGTTAACTGAAAATGTTCGTCCATCTTCGGTATGGTATGACTCATGCAGAGCCTTAAACTAGCTGACCAGGGAGTTGTCGCTTGCTTTACCCACCCCCCCCCCCCCCACCCCCACTACTTAATTCATCACCTTACCTACCACAATACTACATTTGCATTTCTGAGAAAATTTTAAATGAGCTTAATGGAGGCATTGGCACTACCGTGTTACTCCTCATAACCTCACAAATTGCTCCTTTAAAAAAAAAACCTATAACGTATTTCTGACCGATCCTCGTGTGGTTTTGGAAGAAAAATCAATACACCAAACTGAGAAAGACTTTAGGCGTTCTGTTAATCCGTTTCGTTCTTTTGGCAAGCTGCACTCTCCTCTTAGTACCCCATGATCCGGACCTATTGTTCCCCCCTCTGAGTAAAAATCATAATCCTCACTCGTTATTGATGAGAAAAAGCTCCCAGCATTCATTAGTCATTGATTACCGGCGGAAGAATTGCTGGGACCGAATTGCAATCAATGGGTGAAGACGGATAAAACGATCCGTTTTACCTGGTAAAGAATAGCGGGGCTTTGTGTCGGTGCCTATCAACTAACTGATTAAACGTCAGTTATCCCCCTTCTCACCATTGAATTCTGTTGCTCTGTTTTCATGATGAGATCACTGTTTCTTTACCACATTAATTAACCGTTCCCAAAGAATGACTACTTTATTTCTTGGTATAAAATGCAACCTCTTATAAATAATACCATAGAAGATGGTACATGGTATATATATATATATATATATATATATATATATATATATATATATATATATATATATATATATATATATATATATATATATATATATATAGGCCTATAAATATATATAGGCCTATATATGAAAGAGCAAGGGCCAACATTGAACTTTATCAGGAGGGAGTTTATTATTTGGTAGCCAGAAAGAAAAGAAAAATAAGATAAAAGGACTGTATTGATTGCTGTGGTTTTTCTCCAAACTTTGGTTGAAAAACCAGATAGGAAGAGACACAAAATCAGGTGTAGAAAAGTACAAATATTGATTACTTTCGTGAAAAACGCACAGCATATCGGAAATCATTAACACATCATTCAATAAAAAGGCGGATGAGTCTATTTATTAATATGTCTGTCTGTCTATCTATCTATCTATCTATCTATCTCTCTCTCTGTTAATCACAGCATCCAAACTATTTACTTTGATGCCAAAAAAAAATCATCGCACCTTAGAGTGACCTTGAACATTTTTCTTTCTTTCCCAAAAAAAGAAAATCTTCGGTTCTATTAATGATGGCTGGAAACAATCACAAAAGTCACACTGGAGTATCCGACATCGATTTTTTGTAGATTTTTAATTTACGCCTCAATATTTCAGCAATCGTCTTGTTGCTAATAAAGGAAGGATCCAGTATAGGATACACGTGTCTAATAAACTATCATTGGAAGTTTTGAAATCCAAATGTATCTCATTGTTCTATAGCGATTGAACACGTTGACTCTTAAAGATGAGAACGACATTTTTATTACTTATTGATTGTAATCCATGTTATTAGTTATCCACTGACACAGTCCCTCCGTTCGCTTATGATAAAAATAGTATAAAAAAAATAATAATAATAATAAAAAAAATCACACACACATGCATACACACGCAAACACAATAAAAAGACGTCATTACATATAGAAATGAAGATAGCAAGAAAAGTACCCTCGACCGCGTTTAAAAGTCAAATATTGTTAAGGCTCCAAGCGCTCCGGCGCGGACATTTTGTTTGATTTTCAATGATCGCAACATTTATGGTCAATAGAAGATATACTTTCAATTGATTTCAATCATTTGATGATATTTTGTATTTACATTTCTTGCAATACCCTGATCAATCATACACCAATTGTCAACGAAACGTGATCCCTGATAGCTAACGCGAAACGCCTCCACCTTTGCGAGACGACAGCGAAAATTAATTCTCTGACCTCAATACGATACCAATGCAACCCGTGTCACATTTCATGTCTTTAAAATCTCTTCATCAATTTAAAGAAGAAGAAGAAGAAAAAGAAGAAAGACCAAGAATCATCCATATGACAGTATAGTAACGTTTTTTTTTTTTTTTTTTTTTTTACAAATTATCCTATATTTATTCCGATTTTTTTTTTTCGCTTTCTCCCCAGTTTTTTTTTTATCGTGTTTGCACTTCTTGAAAGAATCTGCCGTTTACGAGTTATCAGTCACTTTGGACGAAAAAAAGTCGGCCGAACGAAAACGAACGAAAAAAACGAAGAAGAATAAGATAGAAAGTCTACGCGTGTACGCATACATTGTTTCGCGCACAAACAAACGTATGCATGATCTGTCATCATAGATATCAATGCGTATATAGGCTACATGATCCTGCAACCGGGTTTAAAACAAAATGTGTCATAACTATATAGAGTATTTGAAAAATGCCTTGTTCCAAATGACACATTTCTTAACGTGCATACTGCACATGTTTATTAAGTTTATGTTTCTTTCATGTTTTAAATTAGGTTTTCTGTTTTGGTCAATGTAAGTGAACATAGGTGCACACCAAACAATATTAATTACCATATATCACGTCACAGGCGCGTAGCCAAGGGGGGGGGGGGGGGGCGAAGGGGGCAGCCGCCCCCTCTTGAGCATATTTTTTACAATTTTTTTAAAGGTTTTTATGATATCGCTAGTATTTTCAAAAGAGAAAATGCTAAGATGCAACTAACAAGGCATGGAAAGTGCCATTTCCGGCGATCTGGGAGGCATTTACAGCCAAAATTTTCTTGTACGCTTCGCGCCAACCATGGTGGCGCTACGCTTAGATAGTTTGCAATGCCAAATCTACAGTTCCGCCCCTCCCTTGGCAAATTCCTGGCTACGCGCCTGTATATAGGCTACATGATCCTGCAACCGGGTTTTAAAACAAAATGTGTCATAACTATAGAGAGTATTTGAAAAATGCCTTGTTCCAAATGACACATTTCTTAACGTGCATACCGCGCATGTTTATCAAGTTTGTGTTTCTTTCATGTTTTAAATTAGGTTTTCTGTTTTGGTCAATGTAAGTGGACATAGGTGCATACCAAACAATATTAATAACCTACCGTATATCAGCATGTGATATATATTTGTAGAATATATATCCAGTGGCGTAGGAAGGTACTTTTGAGTGGGGGGGGGGGCTGAAGACTGATGGCCGCCCTGTGGGAGGGGCCTAAGGGGAGGGGGTGTCCCCCTCCCCTTTGGAATTTTTTTTGCATTTCCAGGTGGCCTCAGATGCAATTTGGTGCAATATAGCACACTTCAACACCCACTCCATTTTGTAAATAATTTTGCATTTTCACCTGGCCTTAGATGCAATTTGGTGCTCCAAATGAGGTTTTTTTCTCATTTGGAAATGAAAAAGGGGTTTTCTGACTTGCGAAGCGGGGGGGGGGGCGGAATGATACTTCCGCCCCTCCATACTTTTCACTGGGGGGGGGCTGGCGCCCCCAGCCCCCCGGTTCCTACGCCCTTGTATATATCGTATATATATCTTTGTGCTACATCGCAGACACGTTTACTGTGGTTTTTTACGATATCTATTCATGTTTTGCGAATAATGTGTTGAATATAGGACATGCATGTTTACATACAATACCGGGCTTTGTATTTGACAGGATACTCAATTAGGCTCAGATATATCGCAGCTGTCTTTTTGAGGGTAATTTCTCTCGGAATTAATTACAATTGGATTAAACTTTTTAATTATTTTCCTTGAGTAGCGTACTACCGTATTGCAGTTAAAGTGACAATATGTTTCAAGATCTCGAGAAACTTTGCTTAGTTTTCAAATAAACATCAATAATTGAAGTCGATAAACATACTACACTTTCCGAATATTAGATGTTCAATAGCCTAGCCTGTTTTGCATATATAAGTACCACAGAACCTACCACACTTTCATATAAGATGTTTAATAGCCTAGCCTGTTTTGCTTATACAAGCACTAGGCCTACAGAACCTACCACACATTTTATATAAGATGTTCAATAGCCTAGCCTGTTTTGCTTATACAAGCACCACAGAATCTACCAAACTTTCATATTAGATGTTCAATAGCGGTTATGAATTCGCAATGTTTTGTCATTGAGTGTCATGGATTGTTGTTGAGGCTACTCTATTAAGCTAAGAGGGTAAACATTACAGATGAGAAGGGAGAAAACCTTAATTCGAAGAGAACATTGAACAGGTTTCTTGATTTATGATATTGCTTTTAAACTCTATTATGGTTGAAAATGCAACCATCCCCATTAAATTCCAGAAACTAATAGAAACTTACTCAAGAAATTAGCTATAATCGCCAAGTGGTAAATTACCTCAGGAAACTTACAAACTTTAATGAAACTTTTTTTTCAAATTTCTTAATTGTGTCAAACCATAAGTAACATAGGGTATACCACATATATATTACTAAAACATGGAATGTTAGGGACATTATCTTCAAAAGAAGTAGAAAATAATAGGAAGAGAGAGAAAATTCGTTTTGCAATGTAAGAACATTTATCGAAGTGTAGGCCTATGTTTACCTTTCACCTTGACTCTCCATATACGCAATGGTTAACCACTGCTTAAATTCAGCATATAATAAAGACACTATATGTAAAACTCTTGAGCTATATATAATGTGTTACACTTGATTAATTTAATTCTTTATCGTTCTTAATGAGATGAAAACTATAGGCTAGACTCTAATAAACTATCCACTATGTTTAGAAGACACGAAAAAATTAATATCTATAGATATATTAATTATAAAACCACTAACAAAAATATAATTGGAGGAAACTACAGTTGATGTTTTGTGACGCCCCATTTCCTTGATATAATACCATTTCTGTGTCTGTACTATTCAGTGTGAAAGAGTTAAAACCCTGCACACAATTAGTTCTTATGTGTTTCCTATGTAGGAGGAAGTATCTATTTCATAAACAGTTATTCACAGTAGAGCTATTTAAAAAAAAAATTAAAGGAGAATAGTGTTAAAGAAAAACACAGGCAGGGTTTTCCTCAAAAGTTTACCCTCGACGGGTGACCTTCTGCTCGAAGAAAAAAAAAGAAAAAAAAATTCTCGGACTATTTCCCTTGAAAAATACCGAATAATTTTCGAAAAGCAAACAACTGTAAGGGCGGATTTAGCCTACTGAACAAAAGAGGCTTTTCGAATCGGGGAGCCTTTGACTTGTCAAAGAATCATTCACGCTTGGACGGACCTATTGTGGCCACCCATACCTGCCTAAGGTTATTTACAATCATTTACCAGAACTTTAGAAAAAGAGACTTCTGCATTCGTCGAGTGTTTCAGGTTCATGAAGCTCAAATCACTTTAAAAAGTACCGCCAGGAAGTCGAAACTGATTCATGGATCAACAGTTTGTTAGGTACCACTAACCTCATGCACCCGGAACCACGTAGGTGACATGTACTTAAGTATATCCTGTCCTCACTCAAGTCTAACGTTATACCTAACTTTGTAACAACAGCATCAGGAAATTGATATCCATGAACTAAATAAATACGAGGGCAATGTACTATAGTCACGAATCAACAGATATGGCAACAGTTTTTTTGCTTGTTTGTAGTGATGTGATATTATCACCTTACTTAAGAATCCTCGAATTACCACCCAAGTTATAAATTACCCCGATTAAACCATATACAGATAGGATCAGACAGTTGGAAATTAAATATTCGTGGATCAACGAATATACCATTAGTCAAGTGTTACTCTGTATTTTGTCTGACGTTGCAACTATATAAGTTTGTAACCACTGTGTTTAACCACAGCATCAGGAAATTGATATCCATGAACTCAATACGAGGGCAATGTACTATAGTCACAAATCAACAGATATGCCAACAGTTTTGTTGTTGTTGCAGTGATGTGATATTGTCACCTCACTTAAGTATCCTCGAATTACCCAAGTTATAAATTACACCGATTGAACCATATACAGATAGGATCAGACAGTTGGAAATTAAATATTCATGGATCAATGGATATCCCCATCAGTCAAGTGTTTCTCTGTGTTTAGTCTGTTGCTAACGTGATACTTAAGTTGTGAGGACATATCGGTACTTAAATATCATACAAGTACTCGTAAGTATCCCTTAAGTACTCAAGTCGTAGATTACACTTAGTGAACCATGTACTACATATTACAAGATCGGGAAATGGACCACGTTCTATAGAGATAAGAATCAGAAATGGAAAATTTGATTTTTTTTTTATATATATATCTCAACAGGTACCTGATCAATCACTGTTCCCCTTTGCAGTATTAGTAACAACCTAGAAGAGAGATCCACGAGTCACCGAGGATTCGAATCTTCACCGATTGTGTCCCATCGAAGTATGGCGAGTGCAACCATCAGCTTCTGTAAATAGAAACACACAAAATGCCCGACATAAAATACATACAAAATACGGAGTGTGTGCGTGTGCATACACAGAGTATGGAAGATTAATGCCCAGAATTAACATAGTTACACGTTGCCATGTGAATGTCCCCACAAGTAAAACACACAGTTACACACAAAAACTGTTGTTAAAAGTGTACACCATTAGCCAGGTAAAAGTTCACACGAAGTCAGGGTGTTAAATGAATACACTAGACAGGTTAATTGCTTTCTTTCCGATCTGCAACGCTTGTAAATTTGTTGTATATACAGTGGTTGGCCTGCTGGTTCGAATACTTTTGATCTGTTTACGCACACTTTCATATTTTTTTTTCATTCGTTTATGGTGTTGTTTCTTTCATGGGCAACTGTCACACTACGTGCCTATTTTTCTTTCAAATTGTGGAGATTGTTGAATTTACCGATAATCATCTTCTATACAAAGATCCTATATATTATATACACATCTACACAATATATATTGTATACACAATAAATACTGCATAATGAACTCGTCTCGTGACCTTTGCCCCATAGGTTTGAATACGAATACCCGGATTGTGATATGAGTTGAATACAGTGAACAATCCTACTTAATTCAAGTATTGGAATCTTAAACAAATCAGTTACATGTGAAAACACATGATTATCGAAATAACGGAAAAATCAAATCCACTCAGAGTCTTTTATTCAGAAAGGGGAATAAATAACTTTAAACAAACATACAATCCTTCTCAGAGCATTTTATTCAGAAAAGGGAATAAACAACTTACAAAGAAAAAAACAAACACCTTTGTGTTAAACAAAACCAGTTTCTTTCACGCGGTATGTGTTACGTGTTTTTCAATATTCCCTTTTGTAAACTTGCACCGGGCAGTGAGTTTCGTCAACCGGTTTGAAGATATTTATATAACATTCTGTTTCCTTTTAAGGAGACATATACACACCTAACCACCATCACTGGTTGATGTTATGGAAAATTACCGCGATGAAAAATTGATATTATTATTCTGTTTTAGAGAGAGCAAAAGAGTTAATGTTCACACTCACACACACAAGCTGAAGATGTGAGTTTATCTTTATATGACGTCATCGAGCCAACTGTACACTCTGTAAAGGGGAAGGATTCTGGTACATAATACATCACAGATTCACAAAATGGCAGCTCCCAGACACGACATTTAGATTATACATACATAGGATATAGCCAGGGGGTATAGGAAGCTTCAAAAAAGTGTGGGGGCACAACATAGGAGGGGGACTTTCTCATTTCACAACCACCACACGTTATACTATAAACCGATACACACAGGCCATATCACTTAAATATATATGATGTGTTAGTATGCTATCAATACTATTGATTGAGTTTGTTTATTGTTAACCCTGCTACAAAAAGATATGGGATGCCATTTTCAAAATAGCATGTACACACTAAAAATAATTAAAATAAAATGTTAGAATTAACAAAGGCTTAAGATATCCAAAAGGCAGTTCTTCATCAAATGGGCACATTTTATTTGCCAGTATGGCACATTTGCTAGTTTGGAAAAAAGTGGGGGCGCACGTTCCCCCAGTGCCCCCCGGCTCCTACCCCCTAGATATATCCGAAAACAGAAAACAAAATTATGTTTGCGTTTCTTTTCTCTCTGTAGCTTTGTGGTGACCCGTTAACTGGATATGTCCTTTATAATAATTTTCATGAACTGCAGTGCATATAGTAAAATTATATTTGGGGAATTTCCAAAAATTAACTAGTTCATTATTACACATGAAAGTATTGAAACTATAATAAAATCCATGATTAATAGGGGGTGCCATCAAATGGAAACTTGTGAACGGCCACTTCAAGTTTTATTGACGCGTGGTCCATTTTGTAGTAAAAAAAAAACGTGGTAAAATTGACTAATTATCAAATTTATTGACGATTTTATCATGATTATGTTAAAGTGAGATGACACCCAAAATAAACGTCAAGCCACGTCATAATGTTAAGTACTTTGGCTATGCACAGTTTCTAGTACTTTACACTGGGTGTATCATGCTATAGTATGGCCACTTTAAACGATTAGCATTCATTACCATTATGTGTATTATTTCATTAATATTACTGGTAACAGTAGTAGTTCATATATGCAAATACTTGAGAGAGTTTATCGTTTTTTTTTTCATTTTTACTATATAGCATATGGTTCCAAATTGTCACCATTGTTGTTTTGTTTTGTTTTTTAATTTAAAATATATTTATTTATTTTTAATTTTTTTTATCGTCGGAATGACAAGGATTACAATCTTTTTGTGTGTGTGCGTGTGTGTGGGTGTGTGTGTCTGTAACTGTCTCAGAGAACCGAACCTAATAGGTCTTGCCACTAAATATCATTATATTGTCTGTGTAAACACTTTACGTGTGATGACGTACACCGGTATCGCTAATTGTGATTAAGTCCATACCACTATGTGTGATTACATATCACTCCTTGTGATTACATAGCATCGCATGTGATTACATGTAACGGTTGTTCATTTACTTTACAATTAAATTCCAAGACATATATGATCGCGTTTCCTGCACGGGGTATATGTCTTCATATAGTTAACTTTAATTGCATTGTGTTGTCGTCTATAGCAGGATGGCGGAAATACCCCTAAAGGAACCATTCCTTTTGCCACAGGCATTTGGGCGTAACGAACTTTTCAACTTTAAAAAAAATCAAGTTAACAACATGTCCTTTGTCTAGGGTAGATGGCACAGCTGTTCTATTCAGATTAAACATACATTTCTGGTGTTTATTATAGGGTATAGATGTTAAGGCTCTTACCCTCTCGTCCTTTACGTCACCCTATCACGGTTGGTCTCTTTTAAACTAAGAACATACGATTATTTCGTTCCCGTCTTTGGAGGGAATTAATTTTTTAAACATGGTATTATAATGCACATATATATTTCTTTTCTCTATACACCCGAGACATTTGTAACACTGTCAACAGTATAAATAAGCATAAATTCAAGGTTATGGCTATAGGTTTTCATACTGTTAATAATGTTTGCTCTCAATTTTACCACCGGTTCACAAGCTTACAAATAAAAATAATTATTTTAATAGTTAGAGCAAATATGAAATAATCCTTCTTGATTTGCTGATGACAATAAAGACTTACTGTATTGTCTACAGGTATTTGACCCGTAATGTACTATATGAATCTACCAATGTATACAGCATAACCACAGTTATGCTTGCAGATGAAAATTCCAATTAATTGCAACTTTTATTGTTATCAATTCCCCCTCCACCCCCACCCCCCTCCCCCATATGCAAGTGATCAATTTAAAACGAACTCTTAAGATTTCCCCGCCAATGTGCAAGTTAATGAGGGTGTGAATTAGTCAAATTGATTCCATTCTCAACAATTAATCACCCAGACAATGTTCATGTCAGTGTAAGTTGACCTTGATCCACTAAAGGAGCTATTTAGCTAAGTGGATCGAGCATCGACTTAGAATCACAACAATTATTAAGATCATTTCTGCCATAGTTTCCTGAAACTAATTTCAGCTCAATCTTTGGCTTAAAATCACAACAGCAAAACTTCATCGGATATCTATTGTATCGCGCCCACCTCGCCCACCTCGCCCACCTCGCCCACGAAAAAAAATAAAAGTACTAACCCCCTCTGATGGCTATACTGTCCATAACAAAGGTTCACAAACTGACATCTACCGTAGATAGGCCTAAGTTAGATTACTAATAGGTTATACATCTTATAAACTTGGGAATTACGAACACAATACATCGGTGCCAATGTCCAGTTTACCGTTAATGAGATGGGGATGGGGTTAAGGTAAGTGGCAGCAGGTAAGGGGCAGCAGGTAAGGGGCAGAATGTAAGGGGCAGAAGGTAATGGGTAGAAGGAAGAGGAAGATGATGAAAGAATAATTAATCCTTTCTGACCTTTTCAAATTTAGTCATGTTAAAAAGATCTATATTGAACCAATGAGACATATATACTTTCCCATGATTTTGTGTAATATTTATGTTGCAACTCATGGGAACGTTGACGATGAGAAAGGAAGGTTTATAACACATGAACTCGGCAGAATGGGAGGGAGGGGAGGTGGGGGTGGGGAGGGCTATTTATAGGCACTGCGAGTTATTACTTATAGCTAACAAGACGACAATGAAATGTACCCTATATTAACCATCACATGTCATCCGTTAATTGGCCTCCGTTATCAAGATAAGGATATCTTTAGCAGACACTGTTACTTAAAAAATTGGAAAATTGATTTATTCACAGCAAACACTGGAACATTTTGTCAGGACATTCGGCACGGGCAGCGTCCACCTTGGACTTTATTGTTAGGTTACATAGATATAGCAAGGACAGAAATGTGGGACACAATGTCAGTGTGTATGAAGCCTGTAACCTTACTATATATATATATTTATGGTAAACCCACCAAGGCAGCAAATATATATTATTGTATATATTTTTATAAACAATAAAAAAAATAATAATAAGAAAAAGACAGATATATACTCGTGATCTATTATCATATCGCGTTCGATATCTTTTGTCAACTTACAACTTTTTCTCTGTCGATTAAATGTAAACCATAACACAAACCGAACTGTTTAGAGTATAAAGTTTTGAACTAATGCCCTGTACTTGTAAAAAGGTTCTGGTTCTTAAAAAGGAAGAAGAAGAAAAGAAAGAAAGAAAGAAACCAAAGAACCCACGCCAGAAAAGCAAAAGAATTTCGTTTGATTTGTCAAAAATGACACCTTCGTTGTACCGGTTTGAATGTGTAGGCCACGAATAAACATTGTCGACCCTTGTTAGGCTTGTATATAGTAAACTCTGACAATGTCTTTTGAAGTAAAGCCGTTATAGATACTTGGAACTCTATAATAGAAAACTCTGTTTTTTGAAAAAGCATACAAACACAGAATGGGACGAATTTAAACACCCTGGGGCCTATGTAAAATATGGCATTGTTATGCGTACTTACACAAGGGTAAAAAGAAACAAACGTTCTGTGAGATGCTTGTATATGATAAATCGATGATAGAATAATTTAAAACAAAAGTAACCTAAGAATGTCTTAAGTAAGGTTTCTTAAACTTTGCATATCGGGTTTAATGGCCTAACCATGTCTGCAGGGTGGAATATGATGGCAGGCGTTCATTGTTACTATATTTTTGATCTGGTTACTAGTCGAAGTAAAAACTAAAAAAAAAAATGTGAATAACACCGCGGTTTCCATCGCTTATCAGTTAATACCAACTGTGCACGCTTGGTCACGGAATTGATGTGTCACTGTAACTTGTATTATGTCAATAAAAAATATAGAAGTAAAATGGACAGACCAAACTATCAAAGGCCATCGCTTGGAGGAGAATCGACTTTGTTTCGAGTAAATATCTGACATTAACTGAAGGTCATCTGTTTGTGGCTAAAAAAATAGTTTGACCATGCTATAAAAAAAAAATTAAAAAAATTGCTACAAGTTTCTTAAATTTCATTTTCTGTTCGTCCCATCCGTCAAATGGTCAAATTATAGATCAATAAAATCAATATAAACAGCGACAAAATAACAGCCATAGCTGGAAATCAATATATTCTTCCTTTTCGATATCTAAATCAGTCTCACTAAGTTGTTCAAATTTCAGTCCAGTTTGATATTTTCAATAAATAAAAACCGTATCTTTGTAACTTTTGAAGACTGGATCAGTTCACCCCTCCCCCTCCCCCTCTAAAACAAAAACAGATTTCAAGATTTAAATTCATTTAAGAAAGGCAAGTTTCAAATTCAAATAGAAAACAAATAAATGAAAAGCAAAATATAAGAAAAACATCTTTGGGTTTCCCCTATTTCATGAATACAATTCCGACAACTGAAGTTGAACAATTAAAATGTCGAATCAACAAAATAACTTGAATGCATTAAATCGGAGCCAGCCCGAATTGTGATAATAAACAGTTTCAAAAAAGAAAATTTGAAAGCAAATGACGTTATTGCCGAACCAGTCATGTATATACTGACTTATTCATAATCGCATGATAGCAACTAAATTGGAAATATGCCAGATTTTTTTGGACAGAGAAACCTTCTTTTATGACAGACTTATAAAGCAAGCAATATATATTTGAATGACAATATAGTCTATATATGACAGATGAAATAACTCTATACTCTAAACTGATGAAAACCCAAAGTATGCTCCTCTCAAAACAAGATCGAAGACTTGAGCAAGTCTAAAGATGACGTCACATGCCAGTCACTTTAGTTACTGATTTGTTAACTTTATTTCAAAAGTTTGTTTACAAAATTTGATTACAAAGTTTGTTTACAAAATGTTATTGTAAAAGAATCAAACAAGTTTTGTGTTTCTTTCTCATCTTACGAAGCATTGTTTTATTTAACACGTAATAGATAAAAGTTCAGTCTGACAAAAAAAAATTAAATTTAACGGTTACCAATTGGAGACCAATCTGAATGGATTAATTATGATTCGTTTTTCGAAGTTTTATTTACAAAATAATATTACATGCTTCTTGGTATGTATCATACTTTGAGGGGTTCGTCTGAATAAAAAATATTGAACGTCGATGGTAATATTGCGATATCTACTTTTGTTCATTTTCTCGTTGTTGTATTTTCCATATCCAGCGCCGGTACGGGTTAGACTATATCCATGAAAACGACCCCACTATGTGAATATAACCCTCGGTGTCTGCCGCGAATATACGCTGATTACAAGAACTTGAACAAAAATAACAAAAAGTACTCGGACTAGATAACGTTAGAAGTCAAATGTAACATTAGACATTTTATCGACCAAAATAATGGACTCATTCCACCCAATAAACTCGGGAGGGTTTCTTTTGGAAGAGTTTTGGACAGTTTCATTCTGACGATTCACACCAAAGACCATGTAGATGTCTGTAGTGTCTGAATGATGCAGTTGTTGTGATTTAGTGACTTGAAGTTTCCTCCTCATAAGTCATTAATCTAGTGAAAACTCCTCCACTAGTATAAAGATATAATAATTGTCGCCTAGAATCGGACACTCTCTCCTTCTCATACTCTTCATCCTCCTTTCTACAGGCAATCAATAACCTCTAAAGAGGCTTTAATTAAGCCATAAACCAACCCAATCAATGTGTAGTAAAAGGATTTAACCCTAAAGCAGGTCTCAATAAGATTGTAATTACTAGAAGGATGTCCGTCAATAGCTCGTGAAGACGGCTATTTCTTTACCGCCCCCCCCCCCCACCACAATCCGTTTAGCTCACAAGTAAACAACATTTTAAAGAGCCAATGATTAACGAATGACAAAAAAAAAACAGAAATGTGTCAGAATTGACCATGTCTGTCGTCAAGTTGATACTAAGACTATATAGGCTAGAGGTAATGGACTTAAAAAAACGCAGGCTTACTTTAAAAATCACTTAATCTAATTTTTGAGTGTTCCAAGGACTTTCGAAATATCATCTTATTATCTTAGTTGATTTTATTTAAATTCACATAGTTGACTTTATTAGGTGACTTAGTCGTCGCAACGCAGAAAGTTGTGTCCCACAGTTTCATGGTAGACTACATCAGTTTCCCCATTTTTTTTTTAAATTATTTGATTTGTTTAGACTTGATTTATTCGAGGGTATCACCCAATAAATACTTAATTAAAAAGCTATACTTTAATAAACAGTAAGAACAGAAAAACTGTACGAAAAAGATAATTAGAATAGTAATAACCAGAATTAAGATCACCAGTAAAGATTCGTTTGTATCACTTAATATATGTGTTGCTTTCTGAAGAAATGGCAGAAAAGGTTAGAGCTATAACAGATGCAAAGTATATATATGACTTCAAGTTGGTTAGAATCATGTTTGATCTCTGGAGTAAGGTAAATATGTCACCAAAACAGAACTATATAGTATTGTTCGATACAGGTGACAAACCCCTACAGTGGAATTACGACCTTCCTTACCGGTTTCGAACCTCTGGACATAGTATACAATCAGTGTCCATAGCCTAGTGGTTAGGGTGTCCACATATAAAGCGGGAGGCTCGGGCTCGAATCACGGTGGAGGCATGGAAGTTTTTCACTGTTCTGGATTTTACAACACATTACGTTTTCAATTATATATTTGTCCTTCGCTAATAACGGCCTTCCAGCTCAATACTCCATAGCACCATCATCTTCGCAGCTGAATTTAACATACATTAACAACATTCAAGTCTGCCAAAACTTGTCGTACCATACAATACTATACTTGGAATATAGTGCACGCACCATAACATTTCACATCGTACTTATACCGTACCCTATCCTACCTTACCTTATTATACTATACCATACCATACATTGCCATACCGTATACCATACCATACCGTATATCATACCATAGGCTATACCATACTATAGACTATACCAGACTAGACCAGACCAGACTAGACCAGACCATACATTACCATACCATACCATACCGTATATCATACCATATGCCATACCATACTATACCGTATACCAGATCATACCGGACCATATCAGACCATACCAGACCATATCAGACTTGGCCATACCATACCGTATACCATACCATACTGTATACTATACCATACCGTACCATACAATAACGTATACCATACGATACCATACTATACCAGACCATACCATACCAGACGAGACCATTACATTAAGATCAGGCATGTCACAACAGTTTAACTTTGGACGAGATAATACATCACGTGACCATGACAGCCGTGCCTTTCTCATGAAGTAATGAAATGTCCACTCAGTCGGTCAACGAAAGGGATAATCCATGTCCCTTCACCTTTATCCCCTGCCTAGGTTAACACACGTGCACTCTCAAGCGGTTTAATGTCCACCGCTATATACCTTATATTAAGCTAAACCTATAAAAATAATAATAATGAGATATACGACATCTATAGCAGACCATATATTTAGGTCAGTGGTTATAGTTCATATTGAATCGCCTTTGTTCATAAACTCACTATTGTAAAGTAGCTGTTGCTGCTTTGTTGGCACTCAGACCGTATACACACTTGTTAAAAATAACGCCATATGAATTACGTGTATCGACTGCCCATGCAAAGGAAGAGTCCTTTGGACAAATCATAAAATTGATCTTTACTGTATATCAATCGAACAGGTAAAAAGGGGGCGTTTTAGACTTCCAAGTGAAAAGATATATGAAGACAGAGAGTATCTCAAAACCAGCACAAGGGGAAAATGTAAAGGCAAATATATATCATGTGAATGCCTGAATTATACAAGTTACAAGTTAAGATGGGATACACTGGAAGTTATTGTTAGCATTATATAAAACGAGAAAGATACAAGCATAGCTTTTGCACACTGGAAGCTTCGAATTGCGGCTTTATCAATTACAAAAGGTTTCCTTTATTTAAGAGCAAAAATCTACTTACAATTACAAAGGACCGTTTTTGTTGGTAAACTACCAAATGATTCATGAACCAAACTTCTTAAATGAATAATAATAAAAAGTAAAATAAAGCTTTTTCATTTCATAATGACCTTCCATGTTCAAGTTCTATGCTCAATTCATAGGTCCCCACTGTTGCCAATTAACATCTTGTGATACAGAAAACCCTATAAAGATTTTGAATGTGTTTTTCATCTCTTTCGCTCTCTCGCAAATTTGAGGCTTTCTGAGATATCGGTATGGTGTGTAGAGGTGTTCGGATCGGAAAGTATTCCCTCAACTAAATATAGTGCAAGTGATCCATACATAGTTACTATATATTATACCATATACACGGTATATCTTCTCACCACAAAACTTAGCGTGATAACAACTGGTAATAACTTTGTGAAAATAACGTGAAAACCTGCCCTTATTAGACCAAGCTCTATAAAAGAAGGAAAACTCTTCCAATCGAAACTTAAACGGTCCTTTGTAATTTTAAATAGATTTTTGCTCTAAATAACGGAAACCTTTTGTAATTAATAATTGACTCTATACTGTGTGTTAGTCAGTGGTAGTGCTGATGCCGTTGTCCACATCATTGCTCAATTCATTTCACTCATAATTCATGAATGGAATTATTTCTACTTTAATTCTTTCTGTAACAACCGTATGAGAATATAAAGAGAAATAAATTGAGCATGAAAACCATTCGATTACTTATATCAAAAGTCAAAGGAGACTTGTTTTGTACATGTTGATGTGTAGTCTATGTGTTTTGTGGTTTTATACGTTGGTAGTCAAGTTGTGCTACATTTAAAAAAAATACACCACACCACTAATGCACTTTTTCAGTGAAGTAAAAAATAGCATTGTAAGCAACATCACCTCACCGCAATTAAAAAATCCTGTTTTTTATTGTTGTATGCCCAATTTGGTTTCAATTTAGAAAATGATACATAAATCGCATTCCGTCCAAACAAACCCCTGATCAAGAATTTGCCTGTTATCATAATAATAAATATCGATAAAACTATCGCATAATTATATATCACTTAACAACAGACGAACGTTTCAACAAATTTGTATTTGTTGATCATTGAGTTCCCACGTTCTTAAAAAAAGATTACATTGCCCGCCAACGGTAAGATTGAATGTTGTCCACGTGCCAAAAATTGCCAAAAACGGGTTACTGTCCACCTAAGACGTTGCACACATGCCGTCAATCCTTAAACCTGTTTGATATTACACTGTCCACACAAGATTTTATGTTGTTCAATTGCTGTAAATGCAAATTCACCTTGTCTGTAAATGCCCACACATGTCCACATAAGATTTTATGTTGTTCATATGCTGTAAATGCCTACACCTGGGTACGTGTCCACATAGGATTATATGTTGTCATATGCTGTAAATGCCTACACCTGTGTACGCGTCCACATAAGATTTTATGTTGTTGATATGCTGTAAATGACTATACCTGTGTACGTGTCCACATAAGATTTTATGTTGTTGATATGCTGTAAATGACTACACCTGTGTACGTGTCCACATAGGATTAAATGTTGCTCAATGATGACAAAAATGCCAAATGCTAGATATAAATGATCTTAAAATAGACTAAATCGAATATGGGATTGACACAAAATTCCCAAATAAGTGACTCTTGATCCAGTTTGTATACCCTAATCTCACTTTTTTTTCTTCGTATTCTCATTTCAGAAAATATAAAAAATAAAGAAGACAAATAGAAACATTACTAGAGATATATGATCTTAAAATAGAATAAATCGAATATGGGATTGACACAAAATTCCCAATAACAATCAGACCAGCCAGTACGGTGCCACAAAAAAAAAAAAAATGCAATATTTAAAGAAAAAAAAAGAAAAAAAAAACTCGTCAACTATACACGAACTTTGTACTGTGCTTGTACTTGCTTGCCTATCGTCATATGGTTTTTTTTTTCTGAACCATATAAAGCCCACAGCAGATCTGCTAATCTACTTTCGTAGCCTGAAGGCTTTTCATAAGGACAATGGAACTGTACGAAAAGACCTTGCTCACAAACAACTCCACAGACTCCTTTTGAATAGTCCCATTCAGCACCCATTGAAAAGGACCCCATCGGGAACCCACAAGCCTCCATGCATAACTTACCAAATTGAATAGAAGTCTGTAATTAAGATTTTGGCTTTCAATGGGTTCTAACCCTTTCAGAACCAAAAATACCAATTCCATTCAAGAGTATAGGTAAAGCTGTGAATTTTTTTTCTTTTTCCTTTCCTGAAAACGACGTCGCATGACAATATATACGATAATAAAACAAGAAATTCGCGCTAAGTTTTAGAGTCGAAGCTCGAAGGAATTTAGCGGATGAAGCCTGAGTGTGAAGGAATGTGGGTAGTTAGTTAGAAACGGTACTTTGGAGCGAATGATTATTGAGGGGGACCATAATTACCTCTCTACGGATGACCTCCGGAATAACATGGGTGGGCCATTTAAAGTGAATCAGCTGAATTGCCTTCCAAAACAAGAATGACGTGTTTCAAAATAACTGATAAACAACTCGGCAGCCTTTTTTTAATATTTTTCTCGTCTTCTTCAAATAATTATGCTCACTCTAAAACAAATTGATACCTTATGCCAGAAAATTCGACTTTTTAACATATTTATAAATTGATTATTTATGACGTAAACTATTTTTAATGAATAAATCTGATCGGTGAAAAAAAGGCATTTTTTTTTTCGATTAAACTTTGATCAAACAATAAAATATACATCGGTCTCAAATATGTAAAGATCTATACCATTGTAACATGGACATATGATGACGTAGATTTAATTGTGATTAATTTTTGTATCTTGGAGTCTACATCATGGCCAGTCTTTTACTAATTCATTAGGTAGAGCTTCAACGATTACATTTGAGGCGGATATATATTTTTATTAAACAAAATATTTAACAAGAATTGGTACACGAAAAAGATGTTAAATTTCCTTTAGTTTCTATACTATACTATGTACTAAAAAGTTGATGTTTTCGTCTAAGTTTTATCAAAGGCTTACACTAGCAATTCGTCGGTGAGTGTCCGTTTATCTGTGTGTGTAGTTTAAAATTTAAATATCATGTCTTCTACCTTATATTAGATAACAAAAATATATGAAGAATTACTTTTTTTTCACAAAAATATTTCCATATATAATTTCGTCTTCAAACTGTTCATTGAGCAAAATACAAATGAAATATAATAGTTTCTCATTTCGGCATTTTCTAAGATTTTCACGAAAAGAGTCCAGAAAGTGTTATACTATAAGTATAACGTATTGGTTATAGGGAAAATTATATTTAAGTTTTTTTTTTGTAGCCATTTCTCGACATAAGAAATGATAAAAAAATAGGGCAATCAAAAGTCACATTTCATTAGTATGCATATATCCATGTAAACTGTACATAATCGTAACTTCGAGTAATTTCTCTACATTTCATTTCAACCAATTCTGGTGAAGTATGGCGCAATTTCAGATTTTCAAAAATAAGCTTAATAACGTACAGATTTCTTCAAATGTCGCTTGACATATCAAGTTTACTCAAGTTAAGATGTGGCGTGTGATTGACCATCATGACTTGGTACATCTTTGTCGCTGTTTCTGTTTATGTTTATGTTAATTGTTAAATGTTAACAAATAGTATAGAATACTGGGGTTTTCTTTATATAACCTCTTTATATAGCACCTTCTTTATATAGCACCTTACACCTATCCCATGCACATTTGAAGAATATGTAACAGAGATTGAATACTGTTTTTTTTTTAAATTTATTTACAATTCAGGATTTTTTTGATATTTCATGTATGCATGTATAGGCGGCCGTTTGTATACTTTGATAACCAATAATAAATATAGTAAATAAAATGGGCCAACTATATGCTGCATTGATACACTAATCACTGTGGTCATTTCCTATTAAGCTTTATTAGGCAAATGATAACACGCTTCTGTATACAACCAACACAACGAAGCCTTTTTTTCCATAGCAAATATAAATAGGACGGGAAAAGAGAAAACGACTAACTTGTTGTTGAGTTGTCAAACTGTTTGTTAAACTTGTTTAACTTATCAAACTTGTTTAACTTGATAAAAACTAAACTTGTTTAACTTACACGCAGTACTGGCCTTCTGATTGATGAGTCAGACGATGTTGTATGTATATATATTCTCTCACATCTTATATAAGTATACCTGTTAAAATAAACATATAGGGGAAATTGTACGCACTATATATGGATTGATTTATTATTACTTTTGAACGACATGTTGAATAATTTGTTCATTGCAAATCTTTCTTTCGACTAAATTAGTGGGGTTTTGTTTGGGGGTCTCTTTTAAGCTTAAAGTATTAAATATGAGACACATAAAAACTTTCAAATCTGATATTTTCCCCTCTTTATATGCCGTAAATTGAAAATCCAACTATAAATAATACGGACTGGTTTGAGTTATTTCAAACATGTGATTTAATTTAACATAAAAGTAGGCAAATTGTGATATTATTCCGGAATCGGTTTTACAAGATTAAAGTGGTTGAGCATTATAAATTCCATATTTGTATAAGTGTACATCTAGTGGATGGGTTGACTAATTTTTTTTTTATCTTAAGTTGATAGGAACAGGGTGGATGGGGGGGGGGGGGGTGATGGTTTGACAAAAAGGAAAAAGAATGTCGAAATTATGTCATATAAAAAAAAATGTACTTTACATTACAATAAAAAAAAAATTACCGATAGTTTATGCTTGCGTCTATAGTCCAAGCATCAGGAAATTTTCAAATAATGCATTCCTATATAACTGTCCAATGGGATTGAATTTGTGGAAGTAACGTCACAGAGATTACAAGTTGCTGTAAAGTAAAATACAGTAACTGAGTTCATCAGTCTTTCGTGTCCTATTTTAGGTGCGACTTAGAAAGAAAGTTGCAATTTTTTTAATGATGCCTGATAGAAAATTAGCATATTTATAATAATGAACGTACCTGTTTTCTTTGGGATAAATTCATATTTATATATATATATATATATATATATATATTTATATAGATATATTCCTACCTAGTTAACATACGAGGCTTTGGTTTTACCATAATTAACAGCATTCAACAAAAAAGTGAAAAGTCGCTCAGTATTATTTGGTTTATTTGGTTCCCATCAAAATATTTAGTTTTACAATTTTATGGACGGACGGAAGCTAATATATCTCTTGTTGAATAAAACAAAACATGTTTTGTGGAAACATTACTAAAACCTTTTAGAAAGACCGAAAATATTTCGTCTTAAAATATGTCTTCCGAAAATGAAACCTATGTGCACATATACTATATAGCTATAAGATGAATTATCGTATAAATACAAAGAAGGGAAAGTATTATGTCGCCCTCTACAGCTGTTATCCGTACCTTCTTTACTAAGTTAGTCTGTTTTGTCTTTTGAAAGAAATATTTCATTATGTATGTAATAAAGTGCAGAACTTGTATTGTCTACTGCTTAATGGGATCGGAAATTTAAAATCAATTACGTGTCTATTCAGACAGAGCTATTCCTTAGGCCTATTATGGAATAAGCCATAACAATTCGGAGATTTTGTAACTTTGTATTGAACTAGTGAAGGACACACTGCTTTGAGAAGAGAATACCTTTATATGCTAAATGGACGGTTATAAAGAAAAACATTGTAGAGATATAGATATGTATAGTTTTATCTACAAAACGTATCCCTTTGTCGTGCGTATGCACGACTATACGAACCTATGTAGATTGCAGGCTTCTAATATCTACACTTGTCCAAAAGGAAAAATGAATAGGTATTATGAGTTGACTGAAATGTCGGAAGTTTTCATTATTCATGTATATTCATGACATATTTATGTAGCCTGTCAGATATGAAATACGTCACTGTGTGGAGGTTCTGCAGTATTTTTTAGATCATTATAATTTTTGTTTTAATTCAATGTGTGTTTTACATGTTTTAGTATACATCAATCGAGGGAGTGATTGTGAAATGTGCTTGTAAGTGATGGATTTATATACCTAAATGTATGCAACAGTTTATATATATATATATATATATATATATATATATATATATGTAAAATATATATATAAACATATATAATAATACATATATATATATATGTAAATAACCGCGTGAGTATTCAAGTCCGACATAGATATGCAGCTTTAAATATATATATATATATATATATATATATATTTAAAACTGCATATCTATGTCGGACTTGAATACTCACGCGGTTATTTTACACCTGTAGCTTTCACCTCATTAAAAACCTACTATATACGCACTGCTCGCTACACACTACACACGCGGTTAATACACTGTTGCATACATGCAATGACTTCGACCTCCTATATATATATATTTAATCGAAGTCCCAACCAGTGATGTGAAGTTAATCGATACCGATCAATACATCATACAGAAAGATACAATGCAACGATCTCGCGTTGATTTAGTATAGCCTATAGTACAGGCTCAGTGTAATTCTATCGTATACTATATGAGTGTTTTTTATGTGCAGGTTGGTTCCCTATGTATATTTATATATATGCACATGAATACATAGTATAGGGTGACAGCCCGATGATAAACACAACGAGGGCAAAATATTTATTTTGTTCATTAATGGTAATGATGTAAATAAATATCTTTTTGCTATTGAAACAAACAACTGGCTTGAGTAGGCTATCATATGGTGTACACATTACTCAGGTTGGTGTTATAATTTGCTCAATGTTTGTAACAACATTTCAAATCTGAACATTAAGGTAAAAAAAAAGTATATTGAAAAAAAAATTCTAAAACCAACATAAACTATTATATATGAATTGCTTATCAAAGGATTTGTTACTGTCTCGGTTTGCTTGTATAAACATAGCAAAACTCAGAATGAAACATATGGGTAAATTCCTTATAACAACATGGGTAACATTGGGTATATTATACTCGTGTTCGGCTTCGGTTCACTTTTCTTAACTCCACGTGTGAAGTTTCTTCGTAACCGTAATCACCACAACAAATTAATACACAATTGACTAAACCTTTTCCAAAGGTTATATGATTCTTTCCAAATATTAAAGTAAACAAAAAGCTTTTGTTAATGTTGTTGTTGTTTTTGTTTTTGTTGTACATCATCCTTATATGACATATCTAACATAGGAAAACTAATGCAGATTAAAAAATAAATAAATTAAAAAAAGTTAGTGTGGTATAGTTGTGGAGCATTATCTATATAGTTGGCACTCTCTGTATTATAAACCTATGAACATTTGACTTATTTTCCAGGAATATAACTATCAGATACACGTGGCCAGGGGCAGATTCAGGACTTTAAAGAGGAAGGGATGTGACGCTAAGGTCCCATGTAGGGGTGTATGAGGATCCTCCCGGGCAAAAAAAGAGGAAAATTTCCGACGTGAAAGAAAAAAACTTTAAAATATTTCCCAATCCAGTAACCTTTAGTGGTTTTGACTTGTTCAATATATTTGCCTTGCATGCTAATATATATACCGGAGCTTATCATGTTGAGACAGAATAAAAAAGAAGGTAAGACAGAGTCGGGGATGTTGGTAGGGGCCGGGGGAGGGGGGGGGGTTGAGGAGGGGTAGAGGACGGGAAGGGTTTGTGAGCTATCAAATGCTGCCTTCATGTGACATTTATAGAAACACAAAACAAGTTATGAAAACCATACGAAAACGGTCTATATACGGAACCTTGCACGGTAATATTGAAACCAAAAATAAATCACCAAATTATGACTTTCATTGAATGTATTAAAGTTTAAATATGAACATGAGATATGTGTATAGTTTGGGGAATTTGTAGGTTGCTAGCACGGATGTATTTCACATACATCCCTGCTGTAGGTTAATAACGTTAGCAAATTCAGAATGCTATTTTCTGCTATACATTCAACAAAGGCCATTATCTTGCCTGAACTGTACAGTATGTTGCGATTAAATCTTATAGCTGTTCAAATTGACCGTTATTTATATGAATAAGTTATGTTTTTTTTTTAAATAACAAGATACATAATTCTCTTTTATGCAAAGCACTTAGTGTGAAAAAAAAAAGAAATCATAGACGTGAATATAATATGAATATTTTATTAAAGTGGATGCCATTTTTGATTACAATTTTCAGTATTCATGTATAATACGTCCAAAAACTAATATTAATAAGCGTCTTACGTTTAAATACGTTTAAATTCGCCTGCACAATTCTGGTCACTATAGTAACACGATTTAATGCATGATGCTAATGGGATAAATATTTTACAACTGTTCCAAATTCGAATATAAATCTTTCAAGATTCTCCAAAAGAGAGAAGAAATATAAAACAATGCGAAACAAAAAAATATCGGTATGGTTGTTGTGAAGGATTCCGGCATTGCAATATTTGGAGTTAACTGAGTCTCGTAAACATGTGACCCCATCCTATACGGTGGGATCATTAATATAGTATTTAACTAGGCTGAAAAGTAGTAAAAGTAATAGACTATACGTACAAAATTATGTAATAAATATTACATTACATTATCTATATATATATATATATATATATTAAATTATGCTCGACACAACCTGGAGCGGGATTATAATGAATATAAAAAAATTATAATAAAGTACAAAAAAAAATTTCAAGGAAAATATTGCTAGATGGCAAAATAACAAAATGCTAGTCCACAAAGATAGACGATAAAAACCGTTTCAAGCAAATATTATTATATCTATGTTTTTTTTCTCTCTCGAAAAACCTTCCACGGGAAATCCCAATAACCAAAATTGAATGTATAACATGACACCAATTATCGCACCATGAGATGTATTAGACGAGCCCTTGTTGGGCACGCTGATTGAATGCACGTTTATAAACTTTTATCCAAACGTTCGTGTCCCACGTGCTGATTAAAATATGTATGTAAAGGTACTTCCTTTCATGAAACGATACATTTTTTTTTTCACATGAGAAAGCGATTGTTCATGCACTTTAGGTCAACATACTGTTTCCCAAGATACTAAAAGGGGGCATATTATACATAGTTAAAATGTCATTTATTTATATACCAGTGTTTTGATGCTAAATACAAATTACATATAAGCTTGATGGCTGATTCTTGAATCGTTAATGGCTGTGCAGTTTGACTTTCTGGTTGACCTTGATCACTGACAACATGAGAGCAATAAACATTGGTCACTTCTTTTGTGGGTATTTGAAGGGGGTAGACTAGGGGTGGGGTGGTTAGTGGGGGATAATTGTTGTACCTAACATAATAGTAAAGGGGCAACAGGTGATTTGGAATTTGAAGCGGCAGCGGAGGAAGGGGGTAGTGGGAGGGGAGGGGGAGGAAATAAGATATAAACTTCAAGCCCACATATTATTGAGATTTTACAAAACATATAATCGCATAGATAAGAGATCAATAAGTCAGGAAAAGTAGAGAACGTAAAAGTTCATGAGTAGAGGAGGGGGAGGGAGAGGGGGAGGGGAGAGGGGTAGTAGATGTAATGGTAGAATAGTGATACGTTGATGACGTATGCATTTAATCTTTCAACGGTCGATTTGACACTTTCAAATTAGTTTGTAAACTCAGTTAGAGATTATTATTCGCAATAATGTACTTCAGTATGAGCGGGATCACAATTATGGTAAAGACATTGTTGAAAGCGACTATACTAAACACATGCAGCATTGTTAAATTGATCGAAATTGAACAATCGGCTTGCGATAATGGTTTAGGCCACGTTATATGGGCTATCCTTTAGTAATAGTGTTTTAGTACAGTGTTCCTGGTTAAACAATGTCACACTCCTATGGGAACAGTGTTGCCATATCCCTTTGTACTTTATCATATATATCTAAAGGCATATATGTTTATTATAAAGTATGCTATATATAGGCTGCAAATGTTAATGAAGTAATACTGTACTTTTTGGATGCGATGACGACTTATCTCACAATAAGCATGTCATAACTAAGCAATGAGCCAACACACACTGCACGAAACCAAAAAAATGTCAAATCTTTGGTATTTTTCACATGTAGTTTCCAAAAGTGGAAGTATAAGCTTCTTCCCCAAAATGTTTGAATAAGTGGAATTTTTAAACCTGAATTCCCGCGGAAAGTTTCATATAGTCATTCAATTGACTTATACCAGCTTGAATTTCTCTGACATATTTGGACAGCTCATGATGACAATAATTCAGTACACGAAGCTCAAACAGAGAGAAACAGCTGAACATAAACCCGTGATGACATATAGAACTTGCCAGTTGGAATAAAACTATGTCAGAATTAATACGTAACTTTGGCAATTATTGTGGTGTATTTCTGAGACATATATTACTGCACACAATTTCAGTATTGTGACAAAAATTAGTGTCAAACTTATTCGCACCGAACTATAGTAACAATAATAATTTTAAATGCATTAAACTGTACCTCATGCATACACAGAGTTTAAAAGCAAGCGATGGGGTAGACTATTGAAGGTTCCAATATTCTTTCATTCGTGTAAAATAATGCAGTTCATAAGCTTCATTTTTCCAAACAAAAAAAATACATTAAATAACGGAGAAAGCTTTGAAAATTAAAAAATAAAATGACCCAGGTTGATAGGTTAACATATAGAGCATGTGTGAACAGTCATAAATTTTTATTATTATTTTAAAATAAATAAATAAGTTAATTCATGATGTAACTATCCTATAGTGATGGTTTGACGAAGTTCAATATTATTGTGATTAGCACTTCAGCTATAGGGCTGGAATAAGTTTGCCGGTTGAAAGACAAAGTAAACAGTTATATAAATTATATAAATATTCATTATATGCATGTGGACTATATATATAAGTCCTGGTGATTCATTGCAAAACTAGTTTTAACCGTTGTCGGCGATAGAAGCAAACCTGCATTTGAACTATAGAATGGTATGAGAGAGCAAACACTATATACAATTGCTGTAAACGTAATTTCTAGACGGTTCAAATGAAAACCATTGAAGGGGAAACCAGCCGTATAATATGTGTTCGGAAGGTCCCGTTACCGATTTGTCTTTCTCACATGTGCAATTTTGAATGCTGGAAAGTCAATTTTATTTAGGTTACCTTTTATGAAATCGCTGTTGTTAGTATTTTTCTCGTAAATTTAAATATTATAATATATACCCTCCCCCTCCCAACTTAAGTGTATTCTTGTGTATTAATATAGGTCATAACTCCCTGGTTTCTGATGTAAAGGTGTTTTTATTTTGCCTTCAACCCATCACAATTCTTAGTGTAAGAATGTCTTAATAATATCAATATCAAATGATATCACTATATTATGGTTAAAACATATAAAAATTGTTCATATTTCATTACGGGTAAAGGGACTTATGAAGCTTAACGTATATACATATATATCACAAAGAGCGTTTGATATGAAATACGTTTTCCAATTTTTTTCTTTTCCATTTCGTTAACATAAAGTTTGTTCAAACTATCTCTGTCGAGATCCGGCGATTCGTGTTGGTTAGCATTATGATTGATTGGTTAGGGCATCCCCATAGCGGGAGGCCCGGGTTCGAATCCCGGTGCCGAGGCTGGAAGTTTTTGCACTGTTCTGGGTTTCCAACTCAATTTCAATAATATATATATAACACATATTATTTGTAATAAACAATCTCTAATACAAATCATCTTATATTTATTTTACTGTCGTTCTATGAAGGCTAAAAAAATCCATCCGATATCTGTCCCGCTGTTACATCGTTTTTATCTTTGACAGTATAGGTTTACCTCTAGTAAGCAAACACGGACTATTTACATACAGTGTTTACAGTAGTAGGGAACGTTGAACCTTGATAAATCAGCAATACGCACACACATGTATACATGTATATATATATATATATATATATATATATATATATATATATATATATATATATATATATATATATATATATATATATATATATATATATATATATATATATATATATATATATATATATATATATATATATATATATATATATATATATATATATATATATGTATATAAAAACCAGTTAACTGATAACATATATAATGATAATAGTACACCAGTTACCAGTTAGTTACGACTTGTAATCCTATTTTTTATGCAAATTAAAGGATAGGTTAATAACGACTTGATCGATACTATTTTTCACCCCTTATAGAGTAATACCTCTTTTTCACATTTTGAAATTTCTCCCCACCACTATATAATATATATATAATAGATATTATAACAAAATTAATATAAACAATTAATATAATAAATACAAGGTAATATGCGTTCAACTATATTTGAGTGGTAACGTGGGAGCGATGCAAGCGCAATCATTTAACCTGATAAATTAATCCTAAATCGGTTATAATTTTATTCTGATCTCTGATTTCTATACATTTCAATATATATATATATATATATATATATATATATATATATATATATATATATATATATATATATATATATATAAATAATCAAGATTTTCTGGATCAATCTTTTCAGCAACATTGTGGATTATTGAACTAAATTATAAATAAATTAATGGATTTATTTGATAGATTTGATTTCAGTAAATTAAATCAAATTTTTTAGATAGGTAACCAAATCTAAATGAATTGAAAAACGCAAGAAACACATCTTGATCGGATCTCATTCGTTCTGAAGTATATATAGAAATAGTCAATCAGTTCGGGTATTGTATTATACATTGTGACGTCAGCAATTATTTGCATATATATTTATATATATAAAAACTTTCAATCGAATGTGAGATTGAAATATTCAATCTAAGCGCTGACGAAAGGTACTTATTTGATATATTGTAAACAATATAGATTTAAATCTGAAGTATATATATGCCTGAATATACAGAATCTGTTATTTTGTATATAGACTCGGCAGCAGGGGTTGGCATCCTACGGGTACTACTTGCGTGCATGCAAGTTTATGACTTGTAAACATTTGCACGTTTTTTGTGCTCATGTGTATAGCCCGCTGACACTCATCTTCGTTTTATCGTCAGATGCTGAATAATTCATGAACGGTTAAGATCTTGTCGTCGCATACTGGCTTAGCACATGTTGTTTTCAAATCACTTATTTATTAGGTGTTCGAGCAACAAGTCGGCTTAAAATATGGGACTAATGAAGAGCTTGGTTAGAATTTGTATCACACCTTCTCAGCTTAACCCTCTTGCAAGTCTCTGTACTGGATTAGCAAAAGGCTTTCATCACTCTGTCACGACTGACTAAGACACGTTTTCTTAATATCAAATAAAAGGAGTGATTTAACCAAACTTTCTTTATGAAATAGCTATATCCTGAAATATATATTTATATATATATATATATTATAAATCTTGAAATATAGGCCTACACATCCAGCTCTTCCACGTTTTGTTCAACTTTCTACAGGCAATGACGACGTCACGCAAAATGAAAGTCTCAACCACATGACCACGCGTTAGGACGTTTGCTGTTTGGAGCAATTCAATTTTCTGAATGTACATTGCCTTGATTTAATCCAGTCTTGTATATGCAAGAATTGTCACATTTATGTGTATCTCTCAAACTGAACATTAGTTGGGGTTCATGGTGTTGAGGGGGAGAGGGGGGATGGATTGGTGGTGAGAGGGATGGTTAAACACCGACATCTTTATCACATAAATTTAAAGATGACTCGGGGTTTAAGATTGGCCCGATTTTTGATTTGCCCAAAGATTTGTGCTGTTTTGTACTGTATCAAATATAATGTCAAAATTCTCTCATATTTAGTTCAATTGATCATTATACCGGTAAGTCTTTGAGAAGCGATTTTCTGAGAATATCAAAACAGTGTGAATATATAGTATGTGTAATATTAGGACATTTCTTGTTATACGCTATACATGCCGGGTGCAACCACCTTACTTTCTTGTAGTGGGGTAGTGGATGTGATGAGATGTTAATTCGTCCAGGGGAGGAGTCCAAGGGGAAAAATTTGGGTAAAATGGAGGGTGCCTAGTTACGAAACGGCGTTATATTTGGCAACTAATATAATGATGAAGAAGTTTCGTAGACTATTGGTTTCACCACACGAACATGTTATATATTCATGTTCTGCACACTAAGTTTTGTAATTTTCTGTTTACCTTTGGGTGAGGGGGAAGGGGTGGCTGGGGGGGGGGGCTGATCCCATGAGTTTATTCTAGGACTATACGTGATTGCGTCCCTGGCTCATAACTATATGGATGGGTTATATCATCTTTATGCGGAAGAAGGTTGCAGAATTGTGTACGATGGTAAACTACAAGTTGAAAGATCTCATTGGATGTCAACCAAACTGGTCAAGGCCGGCGACATTTTTCCTCGCTCATTCACTTTACTGCGGTTTGTTGTTGATGCTCTTCTAAAAGTGCACGAACTTTACTTCCTTAACCGAACACAAGAATGCAACGAAGGGTTCGGCCTTTTTTATTACTACAGTTCGGGACATATATATATATAGCTAAAACCACTAACCAAATGACGCAGCCAATTTCAAAGTAACTTTCAAAGACATGTTATCACGAGCGAGATCTAAGGTCTCGCATCACTGATTTTCACAATAGAACGACACCTCTTTCAAGCAATTACTGGTGAGAAATAATATGGAACCTAGCATTCCATGGCGTGTTCGAGCCATTTTTGCAGATTCACTTCATTGCATTTTCTGAATAAAGTCCTATAAGTCCTACTTGGCAGCGATCCGCCATTTTGTTCAGCTTGCCAACACTCAGCTACCATACCATACATACAGTGTGACGATGTATACGATGTCCCTATAGGTTATGTGTAGTGCAAATAGTCTTCTGATTTAAGATTATGACAAATTCATGCGTCTGCATCATTGTAAAAATAGCAAGTATAAAAAACAAGAATTGTTTTCTAAATCCCGTGATAAGATCACATATCATAAAACCTTACAAGTTCAGTGTGTTAATTGTAAACAATGTCTTGGCTGTATACACATAATACATGGCGTCAGTTTGGAAAACATGGATAGTGTACAAGGTCACAGTCATTGCAACCAATTTGGCTTTACTTCTACATTATCCGCATGACCAAAGATATATGAACGAATTCTTGATAACTCCCCCCCCCCCCCTCCAAAAGAAAAGAGACACCATTTCAAAACTTTCACACGATATATGCTTAAGGCATATATGCGCAGACGAACTTTAATTTGCACTGAAACTGTACTTACTCACGTGACGTCAGATCACCGGACGGGTACGCGCCGAACTGTTAGCAACATTCACAGATAATTCGCAGTAATGTGCGAGTCTGGGAGGGATCATAAACAGCAGAAATTGTGTGATATTTTCCCCCATTTTGTCTTTCCCTGTTCCTATTACTCTGGGCTTCTTGTTGTGAATGATACCCTAAGCTAACAGTTCGACACTTACCCAGGCGACTACACACAATATTATACTTGCTTGACAATACCTTTATATGCTAGTGAAGGTTGTCTTTTCTAAATTTCAATGGAAGTCTTTTTCTTCTCTTCTTTTACTGTGTAACAACGGCACAATAACTATTGTATGTATGCAGGGCGTTGGGATTTTCATGAATATGGTGCCTTTCATGAGGGTTCTATGCAAGATTGTTTAGATATTCGCCAAGCTGAATGGATGGAGGAACAATATCTCAGAGTATATGAATCAAAATTATTCAGTGAAAGGCTCCACGCGGACAATAGTGCCCGACTAAAGGACAGGGGATGGTATTCTGACCAAAACAAACACACTGTTTGACTTAATACAGGCTCAAATTGAAAAGACGCGATTCTTTAAAGGGGAATACTAAACAGGAGTTCGTCATCGATAAGGAATAATCTAAGACAACAATCCACCTTCGATTGCGTTCGTTTGTTCTCGATTGATTAAAGTGCGCTCAAATGAAGTGGAGCATGCATGTGCTTCTCTATCTAGACCATGTAAAGGAAGAAGCATATATTCCTTTCTTAATAATTGTTTCGGGTTGCTATTTGACTTTCTGTAAGTTGGTTTATGATTATAGGTCATTAAAAGCTGTTCATCTTCCCGCCCCTGCCAGGTTGCTCTCGTCCTCCCTCCCTCCCATCCCACCCAACCCATCCCCTTCCCTTCCTCTCCCATACCCTACCCTACCCTACTCTCATGCAAGTCCCGTCTCCTTAAAAAAATAAGAGGCGGGATATGATAGGTAAAGAAGAAAACTGATAAAAAAATATGTTATTGGACAAACTGTAAACAAATTTGAGTGTATATATAGGTTACGTCTTTACATCTGTTTTCAATTTCAAACTTTTCACATTTTTTTGTTGGTTTGTTTAATGTCTTTAATGGTTATTGAAGTATCATATTATGATGACGATGACGATAAACTATAATACATCACATTATAAATTCTAAACGCTTGATCACAACATGACTTTGTCATCTCTATTTGCCAAAGGGCAAATTGAGATATACTTGAGAGATGACATCCAAATATGTTTAATTGATAAACTAAACAATTGAAGCAACCTTTTACTGCATGCATGGTTTATGCATGTGTACATTCGCTCTAGAAATGTTTTTGGAATAGTATTTGTATCCATGTATGATTTCCATGGATTCATCACGTCTTTCTTCAAATTCAACATTCACTATAGCAGTTATACTTACAAACAGTGCTTGATAGCCTACTAATAATAAAACGTATACAACACGATCACTATATGCAAACTGTGTAAGGCAAAAACACTTTAATCTATCATCTTTTTCAAACAAAAGTAAGGTGTTTCGCTCAAGATGTTCATCATCGACCCCTTTATATATATACAACATTAACTGACATATGAACACTCTGTAAGTTCTCAATAGGAGAATAATAACAATTTTCATTTCCGTTCCCCCAATGCGACGGTGGGGTGGGAAAGGGTAGGGGATGGTTGGTCAAGTGGAAGTCGGAGCAAGAAGTTTGACCTGGTTCGAAAATAGCAAATCTATAATCGGTATCCTCCAATATGGAGAACAAATAACTCGATTTTGTATCTATATCTATCGGGAAGTTCATTTTTGACCACAAACAAAAATGAGAAGATCTCGCGTGGTCGGTTGTTTTTTCACATATTTTGTTTGCTTTGCCTTTTACAAAAGAAAAAAAATCTTCTTAACTCTTCGAGTGGTCTAAGTTAATTCTTACTTTCACAAATCATAACTTCCTGGTTCGATGGATCCCTTGTAATAAATAAAATACATAATTTTCGTGCCACTTGACACCGCCGTTGTATCATGAAATGTAAGATGCATAAGGTACTTATGAGCTCTTCTTTATATCTGATACTCTTTTCACTTTCGACAAAAGGGGAAAGTTAACGAAACAATAGCTATTCTGTGGGAAATTTTTCACTGACTTCAAGTACTTTACCATTGATTGAAAAAAATGTCTTTAATCACCAAACAAAGTGAAATGTTAAGAGTTCAATACAAGGAAGTAAAACACCTCTGAAGAATTGTTCACGGATGAACTTTTTTTTTCAAGTGTGTAGAGAGAACTGGAGAATGTAACAATGCAGTCAGAAAATATGTAAAGATATTCTTCGAGGGGATGCGGGGGTGGGTAAAAGTGGGATGGGGTTGGGGGGGGGGAGAGGGTGTAGGGGGAGGGTTATAAGTCTTATAATAAATCCATTATTCCAAATTCTCTTTAGTAGTTTACACCCGCACATTAAGTTATGTTCATTACAATGATTGAATTGTATGCAAAGAAAGAAAAAAAAACTTTCTTTTCCTGCAAAGCTTAGCCTATGTTCTCGAGCTTAGTACACTTGAGTACTCGAGCGGTTTAATTTGGTCGAGTTCGGGTTCAGAGTTAACTTTTGAATGTTGAAGCGACAAGTATAAGTTGGGGGACCTTAATTCCAAACATATATCCATGTTCTCCACCCACGAATCATGCAAAAATAAAAATAAAACGAAATCGTCGAAAAATTGTTATTTACGGCCATCCCACGGTCGAAATAAGGCCGGTAATTATGTAGTTATAAAACCCACCAGAGACATCGACACTCTCACTAACCTCCCCATCCCACCCCACCCCCACTCCACTTTCCACCAACAGACACAAAGACATGTGATTGACCTAGAGGTAAAACAAGTGCACGCTGAATCGATGTGATAAACCCGGTGTGAGCCAAACCGCATTCATCAGGGGTATGTTTTACCTCAGTGAAGTGCGAGTGACTTCATCTGGTAAATTCTACTGTGTGTAGTATTTATGTGTGAGGGGGTAGGGGAGGGGGAGTGGATTATCATATATAAGACAAACATTGTTAACACATTAACTAGGAACTAGGGAGAGAGGGAGCGGTGTACAATGGGAATGTAGGATTTTATAAAGGAGGACTGTGGCCCAAGAGTCACTGAAGTCCATCCCCGCATGTTGTTTGAGGTTGAAGAGGGCCGCGGGGAGGGGTGGGGAGGGGTGGGGTGGGTCTACACCCCACACACTGGCTCCGCGCTTTGGGTAATGTATACCAAACAAGGGAAACGTATTAGCGAGATACAGGCTTGTTGCTAGATAGGCTATACGTCATTGAGAAGGGAATGGAGGGAGGTGGGCGGGGGTAGAGGAATTAAGGGGTTATATATAACAATTTTCCTTATTTTTTACGCAACTAGTATAGTATTACGGTACTTATTAATGGTGCAATTAAAATTCTAAATTTAAGAAATAAAACTAAAACACACATTTAATTTTATCATGAAATATTTGCCGTTGAATAACCGAGATCTAAGTCATATATTGTACCCAGAACTTAGTCCACAATACAAAACTGAAAACAGAACTAATTATGTCCACAGCACAAAATTTAAAACAGAATTATATTGAAGTATAGCTTGTAATAAATTAATGCATGGGGCTATTTTAGCTGGTACGGTAGAAGTCTTAGCAGACCTACATCTTGTAGTATTCTCAACATTATGACGACTGATTCCCACTAAGAGAGCCTACTGTATGTTGTTTATTTCTGTCAACAAGTGAACTTTAAGTATAGTGTACATGGCTAATTATACTAACTTTATTCCATTCTCAACATTGTCGTATCTCCAACAATTTTCATAGTAGTGATTGTTGAAAACAAACGTCCAATTAGTTAAAAACACACTCAGGTTTCCTTATGATACATTTCAAAGAAAACCCGACCAGTGAATTAAATGAGCTGCCGTTGCAAACAGATCATTATGTGTTAACGTTTATTAAGAATTTACCTGGCAAAAACTCGATCAAAAGTCTGCATTAGATCTACCTTAGGTGGAATATTTAAAGCATAGATAGATAGATAGATAGATAGATAGTGATAGAAGTAGATAGATAGATAGATAGATAGATAGATAGATAGAAGATAGATAGATAGATAGATAGTTAGATAGATAGTATAGATAGATAGAACACCCCCCCCCCCCCTTCTTCTTGCTTCCCCGCTCGCCGTCAACACACACATAGATAGATAGATAGATAGATAGATAGATAGATAGATAGATAGATAGATAGATAGATAGATAGATAGATAGATAGATAGATAGATAGATAGATAGATAGATAGATAGATAGATAGATAGATAGATAGATAGATAGATAGATAGATAGATAGATAGATAGATAGATAGATAGATAGATAGATAGATAGATAGATAGATAGATAGATAGATAGATAGATAGATAGATAGATAGATAGATAGATAGATAGATAGATAGATAGATAGATAGATAGATAGATAGATAGATAGATAGATAGATAGATAGATAGATAGATAGATAGATAGATAGATAGATAGATAGATAGATAGATAGATAGATAGATAGATAGATAGATAGATAGATAGATAGATAGATAGATAGATAGATAGATAGATAGATAGATAGATAGATAGATAGATAGATAGATAGATAGATAGATAGATAGATAGATAGATAGATAGATAGATAGATAGATAGATAGATAGATAGATAGATAGATAGATAGATAGATAGATAGATAGATAGATAGATAGATAGATAGATAGATAGATAGATAGATAGATAGATAGATAGATAGATAGATAGATAGATAGATAGATAGATAGATAGATAGATAGATAGATAGATAGATAGATAGATAGATAGATAGATAGATAGATAGATAGATAGATAGATAGATAGATAGATAGATAGATAGATAGATAGATAGATAGATAGATAGATAGATAGATAGATAGATAGATAGATAGATAGATAGATAGATAGATAGATAGATAGATAGATAGATAGATAGATAGATAGATAGATAGATAGATAGATAGATAGATAGATAGATAGATAGATAGATAGATAGATAGATAGATAGATAGATAGATAGATAGATAGATAGATAGATAGATAGATAGATAGATAGATAGATAGATAGATAGATAGATAGATAGATAGATAGACAGATAGATATAACAAAGTTGACATTATATATTAACAGACCATGCATGCACAGACCATGTTACGACAATGTATAGTACATGAACCGTATACGTAAACTTTAAATCTTGCATATATCTGATCGAAGGTACAAGGTTGTTGGGTCTCGTGATGAGAGTGGATTTTGAAGAATTGCATATTTGTTTTGTTATTTTCATTGTACCTAATTGAATGCACATCGTGTATGCAAAACAAGAAGAAACGAAACGGGTATAGCAACGTGAATAATAAAAATACCTGAAACTAAAAATGTTCTTTTGTTTTCAAAATGCTTTGATAACTCACTTCTTTTCCATTTATACATCGAATTGAATGAAATTACTTTCCATTTGTACTTTCTATTTCTTTTCTTGTATAGAATGCTGCTGTGTCAGTGACATCTCTCAAGAGGGATTTCATGTTCAAAACAATACATAATGGTTAACTGCTGATACTATGTGTGAAACATTAAGGTAGGCTTAGTTATCGATCCGTTTGGCAAGTGATGTCCATATATTTACTACAATTATACTAATATATAAATATAATAAAAATGTATAAATTAATATATAAAATTCCAACCTATTTATGGCATCGAGTAATTAATAAGCTGTGGCATATTTTTCATCATAATTAAGTTATTCAATTGAGAAAATCATACGAAATAAAAAAAAATCAAAAATCAAAATCAAATGGATATTATCAATTTGGAAGGTGGGCAACAAACAATAAAATGCTAAGATTATTACGTATATGACCCAAATTTATTTATTGCCACATTGATAATCTATAAAATGTCAAATTAATCAATTGTGATCAATGTATCGGTAAAGTAATATTTCGATTACAATGTTAATCTAGGCTAATCATTTCAACATTTAATATAAATCATTTAATACTTTCATGTTAAATTCAGCTATTCAGTATTACTATGTTACTATTTTACTATGTTAGTTTCTCTGACCAAATAAAGTCCAGAATCACAGCTCGTTGGTAAACTTTTATTACATTATTTCTTTTATTTTTATTTTTTCGTTCCATTATTTATTTCGGAGAACTATCGTATAGACAACCTGTCTGTCTATCTCTTAGCCAAACAATTTTGATTTTTTTCTCTGGTCAGCCAACATTTGAGATAATATGCAACATGAGCCTATAAGATTAGCCAGTTACTTTGTGTGTTTATTTACACAGTTTGCAATGAGGACGCGTGTGAGATTATTCAAACTATAGACGATGTATAATTATGACCATTTTATTCATAATGGATGATGATTGTTGGAATTAATTATCCATTTCGGGGTATTCGTATAGATTAAACGTTCGGATACTTAACGTGACCGGTGGTAAGAAGAATGGACAAAATAGATATTTTGAAGTAATCACTTACCTTCAAATGTCAGATATTTGTCTCAGCAATGAATAGTATTAACTTCGAGCAAGGTCAAACCTACGACATGGTACGTGAGATGATCCTTTATCGTGACGGTTTTTGTTTTGTTTTTTTGTTTAGCCTGAACAAGGCTACATCTACATACAAATGAATTCAGGAACTCGGTTAATATATCCTTTCAAAAGTTACAAAATGGAAGACTATTGTTCCCGAGGTCGCCATTATAATATACAATATATAGACGTATATATGGTACTTAAGTGTAGTTAAGAAACTGAATAACAGCACGTGGGTTAACACCTCATTGAATATGTTCCTTTCATTGATGGAAGAGAACCTGTATTGGATGATGTTTGTAGCATGGACCGTGTATAAATAAAATTATCATCACACACACAGGGGGTAGGAGCCGGGGGGGGGGCACTGTGGGAAGTTCCCCCACTTTTTTCCAAAATAGCAAATGTGCCCTACTGGCAAATAAAGTGTACCCCTTTGATGAAGATCTGTCTTTTGGGTATGTTTTGTTAATTTTTATATTTTATTTTAATTATTTGTGTTTAGTCTGCACATGCTATTTTTAAAATGGCATCCCATATCTTTTTGTATCACGGTTTACAATAAACAGTCTCAATAAATAGTATATCTTTAAGTGATATGGCCGGTGTGTATCGGTTTATAGCATAACGAGTGGTGGTTGTGGAATGAGAAAGTGCCCCTCTGATGCTGTGCCCCCACTTTTTGGAAGCTTCCTACCCCCGGCACACACACATCAAATTGATTTTCGAAGATAATTCGTTAAATCCTTCAGCTATAGTAAACCAACATTTATAGTTTAAGTTATTATCATTATTTTTTTTGTATCATCCTATTTCATGTTCCTTTTTAGTTGGTTATGCATAAAGTAGTAATTGGCCGATAGTCGGCACGGTTACAATCGTACACAAAACCGATCATGAGAGGCAAAGGCAGTTTCCTTTCCCCACACAAAATCCGTCACTCTTCGGTAATCGTATAAGTTCATGTTGTGCGTTAACGGAGGGCAACCTGTCCCCCTCCCCCTCCCCCTCCAATTCCAATCCCCAACTTCCATTTCCATCCACTTACTGCGGTTTTAAGTAGTTTTCTATAGCTTCAACTATGCATTTGAGAAAGGACATATTGCTGAGTTCAATTCTATTGGCACATTTTGCTTGGACCAAGTATGAAAAAAGAGTGGGTGGGTAGGGGGTTGCTTAACTCGATTATACAGGCGACAGATATATTGGTGCATGTGTTTTATTGCATAAAACAGAAAGTCGAAGTGAAAAACGTTTGCGTTCGGGAAACAGTTATATATTTTTTCATATTATCTCATCTGCAAATCACATTAAAAGTGTGTCGCAGCCTGGTTGTAATGGTATTTGCAATAGCGCCACCACTTATCTTCATTTAAAAAATTATGTTGGAAGGCGTTGGGGGGGGGGGGGGCGGGAATAGTGTTATCTGTATTGATTGCAATGGGGGAAATGAGTTCTACATACTAAACTTTCAGGATCAAATGGAATATTGACATGTAAAGGAAACTGCATCGTTTGATGTCCAAATTACTTCACAATTCTTCAAATGTATTCGACACTAATATTCGTCTTATGTACGTCAACCATCTATCATATATCATAAAATCCCCGCATTAGTATCCCTCAAATGGTCATCGTTCGAAAACCAGGATAAAAACAGAACGTTTTTCAGTCCCCATACACACACACAGAAACAAACTTTCATGAGATTACGAAACATTGACCTTCTCCTCCAATGTTTGTAAGTTAACCATGTCTTAAATGTAAAATTAACAATTTGAAACACGTTGGATGTAATTTCTGACGCTTGTCATAATTTCCCTTCATGAATCACGCCTTAAATGTTAGATCCATGCGTGCTCGTCCCCGAACGTACCTCAATCCGAGAAATAGTTACGTAATGAGTTGTCTAAAGAAGGAAATAAGAAAGCCGTGTACACCAATCCTATCAGTATCTAGTACCGGATTTCTGGGCACCAAGGGACTGCATATCTTTTCCTCCATAATTTGTAACTTTCTGAAGTAGGCTTAATGACTTACAAAGTATCTTTTAAGTTTTTGCCAAGTGATTGAAAACAAAATATCGGTTTATAGAAAAGTGACGTTTAAGTGTCATCTTTGTTTCGTCATTGAAGAATCAAAAGTCAATCAAAAGTCGTACCTTTAATTATTCCCGCAGTATGCCAAACAAAACTTATAAGGTAGGTTATGTGTGATGTTACCGACACATGTCACCAAAACAGCCGTATTTGCCCAAGTAATTCCTACAAGTCTGTCTTGCACCTGGTCTCATGTTTTTTTTTTTGTTTTTTTTTGTTCTAGTATAATTATTTTTTTTATTATTTAAAGTCAAGCTTCCAATATATTTGTCATGGCACTAAGTTTTGACCACTGATCCAACAATTTATCCAATTTCAGAAAGAATATCCCAGGCTTTTGTACACAGCAACGTTGAAAGACAAAAGCGAAAGAGAAAATGAGAACATGAATTAAGTGAAGAGTATGATAAGCGTTCAAGCGCTTATCAATAACGCCAATACAGTGCAAGTGTTCTCTGTTTACACTTTGCTGAAAAATGGCAATACTTTATTCAGATTCACGGCAATTTTGCACGGTAAATTATTTATCATCAATCGGGATTATCACGAGGCAATTTTTGACAGTCTGAAATACAACTTGGCGCGATCAGTTACAACTACAATACGCCTCCTATAAATGTCTTAGATTTCGATATTATTAAGTCGCGCATGCGCTGTCTTCGAAATTCCAGCTGTCACGAAAACTCACAATGCTTGCAAAGTTAAGGCTGCTTTATACCGTTGGTTTTAGGGAGGGCCCTTTCACTGTAAACTAGAAATAACTGCGAAACAAGTCCCGTCTAATAACGATAGTCTATGTATAGAGTTATGAATAATATATTCAAAGCTATATTGTATAACACGTTTGTCTATTCGTCGTCGTGGGAGGGGTGTTGTGATGGGTGGATAGGGGAGGGGTTGTTTTGATCGGTGGATTGGGGAGGGGGCGAAGGGAGGGGATACAAGGAAGGGGGAGGGGGAAAGAAAGTCTATGGGAGGTCTAACTCGGTTGTAGATGCCTATATAAACTACAACTGGGAGGGGATGGTACCCAGGGAGGGGGGCGGATGAGGAGGTATGAGGAGGAGAGGAGAATGTATCGATTGACCTTGATTATGCTGTTATAAATGGGTGCTTGATCCTGTACAACATTATCCACAATTTACAGGGCTCAGTTTCTCTGTTTAAATTAAACAGATTAGCGAAAGCTGTTATTTTGCAAACTATTAGCATCATGGAATACACAACCCTAAATTCGCTAGCAAACTGTCTGTTGTCAAACTATAGCAATTGATGCAAATTATCTAGAAATGAAGACTTCTCTTATGATGTTCTCCAATCGTGCGATAAATACTTCTAACTTCTTTTAAGGCATTTGTGCAAACTTAGAAACAGAAATATCAACCTATAACAAAGAAAGAAAATGTCACAAACACAAGAAAAGAAATACAAAATGACTCATTGAAATAATTTCACCTTAAGTTTGTTAATTATTATAAATCCTTCGACCGAAAAAAGAAAGAAAAAAAAAGCAGTATAAAGTTTACTTCAATATTGATAACAATAATAATAATGGTAATAATAGTCATAATAATAATAATCAAAAAAATAATATTTAAATGTGTAGCCACTGCAGAAATGACCTGAGGTTTTCGACAACATTTTCTCTTTCAGACCAAAGTTATACAGACTTCTAAGCATATATAAAAGCTCTTAAGTTTTGGGCAAGTTGAACGCTTCCTTTCTCATAAGAAAATATCATAATAACATAATGTGACGCAGAAATCTGCATTTTTTTTTTTGTAACCATATCACTGCAAAAATATACATAAATCGTCAACTTCTCATAGATATTTAACAAAAACTGAGAGAAAGACCGGTATTTTCTTTGTTTAAAGAAACTTAATAAATTGTACAGAAACTACATATATGTGAAAAGTAACAAAATAATATTAATAATCAAGAATATGGCTCTTGATGTAACCATAGAGATGTTATTTATAGACTAAATCATTATTAATATTATGCCCTGTTCTAAAACCATTCACAATCACTACCTTAACATTTGTTATAACTAGTGTCACTTTAAATTCTGCTCAGAAGTTTCACAGTTACAAAAATTGCCTAGCCGTTTGTTATCGATTTCAAAGTAATGTAAAAAAAAAAACAATTCAATTTCAGGCTTAAATGAAACAAAATAAAAGTTTTACCTACAATATTTAGAAAGCATTTCTTTGTAATTTACTATCAAAAACACAAAAAAGGTGGAAATAATTTTGTGCATCTGTCATGGTGTGAAAGAAGGAGTAAATTAAACATAATTCTTCAGCTTCCATAGAAAAAGCAAATTTCACATATCTTGTGATATTTCCATCGAGGAAGGATTTCTAAAAACTGCACAGACATTCACACATAATATGCAAATTGCTTAATAGAAACAAATTTGCTAACCCATGCAACAACAAACCTTTTTTTTTTTCATGTGTGTGAAAGGGAATTTCCCAAAAATTAAAGATTTTTACTAATCATAATCCTGTAAAATATGATGGTGTTTTAAATATATCGGTTACAAACTCAGAATATATATATTCTCTTTAGTGTAAGGTGTTAAAACTACTTTTGCTTGGGGTATATCATAAACTCAAAATTGGAATTTCATGGTGAACCTAATATACAAATAACTGCACGTAAACATTCATCAATTTATTTCTCCAGAATGATTAAAAACGCTTCCCCAACATTTTAAATACACTGAGAATTAAAGACACGAGATTTAAACAATTATGTAGATTACTTCTGTAAGACAGCTAAACATGATAAAGTTTTCAGTACACAATGACTGTATATTATTATGCTTTCTTCAATGGAACAAAATCAGCCTCCATACTAAAATGTGGATATTAAAAAAGATAAATCACAAAACATATTAACGGAATTCCTTTTTTAAGTATAACTAGTCATAAAGTGATCTAAATTGATCATTATGTAAGCCTGAAAGTCGTGCTTATTGCAATGGGTAGAACACAATAACATGTTATGTTTGGGTCAAAGTTCAAATGATTTATTTCCACTAAATAACAATTCTAAACGCATGTTTGAAAACTTAAATATGCATACAACTTCAAAGAATAACGTTACGACATAAAAACAAAATTTTCTACAACAATTCGTGAACGAAGCGTTTAATACTTTTCTTGGATCACAGTGTATGTATACATACATAGGCCTATATGTACATATATATGGGTATAACAAACTACGTTGTGATGCATAGGCCGTTTAAGTAGATTTTCCTTCAAACATGTTTAACGAAGAAAAAAATGCAATTTGCATAACTGGTTTCTTTTTTTTTTACAAAGAATTACACTGAGTCTTTGCTTACATTCAGTAGTCCCCATTTACTGGTTTTAAGAGACCGAAAAAAATGGAGGGAGAATATAGAAAAGCACTCTTTATCATGTAAGCACGGTGTTGTCCTATGATATAAAGGCCTATACACATAAAGTTTATACATCGCAAAAGCGTTATACCGCTGTGCGAGTTTCATAACATCCTGTGTTTAGTGGTAATAAAAAGTGATTTTTGCCTTGTTAAGTGGGCAATAGATAACGCTTTATATGGAATATAAATAACCACAGATTACTGCACATAACATTTTTTTTTCTGGGGCAATAAAACTAGACGGACTATAATATTTTTTCCCTCATCTTTGAGCAAAGTTCAGCCCTTGTGTCAATATTTAATAACAGAACCTCTTAATACATTATAATACACGCAAAAGGCAGCTGTGGTTAAACTGTTCATATCCACTCTCTCGCATAAGAAATAAATGTACATATTCGTGATAGTTTTTTTTTGTTTTTTTTCATGTGAAAGACAACGAACTTTAAAAAGAGGGTTCCTATTTTTTCTTCTAAAAACCCAAATGTCAGGCTAGGCTACATTTCAGAGGAAGGCCACGGTTGCCAAAACTTGTTCAATATCTTATCGATATGAAACTTTTTACTTTTGAGAAATCTCTGGTAAGGCCCTTAATTGTGAACACCGCGTGGTAGGTATATAGGTTGTGGACATAAACCTTTTCGAAAGCTACAGAACGTTTGTAAGAGATGATATTCGTATACAAAATGTTGTTGCTGTTCTTCTCTTTCTTAGGTAACATATCTTTCCATTTAAAAACAAAATGCAAAAATACATTTTCTGACAAAACTATGCTTTAAGATATTAAAGGCAATACATTGGTATCAAGGTATTTTAACACTTAAGAATTTTACTTGAGTGTAAAAAAAGTGAAGTGATAACCTTAAAAAAAAAAAAGAATTTTAAGTACCGAACCAAAGAAAAACATGTCAGCGTATACACAATGAGCTACCACGAAAACATAACGATTGAAAATATCTGTCTAAGGCAACTTACACTGGACAGGAGGCTACAGGGAAAAGTTCCGTCGTCATTTTTGGTCCCCTCGGCCTTCGCGGATCGTCTGAAAATCACCACCTTCGTAGTCAAGGAATTCTTCTTTTCATTTTTACAGTTATTCCTCACGAAAAATAGTTTTTGTTCGCTCTCGTCAGTTCTATCACATTTGTTGAGAGTGAGAGTGAGCGTGGGCGATATGAGCCACCGACTGGTTCATTATCATGGCTGCCGATGATGTCGGTGTACCATGTTGGTTGTAACCCGCTGCCGCTACTTGTAACGCATGGTGCCGACTGGCCGCGTTGGGGTCGTTCGCTACATCCCCTGGTAAGTATACGTTTATCATGTCTTTTATATCAGCTGTATGCATCCTGGTGGGGATACCCTGTGGGTGGTGGGCACGATCTGCAGCGGAACCGGTGGGGGACGAACTTTGCTCAGATTTGGGCACTGCGCTTCCAGTGGGAACATGCATTGGTACTGCTTGACTACTGTAGTGACCGTACCCTGCAGCAGGGTTCAGATAAGCATGATGTGCCGATGTCATGGGGGCATATAGCTGACCCATTTCGTACCTGGGGTGAAGTCCAGAGTTGCCGCCCATTTGAGCTCCTGCGCCAAAATGTGGTTGTAAATGGGAAAGTTGTTCTTGCATCATCGGATAACCATTCATGTAGCCATTAATACTTGGTGGGTAATGCTGCATACCGTCACCAACAGTTCTCTGCATGTCTGCACCGGGTGGTAACATACCTGGGATAGCATATTTGTCCTTTTTCATTAAGGTCTTGGTCTTACGTCTTGGCCTATATTTGTAATCTGGATGCTCCTTCATGTGAACTGCTCGCAATCTCTTTGCCTCGTCAATGAAAGGTTTCTTTTGGTCGTCCGTCAAATGTTTCCACTCCTCTCCCAACCGTTTACTTATCTCAGAATTGTGCATTTTGGGATTTTCCTGTGCCATCTGCCGTCTCTTACCTCTGGACCAGACCATGAACGCATTCATGGGACGTTTCACCCGATCTTGCTGGTTTTGTGCATTCTTACTCACTGTCGGCGAATGCGAGTGGGTCATGTGGGCATGAGACATTGGAATTCCGACATGTCCAAGTGGTTGATGGGCCGGGGTTGGTAAGCCCGGTGTAGAAACGATAGGCTGTGGACTGGATAGAGGCTGGGGTTTTAACTCAGTCTGTGGCGGTGCATGGTGATCCACATTTAATGCCATGTTGACTGTTACGATGACGTTCACGTCTTGGACAATGACTACTTCAAACACACGAGGAAGTTTCTTTTCACAACAGCAACAAGTAAAGCCAAGTTGATAATAGGTGTTGTTAACAGACTATACACGCTATTCAAACTTCAAAGTCTGATTGTATAAGGACGATGCACAAGGCGTTTATGGAGTTCGATAATGCTTAGACCGCTTTTACAACAATCCAACCTTTAGTGTTTTGTATTACTCTATAGACTCAACACGTTGTTTTCTATACAGTCTATGAGTGCAGCGATAACTTCACTAGAATCAACCAATCACAGCCTACGATGAGTGACATCATCGTCAATGAAGCCATTGAAACTTTGAAAGGCTTCTTTTGTTATGCAAAATAAAGTATTTGTTGGGCAGGTTCGCGCCAAATACCGTGTTCAATCAAGTATAGAGGTATAGCCAATCACAACGTACTATTTTGTCATGATTATTCATTATTTACTCCAAAGCTTGAATACTATTTTGCGATCAATCAAAGCAATGAATACCGCCAAAGAGCACAGGTGCACTTGATATGGGTACATGATATGAGAGTTGAATATGAAGCGTAAATAATGTGTAATTTATACTTGTAAGTTATTATCGAAGGGAATTTTTTGATTCTGAAAGGTACGCACTGTAAACATAACTAGATAATGTACCGTCCTAAATGTTGTAGTATTTTTCGTAAATGAAACCTAGAATAGATTTTGTGACATGACGTCAGGCTTGGTCATTTTGCAAATAAAGGAACCTACTTTCATAACCACAACATAGTAGTGGCTGTTACAGTACGTTTAGCAATCTTCTACAAACAGTAATTTTCGAAGTGAAGGTTTTGCCAAAAAATTACCACAGTTTACCGGTTGTTATATGTTTCGATACCGTATGACTTAATGTAAAGTACTACGAGATGATGATGTTATCATGTCTCTTATGCATAACGTGAAGGTTTATCTCAAATTTTTATTAAAGGCTAAAACAAATAAAAATCAAACGTCTTAGGTTTTGATGTTCGACACGGTTTCATCTCTCCGCGCGTCATGGATGATAATACGAACAAGTTAGGGTGAAAACTAAGTTAAGGAGGGAGGAGAAATCGGGAACAAGGGGGTTGGAATTCTCAATTTGATGGAAAAAATGGCGGTTCCCTGCAGCTAGTTCATCTCCCTACATTTGGACCAAACATTTCATTCTGTACAAAAATATCATGATGTCTTAAATATAGGGAATGATAATATGAACCACAATCCGGCCACTTACCGAATGTGTGGAAGGACCCCATAGCTATGGAAAATGATATGGAAAATGAAAATGATATAACATCACAACGTACATCACACAGATACAAGACTGACAGGTACTTCAAAACGGGTTTTTTCCTGGCATGGAAACCACTTATAATATAGTCACCACATTAGGCTATATTTTTCTTAATGATGTCGACATGTACCTCGCCATTATATAGGTGTGCATGTGTTGACGATGATTCTCTGAGGGTGGTGGGGGGGGGGGGTAGTAGGTTAGGGTGGGAGGAGGAAGTCATGAGGGGCTAGGCAGAGACGCCGAGAGACAGATCGGGCCCGGTGAAAATTCTGTCACCGGTTTCCTTCTGCATTCTTCCGCAATTAGTCTCATACTTTCCCGGCCCCTCCAATACTTTCCAGGACCCGTCCAAATGTCCAAATGTCGCCTCTTGCGCTCCTGGAAAGCCTGTAGTCAGGTATACTCGACAGCTTGGTTTGTGACGATTAAATCACTCAATCTGTCCGATCTGTCCAGACAGTTTGATCGACAAATTTGATTGACGTTTACTCGCCATCAAACCGGATAAATTTATAGTCCATCGGGAGCACGACAGACCCAAGTAGTTGGTATACTTTATCGCTAACTAAACCTTTGTCAATTTGGCTTGTCAATTTACCTTTGCCAAATATGTCCCGTTTTAACCAACGGAACAACCACGGGGTCTATTGTCATGGACCAACATTGCAAAGCGTGTCAATACATTTCAACACGACCGCTATTATTCGTATGCGTGAAAATTAGGACAAACTAAATGAGGGGTTGTTCATTTAGGAAACGACTTGATCAAACAGTCACAAACGGTGTTTTATTTTCGTTTTTCAACCCTGTTACTCATATACATCTACAAACTAGTTCAAGTTAGCTGGCAGGGTACAGAATCATTGCTAATTGACAATCCACTGACCACAAAACACCGGTTTAATATATTATTTAAAATGTATATTATGCTCTAGCCCGATGAATCCCTCATTTTATATTATTGTGTGTCTGTTAGAAGGATACGAAGGAAAGGCCAAGCGGTACAGTATATATTAATATAATGAATCGATATCCTTATTCCAACTCCTTGCTTGGAGGTCGAGAGATTGGGAAGGTGGGTGGGAGGTGGTGTCAGGTCGTATGGGTGGTTGGGGTGAGGGGGAGAGGAGGTGGTTGTAATCATATAGCGGTACAATTGAAAATAAGTATACCTATCATCGAAGGTGGCTTCAATCAAAACATTGGTTATCTGACGGTATCAGAGTATACCTGTTTTTTTTCTGATATATATATAGCATAGCCGTGTCAAATATATCAATAAGGGAGACAAGAAATAGAACCCTTTCTATATCCCATGGTGCTACTACTAATGCGTTTCTAATAAAAGGTTAAGATGTTAAGTGTTTACACATTTATCAAAATAGATCAGTCACAAACTTGCTTACTTACATAATTCACAGCTTTCAGAAGACTTTCAGGCATGACTGCACTTAAGTGAGGGCAGTATTTCAACAAATATTGCTACTATATTTGGCACCTCTGTTTCTTTGGCTCGCTTAATTACACCGTATAACACTGAAGTCACAAAGAAATACATACCAAGCCTCTGTATCGTTGTGTCCACATCATAACGGGGACGGGCTAAAGAGGGGGGGGGGTCAAGTTAAGTCGTTTGGGGTATTCGTGCCTAGCTTCTACCTTTGTCTTAAAAATGAACAATATTTTTGCAAAAACGATGAGGCACAAATCTGTACCTATAGCCATTGCGTGGGTTATACGCTCTGTATAAAGGTTGTAACGCGGGCTCTGTCGGGCAAGGGGGGGGGGTGGGGTCGTGGAGAGCCGGAGGGGTCGCAAATTCTCCACCCTTTCCAATGAGGCATTGAGTTGTAAAATAATATAGCTAATACATTAGTAAGCATAAATTGTCCTCGAACGCCATTCAAATTTTGCGAATATTTATTTTGTTATACCTTACTCTACATATAGGCTGTGGAACCCTATGCGAGGGTTTAATCATTTTTACGTGTGATTCAGGTTACCTTGATAAAGTGCATGTTGTTACGTACGGTGCTGTCTACCAAGTTTAGAACCGTGAATAGAATGACAAACTCTAACCTCACCCCCCCCCCCCCCCCACCACCCGACCAGCCTTAAACAGAGTATTGGGATTGTGGCAATATGTGCGGAATGCTCTAACCAAACCTATAGGAGTGAACATATATTTTCACCCCCAGATTTGTAACAGCAATACAGATCCATACATATCCACGCAGCAGTTTAATTACAACCACAAAATGTTATAAGGTGCCGGTATTGTTTCACGAAAGCCTGCTATGGAACAATGCATTCATTCATTAGAACGGAACACCAGATATATACGATAAGCGGAAGTGTGTTATAACACGGACCACGACCGAATCAATGACCCAACAATAAGTTACACTCGTTGCCGTTTAGTCAACGACTGTCAATACGAGGTTTCCACACACTAATGTCCATTTAGGATGTATGAAGTAAATCCTTTCGTCACCTACCCACCCCCCCCCCTTCCACTCGCCTCCACCTCCCTCTTTCTCAGCCAACAAGACAACAAGTCAACGATCCCCAAGTTTGAGGGGTTATGATAATCTAGGGGCCCCGAGAACACTTTCAGGCCAGGTACGCCAACTGTTATATACCTGTAATAGGAAGGACCATGCGTGTATATGGTACCCTATAGTGTTAATCCGTCAAAGAATATAATAATAATAAAATATATAAAAATATAGGAATATAGCATTGTGAAAAAGACAGCGTATAGAATTCTATGGGTATTACTTACCGTGCACTATCTGGTATATGTCTTCTGCTCAACTCACATGGTGGATTTACCCTTAAGATTCCCGCTAGCATTTGCAACTGCCCCTATAAATTTAAAAAAACAACAGAAACTGCGAATCAAAAATATTTCAAATACTGAGATATTCTGTCGCATTATATCAGCTTTGTATAGTCGGTGGGATGTAATGTTTATATTCATTTGTATATATATATATATATGTACCAAAAACGGGAGAAATTAAATTTCAATTTGACCCCTCTGTATCCGTTATGACAAAATACAGTTGAATACATTAGCGAATATAGTTTGACGTCACAAGATCTCACGTTAAGTAATGTTGTTAGCAGGTTGGTAGGAGCTCCCATAAAGTCGGGGGGGGGGGAGGCACAACATCAGAGGGGTTCTTTCTCATTCCACAACCACCACTTGTTATGCTATAAACCGATACACACCGGCCATATCACTTAAATATATATGATGTGTTAGTATGCTATCAAAACTATGATGGTGCACGTGAATAGTTAAAATAAAATATTAAAATTAACAAAGGCTTAAGATATCCAAAAGACAGTTCTTAATCAAAGGGGCACATTTTATTTGCCAGTAGGGCACATTTGCTATTTTGGAAAAAAAGTGCCCCCAGTGCCCCCGGCTCCTACCCACCTGGTTGTTAGAGAATTGTGCAACGGAATCAGTGTATATACAGACATAGAAAAATCTGATATATTTACACGTGATTCCTTGTAATTTATAATCTATATGCAAACATATTGTGCATATATTATAACGTATTTAACCAGAGCTATGTGGTTATATGCTCTATTACATAAAAGGCATTGCGCTAGGTAAAATGATTAAAACAGAATATAATTTGTCTTTATATTACGTAATTATCAATTAATATTTAATAGCATTGTTGATGGGACAAAAACCCAATTTCTGAATGTAAAAACAAACAAACAAACACACAACAAAAAACAAAGGAAACGAATAAACGGTCTAATTAACTGGATATTAAGACAAAACTGTAAAGACTATGTTCTGTTCATTCGGCATAATATAAGGTTGTACAAAGAAATATTATTATATTTATTATTTTTGTGTAGTCTTCTTTATTTGCATATTACAATCTTTTATAAGTTTTGCACAAGGTTGAAACGTGAACTTATACATAAATATAAAACAATCGTTATTAATTCGTGCAATCATACATGAATAATGAATGTTTTTGTCCTCATGATATATATTTGTTTCATTTTTAACTAAATTTATTTTAGATCAAATATTAAATCTGTCCGAAATACAGCAACAATCGACCCCTAAAAAATCGATAGTTAATTATGTCGTCGTCGGTAAGACAATAATCCACCGTTGTTTTTTTATTATTAATAATTTGCATAACGATTTTAATAAAACCGTTTCCGTCGTCCACTTTTCCTCTACACATACCCGTTTTATGCAAAATTAATTTTTGCGACGATATATAGGAGACGATCATTTTTTTAGTTTGATCATTTACTTTAGTTTACTTATACTTATTTTGACTATGCTGTTAAGCAATTAAATCATATTTTGTTATTAAAGAAATGAAACCAACTTGCGAAATGCATACGCTCATCGTACATATATACATATATTATGTATATTGCATTTTCAGTCTTTCTAGTAAATTTCATTGTAATATGAAATAATATCGCAAATGCAACAAGTCTGACACGACTTCTTCTAGTAATCTTGTTTAAAGTTAGATAATTTGAGCCCGGTAATCATTTTCAGGCACTCCCGCGAGATGGTGAAAACTGGCATATCGAAGACAGGAATGTTTACTTACTAAGCTACTGCAACTCTGTGATGGAGAACAGACACGTTTTATGGACACGTCACTCAACCATCATTGTTGACAAAACACTTAATATATGGACAGGTTTTTTTTTTCCTCATCAAGGATCATGTAACTTGTATGAGCGAATTATGAAGAAAAGAACCACGCATCAAAACCCAGAGACTTTTGGAGGCGTATATCGCCATTTAGACCAAACATATATCAGTGTATCTATTAAATTAATGAAAACTGACAAGTTGAAAGGATATTGAAAAGAAGATAATTACAAGATTTAGTCTAAAAGTTGTAGGCTACATTTCAAACTAATAGTTGAAAGGTATGCTAACTCGGTGACAAATCTATCGCTTTTGAAAGTGACTCTTTAAAAGTCATTGAAGATCCACTAATAATACTAATAAGCAAGAGTTTGGAACGAGGGCGGGAAGGTTTGAAAAGGTTTTGATTACGTCACTGGAGGCCTTATGAAAGTTTTGTGCTATGAACTCAAAGAATAATGTACGTTCATATAAATGTATCTATAGTGATGTACTTCGTTCTTTGGAAAGAAGGAAACTGTTACAATACTTGTATTTCTGCAATATGTATACAAGCTTCGTATCTATAGTCCACATGTTATTAATTTTCTGAATTTATCGATTGTGTCTGCGGAGATCGATTGTAAAAGACAATAGGGAAACGTTTTGATACGCTTTCCAATAATTTTTTAGAGAGAAAGATATTCCCGGTAATTAAAGTTTCTCTTGAAGAAGCTATATGGTTGCACCTTTATCTCCTTGGTCATAGACGTGCTTAGCATAGCTATTCTAGTGTAGACTGGTATATAAGAGATTTGCAGTCTCTTGCTGATAAACACCAACCAACCTACCACACTTTCGTATAGGAATTTTCGTAGCCTATGCCTGCTATGCACAGTTGCAAGCACCGACTATCTTCCAAATCTTCCAATTTCATATTAGAGGCAATTTCGTAGATATTGCTTTGTATAAGAATCGTGCTGAATGTAGTATTACATAACCTGTTGAGGCCATGTGCTACCGGTTATCTGTGAATTTCTTTCTTGAACGAAATTGACAACATTCACTGAGGCACCTCTGATAGCCGATAAATTTGTAAGAAATGATCAATAGTATTTGGAATAAAATAGGAATCATTTATAACTTGAGTGTGTGTCATGAAATACCAATAGTTGAACTTGTGTGATGTCTTCATGCAGACTGATTGATTTTCTGCATTTTACACACCAGACCTTATACTGACAAAAATATCTGTTGATCTAAGAGGAAAAGACATTGACAATTTTCAATCTAGACATTTCAATAAATCGATCAACAGTTCTTTAACATTTTTTTTGTCCTTTGGGAAGTAGAAAATTGAAAAATGGAAACTTTTGCTCAATGTTATATTCTTACCGTATCTTCTAAGTCATTTGTTTACCTATTGTGTGTTTCAAAACAATTATCATGCACTAACAAATAATGGACGATTTTTTTTTTACTTCATCTTATTGATATTTTTTTTTAACATGTCATTGACATTATTATATTAGCTGTCAGTTTATGTTTTATTCCTATTTTAATTCCGATTGAAACGATTCAATAGCAACCACTTTCGTTTTTTTCCGGCTTAATTTCTATCAAAGTTTAAGAAATGTTTTGCCTCCATTGTGATGAAGATTCGTTCACATGCGATAGTGTTTGAGTGATATTAACATCACCGGTCGCCGTTTTGTGATATATATATATATATATATATAGATATACATATATATTTGAAGAAGCCAGATATTGAAACCGCCGGTATAAGACACGTATTTACCCAACACTCCAGCAAAAGCGTGATTACTACACGAAGGTGAGAATTGGACCATTTAAATTATTGTGCAAACTTGAAGCTTTTGTCCAACAGACAGAGTGACAGTTGTAAATGGTCGGCCAAAAAAAAAATCGTATAAAGATATGTTTCGAGTGCTTACAATGGCTTTAAGAATAAACGGTTGTAAAGTACACTAAGAAAAGATGTTCGACTTCTACACAGCAGGATATAAAAATAGCTCATTGAGAAGAAAAAAACACTTAAATCACGGAAATGATATATTGTAGTATTGCACGGAAACTAATGAAACTTGCTTCTATATATATATATATATATATATATATATATATATATATATATATAAATATGTATTTATACAGAGAAAGAGTGAGAGAGAGAACTCTGTAAAGAATGAGAGGCAAAACGTTTGAAAATAATAGATTTTTCTTTGTTATGGTTTTCTGTATATATGTGCGTGATGCCTCTTGAAATTGTCTTTGAAAATAAAGCAACTAAAGAGCATTCCTTTGTGAATGAGTCTGGAATGTATTCAAGTGACAGAATAAACAGTTTTTAAATTTGAGCAGGGTGAAACTTTTCCATCTTTTGTGACTACTTGTGACTCTTTGTGACTGGGTAACTTTGTGACTGATGCTTACTTACTATTTGTATAACAAAAATAAAACATATATACTGTGTGAGTTTGTGACCAATTCTGTCAAGTCAATGGTTGAAAATCCCTACACTACATTTTGAAAATTTAAGCGAAAATGGCTTTGTGGAACATAATCCATACCAGTTCTTGTAAAAGTTCAATCGTTTTCTTTTCTTTGACTCCATATTTTCTGTTAAACACAGTGATCTTCCGTCCCCGGCGTTGTTTGCAATTCACACACCGGTTTGAAGTTAGTTGTCAGTGCGGTATTAAAACTTTTACAATGTCATTTTGGTAAAGCGATATTATCCACGTGACCTTAGGTGGATATTCTTGCACGCAACATTGCTATGTAATCTGTCTTGATGAAAATGTACTTAAAGCGATGTAGCAGACTGTTAAAGAGTCCGCGTGGCAGGGCTTAATAATAGGCTTACAGCCGCCACAATCAAGCATTCATATTTTCTTTTGTGTTTGCAACAAGAATTTTATAACATGGTACTACATGAATAGTGTTAACTTCCTTCATAATGTAAGTGTTTCTCAAGAACTATATAGAGATGCAGCGTTTGTTTGCTGAAGGAACTTTGCACGTGATATTTATATACAAGTCAGTCGCTGGCAAGGGTGTTCAGGTGTAATGCTGTCAGCTTACGCGGGGAGACGTCCCCTGCTCGTGTATATGTCATCGCACGGCCGTATACAGATAATACAGAAACATGAATATTAGGTATTAACTGTTCATAACTTTATACAGTAGTCAATACGGTATTATCAATAATCTATTAGTATTAATACAGAAAAGTTTTAACATATCACATAGTCGGATCGCTTTAATGTAATAGTGTAAATATATATAGGCTATATATCTATGCTATATATGTAGGCTATATATATGCATGCTATATATAGGCTATATTTATACGTGAATGTATGTGACCTTTTCTGTTACTAAGGGACCTATGCTATAGACATCACCTTTCTCACATTGTGTATGTATTATATGACATGTATAGCAGTTGAAGGATTTTTAACGCCTTGTTGCGGCACGCTTTGAGGTGCGTGTCCCTTTAATACAAGAATAATTAGAAAGTGTCATAATATAGTGTCTGAAATTCAGGGAGACCATAACAAATCAAACTTCTGTTTTGGGTAATTAAACAAGGTTGGTGCATCAGAAACTTTTAACCAAGTGATATCAACAGGAGCGTGTATTCTCATCGCGACCTTTCAAATGTACTTTTTGGGGAATATATAGGGTCAATCAACGAACTCCAAATAGTACTGCATGAGGCCTCAATAAACCCCTTGTTTGCAGTGGCGATGACGTCATGTATATATAAATGTGTGTGTGTGTACCGCGATGCTATCCGGCTTATATGCACGACCTTCCTTCCAAGCGTAAGAAAGCATAAGGCGGTTATTGTTACCGTGTTGTGGGTAGAATCTATCTCTAATTAAAGTACTTTTTCCTCAACGATATCACAAATCTTTTCCAGTAATTTGTTTTTTTTTACCCTGCTGGGCGCCACGTGCATATTTTAACGGCTTTTTCGAAGTTTTTTGGTACATTTAAGAATGTCATAAGGTGGGCAAATATATATATATATATGTATATATATATATATATATATATATATATATATATTTATATATATATACGTATAGTATGCGTAGTAAATGTTAGTTTTCAATCAAGTGTGTATAACGCAATATCCAAAGAAAATATTGTTTCTTTTTTGTATTAGAAATTGAAAAAGAAAATGTTATCTTCAAGTCCCAACTCCTCGCGTGGCTCACTATTGAAAGTCAACAATGGAGTTGGTGAACCAAATGGTTGTGTTAATATGATACCATTAAAATGAATACAAACGTTATATGTTACATACAGGGAGGCTCATGCAGTGTTAACTAAAGGCATATAGGTTTAAATCACATTACAGGTGAATGGTTTTCAGGTATAGTCCATGCCCCGGGGAGGAAGGACAAAGGAAGGGGGGGGGGAGGGTAACATTGGATAGAGTTCTGAACGAAACGGTTCATTAGAGGAGGGCGCTCTTTTGGCGACAGTTGTGATTCAAACATGGCTGCATGTGGCTTTACATTTCTTCAGTTTCAACTGCTTTCATTATAATTTTGGATGGTTTGAGGAGGAGGAGGAGGAGGAGGAGGAGGAGGAGGAGGAGGAGGAGGAGGAGGAGGGGATTATCTGGGTCTGGGACCAGAGTACCACAACCCCGCCCTCCCTCCTCGCAACCCCGCATCCCGGGATTACGTCACTGGTCTGTTTATCAAAATAGATACTACAGAAGAGTTTACCGACAAAAGTCCACTATACGTAAACCATTTTGACTTCCTTTACACTATATGATATACATGCGTCTTACAGATATCCACAACACGCATCCGGTCTGTATTGTACCAAAACAATGTAGTGACGTCACATGACCTGCCCCCCCCCCCCAAAAAAAAAATCTAAACAGTATTGAAATGGTTACAATCAAAGCAAAAACGTTAAATCACAACTTTCACAACGAAATTCTTGTTGACATTCTTAGAACTTAAAAAAGAACCCTGAACATTATATAAATGTAATAACTTTCCGCATTTTGCAAAGAAGTCTTCCATATATGTATCGCATTTTCCTCCATATATATTTATATAGGCCTATATTATCATGCATATCATCATTGCATTTATAAATTGATAACACATAATAACTTATGGAATAAATTGTAGTCAAACTTTTTAAACTTTCTATATACCAAAAAAAAACCCATCTAAAACAATTTAGCTAGTCCCTGAAATTTCTCCGATGGAATTAAAAATTTAAAAAAAAAGAAGAAAATTCCTGAAACGAGAGATGGGTCTGATAATTCTAGAAGATGAGAGTATGCCGCTGTAGTAGGCCTACTATTACATGCTCGATCATGCAAAAACAAAGACAAGTGTGTAGTCTGGCTAGCCTAGGCGGCAATATAAAGAAACCTCTGTCTATACACTGTCCGTACGATAGGTTCTATACTGTGATCTCGACGCCTTTTACCCTCTTAACAAATGAAAAAAAGGGGGGGAGGGCAAAAACATTATGAAGGTCTAACCAGGGTCTGATATACCATGGGGTGCAGTCTGAGCAAATATGTCTGTCCCCTTATAGACGCTTTCTATATACCAGTATTAATAGCATGTAAAAAAAATCTCATATGAATAAAATATTAAAATCATTAAAATGGCAAAACTTAGTAAGTAGCTAGTTATGCTTTGTTTTGTTTGTTTGGTGTTTTAATATCCGGAAATAACATAAAGAACTTCTTTTTTCAAAACTCCAATTCGAAACTTGGCATTGAGCTGCGCGTTTTGAATCATGAGAGCCATTAATGAAAAGTTTATCGAGCAAACGTATTTTTCTTTTAGAGCTATATATAACTGAAACCACGGTTATCGACCTGCAGCGATTTATGTTAGAAAAAACAAATAAATACGGTAACAACAAGACCTCCAAATTGAAGGGAAACCGAAAGGAAACAACAAAAGTCTCACCAATGAGCAAGGATTATAAGCCAGACACGATATATGGGTTTTCAATAGGCAGTCCGCGGGTCAAATCCTGTCCGCGAAAGAATTTCATTCCCACATTCTCGAAAACTTGTTTGATATACGTAGTGTTTACCATGCCGAGTTTGATAAGAATACATTGTTTATCATGTGATTGTCAAATATCGATAAAAAATAATTTTGTTAAAACGGACAAAATATGCCCACTGACACCTGTTGTAAAAATATTTTGGATTTCATTATTTTTTTTATATCATAGATGAGAAGCATATATATTAAAGAGCACATAGATATTTATACATGATATGAAACAAAATTCCTTCGATGCTTCTACTGTTGTAAACGGCGGTTCCTAAAAGATATATCTTGGTAGTTTCGAAATACTATTTAATGTGCGCGTTTCTTTACTGTAATTTAATCGCACCGCGGTATAATCTCTCGCCTACTATACTAGTGTTGCTACATCATACTCTGACACGTGCACCAGACTGTATGTAACCTAACCACGCGCCAAAACAGATCAATTTACATAACAATCGGCGTGTCTTAATACCCTTTGTTCGTAAATCATCCCCACTTGTTCGCTATTGTTGCACCGGCGGTTACCTCTTTGCTGAACCACGTGATGTTATATGTTCCTTTGTAAGACTCATTACTTAATTAGATACTGCATTGTTTATATCATTACCTCTCGACTAAATGTTAAACTTCACGGTCATGTTGCGCTCGGCGTCCTACTGACGACCTGGTTACCAAGTCGGTGCGGGATTCGAGAGCAGAGATGTTTACCCAAACGCCCAGATTTGTTTCGCAAACCCGCCCAGCTGGAATTTTGGCACGGCGAACCCTCTTACTGATGTGACTACGTTGTATCAAACTTTTTTTTAAATTTAATTTTAAGACAGTTTAAAGAGACAACTCGCCAATAAGATTTTAAATTCAAATGAATCGAGGAGAAAGCAGCCGGCCAGATTCGTTTCATAAAGTTGGTCTGATTAGACCAAGTGATACGGCCAGGCCATTCAAAGCAGTACACATTATAACCAACATGATGAACAAAAGAGATATTAAAGAGATATTAAAAGCATATTAACCTTATCTGGATAGACTTACGATTGAATCGTTAGAAATGGCTTCCAACCCCACCATAGTTCTCGGATCCCTCCATAGGCTATTCATTCCCAACTGATAGAATAAGCGCATTGTTATGGCAAAAAAAGTTGTCGCATGACTCAGTTTTAATGTTTTGTTTAAATTTCTGCATTGCCTATTTCGGGAGGGATTTACCGACAGAAATTTATCTAGCAATTTAAGTACGCTATAAGACCGAAGTTCGAATACCCCCCCCCCCCCCCGTTACATGGTAATGTATGTCTGTTCTTATAACATACATACACAATAATTTTATATTAGACCCTCCACCCCCTCCATGTCCCCATATATCCCCTCCTGTCTCCATATAACCCATACCGGTCCCCAATATACCCCCTCTCTGTCCCCATTGCAATCGCAGTTGCCAACTTAGTTGTTCTAAGACTCCAATCTCAAAATGAAATATTATTAATAATAATGCCCTTAGAATATGCCTGAACATCCCCAGTTATATTGCCACCAAAATGCTGCAATCGCAATCCCTCTCTTTTGATCAATTAATTGTTGAATACCAAGAATATTCTAAAACACCCCCCCCCCTCTCGACCCCCTACAGTTCAAAATCTCCTTCTTACATGTATATGATAAATAAAACCTACTTAAAATGAAAAACTCTAAAATCCTCCTTAGATAAACTAATTTATGTTATGCTGGGATGATGCTCTTCGGCTCTGATGGAGGGGAGGGGACGTTGTTTAGGAACCCGGTGGCTAGAGGGCTTGTGAGTCAAACTCCGGAAGAAAAGTTCTCTTCCGGGGAACATCCCAGCCACCGGGAAGGATTTTTCATTTTTTCCCCTTATGCTAATGGTCTCATCCGGGGAGGGTGCCATTTGCCAGGCCTCCCAGTATTTATTGAAGTAATTAAGTACGAAAGCTTCCATTATGATGTGTATTTTGCTTGTATGCCTATACCCTTACCAATATATAAATAAAAAATAGTCTGCTTTTTGTTTTATAAAATTAATTTGCTAACCAACAGAAGCCGTACTTCCGCACGGCTCGATCAGGCTTGTCCCACTCTGACCACCGGCAATTGCAGTTCCATATGCGGGGTATATTAAAATGTTACATAAAATAATACGGTACTGCCCAAGTATATATATATATATATATATATATATATATATATATATATATATATATATATATATATATATTCGATAGCTAGAGAACTTGTCCTGCAAACGCACTAACCGGGTGCTTTAACCTTCCTTCAAATGAATTTCTCAGATGTGTTAGGAATTAACTAAGTATAGTATTTTCAAGAGAAACATCTCAATATTCAGATATTACAGTGTATACAACTAGTGTATCGACCTATACAATCCTGACAATTGTGTCCCCCTAGACTTCTTTGGTTAGGCTATACATATAGTAAACAGAGGTAAAATTTGATCTGTCAATAAATCTCCTTTACTATAGCTTCGACTCCTCTTTTATTACAGATAAAGAAAAGAAAAGAAGGGTCTCTTATAGACAACAAAAGATTCTCACAATGTAAGGGAACCCCCAACAGATCTTTGATGTCATTGAGAGATAGCTAGTTTCAATAAGCAAAAGGACTGTTGTTGAACAACACTGCCTTTTCACAGGGCCTATTTGTCCATAGTACAATAGTAACAATGGATAGGCTAGTACAGACAAAATAATAGGTCGTCGTAAACGTATTTGAGGTTCGGATGTGTTGGACATTGTTCATCTCTCGACCCTTGTCCTTACCTGACCTGAAACTCTATTCATTTCAGTTCTTTCAAAGAAAGAAAAAGGAAAAGGAAAAAAAAACACTTTGTTATTCTTGCAATCACAATAAGAATACTAGACTATACGTTGGGCTCACTAATCGTATTTATAGACGTTCGGGAATTCCCCTGTTTATATATATATATATATATATATTAAAGGGGAGTTGCAGAATCTTCCCTGTCTGTTTGATTTTGCCTTTACCATATACATGAATAGTTTGTTTAGCTTACAAAATTGCAACAACAAAAAAACCGACTACAACTTGTATATGTTGGTCAATACACGGATAATCATTGTTAAAGCTATTAACACGTCGTCAAGGCTCCCATAACGTGATGAATTTCAGAGCAAATAATCAAGTAAAATAAACGAATCACGTGACTCGGACATATTTGCGGCTGACGTCATGAGTCAAAATGTTATTCCTTTTTTTAATTTTTGGGTTTGTCATTATCACGAAGAGATTTCATAAAGAGCCACTGAGCTTCCGTACTAAGGAAACCGAATATTTCAAGCGGTCCTTCTTTGAACAGAAACAGCTGATCAGGCAGGTTATAGGTATATTATAATGACTGACGTCAGAGTGACGTATGTGCAGTAAACTCAAACGTTAACTTGAAAGAAAACTGATCAGTGTGAATATAGTCTGCTATTTAATATCACCAAAACTAACGAAGGATGCTATATACTGAGTTTTTCACGTTTGCCATCGAACTGGGCATAGTGACCGAAGTGAATATAGTTGCTGTCTCAAAGATCTCTGAAATGAATTGACGGTGAAAAATATTGTGATCAGAATAAAACAGGCCTATGACTATATGCATCAAAAAACAAACAAACAAATGCCTAAAACTGATGTGCTCATGAAGGGTCGGTCATGAATTTCAAAATATAATGACAACCCCCTCTCCATCTAGCAGTCATCGGTCAGGAGAAGGAAAGACACAACCCCCCCCCCCCCCTTTTTGAAAATCTTGCTTTACGTGCCCTGACATCGACTGACCATGGGGTTCTTAGCCCTAAGAAACAACTCCATGAATAGAGGTTTAAAATGTCGTTGTTCTTAATGTAATCGTATATTGTAAGGTAAGTCAGTATGTGATAATGTATACGATAAATGGTCCTGGCATTTTGCCCATATTAACGCAAACTCCTTTAATTATTAATGAAATATAATATGCATGTAATGTTTGCAGTAACACCTTCAGTGAAACCCTCATCACGCTTAGATAACAACGACAGCAAAAAATGATTGATATACGGGGAAAAACTGTTAAAATCATGTCTTTTCCAACTGATATCGTATCACTGAGACCGAAACGTTTTTTTGTATACCTGTGTTGTAAAACAATAAAGGAACAAAACGGTATCGATAGAGGTCTTACAATAGCGGTATGGAAAGAGTGTATTGTATAGTTACGAATCATTTGACTACCACTCAAAAGATTTCAAGTTGACATAGCAGTTTCGGAGAAGTGGTTTTGCGCCAAAACAAACCACTTTTGTATGTTGACGGGCGGATCTCGAGCACAAACTATTGTTTGCCTTTCAAGGCCCTGGTAAATATATTTGTTTAAGAATAGGCAAAAAGTATTTGTCGAAGAGACTACCTTTGGGCCTTAAAACCAACCAACTGGACGCATTCCTCCCCCTTCATTCTGTTTACCCGGTAGTTGGGTAAACATTTGACATTCAGGGATGATATGTAGGCATACCATACATGCTTCTATAGGGGGGAGAGAAAATACACAGACTTTACAAAAGAATTACATATCTCTTCACTATATCGACATTTACAAACGACACCTCCCTCCCTACCTCTCCCCCATTTGTCTATCAAAGTATGTTACCATTCGTTGTGGTAGTGAAGTTGTGGCTGCACCTTCCTTCCAAAATTCCTATACCTCTTACGGAAGAAGATGAGGGAGGACGAGGGGCTAGTGGCCGGGACATAGGGAGAGGGAAAAGAGAAAAGAGAATTAAACTATCAATAGCAGAATCACGTCGCTATTGTAATATACCAAATGAATAACTTATACTTTGCATTCATCGCGTACCATCATGTGAATGTATGTGTACGGATCATGTGTTTATATGTGTACGGATCATGTGTATGTGTGTGTACGGATCATGTGTTTATATGTGTACGGATCATGTGTATGTATGTGTATGGATCATGTGTATGTTTGTGTACGGAGAATGTGTATGTATGTGGACGGATCGTGTGTTTGTATGTGTATCATGTGTACGTATGTTTACGGATCAGGTATATGTATGTGTACAGATCCTGTGTATGCATGTGTACGGATCATGTGTATGAATGTGTATGGATCATGTGTATGTTTGTGTACGGAGAATGTGTATGTATGTGGACGGATCGTGTGTTTGTATGTGTATCATGTGTACGTATGTTTACGGATCAGGTATATGTATGTGTACAGATCCTGTGTATGCATGTGTACGGATCATGTGTATGAATGTGTACGGATCATGTTTATGTATGTGTACAGAACATGATTATGTATGTGTACGGAACATGTGTGTATGTATGCACACGGATCATGTGTGTGCATAGGTCATGTGTGATCAGGTGTATGTTTGTTTACGGATCATGTGTAGGTGTACGGATCATGTATATGTATGTGTACGGATCATGTGTATGTAAGCTATGTGTACGGGTCTTAAACATATTTTCGGCGTAAATAGGTTTGTGTTTATCTTGAAAAATGCTTAAGGAGGGGGAGGGGGGGGGGCGTGGTCGATGTAGAAAGAGAATAAACAATTTAAAAATTGGATTATCATATAATGGAACGTAGTGTCGGGCACATTGAAAGCATCGACCAGGGTAACAGTATTCGTGTCCGGACTCGGACCCGAGTCACTTCCCGTGGACTCCGAATTGGAGGCTCTGAGCAGTCCGAAATGGTACTTCAGACCAAGGACCGTATAATACGTTGAGACCGAGTCCATACTAGTCCACGTATAATTTTGTTGTTACTTAAATGATGTTACTTTATATTTATTCCTCGAGCTCGGGCTCGAATGTTTACATGTACTCGGCTGCAATCCCGATTTTACCCGCCCCCCCACTCCCTCACCCACCCCATGCAGCTATACATAGACCAACCCTTTATATGCGATATGCCCCAAAATAACTTCCGCCAATATTACCTTGTTGCATGCCACGAAATGTAACCATCTTTTCACGTTCGCATATACTATAGGAACCGCGAACACAAGTAGGATGAAGGTAAACAAACGTCTTAGAAAGGTGTGAGAGGGGTGTGAGGTAACCGCTCTCATAGTGAGCGTCAACGCGCCCTCGTAACGGAAAGGAAACGCCAAGGCCAGCGGTTAGTGTCAGAACATTCACCATATCGTGTCTAAAGAGTCAACCGAGCGTACATTATACTCTCCATCCTAAAAAAACTCACAAAATTTCCCCTCCTCCCCTATTTTGTTTTTAGTATTCCTGTTAGTAGAAAATCTGATGGCGTCAAAATGTAAGGTCGTTTTAGGTCAAGGGAGGATAGAGGTGTGAGGTATATGGATTGATAAAAAAACTGCAAAGCCAGTAAACAAATGGTTTCCATTACTAGCCAGAGTTACCGAGTAGTTGTTGAAGGCCTATTATCACATGATGAGTGTTCACATGGGTGGGGGGGGGGGGAATTAGGTTCATAACCCTTGTTATACCTCTCTCATTCCACTGCAGTTGTAAAAACGGGGGTATATAACTCTTCGGGACATGATTTCAAATACTAATTATGACGAATCCAATTTCAATAAATGATGTCACTCAACCAATACATATATGTATATATCACAGTATATGTATAGAGAACAGAAAATCATGTAGTTTGAAGGTCTAGCTGCACATCTTATTTATACGCCATCTTGGTCTTTCGGAGCTAATATCAAAAAAAGGATTTTTCTTCATATAATTTCCAACATTTTGCATTCATTTCTCTTTAATTGTAGGCCTATAAGTTGAATGAGGAAAGGTATCACGAAACTTGAGATTAAAACAAAAAGCGTCGTTATACAGATTCATAGTTTTCGATGATAAATTGATTTATTTACTTAATTTCGATGACAATATATAGCCAAAGATGAAATTAGGAATTGAAGAATCATGCTATCGTAGTTTAATCTTTGTATGTAACTACATACGGCTTGAAATTGTCAAACTAGCATTAATATCGAAATTTCGTAAGTCTGTTCTCTGGCGTCATCATTACGATATGAATATTTAACTATAATGCCTGTCTGATATTACATCATACTATTCTAAGTCTATTCTCTATTAAGGCCAGTCAATTCTCTGACGTCATCATTTCGATATGAATATTTAACTATAATGCCTGTCTGATATTACATCATACTATTCTAAGTCTATTCTCCATTAAGGCAAGTCAATACTCTGACGTCATCATTTCAATATGAATATTTAACTATATATAATGCCTGTCTAATATCATTACATCTTACTTCAAGTTGTCTTCTGAGATGTTGTCAAATATGTTTTATTTATTATAGTTTCTGGTCATATTGGTCACTAATCACAACAGATTATGCATTGAAATTTGATCATGCTAAATTGAATTTTCAACCAGTAAATATTTTGAGAATATAACAACTGGTTATATACGCCGGGAATGCTGATTGGAAGATATATACCGCCACAGCAACATTTTGTGAGTTTACAGTATATTGTATTCATAGATCGACTCCTACCATACGTGAGACTTCAATAGCAACTCCCTGTGACTGTAGCGTGTATAGTGTACCCATCAATAATTGTGACCTAAATATCGCATTAATAACCATGCGTCATATATATATATATATATATATATATATATATATATATATATATATATATATACATATATATATATATATATATATATATATATATATATATATATATATATATAAATATATATGTGTGTGTGTACATACGTGTAAATATATATAGCCTATACCTAGCGTGCTTTCGGACGCTGACACGGGCCACGCGTGCCTTGTTTTTCCCGCAAAAAAAAATCGAACCCTCTCCTCTTCTAGGACGCGTTTTTGAACGTTGCTCGGCAAATTCGAACACGGTTGATTTCGTTTTCAATGTAAACATTTTTTCCCTTAATAATGCTTTCATGAGGTCATTTAAACGCTTCTAATAATTCTCGCTTTATCGACCAATCGTGTGCCACACGGACGCAGATGTCGGCGGAGGTTCTCCTGTTTATATATATATATATATATATATATATATATATATATATATATATATATATATATGTATATATATATATATATATATATATAATATATAAATATATAAATATATAGATATATTAATATATATTTATACACAAACATATTTATATATACATGTACTTATAAAGTAACCATTCGTTTCAAATATATTTATAAATATATCTACATAATGCTCCTCCCTCAGTCATACAGCTATAACCGAAAGTTTTTGTAAATATCCATCCAGCCGTGAAATTTCCACCTTTCTCTGCAAGGCTACTTTTTCCCGCCATTTCCTCCCTCTCCCGTGTGCTAGTTATCGAGGATCGCGTTATGCACACTTCACCTAACTCATTGTTTCCGCCATGAAAATACATGAAAAATTCTCGCCTGAACGGGTTTCCAACCCAAACGATATTCTGTCTCCAGAGAGCAGACGATTGTTTGTCCTATCGCGATCTATTTGCATGAAAAATATTCTCAATTTCAAAGTCTCTTGGGGAGTTAATTATCGGTGAACAGAGCTAAAATATGAACTAATCAGAAGTATTTTACGTCGCATATGTACCGGAGCAACCGATATATGAAACAGTTGCAAAAAAAAAAAAAAAAAAAATGCCGTGTAGGTAAACGGTCCAACGGGGTCCATTAGTTGTATACTATATAAAGTTATCTATTAATAATAAAATTAAACGACAGAAAAGGCGGCGGAAAATCGTTGGAAAATGGGGCAAGAAAAAAAAAGATAATAATAATAATAATAAAAATGGGTGGTATAAGAGACATCAAGAGGTTGACGGTAAATATGAAAACTAATAGAGTAACCTACATATCTCTGAAATGAAAGTTAACCTAAGACCTAGTTTTTTTTTTCTATTCCCTAACTCGTAAAATGTGTTTCTTCTTTCACCAAATTAAGAGAAGATTCAATTTGCTTTGCATTACATATATGAACAGTCTTTATTATTGGGACGTACAACTGACTACAAATTTATATCAGATTAAGGTTTTTTTTTTTTTTTGCTCTTTCGGCGTTCCAGAGGTTTCGTTTTGTTTTCATCTATATTTTACAAATAGTGCAAGATGATATATGATGTTCCAGTAAATACTGAAGTAAAAAAAATCAGGAGTATGAACAACGTGGTGATTATTTCTATTGGTCAGTGTTCTCTTCTTCATTTTCTTGTCTGGGAGAAGGGGGCGGAGGTTGGGGGTGGGGTGGGGATGGGGTGGGGGTGAGCACTTTATTTCGTATTAAAACATGGATGCAAAGGAAAAGTACACAACATATACCTTCATTATGAGCAGCCGGATTTTTGCTCGGTGGGTAGTTTGGCATGTTAGACCCCTCCAACACCTGAACACCAAAATTGACAAAAACTCTTAGGGTACTTTCCATATCGAGATATTTCGTGCAGAACTTATGTTTTCCTAACTCAAATCTTTCCATTTTACAGTATGTATGCACCATTTATTAAATCACTTCCGAAACACGGTGACTTTCTGTATATCATTTCAATATGATTGCTAGAATAAAATTAATGCTTAATATACGTCAAAGATGATTTATTTAATCCGTCCCTCCACTCCATGAAACCCCCACTCCTCCATTGTCTTCCCCCTGTCATATTACAACGTAGTAAAATTGCGCAATGTTTACATATATCAAGAAACACGCTTTCATTATTAATGATTAATGATCTTGGAATACTGTACGTTCCTGTAAAAAATGTAATTCTCTAAAAAAAATTAGCATCACCCCCCCCCCCCCGCCCCAATCTAGTGCTGGACTGGTAAAGGTCAGTTGGCCTTTCGAGAGTGAAAGAGTAAGACGTAGATGAGATGAGGGAATGAGGGAATGAAGGGATGAGGGGATGAGGGAATGAGGGAATGAGGGGATGAGGGGATGAGGGGATGAGGGGATGAGGGGATGAGGGGATGAGGGAACGAGGGGATGAGGGGATGAGGGGATGAGGAGATGAGGGAATGAGGGGATGAGGGGATCAGGGGATGAGGGGATGAGGGGATGAGGGGATGAGGGGATGAGGAGTTGAGGGGATGAGGGGGTGAGGGGATGAGGAGATGAGGGGATGAGGGCATGAGGGGATGAGGGGATGAGGGGATGAGGAGATGAGGGGATGAGGGGATGAGGGGATGAGGGAACGAGGGGATGAGGGGATGAGGGGATGAGGGGATGAGGGGATGAGGAGATGAGGGGATGAGGGGATGAGGGGATGAGGGGATGAGGAGATGAGGAGATGAGGGGATGAGGGGATGAGGGGATGAGGGGATGAGGGGATGACGGGATGAGGGGATGAGGGGATGAGGGAATGAGGGGATGAGGGAATGAGGGGATGAGGGGATGAGGAGATGAGGGGATGAGGAGATGAGGGGATGAGGGGATGAGGGGATGAGGGGATGAGGGGATGAGAGGATGAGGGGATGAGGGGATGAGGGGATGAGGGGATGAGGGGATGAGGGGATGAGGGAATGAGGGGATGAGGGAACGAGGGGATGAGGGGATGAGGGGATGAGGGGATGAGGAGATGAGGGGATGAGGAGATGAGGGGATGAGGGGATGAGGGGATGAGGGGATGAGGGGATGAGGGGATGAGGGGATGAGGGGATGAGGGAATGAGGGGATGAGGGAACGAGGGGATGAGGGGATGAGGGGATGAGGGGATGAGGAGATGAGGGGATGAGGAGATGAGGGGATGAGGGGATGAGGGGATGAGGGGATGAGGGGATGAGGGGATGAGGGGATGAGGGGTGAGAGGATGAGGGGATGAGGAAATGAGGGGATGAGGGAATGAGGGGATGAGGGAACGAGGGGATGAGGAGATGAGGGGATGAGGGGATGAGGGGATGAGGGGATGAGGGGATGAGGGGATGAGGGGATGAGGGGATGAGGGGATGAGGGATGAGGGGATGAGGGGATGAGGGGATGAGGGGATGAGGGGATGAGGGGATGAGGGGATGAGGGAATGAGGGGATGAGGGAATGAGGGGATGAGGGAACGAGGGGATGAGGGGATGAGGGGATGAGGGGATGAGGGGATGAGGGGATGAGGGAATGAGGGGATGAGGGGATGGAGGATAAAATGGCAACTTCTGCGAGAGCACTTTTATATATAATCCAAAACGAAGCAAGGATTTTGTAAGCTTTCATGGGAGATGATCATTATAAACATTAGCTGGGCTTTCTTCTTCTGTCACCCCGTTACAGTGAGGGAAAATTTCATTAATTTGTATGAAATTTTAAACTTCTCTATAAAACTTTCTCTGACAAAAACCCCTCTCAATAAGGTTCAGTGTAGCGTATATGACCTATATATATATATCAGCTTCATTCAACGAAAAACATTTCTGTTTTACAAATTTCGTCGGAGTTGAGGAGCCGACATCAACGGCTTTCTTTTATTGTCGCATGTTTTTGTTGTGATGTTGTGATTAACGTTTTTTGTTTGTTTTGTGTGCGTTCCAAAATATCCCGTTCCTCTTTACAAATCAGTTTGACTGGCTTAAGCCAAGGACAAGATCGCTACAGAAGAAAAAAAAAACAAATTCAAGGAGACACGTTTACCAGACGAACTCATTTAAAAAAACGTTGAAGCCATCGCCGCATAGATTGAACTCCTTTGCTGATATTGATTTCGCCTGGTTTTTCTCGATTAGTTTGTATAACCTCATTATCTTTCATATTGACTGATTTGCGCTAGTTATTCAAATGTTGCGTCTTTACCAAATTGTCAGCGGTCTCTCCAATAAACTACTTGTCTGAGGCTAGCCGGGTCGTCCACAACGTTATAACGGAGCTATAGTTTCTGTTGCAATCTGATGCCATTCGTCATTCGACTTAAAACTGACTATAATTTGAATCAGTTGCTAGCATAGCGTTATCCTATAGGTCTCAAATGATTATTTAAAGTGAACTGAGAAATAAACAAAAGAAAGAATTCGACCCTTTCTCTGTATCTCAGGGATACATTTTTCTTGGAAGATAAGGAGGAATAGGGGTGGGGACGAAAGAAAGAGGAAGGTGGGGCGGAGGATAGGGGAGGGTGGGAGGTTTAGAGCAACATTGTCAAGCGAGAAACCTACTTAACAAATTTAGTTACTCGTTTATCAATATGTCTAATAACTCATTTGAAATTATATATATAACAAATTATTTGTAACTAGAGATAGGTTTCAGTGCAGCAAGAAGGTGGAACACAATCAAAATTACCCTGACTAATTGGTATACCATAGTTAACTAATTACTGACTAATTACTGGAAACAATATGACAGCTACAAGGATGGGTGTTACCAAAAACGTATACAAACAACTGCTAAGTGTTCGACCAAGGTTGACTGTTAACTCGTAGATCATAATACGATTTTCCCATCAGTGAACTGCAGGGTGAACCTGGGCTATTACCAAAGGTGAAGCTCTGGGGTTTATTTCTAAACCCAGGGTAACCCCTTCAGTCATGTGCGAAATGGGAGGGGCTAAGAGTATGAGCGAGGCTGACTAAGGCATACACCGAAGCAATGACGTATTATAGAGGGTAATGACAAAAGACCGTTTAACTCTTGCATGCGAAGAAATAGTGGCCAACGTAATTGCCCTATACAGAAGTAAAAAGCCCGGTTTAATTGGATCAACCGATGGATGTTATTTGAGCAAATGAAGCATTTTAGCATAATTTAGGCAGTCGCTGTTTTGTTGTATATTAACATCTTTGACATCGTCATCATAAGTTGTGACGTCAGAGTACTGGAAAACCATATAGTTTAGCTTAGAGACCAAATTAGGATCAGGAAGTCTTACAGTATAGCTTATTTGAGACCCTATCCGTGTTAGATTGTGTATGAACACCGGCTTATTTCAAGCCTTCTCTTTTCGATAAGTGTTCAGAGGATAGCGAGACAGGGGTGTGAATTCGCTTCCATTCCTACTCCCAGGAACGCCATTTAACGTCTCCATCCGACGGTCGAGAGTGTCTGCCCGAGCATCTGACTACTTTCTCAAATACTGAGGTAGGCAAAGGCATCCCATTAGACGTCACTGCAGTGCAGCCATGACGAACGAAGTTGTTTCGAAACCAAGTGAAGAACAGAAAACAAACGGCCATTTTCCCAAGTTCACAAACCAGAAATACCAAATCCATGGAAGACTCCGCACATCACCACTGCACTGCAGCGATTTTTGAATAGGTCAAGAGAATCTGGCTCCTGGCGGAATTTTGATCCTGGAACCTAAGAATTGTGTGGCGGACACTCTAACCGTTGAACCAAGCCTTTGCCTATATATACCTCGCAATACATTCCATTGAATTTTTCGTTTTTCAATCTATTAAAATGAAATAATACTCGACAAATTCGGATGAAAACAATGTACACCACTATAAATAGACTATATACATTGACTATAAATTGACTATAAATTAACTAAAATAAACAAATTTACAAGCACGTTTTGTACAGAAGAAGACGAGGAATGAAAAGTATTTTCCCCTTGCATTTTTCAAAATTGAAGATTATATCTAATACATTTTTTGTTTTAAGGTTGGGAGGACTGGCACCTTCTAGGTCAGTGTTCGAATTCCTGGCGCGTGTTTTCAATTTTATATGCGTTTGTCGTTTTTCGAAGATTTTCTGACTTTAAAAAAGAAACAGTTAAAAAAAAGAGAGACATTGCGTAGGAGAAAAAAGCAGGGCATCTTTCTCTAACATCCGTTGGGACATATTCCTTGGTAGAGTCTTTTGTTCTGATATTTAAATGGGCAAGTAAAAGTAGAAAAAGGAAGCAGAAAAAAAGGGGGAAAATATCACCGAACAACTTGCCAATCATTTTACAACCGTCCATTTGGTCTTTTTCCTATTTCTTTTCATTAAAAGCTAACTTCTGTTTGATCGATAGTTCGTGTGTCGGAGTGTGCTTAACTTTATTTTCATTTCGAGCGACGGAAACATTTTAGGATAAAAATTGCGAAGGTTACAATGGCACTTATATCATTTTCTTATTCTTCATCTTCTTCTTCTTCTCCCTCTTCTCCACATTTCTCATATAAATTCATGATACCAGCTCGACCAGCGATGAAAATGCAAACGGAACAACATGTTGAGAAGGAAACGCGCTATAATAATAGCATGCCGCTTGAAAATTTGAACTGACAGCTCAGTGCCGATGTGGCGTTCCATGGAAAAGAGACCTTAATTGATACATGGAAGTACGACATAATAGCAAGGCGACCGCTGAAGCTATTAGGGAGTAATTTAGTTACTTAATCGATTGACAATGGTGAGTTTTACAGTCTGTGACAGAATGCACTCGCAATTATTAACTTTCCGTTACATGAAGCCGCTCAATTACAAAGTAAAAAAAAATAGTCTATCTTTGCGTGAAATTTACCACAAAAAATATGAAAAAGAATCCTAAGAAGAACGCGAAAAAAGAGAAGAAAAAAAAAAGAGGAATTAAAAGCCGGAATAATAAATATACGTCACCGGTCGATAACAGCCTCATTGAGGTAAAGAGATAATATAATATAGATATGACACTCGGTTTCAAAATATGAGATTTTCTTTCTTTTAATGGAAATTACTTATTCTGTCATATTCTGATTTTTTTTATTAGAAATGTTAGTTTACTTGACAGGAGCAAAGAAACTTTTGGCTGTAATGTGAGTTAAACACGTGACCTCAGAGTGGCAAGTCAGTGTGTTCTGAATTATCCAGCCCTTAAATAGTTGGGGGCGTTCCATATACATATATATATATATATATACATATACTGTACATATATATATATATATACATATATATATATATATATATATATATATATATATATATATATATATATATATATCGGAAGCCTACTTGGACATATCCATGGATACTATCCATGGATAACACCCCCAATCTCATTTGGTGCAATCCAGAAACCGACTATACATGCATGAGATTTTATGTAAACATTACATGAGTATATAAATAAACAACAGAATACAAAATAATACCGAACGTTATCCAGATGTATATACTCTCTTTTTCTATATGAAACCAATGGATTGCCACTAAAGTTTAGATCTGGACTGAGGTACTGACGTCATCAACAAGTCAGTCTTAAAGGAGCATTCCTGAGCTTAGCACACTTTAAAGCTGAATATCACCAAAAACCGGAATAGCATAATAATAGCATAATAATAATAATAATAGCATAATAATAATAGCATAATACAAGCATTACGTTCAATAAAATAATTCTTTTTCCTCTTCTTTATAACAAATGCTGCATAAAGCCATTTTTAACACCAGACGGTACAAAATTCACTCTTTTGAGTGTGTTCAGGTTTATCACCTCCTGCCACTGATTCCTATAAGTGTGAAATCCTACAAAGTTTAGCTATAAATATAGAGCGAAAATACCTTATAAAGTTTAGAGTTACTTTGCCTAAAGTCCTCCCCTCTCCCTCCCCCTACACCTCCCCTCCCATCACCCCTTCTTGATCAGAGTTAAACAAACTCTTCAAAAGGGCTAAATCATCCTAAGCACTCTCAAATAGTGAATTCTTACTCTCTGCAATAAAAAGGCATAATGTAAAATTCTTCATCATCATCTATAATATCAAAATTTTCAATTAATTTGAGACCCGAAAACGAAATAATTTTGTTCATCGATTAAAATATAAAAAAATAAATTATAGCCGCAATATATTTGTCAGTAAAATATAATATCACCTTATAATAATTATTCATCTCGAGACTAGACTTCTAAACTAATTGAATTATCAAGTACTTTTCCTTTTGTTCTTGAAATTCCTTGACCGTTTTGATTTTGTTTTTCTCTTGCAGGACGATTTATGAAACTAATTCGTAATCTGCAAAAACAGCTTGACAATGAGAAGTTTATTTAAAAATTAAAAGAGAGTCAATTGAATCAATCATCTCCTATAGAACCTTCATTTTCATCATCACCGGACGAAAACGTGTCTACCTATGTGTGTGTATATATTTATATATATATATATATATATATATATATATATATATATATATATATATATATATATATATATATATATATATATATATATATATATATATATATATATTCATATATATATCATTATATGTAAGGAAAACTGTTATAGTCTTTTGTTTTGTTTACATTTTTGAATACTAATTCTCTTCTCGTTCCAACTGTTTGATCGCATCCATACTTGCTGCCGACGATAGCAACATTCGTTCCGAAGCTCATGCATATTAGCAAATTATTAATAAATCATGTAAAGATGATCAACCCTTGAACTATGTACCGCACATGTGGGAGGGGGGGGGCGCGTTTGTGACCGTGGTCCCACCTCAATGTCGTTCAGGACCTGTCTATATCAGGTATCATATATTGTTGAGCAATGCACTTTTCGAAATAGTCTTGTTGTTCACAGTATTTTCAGTATTTCACATCTGAGCAACGGATCAAAAAGCCATGAAGCCGTAAAGTACACCAGCCTAGTATAAAATCCACTTCCAAATTCCGTGTTACCCATCTGTTTCCAATTGATTTTTTTAAGGGTATACATATAGAGCATTTTGTGGGGGTGGGGTGGGGGATGAGGAGGGGTTACTATGATTTCTGGTATGATATCAGTCTTTTGATTGAAAGGATCATATTGGCCAACTAATTTAATCCGAAGAAAACTTGCACTGAGTCTTTGTAATTGTTGCTGTGTTTCCTGCTACATCACACCACTTGTCCACAATCGTGAAGTGAAGGTTAAGAAGCTTTTTACTTTTTTTCTCAATATTTCGCTGCAAAGACACTTTCTTTGTTTGTAAAGTACATGTAATAAGGAAAACGAATAACTAAACCCAAATATTGTCGACTTATGCGTTATGGCACTATTATGAATGACTGTAACTATATGAGGCTATATACCGGATTACAGTTTTGGTTTGATGGAAATTGAGCATCAAATATAGCTTCAGAATAATGTTCAAAATCAACACAAATGATCCTTTTAAGATACAATGCATGATGAAGTTAACATTTCTTTTTGCCCACACACACAGACAAATACACACACACTCGCAATACGAATATAGTTATCGCTTAAGAGTATAAATTCTAATATTTCATATACTTGATATCTGATGTAAACGTTATACCTTTTCTTATTTCAATTCGTCTCTCTAGGGAGTTGAAAAATTACTTTCATAAGTGTGATAATAATTAACTTTTATCACCAATTAAGTCTACGCACAAGCAATTCCTTTGTCTTTCAAGTAATCTACGTATAACGTTAATTAATGTTAATGTAAAGTTAAGTATCCTATGCCACTTATATGTGATTATGATGGTTTTCAAAACACTAACACGTTAAATATCAAGCTTATGTAATATCCAGTTATTAGTTAAACGATCAAGAAATAACAGTTTCATATGCCACTTGAACCCTCAGCGGTACTCAGTTGCTCTAACGTTCGCCACGCATAGAATCATGAAAGTACACACGTATCACAACTTCAGGAGTTTTTTTTTCTGTGGGATTTATAGGAAAATTAGTAGACATGTTATATTTAAAGCCTTTTTTAAACAACAGAAGGAGATATCCCCAACACACCCCTCCTCCTGCCCCTCTCACACCCCACTTATTTTTTTTTACGCAATCGTCCTCCTATTATTTCCTGTATGACAAGTCTAATATGTTTATCTATCCTCCAACGTTTATACTGCAGGGAGGATCTTTTAAAAAAAAAGTCGTTTTGGAAATTAGTATTCAATCATCGAATATAAGGGTTATATCCCGACATTAGACCCGACTTGAACAAAACGAACTAGTACAGACATGGTTTTAATGATTGAAATATGAATCTGATAAAATATTTTTTTGACCATCGTAGAAACTATCCATCCATAAGTCACTTTTTGTCCTGAATTTCGAAATTTTTGCACTACTTTGGTCGGATTCGGTTTATGATAAATGATAATCTCTCTCTTAACTCATTGCTCCTCTCCGATCCCACCCCTTCCCTCCCCCTCCCCCCGACAAGTCTTGGTTGTATACGTCACCGTATAGAGTACACAAAAATGGATGGAAGTTTGTCGAGGACGATCCTGACCTACATACTAAGGTTTACGTCGACTGCCGTCAAACTATGGGTCGCTTGTCGACGTCCATAGTAATAGCTTTATATGGTTTCATATATTTTTGAGCACCGACTCTGTGGGTGTATGAAAAGCCGTTTTAAAATTGAATAAGGAATTTCAGATATCTCCAATTTATTACAGATATCTACAAATAATTGCAGATATCTTAAAATCAATTTCAGATATCTCGAAATACCAGAGAATTTCAAATATCTGAAATTGAATTCGAGATATCTGAAATTGAATTCGAGATATCTGAAATTGAATTCGAGATATCTGAAATTGAATTCGAGATATCTGAAATTATTTCGAGATATCTGAAATTCCTTATTAAATGTTAAAACGGCTTTCCATACGAGCGGGTATAGGGTTCTTGGTGTCGCAGTACAATCCTCTCATGCAAACTCCCTGGCTCGTTCGTTGGTTTATATTTAGTTTTGCGGACGGCTGTCTCTATTCGGTTCATGGAGGATTGTTTGTTCCAGCTGAGCTGTTAAATTTGACTTCCTTCTCCACTATAGAGAGTGACACATCGTTTGCGCAAAGACGGACTGTCAATACGCACTACATTCTAATTAGCTAAGAAAGTGAAAAACTAACAGATTTCGGCAAATAGGAACAAAACGTCGTGTGAATATTTGACATTCTGAGGACCCCTCCACCGCTGTTACGACTTGTATTGTTTTACCGAAACTTTGGCCCGCCCTTCTCTTTTTGTTTGCAATTGTTTCAAGATGTTTGATGAAAGGATTTCACGTTTAGGGTCTAATGTTGACCAAAGTTCTTTCTACGAGAAAGCAGTTTGAGGTTAAAAACTGCGTATGTATACATATACAGGGAAAGTAAATTATCGAGGCTAATACTGGTCTACGGAGACTTTAGATGACCGTAAAGGTTAATGAACTATAAATGAAACTACATATAACACATTTACATGTGGTCAGCCCTCATTGAACTAGTCATATAACAAATAACGTAGAAGTTTTTGATAAGTGTCATTTGACCGGTGTGAAGGAGCCAGATTAGGGGGTATGCTCACATCCCCTTGGAAATTTGTTACCAAAAAGGTTTCAGAGTAAAATTCCTCCTTTTGAACACGTACCTTCGTGCTTGAAAATCGCTAAGAGGGAACATGAAATATCTGAAAATACTGACGTTTCCAGGGTTTCGTCACCTGGACCCCCTCCCCTTCCACCATTAGAGGGTTTCGGTCAACACATTGGCGCCCCCTGCACTCCCAACAAGTAACAAATATATATACCTCCAAATCAGAAATAACTTACGTTTGTCAAATATATATACTCGAAGAGTATAAGAGGTTTCGAGAAATGTCATGAACTTACGAACAAGTGCATGACTATGTGAAGTGAGTACAGGTGTGTACGGAGCAATACAAAGGCGCTTCCTATGAACATAAGTACACTGCATTGTTCACAGAAATGTCTATTCATACAAACACAATGGGTGAGTATTAAACGCACAAAGCAGGACATGAAAACTTTATTATCCCCTTCTAATAAAACAATAGTAAGTCCTTTGTTGATCTTGAACTATATAGTACGGTGTGATCTATCTTTTCATCACTTATTTGTTTTGAATCGTTTCCAACACAAAGTTTTAATGATTACCCTACGTAATACATTAGAACATCAATATTTATTTTTTTTAGAGCATGACAAAGTTCTCGTAAATGAGAGGCCTTTGAGTGGGCAATGATTTTTCGTAAAGCTCGTCGTATATGAGTGGCTATGAAATATGTCTGAAAACTGCCGGTTATAAGCATCAAACTTGGGATTGCAGGCTTTCTGGGTGGGAAAACAAGCTCTATGATGTCAGTATTGATACTAGAGGCAAACATGCAGAGTATAGCTAAAGTATTTCAGCATTTATAAACGTTTTCGGAGAATGCTCTTCACTTACTGGAGATAGCTCAGACGATCGCATGACGTCACGAATTGCATGTTTTCTCTCACGTTGACTCTGATTGGCTCACTGGCAGTAAAGACGAAGGTAGTTGTTTTTTCTTCTTTTATTCTCCCTTTATGGAGGGTTTGAGGAAGGTGGATGACAATGTTCAACTTTTGCGCCTATTAACAACCGACAAAGGGTAAAAAGGCTCTGGATATAGGTGCGCTGATTATTTAAATAAGTAATATTGTGTGACAATTTATCAATATTACCTTACGGCTAAACACATCTTTGTCCATAATTATGTGGGCTAATATACCCATCGTTTGCTAGTGTGCTATATATCGTCCTGTTAAATTTGTCTATAACGTTTATACTTATGGAACAGATACATTACTCTTCATCACAATGGTTTTCTTCAATTGACCTTAAAGGTCATCAATATTGCCCCCAAACATGCTTCAAAGTCCTATAATGGTCACCCACGTTCATATTTCAAACAAGCATCTTATACTGCCAATTATCAAAGTAGTTATCTACACTGCGGCCATGTCATTGTGTGTTTTACAATAATATTATTCCTCGTTTTCTGGGACTACTTTGGAGGATCAGAGGTTCAAAGGAAATACCTTTGAATACATCTACCAAGTTTTAGCGTGCTAAACTTTATGGTGTATATATATACTCTCCAAGTACTAATGTTGTTCGTGTAAATCACGCAAATTTGTGCATTCGTTACAACTATATATAGGCTACGGTATTACAAATATGTAAACAGAGACCGCAGTCAAAACACATCCATTACCAAACTCTATAACATTGAATTTCTTCAAGGTCAACCATGGCAAAATGTGTTAAAAACTTTAGCAATTTGCCAGAAAGGTTAGACATTGTACACTCTTTTATCATACGAGCCAAGGACGTATATTTGTATTGTTTACCTGAACAGTGCATTATAAATTCGGCTAATGTTACGATTGCAAGAAAGCCGTCTCTTTTCTGACGGTGTTTGTAAATTCGAATATATATATATGTAAATATATATATATATATATATATATATATATATATATATAGTTATTAGTTATTATAACCGTTTAAAACAATGCAGAAATTTGGCGTTCCATAAATATGTTTTTTTGTTGTTGAGGATAAACGTTACAGATTATTTGTCTCACTTTTCTTTTTACCGTCAAGCAAAAAAAAAAGCTAATGCCACAAGATTGTTACAGAATAGATGCACAAAGTACAGTATTATTTGCATATGCTCGTGTATGAACTAAGTGCATGGCTACGAAGTGATACAAATGTATTGCACATCACGTGAAACCTTACAAAGAGAAAACTTTAACATAAGTGGTTTTTACTTTAGTGGTACATACATAAGTGCAAAATTAATTATTTGAGTTAAAGATGAATGTAATTTAAAAAAAGGAAAAAAGGAAGAAGCTTTAATGGTCAATTGGATAGAGTTTCAGCACAGAATATTGCTAGTGACACTTGCCAGGATTGTCAAATCAGAATCCAATACAGTTCATGGGTCACTTATCAATTGATTATGCTCTTTGCATGTGGTTAAATCAGTGCTCTTATGAAAAAGCAGATTCTGGACAATGAAATTTGTGTCATGTGATCTAAATTATATATATACATACATTAGATAAATTATATATTATATGATATTTATGTATATATATATATATATATGATATTTATGTATGTATATATATATATATATATATGATATTTATGTATATATATATATATATATATATATGATATTTATGTATATATATATATATATATCTATCTATCTATATATATATATATATATATATAGTTGCTTATATAGTCTCGTAAAAAAGTTATACGCCTACTACCTATATTACCTTGAAATTACCGAGAATCGAATATTTTCTTATTAATCGTGGATATACTACAAACATTTAACATAAACATGATAAGTTTGAGGTTAAATGTAGACCTGCGTTTGACCATGGAGTTAGCTTCTAACTCCATGGCGGTTGGACCTTACGTTGCAATTCCAATTGAGATGTTGATAAGTAGACATATACACTGTGTGAATGGTGTAAACATGTCTTAACACTGTATTGTATATAGTTGATTATAATCTTATCTTATTTAATCGCAAAATTGATCAAAATCAACCCTATACAATTTCTTTGAGCACTTCATATATTTGACCATCAAATGGTTAAGTCGAAAAAAAGATGTTGGTTATGTTTACACGTCTTTATGCAGCTTGGAAGATTTTCGTATGGTAAACGGTGTACCTTGAGGGTAAACGCACTATTCTGTGATAATATTTGTAAGGGAGGGCGCTGTTAAGTTAAAGACATAAAGACGTACACTATGCTTGTGTGAGGTGTATGTAGAGGGTAAAGGCTATATGTCGGGGCAGAGAACTGCTGTTAGCTTCCTGCATGTCGAGGGTTGTCTGTGCAGTTCAAGCTATGCCGGGATTCTATGATGGCCCATTAATGCCATTGAAAACAAAGTTTGTCTAGCCTTGTGGAGAAATATATTTTGGCTTGTTTATTTCTTCATTCTTTTTTTTTCGACAAATATATTTTGGAGACTCCAAAGAATTTTTTTGGAAATATTGATAAGACGAATCATGTTTCTTAGAAAAAACATGAGAGGAGCTAAAATATATTTCTTGTAAAACGTGTCGTCAAAATATATATACGTCGAGAAAACAGGTTATACCCAAACTATATTTCTTAACAGAATTGCTAAGCAGATGCGCCAAAGGAAATATTTCTCGACGTCAAAATATCAAACTTTTTTTCAATTACACTATAGCGGACCATCGTAGGTTTCAGAGTCATTGACAAAATTTCTCATCACTTAAGGATTAGTCCCATTATGACATTACGTACCATATTTGTGGGATCCTATAAGATCTTCGATTTTATTTTATCCATTTCAAACGTTTATCGATGAATCTATATGAAAAATAGAAACGAAGTATTAATGATTTGTATGTTCTTGACCTTTGACATGTCATCTGTCTATATGGGCCTCCTTAAAAGAAATGTTGATAACAATCGTTAGTTAAACGTCTAGTTTTCAACGTTTAATCTTCGACAAAGGTTTGGATTAGGTTTCACGTGTTAAGCGATCATAAAGTGTCACCTGAAACTAGTGTAAACAGATGTGAACTATTTTTGGTTGAAAAGGTGTTATTTTCTTAATACTTGTTCAGTTCTGTCAGGTTCCTTTCGAACTTTTGTATTCAAATATATAGTTCATTTTAGCTGCACGCAGGGTGCGTTTTGCTCATATGTGCGTGTTTGTGTGTGCTACATATATATAGTATAGTATAGAAAAGAACAGTATAGTATAGTTTAGTATAGTCGTACAGTATAGTATAGCAGTATAGTACAATATAGTATAGTACAGTACAGTATAGTATAGTATAGTACAATATAGTATAGTATAGTATAGTATAGTATAGTATAGTATAGTATAGTACAGTACAGTATAGTATAGTATAGTACAGTGTAGTGTAGTTTAGTGTAGTGTAGTGTAGGACAGTGCAGTATAGTATAGTATAGAGTATATGGTATATGGTATATAGTATAGTTACATATAAATATATATATATATATATATATATATATATATACATATACATATATATATATATATATATACATATATAGGCCTATATATAGCATTTATATATACTTCTTTTTTATATAGTATGCTGTGCTATACACAAACAAGTGGACTGCGATTAATATACATGCACATAAAATAAACACAATCCTTCAAAGGCAAATTCCATATGAATTGTCCATTGTATACACAGACTATATATGTAAACCTGGAAACTATGTATATAATCACATCGTACTTCGTATTTGTCATCAAAAACTATGTTTAAAGTATCTAAAGGTGAATGTCATCACTAAACCTTCCTGTTGGTTTATGATTAAAGTGTTTTTTATATTTTATTAAAGTTCAGACTTTCTTACAGAAGTACTAGTTATTCGTCGAACCATTTAAATCCATTTAAAACCCGTTCCAAATGGACACAATAATTTTGAATTTGTACTTTTGCTAAAGTCATTAATATTATCACACAAACTTCCTATACAATTGGCTTGGTTTTCTGAAGTTCAGACTTTGTTATAGATCTATAAGAAGTCACATTTTCTCAATAATATCAATCCATTTAAGACCCCTGTTCTGTTTGGACACAATAAGTTGGAATATGTTGTATACTTTTCATAAATTGGTTAACAAAGATAAATTCTAATAATGGTAAAATTACAACAATGGGTTAAATTTGGCAATAGTACGTTATCATCTTAAAGAAAGGTTTATATCTATTATTTATTCCTTATACCTGTTTATGGTGTTCAGACTTAGTGGAGATTATTTCTTATGATAATGAGTTAAGAATCCATCAGCAATCATGTTAATGTGTGTTCTGTATATACAGTGTGTTGCAGTCGTATATATATATATATATATGTGTGTGTATATATATATATGTGTGTATATATATATATATATATATATATATATATATATATATATATATATATATATATATATATATAACAGAGATAGACAGATATATACGTACAGGCAGATTGTACAGGAATTATCAACCGCAGCGAAAATCCCTTTGGCAACTTGTTACAAAATATATCATTTCTTAAAGTCTTTATAAAATAATGTCCATTCTATACATGTTGCACTTTTTGATCTTTCAAACTGAATGAGGTACAATTTTACTGAAAATAATTTTTCTGACGTCAAGCAAATCTTCTATTTATATGTCATATTTGTTTTAAATATGTTTCCCGAGGACAGTTTATTTCTTTGCTTTCAATTTTTAATTGGGCTATTAACACAAAAAACCAGTGATCCCCAGAGATAAATTCATTCTTTATTGCCATCATATGCCGTCGATGTGTACAATTTGCCAGTTGCCTATTCTTCCGTAAGGGTTTACATATTATGTATTTAACAAATACATGCGGCGCGTGTTCAATGTGTATATATGGTTGTGGGTTTTTTCTACACACTGTGCATGTTACACACTTTAGGTATAGCAAAACTTCAGAACATGTTTATAAGTTGGCTTTTGTGTCTAAGGGACACTTGACAATCTCTAGGGGCAACCATATTAATATTTTACTAACACACAATGCTCTGATTAATTTATAAAGTAACGCACTCAGGAATGATTCACTTTCAAACCAACCTTAAATGACACAGTTCGTATATGAGACAAAAGATGAACATGTAATCCAAATGGATACAGGAAAACCGTGATGTTTTGTTATGATTGAAGTATGGTAACTGTTATCCTAACCAATCATATACTTAAGTACTCCTAAAAGTCTCCAAACTGATTTGAAGTAATACCAAATTCACCTGTATAACATAGCCTATACTGTTCCTTTATTTTGTTAAGGAAAAACCTGAAATTTACTTATTGATTAGACATCAGCCTTTAACCGCTTCAAAACAAAACAGGTCAAAAAGACAAATACCCCCCCCCCCTCTCTGGGAAGGGGATGTTTGATTTTTAAATTATTCCAAATTGCAATGATTTATTGAGGAAAACCACTTTGTTATCTTGACTTTGCTATGCTATTTTGTTATCAACAATCATTCTTAGAGAACTTTTCCAATGTCCAATGAAATTCAGCATCGTTTTTGTCTGGTTGGCTATTAATGTATGTTAAAAAATATCATATCAAAATTATTAAACCAAAGAAAACTGCCTTTCTGATAGATGATGTTTTCTTTTCAAATTTTCGTTTGTGTTTATATTTTCTACATGTTTATATGTTTATTAAGGTTAGGATTAAAATATCAATGAACTTTGATCTCATATCTCTATACTTTAATTTCTTTTACAAGTTGTTGAAAGTATAAACATTATGAGTACTAAACGTGACTCTATAATCGTTAATGCTTGAGTGAATTACATATTAAATTACTTAGTATAGTTGTGTATACATTGTATATATAGATACATGTATAGTAATTAAGTTTTTAAAGAAAGAATAAAGGACATTTTATCACGAGTTTAAATCTTAGTAAACCACTTCATTCCTAGTAAGCTAAATGTTTACTCATACAATAACTTAAATTAATATGACGTTACTATTTTTTCTTTATTTACAAACGTTTCATATCATAAATGCAAGAGACCTTATTTTCTTGGAGAATTAAACCCCAGGCATTTATAAATTTTTCATTCGTGTAAGCTCACGAAAAGATGATCAGTTTGTTAAGCACAATCGTTTAATATTGATGAGCCTTTGTAGAATAAACTCTGATTAATTTCATTCTTAGTTTATTCCTCCTCTTCTATTATACATCTATATATATTTATATGTATGTATATATATATATATATATATATATATATATATATATATATATATACATATATATATATATATATACATATATTTATATGTATATATCATGTCACTGTTTATTTGTTTTTCTTCCACTTCTTCGTCAGTCTCATCAGCAAAATGAACCGACAATATCCGTAACCTTGTTTCTTGGAGACGAAAAAATCAATTAAAAACCATAATACCATTGTCAAAACTATATTTTCAAATGTTCTATTCATTATATGATTTTCACTGAAAAAGTCAATGATTTGTTACATACAAATATTAATATAAACCTTTGTTATGGTCGCGTGCGTCTCAACGCATGCAGCAAGATAACCAGAGGCAGGAATCGTTTTAAAATGAAGACAGCGTTTAACTTAAGTCTACAATAATAGACAAACAAGAGTTGATTAAATCCCCAGACTTTTATTATTCGAGTTACATTTTAGATTTAGTGATCTACATGTGTACTTATGTAGATATATATATATATATATGCATATATATATGCATATATATATATATATATATATATATATATATATATATATATATATATATATATATATATATATATGTATATATATATATATATATATATATATATATATATATAAATATATATATATATATATATATATATATATATATATATATATATATATATATATATGTATGTATATATATATATATATATATATATATATATATATATATATATATATATATATATATATATACACATGAGTACACATTTATATCATATGTAATGGATATTTGTAAATGCCCAAAGATAGCGTGTTGTATGTATGTAGTGAGAACATCATGCAGTCGTTAATATAGGAGAAGGATAAATGCAGGACATTGAATGTGACTCTCTAGACAGGTGACTCTCTATACAGGTGACTCTCTCGACAGGTGACTCTCTCGACAGGTGACTCTCTATACAGATGACTCTCTAGACAGGTGACTCTCTATACAGATGACTCTCTAGACAGGTGACTCTCTATACAGATGACTCTCTAGACAGGTGACTCTCTATACAGGTGACTCTCTAGAAGGTGACTCTCTAGACAGGTGACTCTCTCGACAGGTGACTCTCTAGAAAAGGTGACTCTCTCGACAAGGTGACTCTCTAGACAGGTGACTTTCAAATTGATATCGTGTTACTTAAGTTAACTCCAAGACCTGTTCGTCTAGTTGGTAATTTGTGACTTTAAGTTTAATTAGTCCAGGTACATTGATATTTGAACTGCTAGAATGTTAGGTGGTCTGAGTAAATGAAATAATATACGTAATGGACAAGTGACTCTGAAATTGAAATCGATGCCACTTAAGTTAAATAATTCCAGGAACTGTTAATTCGACAATTCAATTGAGCAATTTATATGGTTTCGTTCATTTCCCGCATAATCCCATACTTGCATTGAAAACAATTATACTCAACTTATTGGTACAGATATATCAATTTGGAACGGGCAGTTACAAAAGTTGCTAAGCAATGCAAGCTTAAGAGAAAAATTCCAAAAGTGAGAAAATAAAAGAGAGAGATAATAAGTTATGGTGTTTAAACACTTAATGGTGTTATACAACAAACGAAGTCAGAACCAAATTATCTGAACTAATTCGAGGAAATAAGTAGGTTTTATATGTTTCCCCTGTCTGCGTGTGAAGGTGTAGAGGGGCGGTCTTCTCAAATCAAATTGGCCTCAGCGATACATGCAGTATACTGTTAAATATTAATATTAATTATTACTTTTGAAAATTTCAATATTGCTAAATAATGAAAGAACAACCAAAACACAGAAAATATTCAACGCTTTGGTTAAATTCTACAAATTGGTAAGGAAAGAAAAAACGGGGTTGAGTGGTTGATATATTTTGAGAGATCAAGAGAGATCTTGAAGATTCCAGCAGCATTTGTTATAAATGTAAACCAACTTTTAATTCTTCGGAAGGAAAACATCCAAATTATTGTTTAAATGTTAAACTTATTAGATAATATATTTTCTTAGCTTTTCTTTATCACAGAAACAATGAATCCATATGTATAGTTATTGCCAAATTATAAAAATCTTACACAAGATTTGCTTTTGCTTTTTGATTTTGTACAGTTTTGATTTTTCGTCCAAAAAACTGTCAAAGAGTGATACATTTGAATCAAATGATGGTGAAACGACCCGTTTGAAACGACCTGTGGTTGCTTATGTTTTGTTTAAATGATCTGTATACAAGAGAATGACTTCGATATCATCAAACATAATCCATAACTAACGCACGGGTCAATGGGGTTGGGGGGGGGGTGGAAGGTACACCCTCACCCCTTTCAACCTCACACAAATTGGAAAAGTAGTTATTAGGACCTAATTTATTGTCTAAATTTGCTACAGAATGCATCACTTGGCGTCTACGATTTTACTCTTTGCTGCTTCAGCTCATAAATGTGACGAGTGAATTAAGGTCTGGGTAAGAATACAAGCAGATACGGTGAGTTTTTAGTCCAGGGAATAAGAGTTTTAGTGCACATCTATAAACCCTGAATGAGAGTCAAAGGGAGAAATATATTGTAAATGAACAAAATGTCAGAACTTCTCGCTCAGAAATGTGACGGGTGAATTAAGGTCTGGGTAAGACTATACAAGCAGATACGGTGAGTTTATAGTCCAGGGAATATAGTTATAGTGCACACCTATAGACCCTGATTGATAGTCAAAGGGAGAAATGTATTGTAAATTAACAAAATGTCAGAAATTCTCGCTCAGAAATGTGACGGGAGAACTAAGGTCTGTGTCAGACTAAATGCAGATGCGATGAGTTTATTATAGTCCAGGGATATGAGCTATAGTGCACATCTATAAATTCTGATTGAGAGTCAAAGGGAGAAATATAAATGAACAAGTTATGAAGGCAACTTTATCTTATTAAGTAGTCCATATTTACCGTATTTTTTGTAACTAACGAGAATAGAATTACTCCAGCAACCGTGTCAATAAACAGGTAACATGCTTTATGTCACAGCTGTAAAATAAGTCTAACAGATTGGGTAAAATGCAGAAGAATTCAGTTGGTCAAAAATTCTTATAATTTTATTTTGACTATAATTATGGTCCAGAATTAATCGGAGTGATGTGACAAAATAACCAAGAGCACACACTGTAATGATATACGAAAGATATTTTGTAAATAGTCTGTTAGTTTCCAATATTGGCACGTTCATAACATGTATACCGTATATGATATAGGCTAACCCAACAGGTAGTTAAAAATTAGTCTAGGCTTATTATAATGAAACAAGCCGTACAGTTCACGTGGGTTTCATAGAAACCATAACACAAACAGTAAAGAAGTTTACTTAAATTATAAAAAGAAAAAGGAAAAAGTGAAAGTAGGTTGTTTAAACATCGATTTTAAATTGAGGCAGTGATATTGAAATCACAAAACCACAGTCAGCTGATCGGCTGTGTTGATTTGAACCTTGAACAAACAAAGACTTGTCCAACAAATTTACCAAAAGTAATTGTATAATAATTTACAGTGTGGAATTCGCACTTAGTTGTACCCATATCTTCAGCGTTCAATTCTGACTGAGTTATACCATAGACATATACTGTATCATTCTAACTTGGTTTTATACCCATACGTACAGTGTCAATGGTTGTTCGCAACTATTATCATTTGGCTTCCTTGTACACAATGAACTATGAACTTTATATATATATATTATAATTTAAAACTGAATATATGAGTATACCTAAATGAGAATATAATACTGTCTATTGATTGGTAAGAGCTAATTGAGAAGTTAACAGTGTGTATATTAGAGTGATGGTCATTGTGTCAGACGAGAGAGTCTGTTAAAGTTCTCTTGCTTAACATTTACATTACAAAGCCTGCAGACGAGAGAGTTTGTTACAGTTCTCTTGCCTTACACAGTGAGTGTATAATATTAACATTACAAAGCCTGCAGACGAGAGAGTCAGTTACAGTTCTCATGCCTTACACAATGAGTGTGTAATATTTACATTACAAAGCCTGCAGACGAGAGAGTCAGTTACAGTTCTCATGCCTTACACAATGAGTGTATAATATTAACATTACAAACCCCTGCAGACGAGAGAGTCTGTTACAGTTCTCTTGCCTTACACAATGGGTGTATAATATTTACATATGAAAGCCTGCAGACGAGAGAGTCTGTTATAGTTCTCTTGCCTTACACCATGAGTGTATACTATTTACATTACAAAGCCTGCAGACGAGAGAGGGTTTGTTACAGTTCTCTTGCCATACATAATGAGTGTATAATATTTACATTACAAACCCCTGCAGACGAGAGAGGGTTTGTTACAGTTCTCTTGCCTTACACAATGATTGTATAATATTTACATTACAAACCCCTGCAGACGAGAGAGGGTTTGTTACAGTTCTCTTGCCTTACACAATGAGTGTGTAATATTAACATTACAAAGCCTGCAGACGAGAGGGTTTGTTACAGTTCTCTTGCCTTACACAATGAGTGTGTAATATTTACATATGAAAGCCTGCAGACGAGAGAGGGTTTGTTACAGTTCTCTTGCCTTACACAATGGGTGTGTAATATTAACATTACAAAGCCTGCAGACGAGAGGGTTTGTTACAGTTCTCTTGCCTTACACAATGAGTGTGTAATATTAACATTACAAAGCCTGCAGACGAGAGGGTTTGTTACAGTTCTCTTGCCTTACACAATGAGTGTGTAATATTAACATTACAAAGCCTGCAGACGAGAGAGGGTTTGTTACAGTTCTCTTGCCTTACACAATGGGTGTGTAATATTTATATTACAAAGCCTGCAGATGAGAGAGTCTGTTACAGTTCTCTTGCCTTACACAATGAGTGCATAATATTTACATTACAAAGCCTGCAGACGAGAGAATCAGTTATAGTTCTCTTGCCTTACACATCAGTGGGTGTGTAATATTTACATTACAAAGCCTGCAGACGAGACAGGTCTGTTACCAGGGAGTTGTTCCATAACAACTCCCTGCTGTTACATGCCTTTTGCCTTACACAGTGAGTGTGTAATATTTACATTACAAAGCCTGCAGACGAGTGAGTCTGTTATAGTTCTCTTGCCTTACACAATGAGTGTATAATATTTACATTACAAAGCCTGCAGACGAGAGAGTCTCTTACAGTTCTCTTGCCCTACACAATGAGTATATAATATTTAGTTTACAAGCCTGAGCTTGTTACAGTTCTCTTGATGTATACACAATGAATAACTCCATTCACGTTTGCATTGAATTAAGTCAGTATCAGTTTTTGGCAATTTTATTTTTATTTGTGGCCTCTCTCAGCTTTTTGATTTCGCTGACTGACTTTTGTTCATGATGTGTTGTGTTAACATGGTACCATATACGCGACCATAAAAATGTCCATCTGATTCTTATCTACACTAATATCGCATCACGAAGGAGGAAAACTAATATTAAGATTGAAAAGTGGCAAATAAAGCCTTAAAACATTTTTTTCTATATTTCACTGAAATTTATGGGAACACAAATTTTTGTTGAACAATTGAAAACCATTAACAAACAGGCTTACGTCCCCATTAATGAAGCAAATATGACCTACTCAAGTTTTATTAGCTTGCGTATTGTTGTTGTGACTGAACACAAACAAAACAAACAAATTAATAAAATGAAACTACTTAAAGTTTACTCGGATTAAAAGACATGCTATACGTGATAATTGAGTAGATTAAAAGTATTACTTTTATTTTGGATTAAATTTTACTTTCGAATCATGGTATATAGATATTAATTCCTATATTCACAAGATATATAATGCATAAATCTCGAAGGGCTACTTAACACTGTACTCAGTTTTCTTTTGTCCTTTTCTTAGTTCAAAAACCAAGTTCTCTGGTCAAAATACAACGCTAGATTGGTCATAAATTCCAATTCAGTTAAGACCGAAATTGAATCAAGTAGACTGATTTTTGTAGTATATCAAGCTAAGAGAGGCACGGCTTCCTCATTAGCAGAACTATAAAAACGTCACTACAGCAAAGCTTATTAATCTCACCAAACACAGTCTTTGTATTAGGGCCTTTATGAACATAAAGCAGGACATTGAACACGTGATATTGTCTCTGCCTGCTTCAGCTGACAAGACCATCATATAGATGATCTTTAGAAGACTCCGTAGGTAAACCGTGCTTATTCAGTATAGGCAAAGTAGTTATGACAGCTTAACTGTACAATTTACAAGGAAATATAAAACAGTGTGTATGTACCGTATACTGTCGCAAGTTGTATTCTACATTATATTTGTTGTTGTAAATTCACTGCGTGGTGATGAATCATGCACACTAGGTGAATGGTTTTACGACATACAAGGCCATAATTAAAATCTATATCAAGTGTTTGGCTAATTAATAAAAGTGAAACAGATTTGTCGTCATATAAACGTTGCTGACACACTGAGATAGTTATATAGTAGGAATAGCGGTCAAAGCATGTCATTCTGTTTTGTTTTGTGTGCATCGGTAAGAAATTTATAAAAAAAATCTTACCGATATAGGTAATAATAATCACAATTATCGGATACCCCTCAGACTGATTAATACGGTCATCGTCATCATGGTCGTAGTCCGTCGTCATAGTCATCGTCATCACCATTATCATATTTTCTATTATTATTATTATTATTATTATTATTATATACATTAAGCCTATGGTCCTGGCACACTTTCACAACAGATGTACACATAACCTAGCCTTTCAATTTTGTCTATAATAATTGGGCCTGAATCTTGGACAGTTAGAGGTAAATTTAGTGAGAATTGGAACATTGGAACTTGCATCCAGCTTATTCAAGGTTATCAGAAACGAGTTAGTTTATTTGTCCATATAAAGCCTTCGCACTTTCGGAGTCATGGAACGCTACACAAACTTGATTCTATCAAATCTTACAAACATGATTAAAGAGAAACTGCAGTTTACAATATTTATAGTACATATTTCGATATGTTGCTCTGACGACATTTATATCAGTCTGCACAAAAGAAAGAAAAAAAAACATAACTTTGGCGTCAATCACATCCAACATTCTATTGGGATGTAAACCAGCTCCTTAACAACTCTGGTTAAATAACGAGTTCAACTAAAAACCTTGTCAAAATTAGATTAATATAATGCCGAAACTATGGTCTTATTGTCTGGACAACTATTACGTCACATATATGTTTACTTTCAAGTTTTACTTTGGTTAAAAGTGCCATCGACATGTTTTATGCACGGATACCTTGAAAACGACAGATAGAAGCTGGATCCAAATTTCACCAGAATATTTACCTCCGACATATACTCTGTGAAGGAAGTACCTGTTGATAATTATATGTACCCGTGTAATTCTGTACAATTCTGTATAATACCTGTTTAATAGGTTTATATAATGATTGCCAAAAACGATTTCCGGTATAACGAGAAGGTTCAGAAACTGTGTTAAGTTAACATTCTTTAGACGCCGTTTGGAATATTTATGACAAGTTCAGTGTTAAATACACGTTCATACAGGATACAGCTTTTTCGACCTTGAATGTGTTTCCGGCGGATGTTAGGAAATTATAAATTACGTAATACATGTGACGTCCTTGATGATAGTCCTTGTTAGACATACTTAAGAGGATAGGGTCTAAGTCCCAGTAGACCAATTAAGAACGGTTTTATGCTGTTTCTAAAGTAAATTGTAAAAATTAATAATGATGCAACAACCCTTCGTCACTTACATCTATGTCAAATATCTATTGGGAATACTAATTAGTATTGTCCATGGACAGCAATTATGGATGCAAATTACCCTGATAAGTCACTCATGGAGTTGTCCTCTGAACCTCTTTTGTTCTGAATTTTATATTAACGATGAAAAAAAAGGTTTTTTTTTTTTCAATACTTCTCGGTGCATAACTTTTTGCCGATAATGTTAACTTGTTTATATATGACGCAACTTCTATCAATCTCATTCTGAAAGCCCCAAACACGTACATCACGAAAGCCAAAATATGGTTCAAGCAGGGAGTTTTTATGGAACAACTCCCTGGTTCAAGTGACGTTAACAAAATAACATGAATGGAAGTTTTATAATCAAGTGACCTGACCTTTGATATTATGACATAGACTACAATGTGTTCTCAAGTGACCTTTGACATCATGGCATGAAACGAACGAGTGTTCTTCTGTGACCTTTGACTGGCATTCATTATCATCTAAATGATTTCTTTCTTAGTTTATTCCTCGCCATTATGTTAGCATGGGCAAAATTCGATACTAGGTCAATGGGTTTTTTTTCTTCTTAATTAACATGCAAGACTCATCAAATTGCTTACATAGCCTATACGATTCGGGAATTACATACAGCAGAGTTTATGATCATTGCTTTTAATATGTGCGGTAGCTACAATCACCTGTTTGAGTTTACTAACTAAATTTACATAGCCACCTTTCAAATTCCCACCAGTTGATCAGATTCACTCACGTGTAACAATATTGTAGTGATCCGTACGTATGCTATACACTGTACTCGCAATTTTGCGAGAGATTAGTTTTTACCAACTAAAAATTTCACTTACAAATTCAAACTTCCAGGTTACATCTTCAAGTTATATGTTTCACATATGCTACGAATGGGATCCACAACACCAGGACAATATTTTAAATAGCCTATCTTTGTTTAGTAGGCTATGCTTTGTGGGCTGGTTTTCAAAAGTAACACATATATATTGATATCTTAAACATTTATTATGACGGTTAATATACAATTTCATAACAAAATGTATATTTTCCTCTTGTAAATCATGTTTATTCCAAATGCAAGCTGCCTTTGTTTAAAGAAAAAAAAATACACTTTGAACAATCCATACATTTTTCGAACAGAAACATAACCACTTTTCATTCAATCTATTTTTATTTGGGCATATTTACTAGATATAATGTTTTCTACTACAAAACACAGAAAACAACTTGAAAATGGAGTTTATGTGCCTACATATCAATGTGGCGTGCATTTCTTGAAATTTTGCAATCGTTGTTCGGTGGTCACAGTTGGGCTATTCATATCGATCTATTAGTCAGATGGGCGTTCTATGAATTGATAAATGAGCAAGCGTCCATGACGTGGCATAGACCAACACGTTGATGGTCACCATGACGTCACTGGCTGAATGTATGAATCAGTTGATACATGTAGTGTTGTTAGTTAGTTTTTGTTTATTGTGATTTAATACTGGCAATATTCAGTGCTTAAATCTTTAAACAGGTTTCAAATTATACGAAGGAAAGTTTCTGATAGGCCATATTCAACAATTAGTATAATTGTTGGGAAAAAAAAGCAAAGGAAATTTTGGCTACAACATGTACTTGCCTTTGTTTGTTTGCATATATAACAATAATTTCTATGACATATTACAAGAAACCCACCTATATACCTATATATATATACCTATATATATATAAATATATATAGATATATATATATATATATATATATATATATATATATATATATATATATATATATATATATATATATATATATATATATATATATATATATATATAGGTCTTGTAGCACGGGAGGAAAATAGAGTCAATTCCAAGCGTCACTATATCCATCAACCGGGAATTCCCTACAGTATACATTCCCGGTGTGTAGACCGCCAACTATATATGTACCAATTTCATCTATAGGTTATCGACAGAATGGAAATATTTAAGGTATAAGGTAGACCCTTAAGTTACAATGGCGCCTTCTCTGACGTCATAATATAAGAGATTTCATAAGCATATGAAGATGAGACATTTGTGTCATCATTAATACTAGTTCTACTTCAGACGGAACTTAATTAGTATATCTATGAGAAAATGTAATTTGTTTACTGCCTATATTTTTCACTGGCTCTGTGAGCTTTACAACTTGATTCGCGTTCTATTTATGCAAACGACAGCCTACTACTTATCAAGTTAAATTTCAAGTTTCGTGGGCTAGATATTAAAGTAGCAGGCCTACCGACTTTTTCTTCTGTAGAAGAAATATAATGCAGTATAATTTAGCAACCCCCCCCCCCCCACTTCTCCTCTCCTAGAAATAGCGCAGCTATACCTATTCTACTATTAAGGTTAACGCATTCTCTTCAATACATCCAGGCACGACTAATATTAACATAATTATTTTATACTAAAAAGTTGTTACATTACATTCAGCGAGTTACACCAAAGTCATTTCTGATATATCACCTATAATTAATTGCATATATTAAAACATGTTTATAAGTCAAATTTATGTTTCAATCTGTTTCGTTTTTAATCTGCTATTTAGCAACAGTGATCCTTTCAGAACCTAAAGCTTAAAATATGTTTTTCATATAAAATAGTAAAAAATCACTTTGTAAATATATTTAGTCTGATATCTGCAGTGATAAAAGTCTGATATCTCTCCAAGCGACATATAATGATCATGTTATAGCCGTCAATCAACGCGAGGTGACAGGCGGAAATTAGTCCACGCTCGGCTCGGTTAATTAGCGTTGTAGCAGAATATATGGAGGACATATATAATATGTATATATACGTGTAACAACAGCGTACAAAATGGAAAATAGATATTATAGTACAGCCGACGCTTATAAACTATCGTTAAATTTCGTCCGACCGTGGAAACTCAATGAACCACACCAGACCCCCCCCCCCCGAACATCCCTTCACCCATTTTTTAATATTTGTTCTGAAGTGTATGATTCTTGTTCATAAACTAAAAATCAAATACAGTTGTGAAATTTCAGTATTCAATAGTTTTCATGCATTTATAGTTGTCTAACGATCAATTAAATTTTTAACTCTTTAATTATTTCATTAAAAAAAGGACCGACAAATTTCTTCATCATCATCACCCCCCCCCTCCCCCAACCCATCACATTGGGATAAGATGACACAAATGGTGGAGCGTTTTAAATTTAATCCCTCCAAGGCCACTTTTTTTCTGCAAGATAAATATCCCCTCCTTCCGCTCTCCCTACCCTTCGCTGCCCATCCGTCCCCTTCGCTACCCCTCCTCTCCCCCTATTCCCAATTTTCAAGTTTCAGCGAAACAAACAGTACATGACATTCGCGTATTGCTGTTCAGTCATTATCCCTTCATATAAACCTGCACCATTACCATTGGTTGCGATCCATGAATCCCGCACCCAGACCTTAATCCCACCCCAACCACCCCCCCCCCTCGCCGCCCCTCTAAATTTTCAGTAAAACAAACTTTGATTGTTGTTCAGTCATTTCCAACTTCTGCAACTATACCATGATCATTTGGCACTTATCCATTAATCCTACACCCCACTGACCCTAATCCTAAAAGTTAACCCTATAATTATCCATGATACTTTCCTTTTTCCTCTCTCCCTCACCTTTCAAGTTTTCAGTGAAACAAACAAAGAGTGACATTCGCGTATCGTGTTTCAGTCACTATCCCCTGCATGCACCTTTTCTGTCATCCGCAGTACCAATCCGATTAACCCTACACCCAATTGACCTTTCTTTTAAGTTGACCCTATAAGGTCCTTATAAACTCCCTTTTCTTCAAACAACAATTAAAAATTGCTTGTCATACCTACAAGAAACAAAGCCATCCAGCATACCTCTCTGAGGGCGTAACGCGAAGAACGAATTTGTCAACAATCCCGTACCTGCTCCCTACAGACACACAGGTATAAACACACGGTACACTGAAGTGAAGAAAAATTACACGCCTGAATAACCTCTTTCTAGGTACACAATAACACCAAAGTACACCCATTTATATAGAGCAATTAAAACAGACATTTATACTAGGCCTAGTCTTGCTGCAGGAATGATTCGAAATAGTAAGATTTGAGAAAGGGGAATGGATTGGGGGGGGGGGGCGTGGCGAGGGGAAGAGTATGAGTTACCCTCCGACCATCCGCTTTTCTACTTCCTTATTAGATTTGAGAACACCATGATCGTTCTGTAACCATTACAAGTGTTGCACTGCGACATCTCAACGGATAATGCATACCACGTATGGAAGTATACGCACAGTATTGAAATCATTCATTTATGACTCACTGAAATATATATAAGGCCTATGTATGCTAGAACATGCCATGTTTTCACTGTCAATCAAACATGGAAGATTGCTTTATTTTTCTCCTAAGACATATCATATACTATCCGAACATCTTTCACGTAAGGGGTTCTATGCCTGAGTAGCACTAGCGTTTTACCTGTACTACACCGAGAACCGCACCTTATATCATTATTGTTAGCACACCGTATGATGTGGAAGTCTGGACCAACACTGCCCCCATCACAGACCGCACAAGCTTGAAGATGGAATTGTCGGATCTAGTTTTTCGTTGGATGGCTAAATTCAAACAGATGCACACACAATAACCATTCCAGATAACTGTTTACTTTCATAACATTCATTATAGGCTAAACCAGTTATTTTTTTGTGTGTGACTATTTTTCTCTCAGCTTCCGTCTTCAAAAATGTTTAAAGGCTCAGTATATCTGTCCATATATTACTATATATGTATATATGTTATTTACCGTACCGTACGTAACACATCCAAATGTTGATGTTTGGAAAAGTTTAAATGAAAGTTCTTACCGTGGTGGCACCGATAACGTCTTCTGGAGAAAAAGATTTTTTTCTCCCTATATCCATATTATAAATATCCCAAAGATAGGCGACATATCCTAACACGAATTTCCCGAAATAAAAAAAAAGTTCACCAAAATTCGCCCTTTATAAGCATATATGCCTTATTGTGAAGGAAAAAAAGAAAACACGTACCATACGTGTATATATATATACATATATCTATCTATATAGATGTATACTCCTTTGCTATAGAAAGTCCTAACTGTCATTTGACAAGCCCTACGTGTTGTACATATATTACCCGCTATAAAACAGCCTCAATATTTTTTTCATTCATTCACCTATCATAATAGGAATAAAAGGAACAAGCCTTTTGAAAAGAGAAACAAAAGGGCATTACTCTTTTCAAGGATAATATGCATGTATTCTTTGCGAAATTTCTATTGCTGCAATGAATTGTAGCATTTTCTATAGAACCTCTTTGCGTCTTTATAGATTTTCACTCCCATTACAATAGCATACCGTGTGACAGTGAATGCATCTATTCACAAGCCCATTCTGTTGAATGACAATACACTCGCTATCTCATCCATGGCTTGTTTTGCTTTCTGTATGCATACAATACACCCTATTGAATGATAAACTGCAAGGTTGGTTTATGAATGGCGGCCGCTGGCCACATTAAGTACATATCAAAAGCAAATTTTTTTTCTTTCTTCTCTATCATGTCAAATATACTTCATATTTAAGTTTTTTGTTGTTACCTATTCACGTAACCGTTGTCTATAGCAATGTTATACTGAAAATAGAAATTATTGACACCGCCTTTATCGACGGCATTCTTCGAAGCTAGTCGGCGCTCCCTTTTCATTGCAAAAGGTTAATGAATTTCCGTTCGCTTATTTTTTTCCGCGGCTGAAATTCAATTTGGTATTTTGGCTACAGCTCTCCTTTTAACCCGTGTTTTTTTTTTATCTTCTCTCTCTCTTTCTCTTTTTTCTTTTTTTTTAAATTTTCTATTTCTTATGGCAAGCCGTTTGTAACCGAATGCCTAATCTTCAGTACATATTTTCATTTCAGCTTATTCCTCAAACAGTTTGTTATTGTGGGAAACACGGACAATTGTGTCTCGCGGAGCAGGCCTTAAGCGGTGTCGCAATGTGGTTCATATTTCTTGGACATTTCTTTTCAGGAAAATAATGTGAAATCATGAAATGCCTATAGATATAGAAATCCCCCCTCAAAATAAGGTGATCCTACACCACCAAACTGGCGGGAACACGTCCCTGCGAAATCTAGCTAGAAAATACTGAGGTCAATAGCACAAGCTTAATTCAAACCAAAGATTTATTTCTAAAAGAAGCTAAGTTACTGTGCTGTTGGCTGTATCTGTTAATTCATCAGCTGAAGAGTTAAATCCACGACTGGACTATAGCAACTATGTAGTGTACGTTTTACTTCCCGCTGCAAAGATCTAGTCCAGAAAATGTGGTATTTAATTTGGAATTGTTTTAACCATCATGTGACACAACTACACCCAGGGGGTAGGAAGCTTCCAAAAAGTGGGGGGGGGGGCACAACACCAGAGGGGCACTTTCTCATTCCACAACCTCCACTCGTTATGCTATAAACCGATACACACCGGCCATATCACTTAAATATATATGTGTTATAGTATGCTATTAATACTATTATGGTGCACGTGAATAATTAAAATAAAATATTAAAATTAACAAAGACTTAAGATATCCAAAGGACAGTTCTTCATCAAAGGGGCACATTTTATTTGCCAGTAGAGCACATTTGCTATTTTGGAAAAAAAGTGTGCCCCAGTCCCCCCCCCCCCCGGCTCCCACCCCCTGACTACACTCATCCCGTACAGATAAAGAGAGCTGAGCGAACACAGCATGGTATACATAAAGAAAACATCATATACACGCTTGAAGTGAGTCGGTACTTGCATGTATTCCGCATAGCTGCCTGTTTTAGTACTCGGCCTTATGGGAGTTGTACTCATGTATGCATGTACTAGGTTGCATTCGTGAATATATTGTAGATACCTGTAGTATCAAGATTAAGTAAGTTCGTGTTTGTGCTGATACCTTGTACAGCCTCAACTGGTACACTGATACAGTCGTACCCAATGCTGTTGTGCTTGTACTTATGCGTGTGTACTCGTATCAAGCTCGAGTCCACAAAGGCAATAGAGTCCCAACCCGAGTCCTCCATCTCTGGTTAGTATGTGAAATGGAGGACATAGCTTAACTAGAATGAACGTAATGCGTACAATTCGATGAACCAAAATACAAATTTAAGCGCCAGAGATTAAATCATATATATCTTGCAAATGCTGTGCAAGGCTTCTAGAAAGAAAAAAAAGTGACAAAATTGTTCAATATTTATATCTTTATCAATTGATAACCGTAACAGTTCCCTTGCCAAACATTAATACGCAAATTAGATGGACCTTTATATTCTTGGACAGTGTTACATGTGTATACTGATACATTATAAATGTGAAAAGAGTGACTTTTTTCGAGAGGGAAAAGGAGATATTATTCATTCAACTGAGGTATAGTAAATATAGGTTTCTTTACGATTATGCGTAGACAAACACACGTATCAATAGTCATTTCATTGGCATCATTAATGTTATGACCAAACCATGTTATAACAATTAGTCATAACTTACCTCGAAACTCCTCAATCTTTATACATTAGAGTGTATCTCTGGTTCAAATCATTCACTCTTATATAAACCAGCGAAAGTAGAGATTGTTAAATACAATATCTGCAGAACGACAAACTAATGTAGATCAACTTTACTTCACCCCTCACTCCTCCCACCCTACCCCCCCCCCCCTCCTCGACCCCACAGTGTAAATCCTAATTTCACCGCTCTCGGTGGGAATATATATGGTGGACGGGTGAAGAAACAGTTTGTGATTTTCGGATCTACTTGTTTTGTCGAACATTACGTGTTTCTATCCCGGTATATGGTACCTTGAGATGTATCAAACACTTGACATTCGAAACCCACTAGAGTTAATTATTTTATTATTATATATATTTTTTAAATGTTTTATTTTGCGGAATTGTTTCTTTTTCTATCATCGCGTCTGAGAAGAGAATGAAAGTGCTCCTCTTAAAGGTTCACCATGTGTTATAGCAGGCGAAAGGAAAGCTGAATCAGGCCGAACAAGGAAGTTCTACGAAAACGTTAAGTGGCCTACTCAAGAAAAAAATACTAAAACAGCAGATGGTGACATATATGCATCTAAATATATATCGTTGACGTATAAACGTTCATAGCACGATCATGGTATATAGAAGGCAAATGAGTTCCTGACAATTCTTACAGTCGGAAGAATCATACATGTTTTGGGTAAAATAGTTTCTGCGACCTCCCAGAAAAGCACATGTAGTCAAACTATTATAATTGGAAAGTATAAGACAGGCGCGTAGCGAGAAATTTGTCAAGGGAGGGGCGAAGCCTGTAGACAAACTATCTAAGCGTAGCGCCACCATGAGTTGGCGCGAAGCGTACAAGAACATTTTGGCCAAAAATGCCTCCCAGATGGCTGGAAATGGCACTTCCCAGGTCTTGTAAGTTGCATCTAAGCATTTTCTATTTTGAACTTACTAGCGACATTATAAAAAAAAATAGAGAAAATATGCTCAAGGAGGGGGAGGTCTCCCCATTAGCCCCCCCTTGCCCCCCCCCTTGGCTACGCGCCTGGTATTATATTTAAATCCAGAACGTATCTACGCAGCAGCGGAGATTTTAGCTATTTTTGGTGAAAAGTCAGTGACGTAGTAAACCAGGTAACTGAACGAGGTCACGGGACAAGATTTTTTCCTCCGTCAAGTCTCCTCTCTTCAGACCCTGGACCTTAGCCAACCCCACCCCACCCTCCACATATCACACACACACACACACACACCCACACATGTGAGGAGAATTCTCTACACTAAATTATTAACAAGCACTGTAGAAAAATTCCATGCGATCCATGTGTGTACTTATAGAATGCTTCCTCTGTCGACGTAAAATAACGCTTTGAGTTAATACATACAATTCCGGGAGGAGGGGGGGGGGGTGGATGAATCTCGGATTAACCCTATATAGGCTAATAAGCTAATGCGTTAGGTCCTCACTTGTTGAAGGTCTTTCGAAGGTTCGATTCGCAAAAGGGTTTGAGAGTTTTTCCATGTAGGTCTGATCAAATTTCGCCTATTTTACCCCAAATTTTCTGGTGTGCAAATGATAGTATCAAAGCAGCATTGTTTTTCTTTTAACAAGATATCTGAATTACTAAAATACTCTACCATAGCAAAAGAAGGACCCATCAGCTCATGCACTCTACATGTACACTTACTAGCAGGCCACGTCCATGCTTTAGAGATATGTAAAGAGAAAAAAAACCCACAGAGACTCGAAAACAAAACAATTTTTTGTGCTTAGCAATGATAGCCTGTTAGTTATTTTTCTCTGGTATTAGTGGCTTACATTTACCCGCTTACTTTTACTAAAATTATCTAGATATATACAAATCTATTTATTTCCTGTAACAATATATCTTCGGCAACACACCTTGTACACATATCACACACACACACATATATATATATATATATATATATATATACACACACCCGACGCACCCTTTATATATGCTGCGGACGTTTCATGCACCAGGGTTCAACTTTGCATCCATCATATATGGCTATAGCATACATACCGTCCGTGAGAATACATGTTACTTCGTATTATCCGTTTATCGCTGAAGTGGTACTCATGATTTATGTTCAAGATCTCAGCTTACATAAGAGCAGGTTTTCATTTGAATCAAATACTGTATTTAATAAATAAATAAAAAATCTCTTTCGATAACTTTTAATATGAACATGATACTTTTCTCTCAAGTGACACATGTATTATTGAGAGTCAGGGACAAAAACGTAGTCCTCGAAATAAGAGAGTCCTTGGGACTGATCATAAACGAATAGCAACGCTTAGTCTGTGTACAACAGTGCTATGTGGGCAGGACTCACGAGAGACAGAGAGTGGGAGGAGGGGGTGTGGGTGACAGAGGGTTAGGTGGGCAGGCTGTGAGTGAGTATCTAGAAGGCTCTAGTCCTATGGCCCGGGTCCAATTTGAGATAACGATTATTGTATTTTCATTTTAATAATATACTTCCGAGTCCGATGACATAACTGCACCCGCCCCCTTACATGAGAGCAGATATACCCAATCGACATCAACTAATTTACATATACGAATCGGGCGGAGGTGCAATTTTCCTCAAATGATTAGATTAGTAACTAATCAAACTCCAATAAGGAAGGGAACCTCAAATCCAACTCACTACATTTTCAATATATATAGATGTATATATATATATATATATATATATATATATATATATATATATATATATATATATATATATATACATATTCCTTATCAAGTAAGAAACATACACTATAATCCTAAGGACGAATCCATGGAGGAGACTGTGGGGTAGAGTTTCCAAAAAGAGGACCCAGATAACCGGACCCCCTGTGAACATTACTTATATCATGAAATCACGTAAAGTATATAATTATGAACACTATATGTACAAATCCTTCACGACGCCTTTGCGTACGTATAAAAAAATCGAGGGCGCTAGAAGGAAATATGATCTGTGTACAAGGTATGAAATTGTTGAACAAATATATCAAGTTATCAGTTGAAGATAGTTGTCACTTTGTAAGACTTTCAAATTGTCCATGATTTTTTGTGTGTGCTCTGGTTGGGGGAAGGGGAGTGTGAGGGGAAGGGGAGTGATGAGGAGGAAGGGGAGGGGAGAGGAAGGGGGATGGGAGGGGGAGGGTAGGGGAGTGTCACAGTGGTCGACTTCTCATAACTCACAGCTGCTGCTGGCTTAAATAACAGAATCAAAGACCCAGCCCCTCCTCACCCTCAACCCAACCCGACCCCGCCCCCTATACCCACCTTCAGATACACTCAATGATTGTCATAATTAGGCTTTATGTTCCCATGTATGCATAATGCATATATGTTACGTATACGAAGGAATATGGTACTTCTCTCCCATTTCGTATATGCAAAGTAGATTATTGGTGTAGCTCGTTTTATGAGAATTTTGCAAAACTACATCTAGGTTTGTGTTGATATTTGCTCAGTACATTTTCTTGAGATATAAATAAATAACAACAAACGAGACAAAACAATAGCAGAAATAACCAGGATTTTTTGCTTACTAACCATGTCTGTAATTAATATCATTTTAATACTTTTATTAAATTATATTATTTACGATAAGATAGACAACCAAAGCTTTTTGTTTTGTTTGTGACTTTTGATGCCGGCACAAACAGGTATAAAATATAAATATTTTATGTAGCTGCATGAACATATTTCATATATTTCAGAGGTGAAAACGGAACCCAGTTTCTAAACTTTACAACTATAGCTGTTCGTACCAATGACCTGTAGGCTATTTACGTGTTTAATCTTCAAACTTAATCAAGACTGAACAAATACCCTTCTGATAAATAGTTGTGTCGATCAGAAGAAGCATAAATAGTTTGACCCTGAGGTTTGTATCTTCGTATTGTTCCATCTATGCATTGTTTAAACTTCGACAAGACAAAAAAATCCTCAATTTTTTGACATCTTTCTCCGAACCGACACGCACACACACAGACACACACGAAAAATGAACAATTGAGACATTTTGTTACTGCCAACGGGAAATATTATATATAATCAACCGTTTCCAAAAGTTCCTATCTTCGTATTGTTCCATCCAAGGCCCCCTGATGCATCGTTTAATCTTCGACAGGAAACCCGCCATTTCACATCCTTTATACAAACAAAAGGGGGAACGGGGAAAGGGGGGGGGGGGGTTGAATGGAGATTGTTTTACTGCCAATGGGAAATATTCTGATAAATCGTTCCTCAAAGGCACAAATCATCAATGAACTTCATAAATAGAAAAGTGACACCTTGGACAATGGATATTCGACAACTATTATAAACCCATTTGACAACAATTTTCCCCCGATTCTTCTACGTGTTCTTTATTATTACCAATTTTTCTAACTGGTCTGGAACAAAAAAGGACAAAAACACACAAAAAAAGGAAAAAAAAGCATGATCGCTACTAATCCAGGCCACCAGGTGACAGTTACTGCCCAGATATACTGCGACTGCCAAATATTTGTTACCTTCACCCCTGGAAAAAGAGAAACACTTCTTAAAAACCTTAAACGTCAAAATAAAAGGGCACGAGAAAAAAAATAACAAATTCAACATGAAATAAATAAGAAAAAAGAAAAAGAAAAGAGGGATATTCACAGCTAAATCGCTTCTCTAGAGAATTAAGCATCTTAATAAGTGTCATACTAGGAGAGAGAAAAAATGCCAATCTCACGTAGAGTTCTGGTGATCACGAATCAGGCAAGACAGCCATCGTCAAGTTTCAATAGGTAATTACATTACAAGTGCATTACAGAAATGAAAAAACGCTTCCCCACAATGGGTACGTACAATTTCTTCGCCCGAGGTATCATACTTAACTATCATTTAACACAAAGACAATTACAGGAAGAAACGTTATGAAGGTTACAAGCTATATCTCGTATTTAGCTGCTTGCTCCAAGGTATATACGATCGTTTCTTTCTACACCCCCCCCCCCTTCTCTGTGACTACGTGTGCATTTGTTTCATTAATCTGGTAACCTTCGCCGTGTCATAATAAAAAGAGAAAAAGAAGAAATTTTCAAGGATACCATCGGAATTAGACAGAAAATATTGATATAATGATAAAAAACAAATATCTAAAGTACATGAGCAAAAAAAAAATAAAAATGAGAGAAAAAAAGTGTTATGTACAAGATGCAAATTGACTGACATATTTACTCCTATTAAATGGATATATGCAGGTTACGGCTGCACATAATTCTGTGTAGTGTTTATGTGATAAGGTATGCTAGTCTTTGCGTAAGTATTTCTCTCTTTCAGACGCAAAACCATCAGGAATATGTTCATTTCGCTGTAAAACCAATCGGTTAACTGTCTTATGTTTGCGCAAACTTTATGGTTTACCAGTATCACGAAAAAAAAAAAGAACATTTAATAAGTAGACCACCAATCGAATTGATTCAACAACACAAAAGGTTAGGCTGACTTGCATTCGATATAATGTAATAAATGTAGTCTAATCTTATTTACATATATGAATATTCAGTATTCGCAAACATTTCGCTAATATGCGTCACCTTGTTATCACTGTTATGCTAAATTGTGTGGCTATCCAAATATAAATACATTTTCTATGAATATTATATATTAGCATATATCCTTCACAAACAAGAAAACTTCCTTATATTTAACATTTGACAGCGAATATGTGGATAATTGGGGGTGATGTGCACTCTATACAATATGAATATTCAATATGTAAGAATCCTTTTTACACAATTTTAATGTTCAAAAATCGTGACGACAGCTGTTATAACACGTATCAACAAAATTTAAATTAAAAAATCAAATTTCATGAATGCTTAAGAATGATATTCCTCAACCATAAATATGATATATTAGTTGATATCAGCAGTTAATGACAATATAGCAAATACAGCTCCGACTCTTACAAAGTGTGCTATAGGCAAACATATACTGGTTATGTTACAGTAATATTCGATCATGCACGTTATAACAAATACATTGTGTACATAATCAGGGACGGATCCAGGATGTTATGTAGGATGGAGGAGGTGGGGGGGGGGGGGTATCATGGGTTCGTTGAAGCCGATTCCCATGTATAGGGGGTATTGGGGGTCCTATCCAAGAAGAAATATAAAATTGAATGAAATTGAAACTTGAAATGTTGCATTCTGAGGCATATTGACACTATAAATTAGGTCTGTAAGTAGTTCTTAATTAGCAAGATTGTGCTAATAAAAGCTTTGGATCTTTGTCCGATGTTGAAGGTTCAATACGGTGTGGTACCGGTGGAGATGGAGGGGGGGGGGGGGCTTGGGCATATCTATAGAACCGCGTCTGACAATTCAAAAGCTTGTAGTATATTTTGTGAACAGTGAAAAAACTTCCAGCCTCCACCTGGATTCGAACCCGGGCCTTCCGCTTTATATGCGGACACGCTAACCACTAGGCTATCGACGCTGATTGTATGTCCAGTGCTCCGAGACCGGTAAGGAAGGTCGTAATTCCACTGTAGGCGTTTGTCACCTATATCGAACAATACTCGTTCTGTTTTCGTGACATATGTGCCATATATATATAAATGAAAATCGTAATGAGTTGGAAAATCAAGAACAGTGAAAAAACTTTCAGCCTCCACCGGGATTCGAACCACGGGCCTTCCGTATATATATATATATATAGATATATATGTACATATATATACATATATATATATATATATGTATATATATATACATATATGTATATATATATATATATATATATATATATATATATATATATATAAACGCAAACCTTAAAGTACGTTATGTCATAAAGATAACTGTTAAGAACAACTTTCTCAAACAGCTGAGAACCCCCTCCCCTCCCCCCCCCCCCAAAAAAAATAATAGTAATTATAAAAACAAATAATAATACAAATAATACAAAATAAATCAAAAATAAATAAAAAAAAAATAAAAAATCAATTTTGAGAGATCTCACAAATTTAATGTTCCTTCGCACACAAGGTTAAAGACTTGATCAAGTCTAAATATGACATCAACGAGTCACTTGAGTGGCATTTTTTTGAAATATGTTCTCTCATAATTCATTATAACGTTCATTTCCTGTATAGCGGAGATTGAGTTTTCAAATGCTGAATCAATAAAAAAAAATATTTACGCACTTGATCAGACGTAAATAATGGCATTGGTTTCAGTGTTAACACTGTTAATATTTGACCTTGAAAATATGACAACAACAAAAATGGTTTTGGGAGACAGGTAAGTAAATATAGCAACATAAAAAAAACCAGCAAACACAAAGATAAAGTAAAATGGTTTTGGATCCTTGTGGCACTATGACTTCACAGATTTACAAAAGGGACAACTCCCATACAGACAATATAAACTAAGATATCTCTCCCTAAACGGAGCAAGATTTAGTTTCTTCTCTCGGATATATATATATATATATATATATATGAATATATATATATATATAAATATATATATATATATATATATATATATACACATATACATATATATATATATATATATATATATATATATATATATATATATACAAGCTACAGATGACGTCGATGTCCCCTTTCTGACACGACTTGCAATATTAATCTTTATAATTGATATAAATCGATTGTTTGGTACCTCCGGCAGGTTTTCATTCGATTAATATACATGGGTTAATGTGTACTTAAGCAATTTCAATTTCACCGCTTCCCTACATTCCGCACAGATAATTATCTCTCTCTCACTCCCCCCCCCCCCCTTTTTTATGTGTTTGTATGTTTGTTTGCCTTTTTTGCTCTTTCTCTTTTCAATTCTGCTAGAATAAATTGCAAGTTTTGACCTTTCAATTGCAGGATGAACAATTAGCAAAATGAGAAATAAAGAAAACACCTCCTCATGTCGAAAGCTTTGGTATACACGTCTAATTCGTAATTGTTACAAATATATAAGCTAATTATTGTGAAAGCATTCTTCCATTCACGTTTTCTAAACTTCACCAGGGGATTATCTTCGGGACAATCAAAGAGTTATTTTGGTGAAGTGAAAATATGAAGAAAAAAAAAACGAAGTGAAAACAAGATAAAGTAAAGAATAATTTGAAATGAAAGGCTTGCTTCTATTTTTCTTTTTTGTCCCTCTTCATATCTTTCAAGTCTACATCGAGCTAGCTTGACTTTTAATTCATTCCCGTTCTAGTTTTACAAAAGACTATGAATCATTTTATTCCCCTTCTTTATGAAAAATGTGATGGAAATGCACAAATTATTAAAAGGGACCTTTCGCTTTTTGGTCAATGTTCGTTGGATGTGATACGGTGTTTTTTTTTTTTTGGTTTTTTTTTTCATTTATTTATTTTTTAAATTTGTTTGCCTGCAGCTTCCAAGGAATAATTTTGCAAAAGAAATACTTCCTAAATTAGACAAACGGGATTTTAATCCAAACTTAAACATTTGCTCTTGTTAAGTAAGTGACTTCTCGATGAGGAAAAAGAAACTTTAAGGCAATAGCACATCAGGTAAGGTAAGGTAAGGTAAAATGCTTAAATAAACAAATTTTCTCCCTCTGGTCATGATAGTTCAATGTCAATAGATACATTACATGAAACCTTTACCATCTATAAATGTCGTTGCCTTGCGGACCATCTCCACCCCCCCCCCCCTCCCGCCGCTGAGGCTAAAAATGTAATCGGTGTGTATTTGTAAATTATCCTTTCCATCCTAATGATGAGACCTGATTATATTCCAACTAGGCCTATACTATTAGCATAACACAGTTCAGTGTCTTTGTTGAAAATATTTCACATTTTCCGCTTTATTCTAAAGAGCCCAACAAGATTGGTATTGTAATACATGCAAAAAATAAGATTAAGATACCCTTCCCCGTCCTCTTACCCCTCTACCCTGCTTCTCCCCCCCTCCATCGATTACTCCCAGGGGAGGAAAAAAATGAAACAGGAGAGAGGTCACTCGGTACGAAAATGCAAAAAAAATGCAAGGATATGAAAATCTAACGGCTGAATGTCAAGTATAAGGTGTTCTATTATAAAAAAAATAAAAAAGTTACACTCCTGTTCTAATATTAAGGTAACCTGTACTTTTCTCTTTGTATTTCCAAACCGAAAGGTCATTTCTTTCCTTAATTGAGAGTTCCATTGCGCCATGCAGTCAACCCTCACTTCTTTATACATGACAGTGTCTTTAAACATGCGTTTTTTTTCTCGAATCGCTTCCCGATACTATATGTCAGTCTGTCCTTGTTAGATTTCTCTCATTAATTAACAGGTAGGGATTCTTGTCGATTCGTCGGACAATAGATCACCAGGGATTAATTTATTAAACTCACGTTCGCGGCCGAGCAGAAAAAGAGAAAAGAACGCGCTTCGCTGATCTCACTCTCGGAAAAAAAAACGAGAAAACGGAGACAGGAGAAGAAAAGTTACGGAAGCCTGAAGGGTACATGAGAGTACACCGACCCATGGGGCTCCACTGGGGAATACACCTTTAGAGCACACTGTAGTGAAAGGTGAATGAAAGTATAGCCTCCGGTTGCGAACAACAATTCCAACACTGGGAACGTCCAAGGACAGCTAATATAATGGGCAACTTTGGTACCTTTCGTTGCAAAGGTCAGGTTTGTCAAGAATTACCAAAGAGATTGTGATTTGAAATAGGAAAATCAGAAAAAGAGAGATGAGAGATAGAGAAAGAAAAACGAGCGATATTAAAAACGTTACGTACCTCAGAAACCTCCAAACTTTCTCTTTTAATACAAAATCTTATTTTCCTGGCGTTTGTAAGTAATAGTACAAAAAGTTGAAGGTTTACAGTCTTGTAGTACCAAGGCAAGGCCTTCTTACATGACTTTGCAACAGTAGATTCTTCAAAGTCAAAATAACTGCTACCAGCTTCCTCTTCCTAATCATTATTATCGTCAACATCGGCATTATCCGATCGTCAACATCAACATTAACATCGTCAATATCATCCTTGTAATAGTAAGCATCACCATTCTTATTCTGAACATTATGATTATCATCGTCAGCATCAACATTATCATCGTCAACTTCAACATCATCATCGTCAACTTCAGAATTGTCTACGTCAACATTATCATCTTCAACATCAACTTTATCATCGTCAAAGTCAACATTATTATCTTCAACGTTAACTTTATCATTGGCAACATTCTATTCAACATCGACATTATCATTTTCAACTTCAACATTATCATCTTCAACAGCAACGTTTATCATCTTCAACATCAACATTGTCAACGTCAACATTATCACCTTCGACATCAATATTATCATCTTCAACATAAATATTTTCATTCTTTGTCACCTCTGCCATCGTCATCGTCCAAAGATCACAATTTTTATCGACCATCACCAGAAGCAGATTCTCCTTAGACTAGAAGAGACCCACTGGCGCGATAGTAACCATTTCCATACCCATCATGCTATCTAAACATTCAACATTATCATCATTTTATATACCTATGTGGAAAGTTCAAGTACTTCCTAGCTTGTACTTTTACATAATGTCACAGTTGCAAACAACTACAGACGTCAGTTTTGTTCAAAGTCATTTTCACTGAGCAACTGCATTACTGTTTAACATAAACTTCAATCACATTCTAGATTATACAAGGTATAATTATTCTCATAACTAGCCCATCTCTTATATCGGTACAAAACAAACTTTTAAGATTTTCCTAAACAAAATGAAAAAAATATATAGAAGCCTACCCTACTTCCTAAAGCTCAAATTTGCCATAAAAAAATATATTATTTCAGATAATTGGCATAGCCTACAGCTCACGCAATTAACAAATTTCATTTTCGACAAAAAAATGTCTATTAGCAGAGAATGCAGGCATTAAAACATCGTGTTACAAGTCACCCAAGATGTCAATTTATTATAAAGTAATTGCCCTTCAATATACTGACTGGTTTTTTCCATTTCCCATCACACCAGTGTGTTTATGAAATTGACGGCGCTATTAAAGAAATACAGAAAATAGTGTGTCCTTATAGTTATGGACGTTACGCTAGGTTATAAATTTGATTTTCTATACGTGAAGTCCTGCACTTCCAACTGGCCACCCCCCACATCCCCAGAGGTTTTTTTTGTTCGAAGCTTGCTGTTTAAACAAAATAATAATAACAACAACCAAATGTTCGTAATGTTGGTTCGAATTGGCCTAACTAGAGGGTGGTCTGTGACGACATCTACTTCGCGAACCGTCCGCTTCACAAGATTATCAAAATTCATATTTTGGGAATGAATCGCGTTTAGGTTTGATGCAAAATTTTGAGGGCATAATGTTTAAACTGTTTCTTTCCATCGCTGTTAAATTTCCAGTGAATAAATTCTGAGCAAACTTTTTACAGGAAACGCTAGCAAATTCTTAGTGTCAGACTGGAGGCGGGTGGGTTTGACTGGGTGTGGGGTGGGGCTGGGGAGGGGTGGGGAATGGGCGGTAGTTGAATAACGCGACGTGGTATAAGCGAAATCGATAATACTATTAGTGGCAAGGCAGAGAGTTAGTTTGCACAGCGCCTTCCTTCTTCTTTATTTTCGTTTCTAGTTTTCTACTATAAAACTATTATAAACACAACCTTATAGTATATACTTGCAGGTTGCATTCAAACACCATCACTCCGGGTAATTGGTGTATACTTGTATATACCGACGCTAGGATGGACGTAGTTTTTCTTCTTATCATAGAACTGCTAGAACTAGTAAAATCATTTAGTAATTACACAGATCAAAATCGATAGCGAGAACAATGTAAAGTAGGCGCACCCTGTTATGAGTGTGTATAGTGTTAATGCTTCAGCCTGCGATATTTTAATATAAGATACATACACATATATATATATATTAAAGAAAATCCACGCGTACTCATAAAGAAAATATTATTAGACAAAAGCAGAGCAATAAGATATGTTTGCATCAAGTTCAATTTTGCAGGTAATTTTTAATATAACTATTTAAAAAACTATCATGGGAGGACCCCTCCCATTCCCTACTACTACATGAGAGTCTGCTTCATTGAACCCAAAGCCATATTCTATTTGTCTCTGGCCTTTCCATATGGGTTCCCTACCCCTCCTTAAATCAGTCTTGGGAATTTTAGAACCCCCACACCTTTGAAATCCTGCGCACGCCTCACAATTCATATGAAATGGAGTAAACAAACTATACCTACTATAATGACATCTCTCTGCATTAACTTGACACGTTAAAAACTAGGATACATAAATTGAATTTTACAAACTATTATCTTTAATGCACCAAACGAGATTAATCCTTTTCACGCATAGCGAGGTTTCCGCAAAACTAAACCCAATATCACTTAAAAGGAAATATTACCCAATGTTACGTAATATCTATCCAATTCACTTAATTAATAAAATTATCTGAATTATATATATTTTTTTAAATCTATGACGTCTTCTTTGAAATCTCATTAAAATGACAGAAAAAAAAGAGATTTTTATTTTACTTTGTGTAATGAGTGTTGCCCAATAACACCTGTATGGTGCATGTGTTTACGTCATTGCAGAAAGGTTGTTATGGTGAGGTAGCAAACTCCAGATAATTATCCCACTGGCTTTGTACATGTAATGGTCGAAGTGATTTGGGCTCTTGTCAGTTACTTTAGCAATATAAACCCTCATTCCAACTCGGTTCAAACAGTTCTGCGAATTGCAAATTTTCTACGATGGTTCTGCACATACACAAAGACCTTTGTTCTTTGTATATATATGTATGTATATATATATATATATATAAATTCCAGAAACACACATTATAAGATGGATGAAAGCGAACAGCTTTGCAGTAGGCCAATGAAGTATTAAATGAACCAGTGTATTGAAATATGAAGCAAGGCGATTAAAGAGGTTACAATCGAGTGAGTCTAGGGACGCTTCGAGGTGCAATGGGAGTTGCGATTTTTGATTCGAGGGCACTTTTTTATTACAACAATGGACTTTTATGTTACTCACAAAACCCAGGGCGGGTATGCGGGTGGGGGAGTAAGGGGGGGGGTACCTTATACGTCCTCCCATCCGGCTCTGCTGCCCAAGGCATGAGGTCTGTAATACTATATCTCTGCAGAAAACTTATTTGAAAATAATTAATAATCATACCCAGTAAAGTCTTTTTTACGTGAAAGAGCATCACTCCGCTCTGTCCTGCATAAAATATAAAACACGATTCGAACCATTTCGTAAGAATACTGAAAATTGCGTTCAAAAAAGGTGTACTGTGAGGAATATCGATTAAATGAAATGGATTACTTTATGATGCATGAATGGTGAATTTTAAGAGCAAACTTTCAGCCTCCCTCTCCACCTCTCTCTCTCTCTACCTCTCTCTCTCTACATGGGCACACTCTGAGCTGGTCGTCCTGAAATCGTGGACATTTCATGAATTACAAATTCGCATAGCGCCTCCACTATAGCTTCGTGGGGTATTTAAGCGCAGATGTTGAAACTAACGACACGAGATACTCGTACACAATACACGTGAATGGAGATACTGCGAACATCATCGGATCATTTTCATTGGTATGTACAAGGGATCTATATTTTCATATCCTTATTGCATTTATTTGTAATATAGCTATAGATTGTCCTCGCCTTAAGATATTGCTTCAAAACAAATACCGGTCTAAAAACAAGTTTGAACAATTATACTTAACCGCTGCCTGGTATCATCATCAAACGACGGGAGGGCCAAGTTTAGAAAATGCACGACCACCGTATCCATTGAATTTGAAGGGAGGCTCAATAAGTAGATAAGCATGTTGAGAGCGGAGAGAACAAGTTGGCTTGTATAAGGGGAGATGAGATCAAACAAATCGTCCCCGTTTTTCGCATAGTGGCGAATGTGCACTTTTGGCGAAATTGAGTTAAATGTTGTTCTCACGTTTTTTTCGAGTGTGAAGAATCGATTTAGCCGGGTAAGAAGTTCTATACCTTTCTAGATTTTTAGTTATTTCTGACTGGTTTTTGACGAATGTCCACCTAAGGCCCACTCTCGTTTTCACATACTTACGAATACTACCTGCGTCATTATAATCATTCAGTAACACAATTTGTCTAAGGTCTAGGTGTTTTTGCATATAACAACGAATATTACCCTTTGGGACAAGCCGAAAATAACAACCATGTCATACTGATTTTACAACCAACTAACTGCCATTTGAAAACACTCAGGACTATGGAAAGGTCATATCTTTATTATTTCCACCTCATCTTGTAATTGATTAATGCAGCATTTCATACACGATAGCATAAATCGTGAAAACAGAATGGCCAGTGGGTGAACAATTATATACCTGAATAGTAGATTCGATGCTTGTACCTGTTGCGCGGGTATGGCTATATAGACAGTATAGAGTAACTCTATTTACGGCTATTTCTCTACTGAATCGGTGTAACAGTGTCCGTATATTTGGTTAGAGCTATGTAAATGAGGAAAGAGGTGGTATAAGTCAGGACCACAGGACTTACAGGAAAGGAATCCCAACCATTATAATGGAATTATATAACGGAGATCCATGTGATGAACTTATCCCTAAAATATCTAAGACCATTATCCTGCACGGTACGGGAGTAAATTGTTTTTTAAAAGTCGTGGCATGGAGCTACTTTCTTGCCAATGTGTAATGTCATATAGTGCCGCTTGGCCGGATGGTGAGGGGGGGGGGGGTGGGCGTATTATTTAATTCTCTTAGTTTTCTGTATCCTTTTCAATGTGAATGTAAACAGTCCAATAAACAATACCAGTATTATGACAAATTAAAACATCAAAACACCAGCTCATTTCCAAATGAGACTTGCTCCAGTCTTCAGTTTCATATGTGAAGAAATGTTAAAATGTAACATCTCCCTAAAGAAATACGGTTTCTCTTAGCTGTTGGCGGCTTTGCTAATCACAAGCATTACTCTAACCTAATTGATAGCTACCTTTATCTGGCTTAGTAATACCTAGTTTCATAGTAAAAGGTCACGTACTTTTACATGAAACTTTGGAAGGTACTATCATAGTTTTTTTTTTCTTTAGTATAGTTACTATGCAACAAGGACGATGAGGGGGGGGGGGGGGGGCATTTAGACCTAATTACTAGATAATCTGTATCGCACCCTTCAGATTTGAGAGAGACTTGGATGTTTTCTTCTAGGGTCATAGGGGAAGTTATACTGTACCAGATATTTTGTTATATCGCTTATGTATTAACTTTTAAATACAATTAATAAAAACATAAATATAAAGAAGGAGCCACACAATATAGTACAACTTCGAAACACTTGAACAATGGCACAGTTGTTTTCTACTTTAAATTTGAGGATTCGCACGAGGTTGGTTTGGATATTATGAAAGTGCCTGTGAGAGTAAGAACAACTTCACATCCCGTTTAAAGGGATAGTATAGTGCAGAATCTTCCTAAACGTTTAAAAGATACGTAGAAACTATTGTTAGAGACATTTCACGTAATACACTAACTTGAACATGAAGAATTGCACACAACTCCCCGTAGTCTGTGTGCTTCATAAAAGTTCCGACTCAACAGATTACGCAACTGGAACACGGACAACATGATTTCTAAATTACATCCATGTTTTTCAACTTTTCTCCTTGCCCTCTCTATACCCTCTCCCCTCACCTTATCCAACCCCCTCCATTCCACCCAAGAAAAGCATATTAAAGTACGTATGATGATATAGGTCAGTGTATAACCCATGCAAATCCCTTGTCTATTTGATACAATGTAGAAAATCGTGACGGTTCTTTTTAAAATAAATAAGACCAATGTACCACCCCCTTCAGCAGCCGGCTTATTTTGCCCTTCCTACCCCAACATCTCCCTATCCGACACCATCCATGTCACCCAAGAAAAACACACTAAAGCACTTATATCCGCGCATGACCCATACAAATTCCTTGTCTATTTTATACATACCAACAAAACGTGGGCGTTCGTTTTACAAATTAATAAGACCAATATACCACCCGTTTCAGCAGCCGGCTCTCCTTGCCCTCTATACCCCCTCCCTCACCCTATCCGACCCCATCCATTACACCCAAGTAAAATATACTAAAGCATATATGTTGATACCTGTGTATAACCAATGTAAATTCCTTGTCTATTTTATATATTGTAGTAAACCGTGGGCGGTGTTTAAGACCACCGCTTCGATTCCACCTAATCCCCCTCCCCCCTCCCGCCCTTCCCCATGTAACAGCGAAGATTCACGGTGTACCCTATGGCTACTACACACAACAGTGACGAATACTAGTCTGTGTCAGGAAGAAACTTCAAAATTTAGTTATAGCATAGTGACGAATGTGTGACGAATGTCTAAACTTAACTGATAAATGACATGACATAACGACGAATATGTTGGCACTAAAATTACTACTTTGTAAGAAATTTTTCGATCAGCAACAAATATGAGAACTCAAAGTTCTTTGTGTTATATTTAATATATTGACAACTTTCGGTAAAAAAATATCCTTCTTTTAATTACGATATACTAAAGTAAAAATGTGAAAATCTTTAGAGCGCGTTTTCTAAATACTCACCTTTTGCACATACGTCACTATACACCAGAACACGGACGAAATATTGAGGTGTTTGCCCATGAAGGGCCTTCCAAGTTAGCAAAAGAATTTTGTAGTTGATTCTTTGTTGAATTGGAAGCCAGTGAAGGTGATAAAGAGCTGAGGATATATATGCTCAGATTTTCTCATGTTAAGGATCAAACTATAGCTGCTGAGTGCACTATTAAGGACAACCAGCATCTTGTTTATTAAACGTTTGGTAAAATGACAGTGCGGGACGATCTTGTTGAAAAATTACAGATAGGAGGACGTTTTTAAGAAAAGTCACCCAGGAAGGAACCTGGGCAGGAAAACCAAACTACCGAACGACTGATCCGCTCTTAACCCCAGTCCCCTTACATCGAGACTGTGACTGTGTGATCATCGTCAGGTGTGTATGACTATTCCCCTCGAAAGGGAACAGATACTACACATGATCTTAGCCAAAAGGTCGAGAAGCGATAAGAGGACTAGAAGAAGCGAGAAGAGGCAGCATTACCCTGCTTGCCATCTCTAATTCCAACAACAAACAAATTTTAAACAGAACTCATACCACAGCTTATATCACCTTGCACTCAAAGTCCCTACTTATAGGCCTATAAGTAATTCACACGTTCTTCATGCAGGAAATAGCCCTCTTTTCAACCTTCTTGAAGAATTCAACTTTTAACTTATACCCAAAAAAAAAACCTTGGGAATGACCGATTAACTATAGATCTCCTCCTGAAATACCAAGTCGCAACTAACTCACTTCCCAAATAATCGAGACCACTCTGTCCTCACATTCTTTAGTACTTAAATACAATTCCTTTAGAAATCTCTTCAATTTTTCCTGACTTAGGGTTCATTCATGGCTTTCTATGCAGTGCAATTGTAACAATGCTTCACTTACCAGCCACTCTCTGGCTAAACATAGACAACTGATCCTGAAAAAAACTATCCCAAGCAGGACCTCTCACGAGGTCCTCTTGGTCAGTGGTTAAACTCCTTTAGTATTATAGTATTTATCCTTTCTTAGTATATCGAGGGTTAAGTCAGGTATACGACGAAAAACGTTGAACTAAACTAAAAATAAAGTTATAAACCGTTTGGTATGTAATTGCCCAAAAGACAGAATTAAAAGATGGATGACTGTATAGGCACATGATGATTTTTATTTCGTCATAGAACTTTAGCAAAATGCAATATTATCTGTATGATACATACCCATAGGCTACATTAGTTTGTACGAAAAGATCTCTTGTTCATATACCGGAGAGGATTCTGACGTGTTGAGTTGAATTAAAATATTCTGAAAGCTTCTCCGATTCCTCTGTTTGTCATTATAAAATTAAATTAAAATACATTAATTATTAGTACATATATACACTACGACCTACTCTCAATTTGAGTTGATTACGCTACATTACCCCCCCCACCTCGGACCCCCACCCATACACCATTTTCGACGATTGGTGCCCCCGTTTTCTTATCTAAAGAACCCCTTACAACATTATGAGGGACCGCATATTTTCAGCAGTGCACACTATTAGCAACATATTGCAAAAAAAAAAATTCAATGCTGTCTCTTATCGACGAGTGCACGTTAAGGTCAGAGGTAATTATATTTCCTCGTGATTATTTAATTTTTTTAAAACTGGCACTGTGTCATCATGAAACGGATCGCAAACTGCCCACTGCCAATCGGGGAAAACGAAAACGCTATATATTTTGAGTTTGGCCTCGACTGCAAGTCAACACGAATTAAATAGGTTTGACTAATGAAAGAAGCAATATATACTAAGCCTTGTGGATAAATTTCCATACAATACCCATGCATTGTGTTTTGAAGATATTGATAAATTGAAATTGTCATAGTCTGATGTACCATTAGTGAACTTGAAGCAAACAGGTGTGATGTCATAGTTGCACACGGTTTGGTTGCTGTTTTTGACTTTATTGTTTTGACATTGGACATATTAAGTGGACGTGAAGCTGTAAATAAAGGCCACTGACTATAGTGTATTTATATTGCTTACTAGTCCCAATTTTAGAGAAGAAATTTGGATGTACGTCTCAAAGGAAACATAAACCAAATTTGTAACTGTGCTTCTATGCCATCACACGTGTTTACATTAAGTTCAAGTTTGCATGGTACAAATACATATATATATCACTCAAGGAAGTTTATCAATAACCACAGAGAGTGTTCAATACTGGGGTAGAGTACCACTGCAACACCTACAGTTAAGGACGACAATATGAATAAAACATGATTCTTATTGTTTACTTCAAGTTGTTCTTAATTAAATGTTTTGCATTCATTATTCTGCTCTATAGTACAATCACCTCTTCTTATTTTGAGGGCCGTAGTTCATAGATTATGCATTTCGCAGTACGAAAGTAGGTAAAATTCTTCCAAAAGCGATCTGGACGCTCATTCGGGGATGGATAATACTTTCGTGTCACTATACGTTTATACAACATTGAATAACGTTAAGTTGTCGATATAAAACCCCATATAGCGAGATGTCTTTTCTTCATCACACGCCTTCCTCGTAAGCGAACATTCAATACATATATATTTATATATATATTTATTTATTTATATATACATATATATATATATATAGCCTATATATAGCCTATACATAAGCTATATATATTACCTACATATAACGTATAGGCTATTATATATATATATATATATATAAATATATATATATATAAATATAAATATATATACATATATATATATATATATACATATATACGTACATAGCCTACATTTACACATGTATAGGATATAAATATATATATAGACTATATAGGCTATATATATATTTTATTTTATATAGCCCATAAGCTATATATATATGCTATACATATAGGCTCTATATATAGGCTATATATTTATATATCATATTTTCCACATTTCCTTTGGTACTAGTAGTAGTAACCATTGGACTCCTTGAAATAGTTATGCCGCACTACAGTATACATTCGTTACGGCACACTGAAAGTTAAAAAGATGAATTTACCTTGCTTTTTCGTCTATACTTCCTTTGAAATATTAAACATCCCTACCATCGTAGCAAAAAGGCAACAAATCCGAGAAAAGAAAGATTAATAATCACATATTTCCCAAATTTATTGAAGATAAAATAGAGACCGTATTGAAATTCCATTGATATCGAATCTGCATAACTTCACACATATTACTAAACTTCACACTGCATACAGCAGCAATCTCTTTCTTAATGCCACATACAAATCTTCCCCTAGCTCCAATTCTATTCTTAATTTTTTCTTTCTTTTATCTTTCTCTCTCTCTCTCTATACATCTTTTCTTTTCTCTTAGCTTATAAAATTACTGATTCATTACGTAGTTTTCACTCTCTCTAAGATGTTTTGATAGCGAAACAATACAATAGAGGCTCTTTTCACACGAATAGAAAACTGGAGGTTGGCTAGAAATTAGCTTTTTGTTAGACGCCTCTTTATTCATTACAATACGATAGATCTATTGTTCCTATTGTTTCGCCTCTATGCGCTTTTGTGTTCTCCATCTTTTCAACGCGTTGTTTCCTTCTCTTTGTTTTCCCCCCTCTTCTAGTCAGTCTTTCTTTTCAAGACTGACTTAAACCTTGAAGTGTTTTTGTCTCTCTGCTTTTGTAGTGATATTGACGTTCATTTTTTATTGTTTGCATTGTGACTCTATATGAGGTTATTATTCTCTCTGGAATTGTCTTCTTTTTCTCTTTCTCTTTCTCTATCTCTCTGTTTGGGCAAATAAATCGAATGATGACCGCACAAAATGTCTAAAAAACAAGACAAATTTAGGGCCTGCTGCTTCAGTTTATTAGAAAACTAAACAATTTGTTTCCTTGACTTCCAAAGACTTGAAAAGAATGAATGGACAAAAGGTCTTTTGAAGTAAAGTTAAATGTTTCTCACCGAAGAAGATACAAATTAACCACTAAGCAGAATAAACACGAAGGAGCATAGGCCTATGTATATATAACGGTGGAAGTGTACACTGCAGATTTTTCTTTTATGTTTGTCTAATGTCGGTTTATCTGTCTGTCTGTTGTGTACACTCAGCTTTGTTGAGTATATACTACCGGTATACATAAGTGTTGAAATATCCAGAAAATCATTGTGCATAAGGTTACGTCTGACAATCATAATAATAAAACAGGAATAATAATCCTTGAAACTTTCGAGGTAACGTAACCACTTTTTTCTTTAAAAAAAATCCATTTCTAGTTTTGCTATCATCTTCCTTTTTAGCTGTTCCAAGTTATGGCAGGTGGCAAAATTACCTAAGTTCTTTAAGCTATTTGTATAACTTAAGTTTAAATACATTCGTAACTCAGAATAATCCCCCGATTAAACAGATAAAAGCAACAAACAAACTAATATCGGATATGAAGACATACCATTTAAATAGTAGATGCCGGAAACAGGATGTTATGTATGTATATGTGATTTTCCCGCAAGCAGGAACTCGCGAAAGAAGCCATGGAGGCTTGTAGACTCGCAAGCTGACCGAAGCCAATCTCTCGGCACACATCCATTTAACGTCCATGTCGGGAAGTTGTTATTGAACAACACCCTTGCCAGACGACACACTTTGCTGTCGGCGGGGAATCGAACCGGGGATCTCATGACTGGGAGACGCCGCTAACCACTAGGCTATACACTTCGCCTTAATGTTATATATAGGACGTGTGGTTACGGAGACCCATTATGTGTGTGTGTGTTGTCTTCATTTGTATGTGTATACATTACAAAACATGTACACGCAATAGGTGATACATGGAAATATTACTGTAGCAGGCCTATACTTCCAAAGTATACAGTAATTATTTATTGATTTGTTTTTCCACAAAAGTACAAAATGGAGGGACTCCTTCCATAAAGTTTAAAAGCGTAACAGTGTGGAAGACTCCCTTAAGAAAGAAAGAAAAATTATATATACACATATACATATTAAATATAAATACAAATTAAACGTTCATTGCATGTAGTACTTATATACAAGTATATAATTTGGTAGTAGTCAGTAACTAGTTACTATTTCCTTACATAACAACTTTCTTGAAAAGGATGTGAATGACTTTTTACTCTTTAAATCATTCGTTAGTAGATTCCATGTTTTTGTTGCACGGATTTGTAGGCTTAAAGTTCCAATGGTGGTATTGTAGAGATTATAGTGGGCATGATTAGCATGCCTTGTGTTATGACTATGTACATCTCTGTTTCTGACTAAAGAATGGTCAAAGGTAGCTGGTAGTAATCCATTCCAGGTCTTGTAGGCAAATAATGCAAGCTTAACTTTAATGAGATCGTGCAATGTTAGTAAGTTAAGTTTCTTAAATAGGGAACTGGTGTGCTCACGGGGGGCTGAGTGTGTTATGTGGCGAATGGCTGCCTTTTGGAGTATGATAAGATTGTTATGGTTGATATTGTGTGTACCAGACCAAATAATGGAACAAAAATAAGTGAGATGCGGGACAATCAGGGTCTGGTATAGTGCTCTGAGTATGTTTACCGATAGAAAATATTTCAACTTAGATAATATGCCAACATTCCGTGAAATTATACTGCATATAGTTGAAATATGGTTGCGCCAGCTAAGTTTACAATCAACATTTACACCTAAAAACTTAGTAGTAGACACTTGCTTGATTATTTTCCCGTCCATACATATATCTTTTTATTTTTCCAAATAAGTGTATTACAAGTATTAAAGACAATGTAATTACTTTTTTGTACATTGAGTGATAATTTTTTGGCTGAAAACCAATTAATTCTTTTATTTAATTCAATTGACACCGTGGAAGATAATATGATTATGTCGTCGCTCTCGACGATATCTGTTCAAGTCGAAATATACCGGTAGCTTTCAAGCCAGCCTTGGGAGTAGTTCCTATAATGCCGTATGAATATAATTTATTGATAAGGACGGTATGATCGATCGTGTCAAACGCCTTCGAAAGGTCGTTGAATACACCTATGCAATTTTCCCCATTATATTAAGACTAGTATGTAAACTGTTAACTGCATCTGGCAAAGCCTGCAATTCAGTAGAATATTCGGGTCGAAAGCCGAACTGTTCTTTACAAAGAATATCATATTGGTTAAGAAAATTGAATATGCGATTGAACATAAGTCGTAATTCTATACTTTTAGAAAAACAGGAAAGCATTGAAATCGGTCGATAATTCTCATATACATGTGAATCTCCTTTTTCATAGATTGGTTTAACCTTTGCCATTTTAAGTTTATCTGGGAATATGCCAGTGTTAAATGATAAATTACATATATGGGTCAAAGGCTTAGCAATAAAAGGAATAACATTTTTTTACAATCTTTTTTACAATTTTTTTGAAATCATCATATCCTGCTGCTTTATTGGGTTTCAAGTTGAAAGCTGCAATTTAAATTAGTTCTTCTTCTGTGACTGGGAATGTGAATATTGAATGACTATATTGTTATCATGGATGGTACTATGTGATTTACCTTTGTTATTTATTTTTACTAGCAAGCGATGGTCCAAGTTTTACATAGAAATTGTTGAAGTAATTCGCAATGATATTTTAATCACTGGTTTCTTGGTCACCATTTTTGAAAGCAGCAGAATATAATGATTCTTTACGGGTATGGTGCAACATTTCATTAATAGTACGCCATGTATGGTTTGTGTTATTTCTGCTCTCATTAAATTTATTGTCAAAATAGAGCTTCTTCGAAAGTCTAATTATTTGGTTAAGCTTATTACGATAGGTTGTATACATAGACTTGTTCGTATCTGTAGAAGACTTTAATTGACGTCTAAAAAGTTTGTGCTTCCATTTAAAGGAAGTCACTGCCATTCGTAATCCAGGGGTGTTTCTTTCTATACGACGCTGTTTTTGACTGATTTGGCGAATATGAAAACAATTATTATTAGTTGAACTGAGAGAATTAAAAAAGTATTATAAGCAGAATTGACATCATCTTCGTTTAAAACATTATCCCAAGATGTGTCCCTTATTTCAGAAGTAAAATGCTTTATGTTGTTAGTATTGTAATTACGTATATAGATGGTATTGTTTGATCTGATTTTCTTCCCTACCACTGTTAGAATTATCGGAAAATGGTCACTTAAATCAGTTATTTTGAACCCCTGAAGTAATCGTAGAATCATCGTTTGTAACAACGTTATCTATCAGGCTTGTAGAAATACTACTAATACGAGTTGGAATAGTTATTGTAGGGATGAATCCGTTCGAATAGAGAATATTTAAAAACGTTGTTGATTTGATTTCATTCGATAAATCAATTTAATAATCACCCATTATGTAGGTTTTACAGTTTTTATTCGATATGATGTTGAAAATATTTTCCAGATTAACACAAAACTCATCTAAAGAACCACTAGGTGGTCTGTAGACTCTGCCGATAAGAAATTTATCCTTTGAATTTATGTTTTGTAGCCTCTATAAAGAGAGACTCTATATAGAATTATCAAAGATTGATAGGTCGGGTCTACAAATAAAACTTATATCTTTACGTACAAATAGGCACTGACTCCACCGCCCCGTTTATTGTCACGATGTTTTACAACAAGTTTGTAATTATCCATTTTTATGAGAGGAGAACATTTTTCATTGAACCAGGTTTCTGTGAATCCAATTGCCGTAAAATCATTATTTAATACAGAAATGAAAGTGTTAATATCGTCAAACTTATTGTTTAGGCTACGACTGTTGCGGTGGTACAGTGATATACCGTAATGAGGGGGCAAATTGTTATATGAGTCTATGTTATGGTAATATACACCAGACATTATTTCCCCGAGGCCGTTATTATCGTGGAGTATAGGTGACGCCATTAGTGATAACAATAATATTGGTAAGATAATGTAAATGTTATTTGGTTCTGATCGTCCCTTTCCCTTGTATGATATCCCCTGATGGTTGTGACGTTGGGCCTGGGGATGTTCTTCCTCTGTTGCTGACTTGTATTCTTCTTCTTTACGACTGTCCAGTCTGCTCCGTCACTCGTTGACAGGGTTCGCTACATCTTTGCGTCAACTTGTTGATTACCTTCGCTCTCCTTTCTCGGCTGAACTTTAGTCAGGTTAGCATTACCTTCCATAACTGTTGACTCGGTCCTAGGTCTGTTAATATCACGGTATTGGTCTGTTTTCTTTACAGGAGGCTGCTGACTACTCTCTTTCAGGTCACTCATGCGTTCCCCGTCTTTATCTTTTGCTAATTAATACCCCACTATATTCTCCGGTCTCGATTCGCTTTCCTGAGCATCATAATTAGTTGACCTCTCTGTAGTGTCCTCATTAGTCGTTGGCTTGTCAATTGGGGTCTTGATTTCTGTGTCCTCATCTATTGTTTCCGTGTCGTCCTTTTCATCGCAGTGGTAACTCGTGTGGTTTGTTGCATTTGTAGAAAAGGATTTAAGGGCAGCGGTTCGCTGAATGCCCTTGTTGACCGACCGCACTCTCTACACGTGTATTTGTGGGCATCGGATACGCAGCGATTACACACCTGTGATTGACCATTGTACTTTAATCTTAGGTGAGTTCCCACTATAGTGATTTCGTACTGTAGAGAATCAACACTGTTTGGTAATTCGAGTCTAACGTATCTGATGCCATTTTCTATGTTGGGGTAGTCTTCGTAATGTTTATGTACCCATATAGATCTCAATATACATCCGTATTCTTCAAATTTTCCAGAAATTTCATCATCGGTAATGTACGTTGGGACTCCCAAAACACTAACGGTTATTATGGTCTTGGTCACTCCCATGATGCCACATATTTCATTCCTTATTTTTTAATCCAGTTTCCTGAATAAGTTCTGCATCTTCTTTGTGTTTTTTTTACCGTTAAGATCCACTGTCCTTGAGTCTTAACACATCCGAGAATATTTTTCTTTCCAGTGTCGTTGGCCAAAGACTTCAGTATATGTCCGTAGAATTAAAATGAGCATCAACAAGCTTCACACTCTTAGTTCACAACACAAAACTATTTGGCGTCATTTTCGCTTATCCGGTACTCATATTGTTAATTACAGCCTGGTCTGCAGTGTTGTATAATTGTGTACATTTCTCCGAGTACTTTCGAGCCACCACTTTTTAGGGTTCCGAGTACCAAGTACCAAAGTCCGAGTTACAGTATTTTAGAATCTATACGGAGTAGCCTACATACGAGTACTTTTTCATTCTGAGTACTTCAAGCAGTTTACGAGTATAGTCGAGATTTGATTGATTATATATGTAATTGGAACGTGTAAATGCATCCTACTGCTTCCTGGTGCTCAATGTAATTAGCTAAATAGGCCTAATTTAACAGTTGATTGTGATGACAATTGTTCCGGAGAATCTTGTTATTGTTTTTCAAATTAAGATTGTCTCAATATAATACGATATGTCTGTCTGATTTTGAATGAGCAGTTTTCAGTATAGTAAACAACTCCCTGACATGTTGAAGTGGGTGTTATATATAGCTAATAGTATACTACTGTGCTCAACCATGCTACTGTCCGTACGTTACCACATGACAGCCACATCACTTATGCTATACACTTTTTCATCTTCGTACAGCCAATAGGCTACGCGGTAACACACTTCGCTGATACTATATTATAGCCAAAAGGATCATCAGTTCTAGAGGTTGATATGTGGCGTGGGTTCGAATGAAGGCATGGGTTCGAATCTCACTTCTGACAATCTTTGGTTTATTACATTTTATTGCCATTTGTCGTAACGAACTTTTCAATTTGCCATTCATATACGAGTACAAGCAAACAGATAACATCCGATGGTCTAAGGGAACAATTTTGAGAGCTAATCGTGACGAATAGTTTCCGTTTCTGGCAGACTGTAAGTAACACTGACCGGAATTGAACAGTAATCTACATGTACCAGTTTCACAAATCAGTAGCCTAAGGAACGCACAAATCAATTTCATAATGGTTACGTTCAGCCTAGGCTAACGTTAGATCTGCTTGGCTTTACTTATTAGCCTATATAGTTAACGTTACATCAATTTCGCTGTGAACTCTGTCGGCCTACAACCAGTGTTATTTTCATCAAACACCATAATTTGTGAACTACATATTCATGTATTTGGCCTAGTTACGACTGTATGCCTTTACTTCCGAAGTTTCTGCTACAAATCCTTGACCCACACTACGTAAAATGTCAAGTTACGGAAGTCTAGCACTTGTTATCTGTGCACTGTTTCTGAATATATATCTAAAGCACATCACAGCATGGTCCCTATCCCTGACGGCCATAACAACTTCGAATCTACATGGAACTAAAGTCAGTTTATTAAGTGGAGATGTTGAAGTCAACCCGGGACCTGTTCAGTGCCCATGTGGTGCATGCTTCAGACCAATTCGAAGGAACCAGAACTCCATCTACTGTGAGTGCTGCTGTTATTGGTGGCATGTTAAATGTTCATCTTTAAATACTACGGAGTTTCAAGTTTAATTCAATACTGACGAGCATTGGATATGCCCAGATTGTACTAGGTTACCCTATGCTACTTGTGGTGACAATACTCTATATCTTATTATTCTGATACCAATGTAAACAACTCGGATCTCGATCTATCGGTTGGTACTACACAATCTACTATTACACACAATCGAGCTGATCTACATGGGATTATGTTCAAGTCTACGCAGTAAATTACCAAACCTCCTAGCGTATCTTGCCATAAATACATACAACTTCATCTGTATTACCGAAACCTGGTTGTCCAGTGAGTGTGACACTAGTGAACCCAGCTTCTCATCTGACTATATAGTTTATAGGAAAGACCGTGAAGCTAGAGGAGGTGGCATCCTTTCAGCATTTTCTTCGAATTTACATCCCACACGTCAGTCTTTGTTCGAACTGGACAATCTAGAACTTTTGTGGGTGGACATTTCTGACTCGACTGATAATAGAAGATGGTTAATTGGAACTCTTTATAGACCACCAAATGCTACCCAAGATTTTTTGAAATTCTGTGAAGGACAGTATATCTAAGATTGACTTGTCAAACTATTCTGGTGTTAAACTGGGTGGTGATTTTAACATTGACTGGGCTGGTGAAATGAATAATAACCTGCTACAGCTATCAACCATATATTATGACTGTGGCTAATTTGAAAAACTTATTGATGGTATCACTCGTCCCTCGGCATTGAACCCATGTCAAGGTTCAGTGATTGATTTGTTATTCACAACAGCTCTTGAGTTTGTTAATACAAGGGTAATTGATAATCCGGTGGGCAGTGACCACCATGCTGTTAGTGTCCATTTGAAAAGATTCAAGCTCCCTAAGAAACCAAAAATCATTAGAAGTTTTCTTAATTATAAGCAGGGTGATTTTGAGCATTTAAATATTCTACCACATATTGCACCCTGGGACATGGTGATCAACGACCATGATGTCGAGTCATCCTGGAATGGCTTCCTTGATTTATGGTCCGCTGCAGTTAGGGAATCGATACCCACCAACATGACCAATAATAGGGGTAAAAGCCCTTGGATAAATGGAGATCTGGCAAAACTCCTGAAAAAGAAACGTAGGCTGCTTAAAAAAAATGCAAAACAGTCAAATTTATAAATCACTGGAATACTTACAAAACCTTTAGGAGAATTTAGTACAGTCTAAGGTTAATAAAGCATACTGGGCTTACATTAATGATCTTTTGTCTAATTCTGATAATTACAAGCGATTCTGGTCATTTGTTAGAAGTAGACGTTAGTCACACCTGCCTGATAATTTTAAATGTGGCACGTCTCTGCTGCACAAGTCCAAAGATATTGCGGAGGCATTTAATAAGTACTTTTTATCTGTTTTTAATTCTGCTGATGAGCCTCTGGTAGGTCCTCCTGAATGCCAACTACCAATCCAACCACTATCTAGTTTGGATATTTCTATATCTGACATCTCTAATATACTTGATCAGCTGGACCAGTCTGGCACTGGGTCCAGTCTGTTTGTTTGATAGATTACAAAGAGTTCATTTTTATGGTAATAACTCCTCATGGGTTAAAGTCAGATCTGGGGTACCCCAAGTGAGTGTCCTTGCGTCAACATTGTCCTTTCGTCAAAATACTTTTTATCAATGATTTTACATATAATCTGTCATCTCAATGCTCTTTGTTTGCAGATGATGCTTTGATTTATAGATACATCCATAGTAATGCTGATTCTATTGCATTTCAGCATGATATAATTCAGCTTTGGTGTACTCTTAACAAAATGAGTATTAATGCATCAAAGAGTAAAGTAATGCGGCTTACAAAGAAGAAGAAAACCCCCAGCTCCCCACTATGTCCTTAATGGAAGTCTGCTGGACAATGTTCACTCACAAATATCTTGGTATTATCTTTGATAGTCAACTTAATTGGAATAATCACATTGATTATGTTTCTGCTAAAGCCCGTAAACTTATTGGGTTTCTTCGTTCTGTTTCAGCTGGTCTGAGCAGCACGGTTCGCCTTATGCTTTTTAAATTCTTGGTTGTCCCTGTTTTAGATTATGGTTTACCTGCCTGGGGACCCCAGAATCTGACTCATGAAGGTAGACTGGAGGGAGTCCAGAGGAGTGCAACTCGTTTTATTTTAGGACAAAGGAGACAGGAAATGGAGTATAGTACTCCTTGAACTAATATTGCCCTTTAATGACACATGCTTTTAGAAAATCATTACTCGAGATAGGAATACACTAGAGAGCTTCCCATAGCTTTATTTTGCACATAAGACAGCCTGCATCAATAAACAACCTTTTTCCGAGGGGGTCACATGGACTTTTTTTTTTTTTGTCTTCAAAGATTTGTTTACATTCAAAACACCGGTCGTTTTTCAAAAAAATCGTGAGAACAGTGAAAAATGTCAGTCAACTGACCCTATCTTATACAACTATCTAATACATACAAGGAATCAAATCAGGAGCCTCAGAGGCATATGTAGAGAGATGGCTCTATATTTGGGGAAAATATGTCAAAAAATAACGTTTTTCGGTCTATGTTAAGGCCAAGGGCGGCGGAACCGGGGGGCACAGGGGGCACGTGCCCCCCCCACTTTTCCTCAGGTTAAAAAATGTGCCCTTTTTCTATATAAAAATTGAGGTGTCTCAAGTTAGCAAGAGGCCAGGGAACCAGAATGAACACTCGGGAAGGGCCGTTTCCGGCCATCTGAGGGGTTTGTAAAACCAAAAATTTTCTTGTACGCTCCGCGCCAACCGACGGTGGCGCTCCGCTCAGATAGTCGTGCATACAACTTTGCAAATCCTGGCTACGCCCCTGACTTTTAATGAATTTCTGTGGATCAAACTCAAAGCGATTTCGAATGGAAAAAAATTGTTAAGATATTAACAAGAAATAAACTCTAATTCGGAAGATTCCTACATTAGCAACTAGCATGATTTCACCTCACCTTGTCTCAATAGAAAACTTGTTCCTTGTTTCCCAATTTGCACATTGGATATTGCAGGGGGGGGGGGGCGTTGATGGAGTGATGTGTATACGCAAATAAGATAATACAATAAGAGTTATAAAGGGTACTAAATATAAGGCTACATCAGTCCAATCTAATTTCTGCAAAGTGCCCTTTGATGTCGGTGCCCCCCAGATTAAAAGTGCTTCCGCCGCCCTTGGTTAAGGCCAAAAAACGGTCAAGTTTCCGAAAATATTTCTCCCGAATGCCTCACCCTACAGAAAAGATTTTTAGCTCTCCAGAAGCGCCACACTGAAATTCAACTCTACATAGAAACAATTAAGCAATAGCGCCTCCACTTTGTGAGTAATCCCTAGCAATTCAACTCGAGCATTTCTACGGTAAAGAATTTCGGTCAACCACAGTTGATATGCTTAGCGTCGTTAGGGTCAATGCAATCACTCACGTAAATGAAACGGTACCTATTTAGCACATATTATCATGGCTAAATACTTCTAAGAGGCGTTAGACCTTCTTTTTATGGGCAATTTTACCATCAAGCCTTTGGAGAAGAAGATTCTGACTCTGAAATTCTGATACGGTAAGCCGCATACTGTATGCACACTGTTTGCACACTGTATGTACTATGTATTGTGTATGTAGCGCAATTGGTATATATAGACTTACCGTTACGCGTGACTATCAATGTATTACAGAATACATTTGTTTGTTTGGAGGGGGGAAAATCAGTCATATTCCTCACATTCAAACATCAAATTATATTTTACTTATGAAATAAGATGTCTTGAACTCATCAAACTATCAAAAGTCCAGCAGATTTCATCAAAATAATTTCAAATGGGCAAAAAAAGTACATTGTTTGTATCATAACCTCATTTGCATATTTACACATCTAATTAGCTCAATTATAAAAAAAAATTATAAAAATTAAAACTTCATTTCAATACCTATCTGTCAATACTTGGGTCCCTATTGACGAAATGAACAGATTTTAAGTAATTACAATGTGTAAATATTTTCCCCCAGGGGGACAATTATATGATCACAATGGGGACGTAAGGAGTATTCTTGGTTGGTATTCTTTACTAATCGATATAAACTTCTCTTGGTTCTTTTTGTTACAAAGCGCTTTTTTGGTAAATTTTCTTGTCCTGCTATTGTAAGCATCACTGTAAATTCCCGCCACACTGAGAATTTACTTTTTAATCATGCTTTTGCAAGAACAAATGTTTTGAAAATGAATTTTTTGAACCAATTTCCTAGGATTTGGTATGAACTTCCCCCCGAGACCAGGAATTTGCTCTTGTGTGGTTCCTACCAGTCATTTGTGTGCAATATTAAGAAACATTTCTTAGCTTAATCACACGTGTAATTTGTCAATTTTAATTCTTATTTTTCTTATGGCTTTATTTATGAATATTATATATTTATTTTAGTTCCAAGGCTCTTATTGTAAGGGTGTACAGGCCTCCGGGCTACAGGAATTTGGTTTCCTTTTGTACACCCTGGTCCGCTTTGTGTTTTCATACTTTGTTGTTTGTATACTGTTTTTGTGATTGGATCAAATATATAATGAAAAAAAAAATGAAAAAAATGATGCGTTGTAACGAAAGTTTAAAATAACAACTTTTTTTTGTGTATAGATATACTCGTAAATTTCTCGTCCTGTGCGAGTACCAATTACTACTTTATACCGAGTGCAAATATGCTCACTTTTTGCCACTGTGTTTGAATGACTGCCATTTTGTAAGTTTGCATTATATTTGGCTGAAATTTCGTCAGTGATTTGTGTGAGTTACGTTGTCATAAATGCAATATTTTATAAATCTAATGGTCATTGAGATCATTTTCTGAAAACTTGCTACTTCTAGAGCGTTTGTCCAATTATACTGAAATGTTGTGGATAGAACGTTTGAATTGTCGTGAACCAAAGTTGTTCAGCAAAAATATTTTTGTCGTCATGTGCATGAGGGTCAAAAGCCGGGCATTCTGTAGATAAAATGTAGGCCACGGATCACATAAAATGATTATGAAATTTGTTTCTCAACTTCTTAGTATTCATAACCAGAATGCTTTTTGATGTAATTAGCAAAACGTCTTCCATCTTAACTTTCCCGACATCTGGGAAATAATTCCACCGTGGGAGACTTGATCAAGTCAAATATTTACTCGTTATCCAAGCTTTCTATCTAGTTCGATGTCATTCTCTGTAAAAGGACTACTTGGCAGATTTGTAGTTTGAACTTTCCACAGTTTGTGTGTGTAATACGACATGTGAGAATGACCTATGTTGTTGGCGCCGATTCCGATTTCTGTTCTTTAACGTTTCTCTGTGGTACGTCAATCGTAAATAAGTTGCAGGTCGTTCCATTATTGTGTGGGTGCAATTTTCGTGAGCAATTTTGGGTCAGCAAGATTCAATCGTCATATCCACAATATTTAAGCAGATTAGGCATATGAATACTTTTTTTATTGGTTGTACATTTTCGTTCTTTGATTGTGTGAATGAAAACTACGAAGTGGGTTATAGTTTATCCCCTAGTATTAAGTACAACGATCTATTGCATAAAATAAGTTCGTAACAGTGTTTGAATACTTTGAAGGAATAAAGATTTCTAACATTGTAACAAACTATAGTCTGCTAAGAAGGAGCATATAGGGCAAGGAATAAGGAAGATGGGAGGAAGGAAAAGACACCGTTATCGCCTAGATCCTAGATTTTTCGCACAAACAAATATATAAACTGGTCAGCAATATTGCCAATCAAAACAAATTTCTCCAATAGAAGCTTAGCTGAGCTTCTGCATGGGTCGCTGCACTTGTTTTGTTGTTATTGATAACAAGAAGAGCCTAGACTAGAGCAGTGTACTCTACTATTCGTTACTTCAAGGACTGTAAATACGATGCCTTGACCTGTGTCTGATTCTCTGTTCCCTAACGTTCTTGTCACGTACACAACTCCCAGGGACTCTTTCCTTTCAATTAATCTGATGCGGTTCAGTTGTCTCGTTTGAATTTTGTCTAGAGATCCAAGCGAGGCGTTTTGGATTGGTTGCAAGACATTTGTCGCTGACCATGCGTTACTAAGCCTAGACTATAGAGCACAGTGTTAGAAACACATGAAATAGGCATAGGTTATGTCTAGTCTTGAATTAACAGTTTGACACTAGGCATTGATCTACTGCATCTTTACAGCCTAAATAGTCTTATAGTAGGCATTAAAACTATAAAAAATAAATAAACATTTCAAAGCCATATTAAGTCGGTTTACAATCACAGGTCCATTTTAACGATTTTACATGTAGCAACAGAGTCTTACATAACCATCACACAAGACAAGCCGACAACGCTCATTACAATTTTTACCATAGTAACATAGGGAAATTTGGTCTTCGTAATAGAGCAATCCATATTTGGAATGATCTATCAAAATAGTTGAAGTCTATAACTTCAAAACCCACATTCACCAGACATTTGAAAAAGGAATTTATTAATTCGTACTAGTATTATATAATCTATTCACTTATCCATCTTAGCAACATTAGGATATTATTAGTGTATATTTAATCCTTTTTTATCTTTGATAGTCAACTTAATTGGAATAGTCACATTGATTATGTTTCTGCTAAAGCCTGTACACATATTGGGTTCCTTCGTTCCAGTGGCGTTACCAGACTTTTCAGTCTGGGGGGCACAGGGGGGCACCAGCATTTGATGGGGGGGCACTTAGATGGATACGGATCGCCGTCCTGGGGGAGGGGTCTAAGGGGAGGGGGTGCCCCTTTGGAAAATTTTCGCATACGGAGGATGGGCTAGATGCAAAACGGTGCCACATTTGATGCTAAATTCGATCTGAAGATATCTCCAGAAATTGCTATTTTTGAGGTAATGATTTTAACAACGCGCAGAATTTTGCAGAGGATATGAACCACATGCTGTCGATATTATGCCTAATCCTATCAATAGAACCTACATTTGTTGAATTAATGTGTGCATGACCCCCGACTCCTTTCTTGTCCTTCTCGTTCTCTCCGAAGCGGACGTGTATAGCCGCTGGTATGGCTTGAGCACTGACACATTCAATGTAAATATCGACACCTGTTGTGATGGCGCGGGTTACGACTTCGATATCTGACGGTCAAGGATAAACTTTTTCATTTTTTCGCAGCTCATTTGAAGAAAATACAAATTACTGTGCTTCTTTGTCCTTATGAAAAAACCAACTCAGATGATGGGAGTTGAGTATAACAAAATATATATATATTTTTTACCAACCCAAATCTCAGATGGGGGGGGCACTCGGGGGGCACTAGGTTTTCCAGGGGGGCACATGCCCCCTGGCCCCCCCCCCCTTGGCGACGCCACTGCTTCGTTCTGTTTCAGCTGGTCTGAGCATCAAGGTCCGCCTTATGCTTTTTAAATTCTTGGTTGTCCCTGTTTTAGATCCCAGGGAGTCTCCTACCTTGTTAAGTCTTTTAAAGACTTTAAGGGGACTTCCTTTCCCATTGTACATACTTGGTGAAAAAAACAAATAAATGAATTAAAGTTTACTCAATTTCAACTAACAAGTTTTAATCTAAAAAAGATGGCACAGTCAATGGGCAATACATATTTTTCTTGAGAAAATTGCTTTGTAAACTTATTAGTTCATTACTAACTAAAACTATTAATTATATATGATACTGACAGGTGATTAATACTAAAACTTATACATCTGTTGGTACCTATGTCTACTGCAGGTTAAAGCCTCAGTACTTGTTTGACAAAATAATAGTTCGACCTTTCCAACAAATTGCACTACATCTCAATCAAATGACACCGTTCTATGCAACTTTGATATCAATAGTCATTATTTTTATTGAGTTATCTGTCGTTAAAAACTTTGAGCTGAATAAAATTCGCCAGTTTTTTGAACGAGTCCGTAGATTCTACACACTTCAATCAAAATTGGCAAGGCCCGTCCAACAGATCATGCCGCCCACAATCTCTGGTTTGTTTACGACCGTTAGGCCTAGGACTATTTTTACTTTCGTGGCTGGCCTGTCTTAGGTTCCTTCTCTTGAAATGATAGTATATATATATCTTTCTTTCGGTCTTAACGATGTAGCTTGCGAAATTGTGTCATTTCCTTCCATTGCAATGAATAAACAGGTGTTTTCAGATGTTCCACCGTGGAATTGTAAAAAGTGGACGATACGAGCATCGGACTGTGGTTGATCGAGCTGCATGTGTAGACTATTTCGTTTACATTTGTGTAATGAACATGCTGACATAGGCAGTCGCAGTGATTTTACGGTAAATCGTTCGCGCCATAAGGGCAACAGAAAATAAATCTCTTTCTTTAGATTGCGACAGCTTTTCTCCATTAAACCCACCTGGTCAGAGTGCATTTAGAATAAGAAACATCGAATCTACTGCGGAAGTTTGTTTTCCGAAATTCATCAGCAAACAGGTATTGAGACTTTAATTGATGATGGATATCTCACTGTTGTACGAACCGGGGAAGAGTTATTAAAGTTATATATACAATCTCAATAATTAGGTTGATTATATATGTATGGAAAAGTGGACCGGAATTGCCCTCAAATGTGCTTTTATCACGCAGAGGTGAAGATTAGCAGCCACAGTATAACTTACGTTACAGCTGTACAACACAAAGATATCACTACACACCTAATTTATATGAACTAGTGGTTCTTTTGATGATATTAGTTGTATTATAAACTTAACTGTCACCAGGGGGAGGGGGGGGGATAAAAGAATAGCGAAACGGCAACTTGAGGGGCTGGTGAGATACAACTATCAGAAGCATAATGTTTGCTTCAAAGAGTGATGGTTCATTGGGTAAGGCAGACCTCACAAAAGGGGAGTGGTTGAGGGGTCCGCGGGGGTATACAGTCCAGCATCCTGGGGTCAATTGGGGAACGAGAGAACATTTGGAGCGGCTGAGGAAAATATGGGATATATTAAGAAGTTTAAGACAGGGAGCCTGGTAACGTTATTGTCCCGAGGCCTGGCATCGCTCACAACACCTCTGGTGTAAGTATCGGTATATTAACACATACTTTCAACGTTACTACAGAGCCCGAGTATACACCACTACACCACATAAATTATTATTGCAATGCTTTTACTGTCGCAATGTTAACATGTGTGTGAGTTCCTCGGTAAACCTGACGATATCAACGACGATGCTAATATTAGCAAGACCTGGTCAAATTCCAGATACTAAACAATGTTATCAACAATACATGTTACTGTTCATTCCAATGGCTTTACAAAGGTTTATTTACCTTTAGATGATTTAGTATTGCATGTCAATAGTCCACGATTGTCTTAAAGGGAAGGAATCCTCACATTGAAATTCATTGCAGTAATCTAGAGTAAAAACACTGACCATTTCAAGTCATCTATATAGATATATATATATATATATATATATATATATAAATATATATATATATATATATATATATATATATATATATTTGCATGTGAGTTGTATGTTTTTTTTCTTTGGCAGGATAATTTCGATTGGTTGAATATCAGAATGATTAAATGTTGATCACTTACTTCCATGACAGACAAAACATTCAATGTTGTTATTGTATGTTGAAGCATTAATACTATAGGCTGCCAAGCACAACAAATAACCAGTGTTAACACATGTAGCTGCAGTAGATGTGATGACACTGGGTATACTATCACTTTAAAGTCAATCATATATAACCTTTGACTGATCTTCCTGTTTTCCATAATACTGATCTTCTGACATACTGATCAGGGAGTTGTTATTGACTCCCTGCACTGAAACAGGTGGTTAAATGTACTACGAGTGCATGGTGAGAAATAACCGGGTACTACTTACCAGCTTCCGATGTCTTATGCGTCTTTCTGCAGATAATCTTTATTTTTCCTTGACTGGTATACCATGGGCGGCAGAGAATCGGTCCTGAAAGATACAAAAGTTGTGGTAGTTGGTGGTGGTTATGGTGGCGCCCAGGCTGTCAGCCTCCTACGTGGGAAATGTCAGCTAACTGTCATCGATGCCAGAGAGTACTACCATTATTGTATCGGGGGACCAAGGGCAACGGTTGAACCTGGTAAGCCTTACTTTATTGATTTTGTAGAAAAAAATGCATCTAGGACTCGCCATGCTGTTTTATACTATTTGTGTTGCTACGTCTTCCATATTGGAAAATCTGTCAAGGCCTATAGCAGAGTTTCCCTAACTCCCCCCCCCCCCACTAACCCCATGTGGATGTCAGAGTTGTCCAAGAACCCCCAACATCTTGAGACACGATCTGAGTCATTATTATACTATAATACGCATAACAGTGCTTCGAAAAAGATCAAGTTCATAGTGCAATATCGTTACGAAAAGAAACTTCAGTATCAGATCAGCTCTTTATCTCAGTCACGACGGACTGTCATGCTTACACCAACTTCACCAAAGTCATGCGGCCTGTGTCTGTTTCATACTTCAGTTTTTTTTCACATGTACAATGTAATGTAATGAAAATATATTCTTAAAAGGCGCATTACATGTAAAAAGATCTCAACGCATCGTATAACATATAAATTACAAGCAATGAAATCAAATTATCAAATTCATACGATACGGTACTACTGTGGCAACATATACGTATGGAATGCGTAAAAGGTTTGTCGATTGGTACGACTATTGTACATTACTAAATTTTATGATATATCAGATTTTAGTTCAAAAAAGTACTCTAGTTTTGACTTTCAGAAACGTCTCACGAACCCCCTGGGATGGACTCACGCACCCCTGGGGGTTCATGCACCCCAGTAAGGTAACCCCTGGTCTATACCATTTTCTTCTGCAGATGTACCATTCCTGAAGGTTCTTACTCTACAGACTTTCCTTTAACATTGAGAACTATTAACCAGGGGCACAGCCACTTACACTTAGTCTTCCCTCCCCCTCCCCTCCCCCTCCATCCTTTCTCAAAAACAATATCTAAATATAACAGCTACAGTATATTGTATGTACAGCAACCCCTAAACAAGTTAAAAGTCTCCAATATTGATTTAAAGCGTGCAAGCTATAGCACCCTCCACTGTACCCAAATTTTGTAAAAAGGAGCAAGGGTATCCATTTCACTTTAAGATGCCTTCTCCAGCAGACGAGGATATTATTACATTTTTGCCCCTCTCTCTCGTCCCTCCCATCCCTACCCCATGACAAGTGCCACTGCTTCTAATTTGACAAGTCTCATCTATGGAACGCCAAAACCGACAAAAATGCAGAAACAAATTATGTAAACCTCATTATGTCATTATGTGAATAGTCATCAAGGAAACTTGCTTTGATGGTGGCAGTAAAATACTTGTTGAAGTTTGAGCATGAGTGACCATTATTCGACTATTCTGGCATATTTGGGGCCAGTTTACAGTAGGTATAATGAAAGACCGTTAAGAACATTATGAAGGTAAACGTTGTGTATCCGAATAAGGATATGGAATCAAGGAAGAACTAAATTCATTCACAATTTGAGTAAAAGGTTTTCTTAGACGAGATGTGACACAGATGTTCCACTAATTGAGTAACCATTGTATTTTCTCCAGGACTGCTATAGACTTCGTACTACATCAGGTGACATTTCGTAACAGATGGATCCACTGTTTAAATATAAATACAATGCAGTTATGTTGTGATGAAATCCAATTAGCATTTTAGAAGTTCCCCAAATTATTATTTCCATTTAACACAATAAAGGCTGTAAAATTTGGTAAAAAAATTACTCTGAAATTAATTGTTTAAAAACAAGATCTATGAGAGTATCACTTGCAGCTGGTTAACTTGTATTTTTACTCAAACATACCGTAAATAAGCGCTACAATTTTAGTATAAGGATGGTAGGCTAGTACAGACAACTAATCAATCTATATATACTGGCGCAGGGAGCTACTAATTATGCTAGCTTTCAATTAAAAAGTGGGCTTGATATTAAGCTTACAAAGGGATGCTATAATCGAGTAATTAATGAGAAATGAGTTTTTAGCATCTTGTTCTCTTTTTGTCCCCGCTGTTATCGCCATCAGGTTTTGAGAAGAAAATATTGATATCCTATGCAGAAGCATGGCCAGGTATTTATCAGCAAGGTAAAGTCGTCGGTGTGAACCCTAAAGAGAAAGTTGTGCTGCTAGAATCAGGGGAGGCGATACCGTACGACATCGTTATCATTGCTACTGGCTGTCGTGGTCCGTTTCCATCAAAGATCAAACTTGATGTTAAAACACAGCCAGAGGCAGAGGAACTCTTCCAGGCCAAACAAAAGCAGGTCAGTACTTTTTGTGCTCATGGCAAGGCCAAATACATAGTTGTGGGTGTATACACTGCATATCTAAACAGTGGCGGAGCGTCCATACAGTCAGGGGCGGATGCCCCCCCCCCCGACGAACCCAAATGGACTGCTGGCGCCATTTTCAGCTTTTTACCACTTTTTACTTATTCGCGATTATTGACTTTTTTATTGCGCTTTCATCTACCTATTGACATTTGTCACATTTTTTTGGCGATGACACCTATTTATTCTTTGTTTATCTGTAAATTAGCAAGGCACGAAAAGGGTCATTTCCGGCGATCTAGGGAGTAACGTTACTAAAAAAAATGTCTGTACGCCACGCGCCAACCCGTGGTGGCGCTCCGCTTAGATAGTGTCGAAAGCGCCCTTACAGACAATTCTCGCCCCCCCCACCCTGACCAATACCCCTAGCTCAGCCACTAGATCTAAATTAAGATTGATAATTGGACCAAACTATCGTTACAAACTAAGACAAATGCTTATACTAATGGCTCTCTTACCAACATTAGATTACGATGACTATGTAGGAGACTATAAAGGAATGTTAGCTCAGTGGTTAACGCCGGTGCCTTCCAATCATATAAGGTCCCCGGTTTGATTCACTCCAAGATTAATGTATGTCGTCCAGTTACAGAGTTGTTGAAAATTGACAATTCATAATCATGGACGTTAATATAAATGTAAGAGACTGGCTTTGGTCAGCTTGCGGCTTTGATGAACCAATGAGGCTTCTTTGCGGGTCCTGCTTGCAGGAGGATCTAAAATACATGCATACATAATATTTTATACAAATATTAGTTGAGTTATTATTTACTACCATATAGGTTCAGTCTGCAGGCAGAATCACAGTTATTGGAGGGGGCGCTGTCGGTGTAGAGATGGCAGCAGAGATAGCCACTGAGTATCCACAGAAGGAGGTGACGGTAGTCAGCTCCAGCGACAAAATCATAACAGGTCCATTCAAGAAAGGATTCAGAGATGGTGTTACGAAACAGTTGAAAAACTTAGGCGTACATTTAGTGCTGGGTAAGGAAGGATATATTGGTTATTACACTATATACACTAGTTACTATTACAATATAACTACCACAGAAAGAAGCTGCTTACAATTTTATAGCTAAAATACACTTGGATAGAAACTATCTTTTAGTTTTGACCTTTTTTAGTTTGTGTGTGTAGATATTTATGGTACGACAGATGCTTATAATCTTGAGAGAGTGTTATACCTTGTAACACAACCTTGTAGCACTCCACTTGTGGAGTGTTAGCTCAGTGGTTAACGCCGATGCCTTTCAATTATAAAGTCCCCGGTTCGAGTCACTCCCAGATTAATGTATATGTCGTCCAGTTATAGAGTTGTTGACAATTAACAATTCATAATCATGGACGTTAAATGTAAATGTAAGTGACTGATTTCGGTCAGCTTGCGGCTTTGATAAGCCAATGAGACTTCTTCGCGCGAGTTCCTGCCTGCAGGAGGATCTTAAATATATACATACATACAATATACACTTGCTTTGTAAAGAAACAAATTCCTAGCCTAGCCTATACTTTGCATGATAGGCTGTTGAAGATAGCTAGACAGTATAATATTCTACATGTTTGATAAAAATGACGGAAACTTCCCAGTCTCTGTACGAAATGTTCTTGAAATACTTGCTGTTTGCTGAGGAGGGATCGGAAAGATCTCTGTGATATTTTGCTCCTCGTGGATGTAACTAAATATCATCCTCAAAGCAATATTAAACATTATTAATATATAAATATTAAACATCAATATTAAAAAATGATTCAGTGTTTCAAGTTAAAACTTTGCTGCAAAGTTAGTGCTTGAGGATGAATTAACCAAATCCCTGATCATATTCATATTAATGTTTCGCATTATAGTACTTAGTTCCTTACAGTAGATATTTTGATTTTTTTGTTGTTGGACAAACTAAAGACTTAAATTCCATCTCAGAGCCTGGATCCAAAACACGAATAGACTCCTAAAAAAGATTGATATCCAATTATATTTCGGGTATTAATTTTGCCAGCATTGAAATATACAAATTCTTTCAGAAGCTAAACACAGTTAGTTCTGAACGCAGAGATCAATAAGTCAGCATTTTTCGTTTCAATATTTTGAAAAACTGCTATGTGGGATGAAGATGTCTAGTCATAATTGTCTGCGTGGGTTTTAGTCAATTTTGCTGGTTGTTTGTGAGAAAGGAGTCATTTCTTAAATGATTTAATGTAATAACATGTTTATTGTAAGCAAACTAACAAACATATTGGCAGTTTACGTATAAATCCAAAGATATGTTGCTGTCATGACAAGACGTGTATTTAATATCTTCTTTTGGATTCATCTCAGAGATGAACCTTTAACAATTATGTCAAGTTATTCTCCACAATTCAAAATCTATGATGACAGCTAAAGATCATTGATCCCTTTTTCTTAAACACAATTTTATCCTTTTTAAGACTACCATAAATTTTGAAAGTCGGAATGCACAGAGGTTATAATGTGGTTGTATGTGGTATCGGTTGTGTTCATAACACTGCAACAGCTGTTGCAGTTAAATCCTAACTTAAATGTCACGTCCGACATTCTCTGTAATAAATTGCCATTTCAATTCTATGGTCATAAGACATAACTATTATTAACGTAGCCTAAACTGGTATTAAATTTACTGCTTGATCTTTTGCTATAAAGTTCTGACAATTTTAACATATCTCTGATAATTATCACGCACTTAATATACATATTGCTATAATTTAGTGTACACTACACCATTTATTGCTATAAAGTTCTGTGACAAGGTTGGACATATCCCTAATGCAGTTCATGCATTACTTAAGCATTGTTTGTGTCATTTCATGCCATATATACCTGTTGCAGTTTCTAAAATAATATAAACAATTTGGACATATCCACAATGCTTATCATGCATTCTTTTAGCATCGTTTGTCCACACACATAAAAAAAGAAAAAAAAATTGGTGTTAGCTCTATTTTCTTGAGATCCTATAACATATTTAATTCAATCCTGTGAAGTGTTGCAAATTCATTCCTAAGTTGTGTTAAATTCAGTAAAGAAAGTAGTCTGAAGCGAAAGACCAGTACAAACAACATTAAGGTCATTCATAGCCTGGAATGTTTTATTGTTTTTAAACTTTTAACAGGTGAAAGAGTCTCCAACTTGATGGACCTTCCTACCGATGGATCCAGCTCTTGCACAGTCAAGACAGACGGAGGATTGGAAATTGAGACAGACCTTGTCATCATAGCAACGGGTCTACAAGTAAACACAGAGGCTTATGAGGCACATTTCTGTTAGTATTTCTATTTTTTCTTTTCTTTTTTTCATTTTCTTTTATTAAAAGAATAGTGCCGTAGTTTTACCTTTTTTGGGGAAATACACACCGGTCACTAGATGAAACTGTTTGCTTTAATAATTGATTTAAAGACTGATACAAATATGTTTTAGAATGTTTACCTAACCCTTAACAATTGGATTTGCTTGATCAATGTTTACATGGTCAAAGTTTTGAAATTCAGCAGGAAATTAAAACAAAAAAAACTTTTTATTGGAAATGGAACCATCTGGCTGGTATCATTTAATACAACCAATTTAAGAGAAATGTTATTGTCTAAAAGCAACAGCGATTAATTAAACGCCCAAGCATATTGAAAGTGATTTGGTATTTGTCACATTCCAAATTTACGACAATAATTGTTTTGGTCATTATATGACTGTAAAGCCCGGGTCACATCTGCGCGATTCAACACGCGATTCAACTCGCAATACAATTGAAAGTTGAATCGCGTAGTTAGACACGGGTATCAACTTGTTGCGCAATAAAAGTTGCGCCGTCGATTTGGGTTGATTTGTAATAGAGCAATGTCCTAATCAGCGCAACTTCTCAGAAGCTTTCTGATTCGCGCAATTTAGTTGCGAGTTGAATCGCGTGTTGAATCGCGCAGATGTGACCCGGGCTTAATAGTTCGAACTGTTGAGTTACATGAAAAGTCATTCTCCTCTCTTACATGTCTCTTTGTTAGTATGCATCTCCTCCTGGGGAAATAGAAGGGATTTCTAGATAGGGAGTGGGAGGATGAGAGGGGATGGGAAGGAAAGTGGTGGGTAAGAAAAAGGGAAGTAGCTGAGGGAAGAGGAATGGAGGTGCAAGGGAATGGAGGAAGGGTTTTGCAAGGGTATGGAGGAAGGGTTATGCAAGGGGATAGGGAGTAGCTGGAAGATGTAAATGGAAAAGGAAGGGGAAGTAGCAATTTTGATTTTCTTTGTTTCCCTTTCTTAGGTTTCTGCATACTTTCTTGCTGACATTTTTTTTGTGTCTGTGTGTGCGTGTGTGCGTTACAGTGAATTTATCACTTGATGATGGTTTCCTATTTTGCTGATGGTGCATTTTGTCGTTTCCATATTTCTTGATGTTTTCATTGAATTGTTTGCTCATTGTTAATTGTTTCCTTTGCATTGATGACTTCTTTTTGTATCAAAGCAAATCAAGAATAGAATATTGTCTTTGAAAGAATCAACAAATTGTCATATTTCGATCGCACTTTATCTTGATCATGATTTATGTCCTTCAATTACTGACCGTGCTCTGTTTTGATCTCTCCCTATGTATAGCTGATGCTATGGATGAGAGTAACTGCCTCAAAGTTAACCAATTCCTTCAGGTAGACGGATATACAGATGTCTTTGCTGTAGGTGATTGTAACAATGCAGACCAGGTCAAAATGGCCTTCAAAGCGGAACTTCAAATGAAAGTTATCGCCAATAATATGCAAGCTCTGCTTACGGGTGGTACCATGTCACCTTACAAAGAAAGTGAGTAATATACTGTACGGATCAAATCTTATTACTAAGAAATTCAATTAGTGAATGTTGTTGTTTTACTTTCAGCGTCGAAAAAATTTGAAGAATTGAGAAGAATTTGAAGTATTGAAGAACATATTCATAATATACTCTAAATTAAAACCAGAATGCAAAATGCATTGAGGTTTCGATGACTTCAATGCACTAGCTTCTGCTTGTTAGTATAACTAGAACTAGATATTACAATAACACTATGGAATGATAAACACAAGTCAGTCTACTTAACGTGGCTATACACACCTCCACCAAAAACAATAGGAGTCTTGTACCACCCGATACTCATAGCTAGTACAGTAACTACTGTTCATGTTCCACAACCGTGCATCAGTAACTACTGCGCTGTGTTCGTAACACGGTAACATGTGTTACAGGTAGCACAGTAATTACTGCAAAGAAGAATGTTTCAATCAAATGGATTTACTAATACGATTAGAGAAAAGTTAAGCTACCATCTGAATCTCGCATGCAGTATAAAATAATCGCCGCAGTGTGTTGGCTACGTATTGTGCCAGCGCCGACCATGCACTCCGTACTGTACGGCTAGGGAGTAGTCTTCGTTACCCAGCCGCCGCGCATTTTCACCTTTCGGACTCGTAGTTCAATGTGTCACAGCTTTGCAGTAATAACTGTGCCACCTGTAACACATGTTACCGTGTTGCGAACACAGCGCAGTAGTTACTGATGCACGGTTGTGGAACATGAACAGTAAATACTGTACTAGCTATGAGTATCGGGTGCTTGTACTCAATTGGCTCAATTTTGTTGTCGTACAAAGGAAGTCAGTAAATCACAAGAAACAAATTTCAAAATGTTTCTGGGTGTTGCAGTAGTTCTATCAGTTAAATTTCTTGTTGAGATTTATTCCTGACCAAAGTATCCGATGTGTATGTTACACTAACTGAATGCCCACATAACCGGCGTTTGTTGAAATCTGATGAATAAAAAAAATTGGGGTGGTGCAGGTGTTCAAGAAGATATAAATTATGATCATGGTTTATTTAAATGTGATGGAGATCGAATAATGATATAGAAAAACGAGAGAGAAAATTGCAACTTTTTTCTACTGCATAAAGCCTGTGTATAGGTAAATATGTAAAAGTTAGAGGACCTGAACGTTTTGATCCTAGCAGGATCTTCTTCGGAGGTTAACTGAAATGACGAAAAATTAAGAACAAATTAAGAGACACAGATGGACAGATATGAGTTAAACTTGGACAAATGATCAACTGATGGAGCAATCAGAACCACAAGAAAGGAGATGTAAGATGAAAGAGAAGAGCGGGGAGAGGATTGAGAGATAAACTTGTACACCCCTTAGAGTAGATATATTGCTATAAAGGGATCCCCACCAACTATAAGGGCTGGATTACCCATTCTAAAGGAGCACACATGGTTGATTTTTTCCCCTTAAGGTTATATTAGTTGAGAGTCCATCCATACCCCCCAAAAAAGGTTCTTTGCAATTTTTGATGGTTTATTTTGGTTTAAAAGTAGTTTTCCCAGCCAGTATTCCATTATTCACTTACTTGCATGTATATATCAGTAAGATTAATAAGTTGTACCTTGCTTTGTCTGTAATTCATATTGAAAGTGCTAACATGACCAAAGTATAGCCATGATGCAGTTACCTACTTTTAAATGAGACTATTAATTAGTTTGCTGTTTTCCTTTCCAGAGAATTTGATTATGCTGACATTAGGAAGGTACGGTGGAATGACTCAATATGGATCATTTGTCGCTGGGTCACTTGTGACGAGAATGAAAGCCAGGGATGTCTTTGTTGGCAGAACACGGAAGCTATTCCTCGGTGGGAGTTCGAACTTCTCTACTTTGTCTGTTATGTTTGTTTTACTAGTAATAATCACATTGTGCATGCCATATTTTATATGGATTGTTTCAAAGTATGTATTATTTCTATAACTGAACTATCATGGTGTGGGGTCAGATTTCTCATATATGCAAATTCATTTCCAATCAGGATCAATATTGTATATAAGAGGATAGGAAACATTTAGGGTTTCTATGAACTTGTTAAACCTGACTTTTGTCCAAGGGGGAAAAAACGTTTTGTTCAACATTGATAAATTTACCAGAAATTATATTGCTTCTAATGTCGTTTGCACTCTGGTATAAAAATATGGTATATATAAATATTAGGGAAAAAACTACGCCATGACTTTTATTGTCTCTAAACCTTCAAAATGTTAGTTAAAAAGACAAATGCATAGTAGACATACCGCAGATATATAAATTTGAGGGAAAAAACATAGTGAGAAAATTGTTCTTTGTTTGTGCTAACTTTTATATTTCATGTTATATACCTATGTTGATCAAATCCTTACGACCAGTTTATTTTACACGTTTTGGCAAGTTACTCGTTTGTTTTGCACTTTCTTTCTTCATTGGGGTTAAATATTGCATACAAACACCATTGATGTTAAGTTTTCTTTGTTTTGCAATGTCTCAGTCCCCCCACCAAAAAAAAAACAACAAAAAGTAGTAGACTACAATGGTTGATAATATTGCTTTTGGGTGTATCCATTATTGTCTGTACTTGCCGTATGGTGTAAACGCCGTCCGAATGATGACAAATAGGTTAATTTACTTTAGTTTAGTTTAGTTTAGAGACCCAAGAATCAGGAAGCCTTAAATAAGCTTATTCGCCCCTATCCGATTTAGATCGTGGATGAACACCGGCTAATTTTTCAGAGGATAACGAGGCAGGGGTGTGAATTCGCTTCCTGCTCCCGGAACCACCATTTAACCTCCCCATCCGACAGACGATAGTGTAAGCCACCGCATCTGACAACTTTCTCAAATACTGAGGTAGGCACCCCATTCGACATCACTGCAGTGCAGCCATGACGAACAAAGTTGTTTCGAAACCATGCCAAGTGAAGAACAAAAACAAATCCCTTTTGCCAAGTTCGCAAACCAGAAATACCAATTCCACGGAAGACTGTGCACTGCACTGCAGCGATTTGTGAACAACATATAGGTAAAAACTGCATGGTCTCTACTTGAAATTTTGAATCAGTTGGTTGCATGTTGTTATTATAAACACTATACAAGCTGATATTCCACTACCAACACAATCGAACCATGGAGTTAGCTCACATCCCCACAAATGCCATTTTAGGGGAGACATCAAGCAATACTTTTCATTTGAAGGACTTTAAGGATTTGTTTTAGCATCATCCAACTTAAAGCAGTATAAGAAACGTTTTTTGTTTGTTTTAGCATGACGTTGTTTACTTACGTCTCATACACTTGAATATAAATATAGACATATATCTCATGGATATTCTATTTTATGATAAAGCTACATTACATGAATTATAAAGCACTGTGTTAGAATCATTGTGTATTTTCCGATTTTCATTTTCATTTCCCCGCTAACTTGTGAAGCAAATATAGTAGCAAATTGTAATACTCTGCAACATTATGTTATCACAGACGTGTCTTCTTAATTTGTTGGTTATTTTCCTTTAGCACAACCATATATTCTTAGGTATATTTCATTCACATCATAATTCTGCCATTATATCAACTCGTTTAATATTGTGTGTTAGGTGTGTTTTACGGCATTGGTGCCACAGGGATAAATCAATTTTATTTTAAAATTATGTCTTTTGGACTTGGATAAAGATGTCTGTTGTTTTTGTTTTAAAAATTTCTTTGAATTTTGTCAAAATTATTGAAATGTATATTAAAGGTTTCAAGGTAACGTATACGAAGTGTGTGTTTTTTTTTAAAATAATGTAGTACATTGAGCCTGATCAATTTGACACTTTTTGTTACCATAAATGCAGTTAAATTTCATTATATGTGCGGCTTTAATACGGTGTGTAAAGATTAGTATGACAAATTTGTAGAAGTAACTTCAACACAATGAAAGAAAGAAGCCCTTCAATATGAACTGGCAGTTTATATCATAAGTACGTTATTCCAAATTTTCTTGTGGATTTTTGAATATCATTATAGCAATTATTATTCCGTCTACCATTCTTCGTAAAATTATTTTTGTTGAATATGTTGAATTGATTTTATCATCAAGAAATATTATTCAATTGCTACAGTATTTCTAAATCAGCTACAAGCCACTTCTACTCCACTTGAAGTGAACCATATCTATAATTTCTTGAAAAACATTTTGAAAAGAAAAACGAGTCGATATTATCATAAAAATAACTTTTACGACGATGTAAATAGACGTTGTTTCATTAAATAATCTTTCAAACTGATTCTTCTCCCCAGTGAGACGACCCACTTTGAGCTTTATAAGTTTAATTATAAAAAACTTATTATTTATTTTGACTTAGACATTCCTTAATCAAAACTACGGTATGAAATATTGCCCCCGAAAGTAATGAGGGCGGTATTGAAGAACTTAGCATGCATAGACGATCCTGATGTGTGACCAGATTAATTCACTTCTGCTACAGCCTTAGAGTACAACGTTTCTGTATGCTACCGTGTTGAAAGGATCTAACCGTAATAGTAATTACCGACTTTGAGATCTGCGTTATAGTCATTGCCGACTTTGCGATCCGCGGTGCCCCTCACAATTATGCAAGGTAGGGTAAGAGTCACTCCATAGTTTTCCTTTTCGGGAAACAAACAAAAATGACCACCTGAAAACGGTGTTTGGTTTTATATCTGCTCAATAGAAGTAGATTCAGTTTTATGTTAGCCCTTTTTATCGAGCAGAGGTAAATCTAACCTAGCAACCAAACATGATTCGAAATAAGATTACAATTGACTCATCGATAAACTAAGACACTGGACCACTGAAGGCAGAAAGACCCAGCTAGGTTTTCATTTAACTTGCATGATTTTATTTAACGAGTTTTTAATCCCGTTAGTTTCATTAATTCTGTGACTAAGAAAAAAATAAAAATGACGTAAAAAAGCTTAAACTTAGTATGCCATAAACTGTGAATCGATCAGCAAGTAAACTGTCTTACATTTCTTAGCATCTCACTTCAATCAATACAGTAATAAACATGCACGTATATCCTATACCGCTTAGAGCCTAGCCTCGGAAGTGGCAACCCTGCAGTTAAAATAGAAACAAAACATTGGAAATTTGATCTTAGTTTTACTAAATTTTAGAAGTACTAATTGTTCCGAAACTTGGTAGATTTGAGGCAATTCTTTTTAGACCCCTTTTAGGCTTTCAAACAATAGCGAAAGAAATTTGTCTTTAAAGGTGTAGAAATTTGTAGGCTGTCGTTGCTGTTTGGAACAGACTGCAAAATACACCTGTTGAAATCTTATTGCGGTGGTACATAAAAACGCTACATGGATAAAATGTACTTTTAACTATATCTTTCTCGCGTCATCGTTTTAGCTTTCCTCTACTTGAGACACAAAAACCAAAATCAATCAATATTTTTCATCAATTGTTTCTAGACTGTCGGTTACTACTCACGTTTCAACGTCGTGTGATAGGCCTAACCATGCATGTCACTGCAAAATAACATACATTAAAGGGTGTGAAGACTCGCGCAAAAAGCAACGTCTAATCCCGGTAATATGACCTAGTTTCGATTGAGGTGTGACAGAAGTGTTAGACACCACCATCGATCCCAGAAAATACACACACAGCTTGCTACCGTCGGTGGTTGGACACTAGTGTACAGTCAGTACAAACAGCTGCGGTCAACACCCACAGCATAGTGTACAAACGATACAGCTATGGACATCACAGGTGCAGCTAAAGATAACAAGGTATCACGCTTCATTACTGTCTGTATTTTGTAGCGACAAGAGAAAAACTTCACATGCAAGCAACGGAAAGTTAACTTCTTAAAGATGGCGGCACGCTGTTTGGGGCGAGTCTTCGATGCCTTTAAATCAAGGAAGGAAAGAGAGGAAGCCAATGTAACGATTACGGTCCGAAGATGATATACCTTATAACTTCAAACGGAAAATTTACGGAACTAAACGAATATGGGTTTAAAATATTTGCATGCATGGTTAATTGCAGGAAACGCATGTATTTGCAATAGGCAATATACCGTCTGGTCCTGCATGTGCAACAGTCAGCCATGGCCGGTACTTGGTTGTTCCTACAGCTATATACGCAATACTGACGCCGACAGATTGAAATTAAGTTTATCAAAAATGTATAAAATGTATAAACATCCAATTTAGTTTTTGAAAGCAGTTCTTTCACAAGTTACTACCCTGCAGCGTTCTGTATAGGAAGACTTAAGTTCCTTGTTTCGCCCTACGTCAAGTCTTGGCACCAAACTTCTTTACGAGTTCAGTGTCAGTTCACAATGTGGACCTAAAAATGCCCGTTTGTTGTTTAATATCTCTAATTCAAATAATTGAAGGCCCTCGAAAAGGGTATATCCCCATCGTCAAAAATTAAAATAAACCTAAAATGCAAAACATCCAATTAGTTGTTGAAAGCAAGTCTTTCACAAGTTACTACCCTGCAGCGTTCTGTATAGGACGTCAAAAATTCCCAATTCCTAAAATTCCCAATATCACCATCGTTAAAAATTGGAATAAACGTAAAAGGAGTTTGCTTGTTGCGACTGGACTTTCAAGCCAGCAGAAGCCGGAGCTCTGACGTAGGTTGTAATTTCAGCATAGAAATGTGCAACGAACAATACTTCAACTTTAGTACTGGGCAACAATTTATCAGTAATCGAGTAAAAAACTACTATATATACTATACATAGATAATTTGATATTTGTAGGGCTATATGATATCTAACAGATTTTGTACATTGAAACGATATACTTGAATAAAGATGCAAAGTTTGGAGCCTTGAAAACTGTCATACAAAATTTGAACACTCAATTATTTCTGAGTACACTTAAATTTACACCTAAGTCAACTATAACGTAAACAAAACTCCCATTAAGCCTTATTGATTTAGAAAGCTAGTCGACCTAATGACCTTCTTTGTTGTGATATATGTTAGCATCGAATTAATCTGAAGAAATGTATCAAAATCAGCTTAGACAGACCGAAAACAAAGTATAATTGCAGCTGAACGAAGACAACTTTGTATTTCCTTTTCAAACTATCATATGAGAAGGACAGAATCAAATTACAAATATGGAGTTTGTACAAATCAAACATTTGCATATACGACGCTGAGAGAAATGAAAGAGGCTTCTGTATCCAACTTACAGATAAAGTTGGCAGTCATATAGCCTACGCCTATGAAAGACTAACTCCGGCACTTTCGTTACAATGGCCCTGCAGGCAGTGGCGGAGCTAGGGGTATTGGTCAGGGGGCGAGAATGGTCTGTAGGGGCGCTTTGTCACTATCTAAGTTGGCGCGGAGCGTACAGACAAGTTTTAGGTAAAGTTACTCCCTATAGATCGCCGGAAATCACCCTTTCCGGGCCTTGCTAATTTGAAGATAAACGAAGAATAAATAGGTGTCATCGCCATTTGTGACAACTCGGAAGTTCATATGGGTGTTGAAAGTACATGCGCTTGGAAATATTTTCGTACAACGGAAGTGCCAATAATCTAAAGACCGCCGTTAGAGCATTTTGTCAGAAAATTACACCAACAAAATGTGACAAATGTCAATAGGTAGATGAGAGTGCAATAAAAAAGTCAATAATCGCGAATAAGTAAAAAGTGGTAAAAAGCTGTCCATCTGAGTCCGGCAGAGGGGGGGGGGGCATCCGCCCCCTGACTGTACGGACACTCCGCCACTGCCTGCAGGACAGTCTTTTGTTTCTTCGATGGTTCCATGAACTCGTATAACACAAATTCTAGTTACAGAATGAATGCTGATAGGAAAACGAAGTGAGTTTTGAGTTTTTCACGAAATGATTTAAAGTCAAAGCCGGTAGTATAAAAGAACTTGCAGATAGTACAGTATACAGCACTTAGACTTAGGATGAATTCAAACAAGAAGAAGTTTCAGGGATGACAAAATACATCCTTTAGCTAATATACAAGCGGTAAGTACTAAACCTAACAAGATATTCAAACTGTTATTGCATTTTGGTCCTTCCTATATTTAATCTTTCTCATTTCATTGTCACGTGTAACCTTCGAGAATAATCGACGACTGTAAAATATTGTTTTTGCTTTACAACGAACGTTCTTCTTGTGCAACTCAACCAACGGTGCAATTGTCAATGCTTTATGCTAATAGACATAATATCCTTTGTGGCTATAGCCTATACAGCTTTGTAGCATATAACTTTCCAACCGAGGGTATAGTAAACGGTTGAATAGTTACAGCAAAGTTCGAAGGAAAGGTTTATTGTGTTGATAACAAAGGCTGGGTAAGAAATTCCCACCGACGGGCGGCCTTAACGATAATTGTCATTCTTGCATATGAATTTCCAGACTGAGACAACAATCTGTTTTTTCGCTGTTCAGTAATTGAATCGCTGTTTTCAGATTCTATAAGAGTTCGGTACTTCCTTATATTGGATCCATTGGGATTTTTCGCTCAGTTATGGTTCAATTGGATATCGTTTTCAGCATCGTTAACTTGCAGGATTGAACAGTTTTTGAAAATATTTTAACTTTTCTTCATTCAGGTTAACAGTTTGGTTATTGCATAAGTTAATCGAGTTACGTATATACGGCACACGTCAATTATAGCCTATATACAAACATCCTAACGAAGGTCCATAGTGTATGACATTACACGGTGAAGTTCTGCTGGTGTCATACTTTGGTGACATCGATTTGAATATCATTAGTTACTGTATATTATTGCTGTCAGGACTTGTATTAAGTAGTTGTTGGGCCTGCAGTGTATATGTTGCAAGCGAGGTGAAAGAAGACGTTAAGAAATGTTGAGATGCATGGAGTGGCAGAATGGATGACATTCTACGTTAATATATATCTGTTATGTGCATGCAACCTCGCTTAGTGGGAACAGAGCATTTAAATTGATAAATCAATTTACCCATGGGACTTTCTATATGGGAATTTTTGGAATTATACGTATGAACCTTGATTGACACTGCGTACTGAAATAATATTTCTGTGTTTTCTTGGAACGAAGCACAACCATGGCAAGAATTGGTGACTTAATAGCTGTTTTCGTCAAAGTTGTCTTTTTATATGTAATTGTTTCGGTGGAAACCTTCGAAGTAACTTTAGGTCCATCTGCTGCATATAAGGAATATAGTGAAGTAGTTTTCCCTGGGGAGAGATTTGGTTTGGTTTGTTTGGTTCAAGGTGTCCGAATGCAAGATAGCTACTCCTTGAAAATATCTTTCGGGACGAAACCTGTCGTGGTAAATGGCAATTTGGTAGCAGGTCGAAAATTCACTGGACGACCTCTGCCATCGGATACACAATTAGGTTTTGGTTATGAAATTATGATTTATAACGTTACTGAAAACTATAGCGGAAATTACAAATGCGAAGTAACGGTTGGAATGAATACAAATCAAGCAATGTACGTCTTAGATGTTGAAACTGTATGGCCTCAATGTATTACTCACTACAACAATACTGATGATAGTTTCCAATTGGCTTGTTTCGCTAACATACCACAAGAAATAGAAAATCATTTTACTTGGGAAAAAATTAATGCGGGACAGGAAGATACTTTCGTTGACTTTGCAGTATCTGGAGTGAATTCTGGACCGAAGAGAGTATCTTATACAAAAACAAATATTAAGAACGGAGACACCATTAGTGATTATAAATGCACCGTAGTCAGACCAAACCTTAAGCCAGTGCGATCTTGTTATTTCAATCTCTCTACGTTCCTGTCTGCGTCATCTGACAAACCGATGACGAGATTTCCTGTTTCATCGACGACGTCATCTTCTACGAGGATGACGTCATCTACTACGAATGTGACGTCACCTTCTACGAGGGTGACGACATCAGAAGCAGAATTTACCAATGACGATTTGATGACAAACAATGCTACTGCAACGATTGTCATTGTTGGACTAGCGATTGCAGTTATCATTATTATTTGTTTAATTGTTGTAATATTCGTGATGAGAAAGAACTACCAAAAACAACGAGAAGGAAATGAGAGATCAACAAGGACGGACGACGTGAATAACTTTTATGGAACTGCTTCCAGCTTTACATTTGCTAACTATATAGTGGATCCAGATACACAACAAGGAGACCAACTGAGCTCTATGGGGGATGGTTATGTTTCATATAATGCCAGTGGTAGTAGCGGAGAAGTTGCAAATGAGCTATATAAAACATTGGACAGAAAAGATGAATCTCAAAACGGAGAACTTGGAGAGCAAGATTTGATAGCGCCATATGAAGATGTAAATGAGGTAAAAACTAGTGGAAAGGAAGAACCACAATCATTGGATGTCAATAACGATGATGACGTAGTTAGTACGTCAGCAGATGATGATTATGAATATGTACCAGACGGGCAAGAACGGGATCCTGAATACCAGGTTATTGATCCTACGAAAAGTGATACATTAAAAAAATAAAACCACATAGTAAATTAATCAAAAGCTTACAAAAAAGAAAGAAAAATAGGGTAAACAATGACCAGAATCAAGACTTTAAAAGTTAAGAGAGACTCTAAAGTTCAAAGAACATATACATGAAAATGTCACCGCGGTAGAGTTACACATTGAAAGCTTGATCCAAAAGTTGTGTCTGAAGACGGCATTAAAAAGAAGAAGTGCAGGATCGAACACTCATTGGCAATCTATTCCAAACTGTTTGAGCGGCGGATCGAAAGGACCAATCAAAATACACAGTCTTGTCAAATATATATTTAGTTTCACACAGATTTTTAATAAACGGAACTGGAGCTCAAAGTTATTTGCCGAAACGATACTACGCCCGGGGTATAGCGGTATATATATATATATATATATATATATATATAAGGAAACATATTCAGCATTGCCACTTTATAATATATGGCAGGTAAATTTCACTAGATATATGAACATCTCAATATTTTGCGTCGATTTCATGTCTATTGAATGTTCCTCACAATAATTGTCTGTCCCAACGAAACATATAGTTATTGTTGATTTTCACCGCATAATTCGATATTATCTATGTCGAGGAGCTTCATTCTGCCATTGTTTATTAATATAGCTTGGAGCTTAGTTGCCTGTATTGGTATAAAACACAAGTCTCGTTAATTTGCAATCGTCTGCTCCAGATGCAAGAATTTTCCTTCAAGACTGTTAACATTCGCAGTAAAAGTGAAACTAGGCCTATATGTTTTTTTTTACCTAGTTACTCTCTGCATTCCTGCTCTGTTATACCTCTGCATCGTCTTAGAATGGACTCATCTTCCAATGTATTCATTAACTGTGATACAATTGAATAGTTTTGCATACCATTCCGTATGCTATGTAAAGTCTTCTACTATAGTATAGGCTTTGATGCCTTTCCGTTGGTTCTGTGTTTACTGTCATATCAACGCAAGTATAAATCAACTAATCAGGTTATTACATACAGCCTTAGAAGTGCAAAAGTAGCTCGACGCCTGCAGACTGTCTATGGGTTAGGTCACAATGAAAGTTATTTTAGAATGGTAACAATTGCCCAAAATGTATAATGACATGTCACGTCGCATTATTTGAAATTTTCCCGTTTCTCGCGGTTTAAAGTAGAAACTTTATTCCTGTGTTTCATGATATGTGAGAGATAATCACGTGCAAATATATGCTGTGTGAACCACATTTAATTAATGAACGCGCCGAACGTAGTGTGTATTGTGTTGTGACGATAGGACGGAGACCTTATTATCCAGTTGTGGCTAAAAGTGACAAAACAAAACGCCGATGATACAGAATATGCGTATGTTGTTTGTTTGTTTGCGTGTGTTTATTTTTTGGGTGGTAGATTTTTTGCTATATTATATATATATATATATGTATATGCATATATATATATATATATATATATATATATATATTATTTTAATGCAATGGAGGTAAACGACAAAGGCAAATGAATATATATAAATGAAAATCGTAATGAGTTGGAAAATCAAGAACAGTGAAAAAACTTTCAGTCCGGTGGAGGCTGAAAGTTTTTTCACTGTTCTTGATTTTCCAACTCATTACGATTTTCATTTATATATATATATATATATATATATATATATATATATATATATATATATATATATATATATATATATATATATATATATATATATATATATAGAAGAGACGTCATCAGAAACAAGGTTTTTTTTGCAAAGGAAGCCACAAGATAACGGATATATAACCAGATTTAATTTAGTCAATAGAATGAGTCACGGAATGATTTGAAATAGTCTGTCACTGAATTATAATGCTTTACTTTGCGATATGTTACGTTCATACGAGTTCCTCTTAAAAAGCGCTTAGCTCTCTAACTTGATATTTAATTACTGACCTAAAGGAACTATTAAAAGAATAACATTGAATTAGGATAAGACGTGTCACACTCTCAACGAATGCATTGCTGAACTAGGAATGAGGAAGTTATAAATATCATTCTATTTGAAACAGATCTTTACTTGTAGTTCATGTTCAAACTTTACTCGAACAACATACCTCGGGCTAACACGATTAGTTTCTCAATGTAAAAGTGAAATTGCGTGTAAATGTGTTGTAATAGGTTGGATTTATCGCTTCCTGTTTCACTTATACTCTCATTTTGGCTTCGATCCGGCATATTAATTACATGTTTTTAGCACTGTAATGTATTTCACCGTCATTAAATTAGTGTCAGGGGGTGTGGTGACCATCTACCGTCGTCGATTTATATCTTACTACATGCTTAACGCTATTAACTCATATGCTTCTTGAAGCTTCAGTACAAACTACCTCCTTATATCTTGGACCTTCAGAAGGATTCACAGAATATAGTGACGTTTCCCCGGATGGCTCTTTTTATTTATAGTGTGTACGGAATGGAGTTTATTATTTGTTGTTATTTTATTATTGCGTGGATTTTGTTTTTCTCTTCGTGTCACTGTATTGCAGATGTCGTCCGATCATATTAAATTTCATAAAATACAACGTGTACTTGTCACAGCCATTCATATCGTGTAAGAGGTGTACTGTTGGCAACGGATTTAAGTAAAAGCGATCTGTCGCAGTTTTTCAGACAATTCTATTGTTGAGTGTAAGAGATGATGGGAAGCACGTATGATCTTCGACTTGTCTCTTACTTTATATATGGCACCATTATTCATTTACTTCTTGTAGCTTCAGTACAAACCAAATCCGTACATCTTGGTCCTGCAGAAGGATTCAGACAATTTAGTGACGTCATCTTTCCTGGAGAGATCTTTATTTTACAGTGTGTGTGGGATGGATTGACAACCTGTAACATATCAATGTCATTTAATGACACCTTTATCTACAAGGAAGGAGGGTTTCAGTCCCAGGAGAGTGGTTTTACTAATAGTCGTTCGTTAAATTGTTCACTGAATATTCAAATTAACAATGTAAACGTACAGCACAAAGGAATATATAAATGTCGGGTACAGAATGGAGACAAAACAATGGAGGATACGTATGAACTCAACGTTGTTACTGAATCGCCTCAGTGTTTGACTAAGTTCAATGAATATGAAAATAGCTTTCAATTGTTATGTTACACCTTTAGTCCGACTGGCAGTTACCTTTCTCAGACATGGGAAATATTTGAGCTAGGAGTTGGTTCGACAACATTTACGGAATTCGCAATTAAAAATGGTCCAAGCAATGTGAAGAGCGTAGGCGTGTCTAATGAGAATATAAACAAGGAAACTCTAACGGGACGATACAAGTGTTCTTATTCAATGGAAGCTTCGAAAAGTTGTATTTTTAATCTCAATTGTTCTCGCGGGATCGATATTAGCACATCATCTACCATTGTTACACCAACACGTATTAATCGTTCAATAAGTACATTACGTCACACCTCACCACCACCTGATACTAGTAAGCAGCCAGCAGAGAAACCTACGGTAATTGTTATCATTGTAGTTACTGCGGCTGTCTTGCTGATAGTTTGCGCCAGTTTGACTGTCATTACTTACAACATAAATAATAACTTCTCTGAAACAGTAAACAAGAAGGGGAATACAGCACAGGTTGGAAACGACTTGGCTCAAACAGCTGTAGTCTTCAGTAGATCATCCGATACTGCTAACTCAGAAAGTTCAATATATCAAGAAATACAAGAGGACCGAACAGATAATAATCACGTACCAAATTCAATGAGGAATGTAGGTGAGCTTCCAGAAGATATCTCTATGGAAAGAGAGCAACGAGGCGTTCGTTATCTGGAAAACCAGTTAAGTGATGGAAGATTGAAGCCATATTTAACGGTATCGATTGACGATATCGATCAATCGATAATAGAGGGCACTAATTGCCGAAATGTTTCCTCAATAAATAACACCGATATGGTTGATTGTCCTGTATATGAGCCTTTTGAAGGATAAAAGATAGAATAATAAAATCAATTACGTATGTTCTTGCATGGTCCTCGTTAAGCCGATAACATTACATTATGGTTATAGAATGATGGTCTACTATACACAGTATAACACTTAAACGGTTACCGGTAACCTATAGTCAACAGCTTTTATGACAGGATCCACTAATAAAAAGACAATATTCTAAGGATGAAGAAAAATATTTTCTTTTCTTTGTGGTTTAAATCCTACGGCAATGGTCCTTTGGATTATAATCCAAGAAATAGACCCATGCCAAACATTTTCGGTTTATGGAAAAGACGCTTTGTTTATCGTCAATTGCAGGAATAACTGATAGGGGAAGTTTGTTGTTTATTACAGACATATTTCTAACATGATATTAAAAGATATTTGATTATAGCGCCACCTTCCGTGCCATGTTAAAGTTATGTTTGGTCAACTTTTGGGAAACTACTCTATTCCATATGCATATTGTTTATTTCTGATTACTATTATTATTGATATTTTTTCTGATATTTGGTGTGAATTACATAGGGTTGTAAATGAGCACTAATGCCATTTAGATTTTCTTTAAAAGCGATGAAAGAAGCAGAAACTATTTGGTGAATGACGTCATACAATATAATACAATACAATGGTCTACAATGTACATACAAAATAAAACTCACAATAAAACCAATAACTGAACAATATAACAAAGAAGGCAGGTAACCAATTTTATTTATCTGTGTAGTGCGTAGTATACTTTTAATATACTTTTACAATCAACCAAAATCCCAAGTAAAAAGTTATATATAGCTGAAGGTCAAAAATACGTACACACACAACACCGATATAGCATTCTTTTATTACCATGGTTATACTGATTAGCATGAACTACTTACAATATTTACAGACGTCCTTCAAATGTTGATTTTAATTAGTCAGACTGAAATTAATCAAGTTTTGAATCAAACCTTGTTTTTTACTTCAAAAGCGCTTCTCTAAAAGTTGAATCCATTTATTTCACTTCAGTATTAAAAGAAAAACAAAAATCATCTACATTCATATCGGTTTTAAGTTTTGACTTTATATAAATTTTAGGTGTTCAATATTGTTATATTTCTTTATTCGTTTCCTTTATTGCTCTTTTCTTTCCCATTCAAAAGACGTTTAAACGATTAAATAACACATCTCTCTTTAATGAAAAACATTGTTCAGTTATTACATTAAGCACCTTGTCAGCTAGGAGTTTGAGAAGAAGCAAAATATGAAAATATTATGGAAACAAAAGACATGGAAATAGAAAAGACTTCTTTTTTCGTTGCCAATGATGTCATTGTACATTTAGTTTCGCTGTCCTGGCGGGTTGTAATTCACAAACACAAACTTAAAATAAAAGTAGAAGAAAACCAACTAATTAACCTAACCAATTCATTTAACTATGTGATGAAGATGTGGGTAATGATCAACGTTATCAAAAAAGCGGAGAAAGATATTATTCCATTAGCAAGATTTTGCCGCTTTCGATGTTCTTTCATGTATACAGAGAAAACTAAAGAACTTGAGCAATTCCACTCATCCCAGGGCGTAGGAACCGGGGGGCTGGGGGGCGCCAGCCCCCCAGTGCAAAATATGGTGGGGCCGGCCATCAGTCTTCAGCCCCCCTCTCAAAAGTATCTTCCTACGCAACTGCACTCATCGAATGGTTGAAACAGCGCTTTGGTTTTTTTCATGTATACTGACTGTTTGCTTTTTTTCTTTGACACGATAAAGCTCTGAAACGTTACATCATTTATCTCTATCGCTATAATACATGTCATTTGTTCCGTTTCCGCCAAATACGTTTTAATATTAAGTACGTATATCAATAGTCGTTATATACAACAATTCCGTCTTTATTGATAACGCTTCCATCTCAGAATGTATTTTACTGTACAGTTTCGTATTGTTGCGTTCCATGAGATTGCCTTGGTAACTCTCTGGTGTTAAGTTCGTTTTGGTCTGCATAGTCGTACGTGTCATTTGTATTGTCAGTTATGGTTGTCTCGTACATTGTTTGGTCTCTGGTATAATATATCCTCATAGAATAGGCTGCAGCTGCTGCAGGATCTTCATTCTCTTCGTTTTCTGCAGTTGTCGACGCATTTTTCCTATTCTTTAGTTTGTAACACGTCAATAGAAGTGCAATAAACGGTACTATAGAGCCAACAGCTGCACATGACAACCCAATACCTACGAGCTTGAATGATGTTTGTTGTGGTACCCTCCTTTTAGTAGTCGATGGTGCAGTCACTGGTCCTGTACGAACTTGCTCAGACTGTAGGTCAGAAGGACCCGAGGACCCTGCATCGGGGAGTGGAGATGGTGATGGGATTTCGTCGATCATGGGAGAATTAAAATTAAAGAAGCAACTTCGTGAAAAGTCATTTGAATGAGAACATTTGTATCGATCGGTTAGATTCTCCTTTGTGATTTTCGAATGTGAAACCCCAACAATCTTCATTACAGAGCTGCTTGGACGTTGTTGAAGAATGAAGTCCGTAAAAGGTTTCAAATTGTCTCCTGGCTCAATTATATCCCATGTCTGAAAAACAAATTGATCAATCGGACTAAAGGTGTAACAGAACAATTGAAAGCTATTTTCATGTTCATTACACTTGGCCAAGCACTGGGGCCATTCCGTAACAACGTTGAGGTTGTATGTATCCTCCATTGTTGTGTCTCCATTCTGTATCCGGCATTTATATATTCCTTTGTGTTGAATGGTTACATTGGTAAATGTAATAATCAGTGAACAGGACGACTCAATATTATTAAAAAAATAATCATTAGACTTAAGCCCTCCTTCCTCGTAGATAACTGTGTCATTCAATAACATTGATATGTTACAGGTTGTCAATCCATCCCACACACACTGTAAAATAAAGAGCTCTCCAGGAAAGATGACGTCACTAAATTTTTTGATTGCTTCGAATGGACCAAGATGTACGGAGGTGGTTTGTACTGAAGCTACAAGAAGAATATGAATTATAGCGCCATACATAAAGAAAGAGATAAGTTCAGGTTTATTCCAGCTGGCCATTATTATCCAAACGTTACGACTTTTCAAGCTTTCATTAGCAATCGAATTAAAACAGAAACATTCTGTTGATTTCCAATCAAATATGCTTCAATCCAATATCTTGATAAGTGGAGAAGTTCACTGTATTTAACAACATGTACCCAAAAAAATAAATAAATTCGAAAGGAAAGAAGAGGAACAAAAACACTGCTCGTAAAGATTCCGTTGATTCTGTTAATATATCATATAGAATTATCCAAAATAAGAGAATAGGCTAACCGTTATGAAAAATATATTCTTGTGCTTGATTTAAAGTCTGATAATGTCAACTTCCTTAACGAGTGTTTAAGTATGTCTGCATTAGTGAAGTTAATATCATATAGTTCTACATTGCGCAAGCTATAAAAATACCATTATATCAAAAAAAAAGACAATGGATGCATGAAATGGACCGTTGCACGCGATATTGCCTACAATTGTTCTGTTCTACTTGTTCATATAATGTCAAAAGTTCGAATACGTATGATTCATTTTTTGAAGTTAACACCAAATAGTACATCGTGAGCTATAAAAAATACCATTATATCAAGAAACACTGAGACACTCGTTGCATGCAATGGACCATGCGTACAATTGTTTTGTTTTACTTGTGCATATTAAGTCAAAAGTTCGAATAAGTATGAGATATGAGCTTACAGTGGCCCTTAAGAGACAGCATTTACCAAAATCTTTGTAATTTAATTCATCTCGAAGTCTAAACTTACATTTCGTGAACAAATTCTATGATTGAAAGCTGGTTTTCGTTATGATCAAACTTTATGAAGGAAGCATTGCAGGTTCGCGATAACAACCTAATATGTATTGATATTTTAATGTTCCTCAAAGCCACTGTATATGAAACGAAAACATGTCTTTGAAGCCTTAGCCTCTATGTTTACTTCTGCGCATACGGCACTCACATGTAAAGACGTGGAAATAGCGGTAACGTGCATGGGTATTTGGGAACCCTTTAGTTGCCGTACTGATCAAATTTCAATAATACAACTCTATCTAACATTGGATGAAGAAAGCGAAAATCAACTGCTCCGTTACAATCGTTCAGATTATTAAGGCCTATGCATACGATAACATCAGAATTCAACACAAGAAATATGTAACACATAGTAAATTCCTACACTCAGGTAATATTTTACATAAATTAGTGCATGATTATTTTCTTCAAATAGTATGAGATGAAGGTTTTACAATATATCACATAGTAGGTTATAATTGCTACTATGGGTCTACAGATAGCAAGACCGAAGCCTACTGATTTCATGATTCAATCAAAATCGACACATTACTCTACTAAAGTATAATAAACAGGCAATCAACATGTTAGCTGAGTTGACATGTTCAGTAAATTGTTCGACTTCCTTTCTTATCCGTGTTAGCATTGTATCTGTTACTTCAATAATACACAGCAACGAACACGTTGGACTATTACTGTACTGTTTACTGATTTCTGTTTGGTAGTCTATTAAGGCGTTTAGTTCCATCACTTCAATTATTGACTTTTGCAATAGATTACATTTGGTTCAATTAAAAATTACACTTAATTAGCGTTTTTAACTTACAATCTTTCAAAACTATAACTCTGATTTGTACAAGTATGACATCAGATGTATTTATGTTATTTACTTCTCATTTCAATGAAATAGTCAAGTGCTATCGTTTGACACTGAAACTACGGTATACACTGTAAACAGTTGAAACCAGAGATTTATCTTAAGTTATACAGTAGCACTATAAAGTCATGGAAACAGAAACACTGCAACTTATCTACGGTAGAGGACACGTTCCAGTTGGGCGACACTCGTAAAGGTGTGATTACTATTACTGCATGCCGGCACTGTACGTCTATCAGTAAGTATATGTCTCTATTGATGCTAGGTATCAAGTTGTCCCGGTAGTTGGTTTCATATTGTCCACGTCATAAGATCATTCATCAAGTTCTGCTTGGAGCGATTGTGTATGTAAAACACTTTTTAGCATAGCGTACGTACCATAAAACGAAACAATGAAACATAATTACTTTGCAAACTTTTTCGTTATATACGACTAGCTAATTGCTCGGCCACACAATAACACCGAGGAGACAGTACATTAAGTAACAAGAAGAAAGATACACTCGGTAACTGCTAGGTACCCTCAAGTACACACTACGTGCGTAATTATCTGACTGAAAATATCACTTACAAGTACCGAACTTGAATAGAAGAACCCATGGTAGTTTCTTTGGACAGTCGAGGGTTGGCATTGATTCATTTTATCAAACAATTGTAAGTTAGATTTAATGATTGAAAATTGGTGTCATATATAGGAGAGTTGCACGACCCGGTGCTTAACAACTTTTGCCAAAGATATATGTAGGTTGTCTTTAATCCAGTACGTTACCATGTTTGGTGTTAATTCTATAATCACTAAACAACAAGAGTGCTACAAGGAAGTTTACCAAGTAACTTCAACCGTGACGGACAGCAAATGCAAACTCAGTACCTATTCTTCAAGCTATAGTACAGACAAACTTTATAGCTGCTTCGGTTAAAGTACTCTATTAACTTCCTTCTTCTGAGATCGCAAAGGTTTGAAATTTAGTGTTTGTGCTTGCATAATTAATACAATGCAGGACCCTTCCACGATGGTCTCACACCCATACACTAGTACATTTTCGAAATTATATAGTCCTCGCGTGCCTTCACACGAATATTAATGCTCACCAAGTCGTGCACCCCTACTTCCGCCTTCCTATCCTTCACTTCTAGAAGCATATGACCATTAATATACCGGTTGAGTTAGTGAAGAATACTGTTTAGTCCATGCAGCTTACCTCGTTCCATGTTAAAGTTATTTTTGGACAATTTTGGGAAACTGCTCTAATTCATAGGCATATTGTTCAATTCCTGATTATTATTATTATTATTGATATTCTCGATACCATTTTCTGATATTTGATGTGAGTTACACAGGGTTGTAAATGAGCACTGATGACATAAAGATGTTTGTAAAAGCGATGAAAAAGCAGAAACTTTTTGGTGAATGACGTCACACATTGTTCTACAATATACATACAAAATAAAGCTTACAATTTAACCAATAACTGACAGTCAACTGAACAAAGAAGGCATGTAACCATTTTGATTTCTCTGTGTAATGCGTAGTATACTTATAATATACTTTTACAATCAACAAAAATCCCAAATAGAAAGTTATATATAGCTGAAGGTCAAACACATGTACACACACAACACCGATATAGCATTCACTTATTACCATGGTTTATATATAGTTATACGGATGAGCATGAATTCCTTACAATATTTACAGGCGTCCCTAAAATGTTGATTTTAATTGGTTAGATTGAAATTAATCAAGTTTTGCATCAAATCTTTTTATTACTTCAAAAGCGTTTCTCTAAAAGTTATCTCCATTCCTTTCACTTCAGGATTAAAAGAATGAAAAGGTGCATAAAAATTTACCTTCATTCATATCGGTTTTAAGTTCTGACTTCATATAAATTTTAAGTTGTTCAATATTGTAATATTTCTTTATTCGTTTCCTTTTATTGCTCTCTCTTTAATTCAAAAGACTTTCAAAGGATTTACAAACATCTCTCCACATAGAGCAACATTGTTCAGTTATCATTCATATTGAGCACATTGTTAGCTAGGAGTTTGAGAAGAAACAAAATATGAAAAGATTATGCAAAAAAGAAGAAAAAAATAGAAAATAAATTTTTTCGTTGCCAATGATGTCATTGTACCTTTAGTTTCGTTGTACTGGCGAAATGTAATTCACTAACACAAACTTAAAATAAAAGTAGAAGAAACCCAATTAAGAAACCTATTTTAAACAATTAACTAACCAATTAATTTAACTATGTGATGAAGATGTGGGTAATAATCAACTTAATCAAAGCAGCTGAGAAAGATATTATTCCATTAGTAAGATTTCGCCGCTTTCGATGTTCTTTCATGTATACAGAGAAAGGTAAAGGACTTGAGCAAGTCCACACATCTTATCATTGAAACCAACGGCGCTTTGGGTTTTCTTCATGTATAATGACTGTTTGCTTTTTTTCTTTGACAATAAAGCTCTGACAAGTTTCATCATTTATCTCTATCGCTATAATACATTCCATTTGGTTCCGTTTCCCCAAATACGTTTTAATATTAAGTACGTATATTAATACTCCTCAAGTACAACAATTCCGTCTTTATTGATAACGCTTGCATCTCAATATGTATTCTACTGTACAGTTTCGTATTGTTGAACTGTCGGCGTTCCATAAGATTGCCTTGGTAACTCTCTGGTGTTAAGTTCTCTTTGGTCTGCATAGTCATAAGTGTTATTTGTATTGTTAGTTATGGTAGTCTCGTACATTGTTTGGTCTCTGGTATTATATATCCTCATAGAATAGGCTGCAGCTGGAGCAGGATTTTCGTTCTCTTCGTTTTCTGCAGTTTTCGACGCATTCTTCCTATCCTTTAGTTTGAAACACGTAAATAAAAGTGCAATAAATAGCACTATAAAGCCAACAACTGCACATGACAACCCAATACCTACGAGCTTGAATGATGTTTGTTGTGGTACCCTCCTTGTAGTAGTCGATGGTGCAGTCACTGGTCCTGTGACTACTGGCTCAGACTGTTGGTCAGATGGACCCGAGGACCCTGCATCGAGGAGGGGAGTTGGCGATGTGATAACGTCGATCATGGGAGAATATAAGTTAAAGAAGCAACTTTTTGAAGAGTCATTTGAATAAGAACACTTGTATAGACCGGTAAGATTCTCCTTTGTGATTTTTATATGTGAAATCCCTACAGTCTTCACAACAGATATGCTTTGACGTTGTTGAATTGTGAATTCCGTAAAAAGTTTCGAATTGTCTCCTGGTTCAATTATTTCCCATGTCTGAAAAACAAATTGATCAATCGGACTAAAGGTGTAACAGAACAATTGAAAGCTACTTTCAGATTCATTACACTTAGCCAAGCACTGGGGCCATTCCGTAACAACGTTGAGGTTGTATGTATCCTCCATTGTTGTGTCTCCAATCTGTATCCGGCATTTATATATTCCTTTGTGTTGAATGGTTACATTGAAAAATTTAATAATCAGTGAACAGGATGATTCAATTTTATTAAAAACATATTCATTAGTATTAAGCCCTCCTTCCTCGTAGATAGAGGTGTCATTAAATGACATTGATATATTACAGGTTGTCAATCCATCCCACACACACTGTAAAATAAAGAACTCTTCAGGAAAGATGACATCACTAACTTGTCTGAATCCTTCTGCAGGACCAAGATGTACGGAGGTTGTTTGTACTGAAGCTACAAGAAGCATATGAATAATAGCGCCATACATGTTTGCCAATGAATTTATTTTATATATTTCTCATTTTGCGAACAACATTACAAACTAGCTTTTACAATTCCAATATCCTGTTTGCCTTTGCTAACACTGATAATTATTAGTGACAACAGCTAGGGTATACAACTGTGACCACTATCATATAGGACTAGTGAGCTGAGCGTTTGTAACCTCGCAAAATAGCGATGGAAAAAGACAATGGAGTCTTCTGTGGTTCTGGAATTTCTGGTTTGCGAATTTGGAATGCAGTTTGGTTAAATCTGTTCTTTTAATGGTTTAGAAACAACTCCTTTCACCAAGGCAGCAGCGCATGCGGTGACCACGAAAGGACTACTTGCAACCTACCTCCTCATCGTAGTAGGCTAAAGTAAAATAATATAACGTAGTGATAAAATGAACACTTACATAACAGCAAACTTTAAAACAAATTAGAACATAAAACAAGTCAAAATATAATTACCCAATAAAATCCTTATAATAGAAAACTAACAGCGCCACCCATAAAAGAAGAAGAATATCGCACTGTGTGCACCGTCTGTATATACCTCCAATCCACCGCAGTGCAGAATAATGCGGCCAGTAAGTTGACCATGTACAATTTAACTCTCGTAATACCAAATGTTCTCCATAATAACCACCCCCACCCACCCACCCCCTCCCCCTCCCCCGCCGCAATGTAATTATTCTGATATGTTACATCAGAGGTTTTCAGTTAAACTTTTCAGAAGACATTTACCCCTATATGTACATCTGTACATATTTATATATATATAAATATATATATATATATATATATATATATATATCATATATATCTATATATATCTATATATATATATATATATATATATATATATATATATATATAAATATATATATAAATGAAAATCGTAATGAGTTGGAAAATCAAGAACAGTGAAAAAACTTTCAGCCTCCACCGGGATATATATATATATATATATATATATATATATATATATATATATATATATATATATATATATATATATATATATATATATATATATATATGTCATTAGTGTTATATATAACTTCCAGACAAACAGTAAGGAAACGGACTCAGCATTGTCACCATATTAAATGTGGCAGGTAAATTTCACCAGATATATGAACATCTCAATATTTTGCGTCGATATCATGTCTACCAAATGTACCTCACAATAATTGTCTGTCCCAACGAAACATATAGTAATTGTTGATTTTCACCGCTTCATTCGGTATAATCTATGTCGAGGAGCTTCATTCTGCCATTGTTTATTAATATACCTTGGAGCTTAGTTGCCTGTATTGCTATAAATCATAAGTCCCGTAAATTTGCAATCGTCTGCTCCAGATGCAAGAATTTTCCTTGGAGACTGTTTACATTCGCATTTAGTCCATACGTAAAAGTGAAACTATGTGGGGTTTTTAACCTAATTACCCTCTGCATTCCTGCTCTGTTATACCTCTGCATTGTCTTAAAATGGAGTTTTCTTTCCATGTATTTATTGACTGTGAATCATTTGAATAGTTTTGCATACCATTCCATATGCTATGTAAAGTCTTCTACTACAGTATAGGCTTCGGTGCCTTTCCTTTGGTTCTGTGTTACATGAGTGCAAAACGTGTACACGACAGTCAGTGCTGACAACAACAACAAAAAACTTCAGACATAAGGAAAGAGTTTTATAGCTCACCCAATTCTTTAACATCCTAAACGAAAGCATGGCCAGGGTTAGTATAACAACATCAAGCGGTCTACCGTCACCGAAATTACACATACACATCTCAAACACACACAAAGTAAAACTACACGAGCTATATAAATAAACATGCAGGCAGCTCGAATGAAGCGCCCTCAGTAATTTATATCACCATGATCGAGTCTTAGTAAGTTATTTTGCATAGTATTACTTTACTGTCATTTCAACGCAAGTATGAATCAACCAATCAGGTTATTAAATACAGCGTTAGGATTGGCAAAAGTAGCTCGACGCCTGCAGACTGTCTATGGGTTAGGTCAGAATGAAAGTTATTTTAGAATGGAAACAATTGGCCAAAATGTATAATGACATAGTAGTAGTAGTAAGTTGAGTCTCGTCTATCCGACATGCTCAGTGATTAACCTCCGCCACGTATCACGATCTTGCGCAAGGTTTATTGCTTCTTCGAAATTGTTAATATTAATGTCCTTGAATTGCGATTTTATTTTTCCAAGCAATGTAGTCACGGGCCTTCCAACTGGTTTAGCAGTATGTCTCAGTGCTTCTCTTAAAGCAACCTTTGTTGGAGCGTCCTCTTGAAGTCTTGCTACATGACCGAGAAATCTCAATCTTCTATGTGCGACTATCGATGACCAAGGTGTTTGGTTAGTTTCGTTGTAGAGCTCATCCTTTGATAACCAAATATTATTGGTTCATCTAATGTTTAGAATATTTCGAAGTAGTCTCCTTTGAAAAGTGTCAATTTTGCGATCAAGACCCTTCGTTGTGCCCCACAGTTCGCAAAATTGTACAAAAAAATACTCTTTAATAAAGTCTCAAAGATCCTAAGCTTAATTTTCCGGCTTATGTTTTTGCTTATAAAAATGCTTGACAGTGTGTTGAAAGCACCGTTGGTTATACCAATTCTTCTGTTAATGTCTTCTTCGGTCCCCAGCAAGCTTCCAACATATTTACATTTCTTCCAACTGTCATTTCCTTTTCTTGTGATTGTAAATTTCTCAGTTTTTGTGCAATGACATGTCATGTCTTATTATTTCAAATTTTACCTGTTTCTCGCGGTTTAAAGTAGAAAGTTAATTCCTGTGTTTCATGATATGTGAGAGATAATCACGTGCAAATATATGCTGTGTTTAATTAATGAACGCGCCGAACGTAGTGGGTATTGTGATGTGACGATAGGACGGGGACGGGGACCTTATTATCCAGTTGTGGCTAAAAGTGACAAAACCAAACGCCGATGATACAGAATATGCGTATGTTGTTTGTTTGTTTGCGTGTGTTTATTTTATCGGTGGTAGATTTTTTGCTATATTATATATATATATGTATATATATATATATATATATATATATATATATATATATATATATATATATATATAGCTTAATATATATAGCATAATATATATAGCTCTCTAACTTGATATTTCATTACTGACATAAAGGAACTATTGAAAGAATAACATTGAATGAAGATAAGACGTGTCACACTCTCAACGAATGCATTGCTGAACTAGGAATGAGGAAGTTACAAATATCATTCTATTTGAAACATATCTTTGCTGTAGTTCATGTTCAAATTTGTTTATTTACTCGAACAACATACCTCCGGTTTACACGATTAGTTCCTTAAAATTGAAGTGAAACTGCGTGTAAATGTGTTGTAATCGGTTGGATTTATATTTGTCGATCGCTTCCTGTTTCACTTATACTCTAATTTTGGCTTCGATCCGGCATATGAATTACATGTTGTTAGCACTGTAATGTATTTCACCGTCGTTAAGTTAGTGTCAGGGGGTGTGCTCTATTGACAACTGGAGAGGAGATCTATGATAAATATATGCTGGTCTTTCTGTGAATTGGATTCAGTGTAAATTACATTGATGTTATGGCCATATATCGCCTTCCATTTATATCTTACTACATACATAGCGCCGTTAACTCATATGCTTCTTGTAGCTTCAGTACAAACTACCTCGTTATATCTTGGACCTTCAGAAGGATTCACAGAATATAGTGACGTCATCTTTACCCGGAGAGCTCTTTTTAGTTATAGTGTGTACGGAATGGAGCTTATTATTTGTTGTTATTTTATTATCGCGTGGAATTTGTTTTTCTGTTCGTGTCACTGTATTACAGTTGACGTCCGATCATATTAAATTTCATAGAACACAACGTGTTCTAGTAACAGCCATTGATATCGTGTGAGCGGTGTTCTGTTGGCAGCGGATTTAAGAAAAAGCGATCTGTCGCAGTTTTTAGACAATTCGATTGTTGAGTGTAAGAGATAATGGAAAGCACGTATGATCTTCGAGTTGTCTCTTACTGTATGTATGGCGCCATTATTCATATGCTTCTTGTAGCTTCAGTGAAAACCAACTCCGTACATCTTGGTCCTGCAGAAGCATTCAGAAAATTGAGTGACGTCATCTTTCCTGGGGAGATATTTACTTTACAGTGTGTGTGTAATGGATTGACAACCTGTAACATGTCAATGCTTATCAACGACGCTACTATCTACGAGGAAGGAGGGCTTGAGTCCCAGGAATATGTTTTTGCTAAAAGTTCTTCGTCTTGTTCACTGAATATGCAAATTAACAATGTAACCATTCATCATAAAGGAATATATAAATGCCGGGTACAGAATGGAGACACAACAATGGAGGATACATATGAACTCAATGTTGTTACGAAATCGCCTCAGTGTTTGGCTAAGTGTAATGAATCTGATAATAGCTTTCAATTGTTCTGTTATACCTTTAGTCCGATTGGTCAATCTGCTTTACAGACATGGGAAATAATTGAACCAGAAGACAAATCTAAGACATTTACCGAATTCACAATTCAACATTTTTCAAGCAAATCTGTAGTGAAGATTGTGGGGGTTTCACATGTAAAAATTACCAAGGAGAATCTAACCAATGAGTACAAGTGTTCCTATTCTTATGATCTGTCTAGAAATTGTTATTTTAATTTCGAATCTTCAATTGATATTGATGTAAGCACACCAACGATAGTAAAATCTGATTTACCAACACATGAAAGGTATTCTATGAGTTCATTACGTCACACTTCAACACCCCCTACACCCCATAAGACCAGCGAGCAACCCGTAATGAAATGGATTATTATCATCGTAGCTCTAACAGTTTCATTTCTGATATTATCTGTCTGTTTGACGGTTATAATGTGTAAAACAAAGGCTAGATTTTCTAGCAAAGGTAGGAAGGTAAACGAAACACATACGAAAGGCGACTTGGTTCAAACAGGAACGGTCTTGAGTAAATTATCTGAAAATGTTAATCCAGGGTTTTCTTCATACGATGAAATACAGAGGAAATCAGAGAGAATATCTATGGATGATAGGAACACAATGAACAGTGATAGTCAATGTGAACCATATTCAACAGTTGATATTCATAAACTTACATTTCAAGACGCCAATTTCCAAGATGAATCTCCGATAAATACCACCAATATGGTTGACTGTTCTGTATATGAGCCGTTTGAAGGAGAGAAGACAGAAGAGGAAATTCATGACGATGTGCTTGATCCTACTAAAAACGTCACCTTAGACTAACGTAAAGAGCACGATTCAAAGGTCAACAGTATGAGAAACCCCAACGGCATGCATAATAAAAGTTGTGAGTTGGTTATCCAAATGAATTCCAGAAGTTGATGAGGAGCGAACAAGTTTAAACAATTGAATGTCTTACAGATTGCAACTGCATGTTAAGATCTGTATGAGATTATCTTTCGTTTATCGTTTAAAATAACTGATACGCAAAAGCGAAACATGCTATTTAACAAACTCATGTACATGGGTTTCTGTCTTTACTTTATAGACTCGCTGTTGCACAAAGGTTTATGTTACACAGTCCGTTGTCCTAAACAAGGGGACTGACAAGTATTTTGCTGTAATGTTGGTGGTATACTGTACGTCATGTGTATACGTTCAGTTTACAAAATTTAATGCATCCTACACTGTCCTAACTATAAGCATGGGTAACGAAACTGTATCTTCGGGCCCTGGCTTATACAGTTGGTTGGGAAATATGGAAAAAAGAATAATATGTTCTCCATTTTGATTATACTTATAATGCAAATGAAGATTTACAAAAGGGGGCGCGGAGATATAACAGATCTGTCGACTCTCTGCCCATCGAATTCTACAGGCCCAGTTGAACAACTTTGATATTACAAAGTGTTAAAACGTTCTTTACATTATTCATTGATAGGCCTTATATTGTATGATTGTTTTCAATACATGTTATCTACATGCGACACTTCTGTCACTTGTGTCCCTTACCTACGAATGGTTGTAAATTGAGGACTACTTGGAAATCATCAATGATTGTTTTGTAATCATACAGGACGCCACACATACCCCTTCCCCTACCCCTGCGCCACATCACCACGGTACTGAATTTGAAACGACTATCTCATTTTGATTATGGGATAGTCCATACAGTAAGTAGCATTTATTTATATTTGTACAGTAAAAATGTATTAGTTGTACTTTGTAGAATTTTTTGAATTATAGATATTTGATAGCAACGCTTTATGAAATAATAAAGATAACCTTATAAATTGCATTTTACACAGAATTGTAATCGGCAAAATAGAAATTGGTAGCCATTCTACACGTAGGTTAGCCTATATCAAAATGCATGAACTAGACTCAGTTAATTAAAAATGATGAAGAATCCAACAAATGTGGTAGTTTATTATTTTAGACTTTATGGTTTAGACTTGTCAAAGTCCTCCTGTCGCTAATGAATAAAGCAACAATCGAGTAAAGATCAACCCTAATTGCGTATCTCTATATCAGTGATGGTCTGTCATTAATGATTTTTTCCTTTACAATATAGCGAGCTTTTGTGTACGCACTGGAAATGATATGTTACTAAATGAAACTGAGATTGACACCATATTCATCATATTTCTGTTGATGTACAGTTCAGATTATTATCAGTTCGGATTATTATCGTCGTAGCTTTTACACTTTTATTTCTGTTTTTATCTGTCTGGTTGACCGTTATAACTTGTAAGACAGAGGTAAGATTTTCTTGCCGATGGCTCTTCTGTATTGAGCTAGCTGCAAACTTTTCATGTTCGTGCGTGCATATATATATATATATATATATATATATATATATATATATATATATATATATATATATATATGACATCGTTCATGTAGTTTCGTGTTACTGGTGAGATGTAATTTACTGACACAAAGTTGAAGTAGCAGGAAACCAATTAATTAACCTATTGTTAAACAATTAATGAACCAAGTGATTTAACTAAGTGATGAAAATGTAGATAATAATCAACGTTATCAAAAAGGCTGAGAAAGATATTATTCCATTCGAAAGAATGACTGCTTTCGATGTATTTCATGTAGTTTTTCATGTCTTTAGTCTTCAGAGATGTCACCATAACAGAACTAGTATTGTTCGATACAGGTGACAAACGCCTACAGTGGAATTACGACCTTCCTAACCGGTTTCGAACCTCTGAACATACAATCAACGTCCATAGTCTAGTAATTAGAGTGCCCGCATATAAAACGGGAGGCCCGGGTTCGAATCCCGGTGGAGACTGGAAGTTCTTTCACTGTTCAGGATTTTTCAACTCACTACGATTTCAATAATATATATATATATTTATATATATATATTTAATATAAATATATATCTATATATATCTATACATAGATATATACATAGATATACACATCGAAGATAACACTTCCGACCCGATTCCAGACATCAACAGCAAGGACACGCAGCCAACACTACATGTTCCCAACAAAAAATCCAGTTGGACACCACCAGAAGGACGCAACAGATTTATAGACTCATTTGCCTGCAAAGCCAAAACTTACCTTGACAAATTTATTTTAGAGAATGCGACAAGCGGATAAAGGAGGTGCCACCACTATTCTTAACACCACCGACTACATTTTTGAAGCAGAGAAGCAACTTAGTAACTCTGATTTTTACAAGATATTACCGGAGGACCCTTCCAGACTCTTCCAACCCAAAATTGACGAATTATGTCAATCGGTACCAGACCACATAGCAACCAAGATAGCAGAACTTACACCTAAGCATCCGTCGTTGAGTATGTTCTATACTTTACCTAAAGTCCACAAACTACCTTAATTAATAACAGAGGTTCAACAAGCACTACCCGGAGTGACCCCTTCTGACCCTGAGAATATCCGCCGTTCTGACATTTGTAAGCTAGCCAGGAAACTCAAGCTATTCCCTCCTTGCCGACCTATTATTTCAGGAATTGGTACGCTAACTGAGCATCTTTCAGGATACATGGACTCCATACCCAACCCTTTATTAAACCATATTTCTTCTTATATACAGGACACTACGCATGTTTTGAGAATTCTAAACACTATTCAGGCGTTACCAATTAATTCATTACTCGTTACTATGGATGTATCCTCTTTGTACACTAATATCCCTCATGATGAAGGAATTATCGCTTGTCAAAATTTTCTTCGTGAGCATGCCACCAACCCCACTTTAGGTGATGATCTTGGTCCCATTTTACGTTTCATATTAAGTAATAATTATTTCTCTTTTAACGGGAAATATTATCTACAAATCAATGGTACCGCTATGGGCACTAAGATGGCACCTTGTTACGCCAACATATTTATGCACGAATTAGAACAGGAAATGCTATCCACTTCTCCTCTTAAGCCATCACATTATTATAGATATATTGACGATATATTTTTTGTCTGGCCACATGGTGAAGAATCTCTTAAGTCTTTCTTTGATCGTGTTAATTCTTTTCATGACAGCATTCAATTTTCTGTCGAAGTTTCCAAACATCAAATTTCATTCCTAGATGTTCTGGTCAAGTTGGATGGCAATTCCTTAACCACTTCGGTCTATTATAAGCCCACTGATATTCATATGTATTTACACTTTAATAGTTTTCACCCACATAATCTCAAGAGTTCCATTGTTTACAGCCAATGCCTTAGGCTTAAACGCATTTGCTCCAACCCATGTGATTTTGAACACCAGGTATCCATATTAACTGGTTATTTCTTGAACGTCGGATACCCCCTTCACTTAATTAGACAGGGTATTTCCAGGGCCGACAAGTTGAGCCGTGAGGACTTATTAAAATACAAGTCTAAAAGTCCCAACACACGCATTCCGTTCGTTACCAGTTACAACCCCCTCATCAAATCTTTCATTCGCTCCATCAAACAGGAATTTGCTGTATTTCAAGACGATCAGTCTGTAGGAGAATCGTTTAAGGTACCCCCCATGCTAGCATTTCATCAACCCCCAACCTTAAATTTCTTCTCACTTCCTCCAGACTCCCCCGCTCAGTTTCCACCTCCGCAGGCAATTTTCCTTGCGGTAAACCTAGATGCCAAATATGCCCTCATATTACCCCAGGCACCGTGGTCAAGATTCCCAATGTTGACTTTAGTCTAAGACCCCCTTCTTTCTCTTGTGATTCTATTAATGTTATTTACATTTTCTATTGTGTACTTTGCAAAGAGGGCAATTATGTAGGTGAAACAGGCTCCCGGTTCCGCTTACGTTTTAACAATCACAAAAAAATCTATTCGTGATAATTTTGCAGGATTCCCAGTTTCTGAACATTTCAATCGTCATAGTCATTCTCTAAATAACCTAAAATATATTTTAATTGCCTCGAACTTCAAATCAACTACTGAACGTAAACGTAAAGAAATCGATTGGATCTTTCGTATTAAGTCTCACATCACCGGCCTCAACAAAGACTTGGGACCCCTTAACAACTATCAGTTCTACAAGCATATGTAATCCGTTCTTTTCTCCTTAATCCGCTTCCTGTATAGTCATGGTTTATTTGGTTTTAATTCCATCATTGCAACTTATCTAGCGTCATACTTTCATTGTGTCACATTTTGTACTTCTCATTCGACTGCCAAATATTGCTGACGAAGGTCCCATGGGGACCGAAAATTCCAATATATTTTCTAAAACTTACTCCTTATTTGTCAATTATGAGTCATATCTTATTTCTCTGGTTTTCTCTAATAATATTTTCTTTTGGAGTAAACGTGGATTTTCGTTATATTATATCTATACATATATATATATATATATATATACACACATGTATATATATATATATATATATATATATATAGCTTAATATATATATATATATATATATATATATATATATATATATATAGCTTAATATATATAGCATAATATATATAGCTCTCTAACTTGATATTTCATTACTGACATAAAGGAACTATTGAAAGAATAACATTGAATGAAGATAAGACGTGTCACACTCTCAACGAATGCATTGCTGAACTAGGAATTCCTAATGAGGAAGTTACAAATATCATTCTTTTTGAAACAGATCTTTACTTGTAGTTCATGTTCAAACTTTACTCGAACAACGTACCTCAGGCTAACACAATTAGTTTCTCAATGTAAAAGTGAAATTGCGTGTAAATGTGTTATAATAGGTTGGATTTATCGCTTCCTGCTTCACTTTACTCTAATTTTTGGTATCGATCATATGAATTATATGTCGTTAGCACTGTAATATATTTCACCGTCGTTAAGTTAGTGTCAGGGTGTGCTCTATTGACAACTGGTGAGGAGATCTATGAAAAATATGTGCTGGTCTTTCTGTGAATTGGATTCAGTGTAAATTACATTGATGTAATGGCCATCTATCGTCTTCCATGTATATCTTACTACATGCATAGCGCCATTAACTCATATGCTTCTTGAATCTTCAGTACAAACTACGTCCTGATCATATGGACCTTCAGAAGGATTCACAGAATATAGTGACGCTATCTTTCCACGGAGAGCTCTTTTTATTTATAGTGTGTACGGAATGGAGTTTATTAATTTTTGTTATGTTATTATCGTGTGGATTTTGTTTTATGTCATTTCTGTTCGTGTCACTGTTTTGCAGTTGTCGTCCGATCATATTAAATTTCATAAAATACAACATGTTCTAGTAACAGCCATTGAAAAGGTGTGAGCGGTGTTCTGTTGGCAAGGGATTTAAGTAAGAGCGATCTGTCGCAGTTTTTCCAGACAATTCGATTGTTGAGTGTAAGAGATGATGGAAAGCACGTATAATCTTCGACTTGTCTCTTACTTTATGTTTGGCGCCATTATTCATATACTTCTTGTAGCTTCAGTACAAACCAAATCCGTACATCTTGGTCCTGCGGAAGGATTCAGACAATTTAGTGACGTCATCTTTCCTGGAGAGCTCTTTATTTTACAGTGTGTGTGGGATGGATTGACAACCTGTAATATATCAATGTCATTTAATGACACCTCTATCTACGAGGAAGGAGGGTTTCAGTCCCAGGATAGTGGTTTTACTAATAGTCGTTCGTCAAATTGTTCACTGAATATTCAAATTAACAATGTAAACTTACAGCACAAAGGAATATATAAATGTCTTGTACAGAATGGAGACACAACAATGAAGGATAAGTATGAACTCAATGTTGTTACTGAATCGCCTCAGTGTTTGACTAAGTTCAATGAATATGAAAATAACTTTCAATTGTTATGTTACACCTTTAGTCCGACTGGTAGTTACGTTCCTCAGACATGGGAAATATTTGATATAGGAGTTGGTTCGACAACATTTACGGAATTCACAATAAGAAAAGGTCCTAGCAAGGTGAAGCGCGTAGGCGTGTCTATTGAGAATATAAACGGGGAGAATCGAATGGAACAATACAAGTGTTCTTATTCATTGGAAGCTTCGAAAAGTTGTATTTTTAATCTCAATTATTCTCGCGGGATCGATATTAGCACATCATATACCAGTGTTCCACCAACACGTATTAATCGTTTAATGAGTACATTACGTCACACATCACTACCATCTGATACTAGCAAGCAGCCAGCAAAGAAACCTAAGAGCATTGTAATTATTGTAGTTACTGCGGCTGTCTTTCTGATGGTTTGCGCCAGTTTGACTGTCATTACTTACAAGATGAAGAATAGCTTCTCTGAAACAGTAAACAAGAAGGAGAAGAGAGCACAGGTGGGAAACGACTTGGGTCAAACAGCTGTAGTCTTCAGGAGATCATCCGATACTGCTAACTCAGAAAGTTCAACATGTCAAGCAATAGAAGAACACCGTACAGATAGTAATCAAGTACCGCATTCAATGAGGAATGAAGGTGAGCTTCCAGTGACTGTACCATCGACTGTTTATAGCACTTCTATTTACATGTTACAAATTAAGGATAGGAAGAATGCGTCAAAAAGTGCAGAAAACGAAGAGAACGAAAATCCAGCAGCAGCTGCAGCCTATTCTATGAGGATACATAATACCACAGACCAAACAATGTACGATACTACCATAACTAACAATACAAATGACACGTACGACTATGCAGACCAAAGAGAACTTAACACCAGAGAGTTACCAAGGCAATCTTATGGAACACCGACAGCTCAACAATACGAAACTGTACAGTAAAATACATTCTGAGATGGAAGCGTTATCAATAAAAGACGGAGTCGCTGTATTTAACGACTCTTAATATACGTACTTAATATTAAAACGTATTTGGGGAAACGGAACCAGTGGCATGCCTTACATCGATTGAGACAATTGATGAAAATTATCAAAGCTTTATCGTGTCAAAGAAAAAAAAAAGCAAACAATCATTATACATGAAAAACCCAAAGCGCCGTTGGTTTCAACGAATAGATGTGTGGACTTGCTCAAGTCCTTAGTCTTCTCTATTTATACATGAAAGAACATCGAGAGCAGTGATATCTTGCTAACGGAATAATATCTTTCTCAACTGTTTTGATGAAGTTGATTATTACCTACATCTTCATCACATAGGTTAACCACATGGTTAATTAAATGTTTAAAAGTAGGTTAATTAATTGGTATCCTTCTACTTTAAATCTGTGTCGGTGAATTACATCTCGCCAGAACAACGAAACTACATATAGGATGACATCATTGACAAAGAAGAAACAATTCTTTTAAATACTTTCATGCCTTTTTGCTTTAAATCTTTTCATATATTGTTTCTTCTCAAACTCCTAGCTGACAAGGTGGTAAATATGATAACTGAACAATGTTTTTCACTGTAGAGAGATGTGTTGTAAAATCATTTGAAAGTCTTTGAATGAAAAAGAAAACAGGAATAAAAGTAAACGAATTGAAAAATATTACAATATTGAACAACTTAACATTTATATAAAGTCAGAATTTAAAACCGATATGAATGAAGGTGAAATTTTTATGCATTTTTTTTTAATTAATTTTTCTTTTCTTTTAATACTGAAGTGCAATGAGACAACTTTAAGAGAAGCGCTTTTGAAGTCATTAAATGATTTGATTCAAAACTTGATTACTTTCAGTCTAACCAATTAAAATCAACATTTTAGGGACGCCTGTAAATATTGTAAGGAGTTCATGCTCATCCGTATAACTATATACAAACCATGGTAATCAGAGAATGCTATATCGGTGTTGTGTGTTGACCTTCAACTATATATAATTTTATTTTAGATTTTGGTTGATTGTTAAAGTATATTAAAAGTATACTATACATACTACACAGAAAAATAAAATGTGTTACCTGCCTTCTTTGCTATATTTTTCAGTTGACGATTATGTCACTTGTATTTTTCTGTTCTACTTGTTCATATAAAGTCAAAAGTTCGAATATGTATATGAGTTATGAGCTTACGTTGGCCCTAATGGGACAGCATTTGAACCAAAACCTTTGTAAGTTCTTACTCTTTGGAAGTCTAAACTTATCAAAAAATATATGATTGAAAACCTTTTTTTTCCTTATCATCAAACTTTATGAAGGAAGCATCACAGTTTCGCGATAACAACATCATAGGTATTGCTACTGTATGAAGTTAAAAGTAAAACATCTCTATATAGCCTAAACCGCAATGTCTATTACTGCGCATACGACGCTTACATGTAAAGACGTGCAAATAATGTAACGTGCATGGATACGGTGGTAACCTTATAGTTGCCGTACTGATAAAATTTCAATCATACTACTCCATCCTACACTGAATGGAGAAAGCGAAAATAAATCGCTCGGTTACTATTGTTCAGATTATTAAGGCCTAGGCATACGATAGCATTAGAATTCAACAAATATATAACACAGAGTTAATTCCTACGCTCGGAATATATTTTACATAAATTATTGCATGATTATTTTCTTAAAATAGTATGACATAGTATGACAATTTCTCATATAGTACAAGTAGGTTATAATTGCTATTACGGGTCTAAAGATAGCAAGACCGAGGCCTACTGATTTCATGAATCAATAAAAATTGACACATTACTCTACTAAAGTAAAATAAACAGACAATCAACATGTTGGCTGAGTTGACATGTTCAGTAAATTGAAAGAGTTCGACTTTCTTTCTTATCCGTGTTGGCATTGTATATGTTACTTCATTAACATAAAGCAACAAACACATTGTACTATTACTGTATTGTTTTACAGATTTCTGTTTGGTAGTCTATTAAGGTGTTCAGTTCCATCACTTCAATTATGGACTTTTGCAGTAGATTACATTGGTTCAAGTAAAAAGTACACTTAAATAGCGTTTCTTGATTTTGAACTCACAATCATTGAAAACTATAACTCAAATTTGTACTAGTTTGATATCAGACTCATTCATGTTATTTACTTCTCATTTCAATAAAACAGTTAAGTTACATCGTTTGACACTGGAACTACGGTATACGCTGTAAACAGTTGAAACCAAGATACCAATCTTATACAGTAGCACTATAAAGTCATGGAAACAGAAACACTGCAATTTATCTACGGTAGAGGATACGTTCCAGTTGCGCGACACTCGTAAAGGTGTGATTACTATTACTACATGTCGGCACATGTACGTTTATCAGTTAGTATATGTCTCTATTGATGCTAGGTATCAAATTTTCCCGGTAGTGGGTTTCATATTGTCCACGTCATAAGGTCATTCATCAAGTGATGCATGGAACGATTGTATACGTAAAACACTTTTTAGCATAGCGTACATACAACAAAACCAAGGGAAAAATAATTATTTTGCAAACTTTTTCGAAATGTACGATTAGCTAATTGCTCGGCCACACAATAACACCGAGGAGACAGTGCCTTTCAAGAACAAGAAGAAAGATACATTCGGGGTCTGTTTGATACCTCCAAGTACATACTACGTGTGTAAGTATCTGACGAAAAATATCACTAAAGTAGTACCGAACGTGGATAGAAGAACCCAGAGTAGTTTCTTTGGACAGTCAAGGGTCGGCATTGATTCAATTTATCAGGCAATTGTAAGTTAAATTTAACCATTAAAAATGATGTAATATATAGGAGATTTGCACGACCCGGTGCATGCTTACAAATATTTGTCAAAGATAGATAGGTTATGTTCAATCCAGTACGTTACCATAGTGACGACGACATGTTTGGTGTTAATTCTACAAGCACTAAACGTCAAGTGTTACAAGGAAATTTGCCAAGTAACCTCAACCGTGACGGACAACAAATACAAACTACACTACCTATTCTTCAAACTATAGTACAGACAAACCTGATAACTGCTTCTGTTAAATTACTCTATTAACTTCCTTTCTTTTCAGATCCCAAAAGTTAGAAAGTTATTGTATGTGCTTGTATAGTTAATACAATACAGTATCTTTCCATGATGTGACTCACACCGGTGGCCTAGCTTCCCTTCTCCGTCAGATTTGTTCGTGAAAAGAACAAGTACATTTTCGATTCTTAGTAGTCCTCGCATGACTACACAGGAATAATGATGTTCACCAGCCCATGCGTCCCCTCCCCGACTTCCCCCTCCCCAACATTCACTTCTAGTGGCATTCGACCATTATTATACCGGTTGAGTTAGTGGAGACAGTGGCGTCACCAGACTTTTCAGTCTGGGGGGGGGGCACCAGCATTTGATGGGGGCACTTAGGTGGATATGGATCGCCGTCCTGGGGAGGGGTCCTTTTGAAAATTTTCGCATACTGAGGATGAGCTAGATGCAAAATGGTGCCACATTTGATGCTAAATTCGATCTGAAAATATCTCCGGAAATTGCTATTTTTGAGGTAATGATTTTAACAAAGCGCAGAATTTTGCAGAGGATATGAACCACATGCTGTCGATATTATGCCTAACCCTATCAATAGAACCTACATTTGTTGAATTAATGTGTGCATGACCCCCCGACTCCTTTCTTGTCCTTCTCGTTTTCTCCCATTATCTATTAAGATGTAACAGGTTCCACATCGTTATTGGCTCCTATCAGGGATCTCACCATGCAATCCAAAGTTGGATCACACATCGAGTATGGCTCAGTATGCAGGTGTGGACATTCGCCATTTGTTCCTACAAGCATCTGACCTCAAATGACCTCTGCACCCCCTACACAACAGGGTTAATATAGGTGAGGGCGGTTTTACACTATCTGACGCAACGTAGTCGCCAAGAACCTGAAGTATTTTTAAGGGAGGGCCCGAGGAACATGAACTTATAGCATGCTCCTCATGGTGAAACATGATTGCACCTATTAGGTGAATTGAGTGTACTGTTAATAGTAGGAAAGACTAGCGTAGGTTCTTATGACCAACTAGACCGGTTTCTGCTCTCAAACTTTATAGGAGGAGCCTCATCAGTAGTAGCCTTTGAATATTTTATATTCGGCCTGGGCGTCTCGTTCTCAAAATGCATCTATTTTGTGTGCACGTGTTTTTATGGACTCATAGTGCAACTATAAGAGCATCTAAAAAAGCTTCGTGTAAACCTTGAGAGTTAGCTGATTCTTCGTTAGTACAAAACCTTGAGTTAACAAGTAAGCTAAATCTTTGAGATTTTGGGCCCTTTGTAGGCTAGAATCGGTTCTTTTGGAAACAGTTTGGATAATTCCGCGTGTTGCGAGATTTAGCGCCAATGTTTCAAAAGTGTTTTTTTTTTTCAAATGCGTTTTGTAAACCTTTTTGCTTTTTTTGTTTTGTATGATGAAATGAAATGGGGTGAAGGCGGTTTTACACTATCTAACGCAACGTTGTCGCCAAGAACCTGAATTATTTTTAAGGGAGGGCCCGAGGAACATGAACTTATAGCATGCTCCTCATGGTGAAACATAATTTGCACCTATTAGGTGAATTGAGTGTACTGTTAATAGTAGGAAAGACTAGCGTAGGTTCTTATGACCAACTAGTGTTGTGATGGCGCGGGTTACGACTTCGATACCCGACGGTCAAGGTTAAACTTGTTAATTTTTTCGCAGCTCATTTGAAGAAAATACGAATTACTGTGCTTCTTTGTCCTTATGAAAAACCAACTCAGATGATGGGAGTTGAATATAACAAAATATATATATTTTTTTTTACCAACCCAAATCTCAGATGGGGGCACTCGGGGGGCACTAGGTTTTCCAGGGGGCACGTGCCCCCCTGCCCCCCCCCCTTGGCGACGCCACTGAGTGGAGAATGCTGTTTAGTTTCACTGCAGCCCACCTAAACCAAACGTATTTCGAAAGCAATAGGCTAAAGCACAGATGCCAAACTCATTTATCAATTCACAGAAATAAGCATATGTGGTAATACAACAATATTAGCGATACATATAATGCTCACAGCTATTATCTGCACCTACACTCCCTTTGTACTATAGCTTTTCTACGTATAACAAATCGGCCATATATAGTTATACGCAGGAGGGTCATGAAGATATACCAACTTGTCAAACTGAATTTACGACGTTTCTATTGATGTACCAAACTACATGGTAGTGTAACATATCAACCATTTGCTTGGGTAAAGTTGTTATTTGATGTACGCTTCACATAGTATTACCAGACCTATCTTTCGTTATACATACATGATACAAATATTCAGACATGTATCCCAAATATTTTATTGATAAACTCATCATCTCACATGTTCTACACAGTTTAATATATGTTCTAAGTGAAGGCTATATTAATCAGGAATTAAGCGACATTACGTGGTGACGAAGCACACATTCCGACCGGATTATAATATGCAAATGTAGGCTAGCATACATGACTAGACATCTACAGCTATTCTTTAGTTGAAGTGATGTTGATATTTATTTTGTACGAGACTCTCTTCGGGCGTTGTCGATTAAACGGCGTTAGAGGTAAGTTGCTGTAATGTCCATTTGAGACAACGCAAAGTGTTGCAAAAAGTAACATAAAAGGAAACCAACACATTTCAGAACATAGTTTTCAGCAAAGAAACAACCTATCAAATATTGGAGCTAGAATTATTTGTTTCTTTAATTGCACATTCATAAGTGTTCATAAATGTTATACTTCCTTGTCCCTCTAAATATATTTAACAGATATTCGAAGTAAATTGTATATAAAAGGTGACCCTGGTATAAAAGTTATTACTTGCGGCTTAAAAAAAGTATTTAAAGTAAAGGAATCATTTATTCCATTGTAGACCATTCTAGTCTTTTGACTATTGTTGACACCCTGGTCTTAATAAATGCTTAGCTCACTGATCCTCCTGGCATACATATTATAATAATAATAATAATCAAAACTAATAAGAATATAATAATCAGCAGTTACTTTTACGACGCTTAAGCTACCACAAATGTGGGAGCAACCCGCATGGGCTTATGGGTTACAACTTACACGTCGGGTGGCTTCCAATTCAACATAATAACTCAAATTTTGAATCTTTTTTCAATTTGAATGAAAAACCCACCTTACTATGACTCGGCCGGGTGTCGTACCCGTAACCTCACAATTTCCTACGCTTCGTTGCTTCAAATTGACACTGCCTTTAATCACTTGGCCACAGCACCGGTATCATCTGGCAACTAGAAATAAACATATTTTAAATCAAATAAAGACAAAAAACACAGTGGATCAATAGGTCTATTGTTGAACGCTTTGGGTAGACTATATAGCATAAAAGGGTAAGAGAGGCTTATCAAATAGAATTGGATCATTTTCCCACGCTAATAGAAGGACGTTTAAACGATCAGACTTCAAATGAAGCTATAAAGGAGATTCATTCTCGACAAAGACTACCATTAAAACAGGTCTGGTGAATAAGCTTTGGTTCTTCAATGAAACACTAAAATCGAAATCTTAAAAGTTGGTGAATTATATCATTGTCTTCGTTCCTCTTGATGTGGACCCTTCCATCGCTAATATCAATTGTAGTATACAGTAATCTACTACAGATATTGCATATATGATTATGCGAAATGTCTAACTATTTGGGAGATTGTCGTTTTCGTCGAATGTAAAAGTACTTTACCGGGAGAATATCGGCTGAGAAAATCTAGTTAATCGGTGTAATATTTGACAGCTCTATGTCTTTGAAGACTAACAGACATCACCTTACTTTGGAGAAAATTGAAAGAATAATAACGGAAGATAATAGAACGAGTAACGATTCCAATAAGCGATAATAGCGAAGCACTAGCTTTCGGTACCTTTATCAGGAAGGCAAATTGTAGTGCTTTTCGCGTGTATACCAGATGCTTTCCCTCGCTAAATAGGTGTAACTTAAAACTACCAAACTTAAAAGAGATCTCAACGAAGGTTTCTTTTCATACATCATTTAACAAGCTATACTTACAACTGTTAACATGTTAGACGAGATTACTGGAGAGCATAATTGTAACAGACTTAATTATTATCGCATGGATTTTGTCCATCTGACTTTATCACAGTTGTCGTTCGATCATATTATATAACTTTAAATGTAACATGTTCTAATCAACGCAATTGATTTCGTGTGAGGTGTTCTGTTGGCAGCTGATTTAAGTAAAAGCGATCTGTCGCAGTTCTCTGACAATTCCATTGTTGCGTGTAAGAGATGATGGAAAGCCCGTACAATCTTCGACTTGTCTCTTACTTTATGTATGGCGCCATTATTCATATATTTCTTGTAGCTTCAGTACAAACCACCTCCGTACATCTTGGTCCTGCAGAAGGATTCAGAAATGTTAGTGACGTCATCTTTCCTGGAGAGCTCTTTATTTTACAGTGTGTGTGGGATGGATTGACAACCTGTAACATATCAATGCTTATCAATGGCACCTCTATCTACGAGGAAGGAGGGCTTAAGTCTAATGATTATGTTTTTAAGAAATTTGAATCGTCTTGTTCACTAAGTATGACATTTATTAATATAACTATTCAGCACAAAGGAATATATAAATGCCGGATACAGAATGGAGACACAACAATGGAGGATACATACAACCTCAACGTTGTTACGGAATGGCCCCAGTGCTTGGCTAAGTGTAATGAAACTGAAAATAGCTTTCAATTGTTCTGTTACACATTTAGTCCGACTGGTCAATACGATTCTCAGACATGGGAAATAGTTGAACCAGGAAACATTTCGAGGATATATACGAACTTCACAACTCAACATCTTAAAAGCATCACTGTAGTAAAGGCTGTGGGGATTTCACATACGAAAATCACAAAGGAGAATCTTACCGGTATATACAAGTGTTCACCTTCAAATGATTTTTCAAAAAGTTGTTCTTTCAATCTCAAGCTTTCCCGCGAAATCGATGAAAGCATAAACACAACAATCTCTAAGGTAGAAACACATCCATTGTATTCAACGAGTACATTGGGTTACACCTCACCACCACGTACAACCTATAATTCCACCGAGCAGCCACAAATGAAACCATTAAGGAATATTATCATTATTATCATAGCTGCCACCGTTGTCTTACTGATAATGTCTGTGTGTTTGGTGGTTATCATTTACAAAATGAAAAATCATATTTTTAGAAAAGTTAAGCAGCAAGGGATTGAATCACAGAGGGAAAGCGAATTGGTCCAAACAGGAACAGTGAGTAGATTACCAAATAATACGACCTTAGTGTCGTCCACAACAACAGAAGATTCCACGGATAGTAAATACAAATCGTACGCAATGAATACTGAATGTGGACTACCAGATGATCTGTACAAGAAAATAGAGCGAAGATGCCCTCAAAATAACGACCAACCGTCCAGCTCTCAAGAATTACAGGAAGGTAAATATAAATCGTACATAGGGAACAGTGAAAGTAAGCTACCAGATGATCTTTATAAGAGGATAGAGAAAAGAGGTATTCGTTACCAGGGAAACCAGTCACCTGGTGGAAGATGTGAACCATATTTAACAGTATCGATTGACGATATTGATCAATCGATAGTAGATGGCGCTCATTCTGAAAATGTTTTGTCGATAAATACCACCGATATGGTTGACTGTTCTGCTTATGAGCCTTTTGGAAGCGAGAAGACAGAAGAGGAAATTCATTACGATGTTCTTGATCCTAGTAAAGTGGATAACTTAGAATAAGGCAACGAGCTATTAACTAAATTTCTATTGTAAAACACATTTAAATATATTCATTACCACACAAACGTTCTATTATATTGTATATAACAAAGCTTGCTATTGTGTAAAGATATGTTTGGTTTCCTTTAAAGTGCTTAAATCGATCTCCAATATGAAATCAATTTTATTATGAATTGTAACGGCAGGGCAGATGACTGCCTCTCTCGATGTAGACTAGATCTCAAACTTCCAGTTCCAGTTACAGAAGTAATGAATGTAATACAATGTATGAGTTAAGTTCAATAATGTCGTTTTGCTGGAAAAGTGTGATTAACTGATTAACTCGAACTTCATCATTTGGCATGACAGCAGCTTTCTTTGATTGTGACGTACCGATTACATAGCCTATAGGTCAGGCTTGATATTGGTTTTTATTATCAAACATTTACAAGGTGATGTTTGGTTGGTGATGTCGCACCTTTCCTCGGAATGGTAGTAATAATAATTATTGCTGGGGATATATCACCAAAAATTTTACTTTCTGTGAAATCTACTTTAAAAGCGTGTGTAATAACACATCACCGCAACAAAGAATGACTATACATTGAATCTAACTATAGCCAAATATTGTCATGCTTATTTCATGTATTAACACAAACACACAGTTTTGTGGGGGAAAACCTTCTCATAAAACTAGACTTGCTTCTTTGTGTGAATGAAAGTTTCTTTCTTCTATATTTGTAATGGAAAGTGCCCTTTAGTTGAGAAACTAAGGAAACGGTAATTAAAATGTGACGTTTTGTTAAGTTCAAATTCAAACACTACAATTAGTGTTAGACTGAGAATGTACAAAGGGACATTGTGTGCTTTTTTTGCGGTTTCCTTTCTGAAATCAAAATCACATGCCCACTGCCCTTCGAAGTTTGGGCTCCCATTCCCCACAAAAAAAACCTCCCACCCACTCACACAACCTGATTGAATCCAATCTTTCTGACAATATTTGAGCTGTCAGTGCAAGAGAACAACATTTGTTAATTAGTATAGTTGTCTTTTAATTACATGACTCTGTAACGTTCCTTTTATACAACTTATGTCTATCATGAGAGGCACTTATGCATGCAGATGTACAAATAGGGGTAAATGTCTTCTGAAAAGTTTAACTGAAAACCTCTGATATGACATATCAGAATTATTATATTGCGGCGGGTTGGGGGGGGGGGGATATTATGGAGAAGACCTGCTCTTACGAGAGTTAAATTCTACATTGTCAACTTAGTGACTGCATTATTCTGCACTGCGGTGGATTGGAGGGATATACCGACGGTGCACACAAAGCGATATTCTTATTCTTTTATGGGTGGTGGTGTTAGTTTTCTATAATGAGGATTTTATTAGGTAATTCTATTTTGACTTGTTTTCATGTTTCATATTCTATTTTGTTTAAAATTTATGCTGTTTTGTATTTGTTCATTTAATCACTTTGTCAGGGGGTCGATCAAAATAACACTCTTAGTTGTACTACTTAGGGAATTTCTAATTATGTAACTGCAGTATCTCATTTGCATAAATGTGTGTGTAACAATAGACTTAATACTAGTAGTCGTACCTTTACATTCCTTGGGCGGTTTTTGGAATGTTGCCTCTGTGGAATATTAAGCATAGAGTTACTCACTTCGCTCACTGACATCCCGCTGTATAGATTGGGAGACGATTTGGTCGGGGACCAGCACAGTAAAAAAAAAGTTATAATTTTGAAAGTGAAGTCACCGTATATTGTGAGAGTCAACGTATATTGTGAGAGTCAACGTATATTGTGAAAGTCAACGTCTATTGTGAAAGTCAACGTATAGTGAAAGTCAACGTATTGCGTGAACCAGGTTTTGGATTGGAGCCGTGACCTGGTGGTAGCTTGTGACCTGAGAATTAGGTCAAGCATTGACTGAGAGGAGACATGCGATGTTCCTTTCGATTGCCTGAGAGGCGGAGATAGAGTCGTTATCCTGTATCTGGAGAGAAAGCCGTTTCAAGCCTAACCTGCATTATTCGTATTATTATTATTATTCATTTGTATTTCTAAGTATTATTGTAGGAGACCTCACGTAACTTATGGTTTCATTTAATAAAGTAAATTTTTGTGTTTAAAACTCGTATCGCTTCTTTTATCGATTCTATGTGTCAGACCTGCACCTGTTCCAAGGACCCTGTTTAGGGGGACCTTGTGACAACTGGTGGAAGTGCAGGGCATCTTTTGCCCCCCCCCAAATTGTGCATGGTTTAATTTGATGCAGAGAGTCGATAAAAGAAAGTCCATATTTAGCGTGTTATCATATAGTTTTAGAGAAAGAAACTGTAACGAATACTAATTTAAGTTATGGATAGATTACAGCAATGCCTAACTTTAGGGCGTGAATTGGGTTTAGAGGGGGATGGATTAATTAAATTTGCACAAGAGCAGCAAGCTCTGGAAAGGGAGGAAAGAAGGGTTGAACGTGGGGAAAAACAAAAAGCTTTCGAGCGTCAAGAACAAGATAAAGCTATTGAACGTGAGCATGAGGAAAGAGAGAGGGAACGTGCACACGCACTTGAGATGAAAGAGTATGAATTGAAAATTGCTGAAAGTAGGCAGAATACACAAAGTACTGATTCAAATGACACAGTACGTACAATTCCAAAATTACCCAAATTGCCTCAATTTCGTGACAGGTTTGATGACCTGGATGCATATTTGCTAAGGTTCGAAAGATTTGCCACGTCATGTGGTTGGTTAGAATCAAATTGGGCGTTGTCCTTAAGTGCACTCTTAACTGGTCGGGCACTGGAGATATACTCTCGCCTACCAGTAGCAACTGCAACAGACTACGAGCAGTTAAAATCCGCGCTTTTACAAAGCTATCAATTAACCGAGGGTGGTTACAGGGACAAATTTAGAATTGCGAAACCTTCAGCGGATGAAACTTACGTGCAGTTCGCGGAAAGACTTAATGGGTACATAACTCGCTGGATGGAATTAGCAAAAATAGAGAAAACTTTCGAAGGGGTTATTGAGTTACTAGTAAGAGAGCAATTGCTGGCAAGTTGTAATAAGGAATTGGCTATCTTTTTAAGAGAACGTAAACCACATTCACTGTCAGAATTGACGTTCCTGGCAGACCAATACGCCCTCGCTCACTTCAGATCTAGTCAAACGAGTAATGGAAATAGGCCAAATAACCGATCATATAATCCAAATCAAAACAGGGGGCGCGGTAACACAGAGCAGAATCATGGTGATCGTAGTTATCGGGGTGGTAGTAACCGTGGTGGGCGTGGTAACAATAATAATCGAGATAATCGATTTACCGTAGGTCAAAATTTCAGTGGGTGCTTTGTGTGTGGTAATAAAAGCCATTTAGCTAAGGACTGTAACCGTAAGTTTGAGGGTGTTCCACGTGATAGATTGGGAGGTTTAGAACAAGACAATACCATTGCGACTTCACCCGAACTAGCGCACAATAAAGACAGACCATTGGGAGCTTGCGTCGATATTAAGCTTTGTAGGCCTACATGTTTTCCATCCAATGGGTCTTATGTCAAACTGGCCTGTGGTCACGAAATTCCGCTTGCAAGCGCAGCCTGCAATGCCGGTCAAGGTATGCCAGTTTTGAAGGGATTAATAGGTAACACTGAGGTTGAAGTCCTGCGCGACACTGGTTGTAGTGCGGTTGTTGTACAGGAAGCTCTCATAAATGAAAAACAATTGCAAGGAGTTAAAAGAAGGTGTGCTTTAATGGATGGGACGGTCCGTGAATTCCCCGTCGCCGTGATAACTGTTAGTACTCCATATTTTTCTGGAACAGTTGAAGCACTAGTCATGCAAAAACCAATATATGGGCTAGTATTAGGAAATATACCTGGAGTGAGGGGACCATTGGACCCCGACCCTAGTTGGAAACCACCAAACAAAGAATCCCTAGAGTCTACGGGGGGAGTTGAAACAAGGGCACAAAAACTGAAGAAAGAAAAATCTTTTCAGTCGTTGGTGGACTCTGACATACCTGTTGTAGCTAGTAGAGCTGAACTGATTAAGGCACAAAAGGAGGATTCAACCTTACAAAAGGTCAGAAAATTAGCAGATGAGAGTGAAATTAGACTTACAGGGAAAGCAAACGAAATCAAGTTTCTAGTAAAGGAGAATTTGTTGTTCAGAGAGTTTAAGTCAGAAAGACCGGGTAATTTGAAAATAGTGACAAAACAGTTAGTGGTCCCTACTAAATTTCGAAATCAAATTCTCACAGTAGCACATGACTCGCCTATGGCAGGCCATCTTGGGACAAAGAAAACTATCGATAGAATTCAGGCATATTTTTACTGGCCAGGATTACAAGCTGATGTCAAGAGGTACTGTGCCTCGTGTGACATTTGCCAGCGAACTTTCCCCAAAGGCAAAGTTCAAAGGGTCCCTCTTGATAAGATGCCCCTTATAGATACACCATTTCGCAGAATAGCCGTGGATCTTGTAGGCCCCATATCGCCCGTTAGTGAACGCGGTAATAGATATATCTTAACAATTGTTGATTTTGCAACGCGATACCCCGAAGCAGTTGCGCTTCCACGCATAGAATCTGAACGCGTAGCTGAGGCCCTTGTAGAGGTATTTTCGCGCGTAGGAGTACCAAGTGAAGTTTTAAGTGACCTCGGAACACAGTTCACATCTGATGTCATGAAAGGAGTAGGCAAATTGCTTTCAATTCGCCAGATTCACACAACCCCCTACCATCCAATCTGTAATGGATTGGTAGAGCGATTCAATGGAACGCTAAAGCGAATGCTTAGAAGATTGTGCGCGGAAAAGCCAAAAGAATGGGATCGGTTTTTACCCGCCCTTTTGTTTGCATACCGGGAGGTTCCTCAGAGTAGTTTAGGGTTCTCCCCCTTTGAACTGATATATGGGAGATCCGTGAGAGGTCCGTTAGCAATCTTACATGATTTGTGGGTGAAAGACGCGGACGAAGAGGTAAAAACTACTTACGAGTACATTATTGACTTGCGCAATAGACTTGAATCTACATGTCAATTAGCCCAAAGTGAATTAGCCAAGTCTGCTGCAAGATACAAAGGGTACTATGATAGTCGGTCAAGGGACAGAAAATTTGCAAAAGGGGATCTTGTCTTACTTCTCCTACCTACTGATAACAACAAATTGTTATTACAATGGAAGGGACCATTTGAAATAGAACAGAGAGTAGGCAAAAATGACTACAAAGTAAAACAAGCAGGAAAAACCAAAATCTACCATGCAAACTTGTTGAAAAGGTATGTGACAAGAGCACAATATCATAAAGATGACGCAGAGGTCGCTTCATCGACAGTGTGCCTTGAAACTCTGGGGGCAGGGGTGATTGAGGTCGACAGTGAAACTGATCAAGATGCAATCATAGAATTGCCATTAGAACAAAAGGAAAGTGTTAAAGATGTCAATGTGGGCGACTGTTTGAAAGACATAGAAAGGAAGAAGGTCAATAAACTTTTGAATGAATACACAGATGTTTTGACAGACCTTCCTGGCAAGACTGACTTGCTAGAGTACGCAGTGACTTTAACGACCGATGACCCGGTTAGGTCACGACCATACCCCGCGCCGCACGCATTACGGGAAACAATCAAAAGCGAGCTAGACGCGATGTTGCGCATGGGCGTTATAGAACCTTCAACTTCAAAATATGCGTCACCGATTGTGATGGTGCGCAAGAAAGATAACTCAAACAGATTCTGCGTGGATTATCGCAAGTTAAATTCAGTTACACTTGTAGATCCAGAGCCAATCCCCAATATTGAGGATTTGATGTCGCGCATATCAGCTGGTAGATATTTTAGTAAGCTAGACCTTACAAAAGGGTACTGGCAAATCCCTGTAACAGAATGTGATAAAGATAAAACCGCGTTCGTTACCACAGAAGGCCTGTATCAATTTACCGTACTTCCTTTTGGAATGGTTAACGCGCCGGCCGCATTCACGAGAATGATGCGTCGCTTGTTAAATGGCCTAGACCACGTGATTAATTATATTGATGATATTTTGATCTTCACAAATGATTTCGCACAACATGAAAAGGCATTGAGGAATGTGTTGGAAAGACTACGTAAGGCAGGGTTGACCGCACGGCCAAGTAAATGTTCAGTAGCCTACAAATCCCTACAATTTCTTGGGCATATTGTTGGTGAAGGCTTAGTGAAACCCCTCCCTGAGAAAGTCCAAGCGGTTATGGTAGCATCACAACCCACCACAAAAAAAGAAGTGCGATCTTTTCTTGGCCTGGTTGGCTACTACAATAAATTTATACCGAACTTTTCGGCAATTGCCGCACCTATGTCAGATCTTACTAAAAAGGGTCAGCCAAACAAAGTCAAATGGGGCGTTGCCCAAGAAGTGTCTTTTAAGGTGTTAAAACAGCGACTTGCGAACGCGCCAATTCTACATTTACCCGATCCTTCACTAGCTTACATACTGAGGACAGACGCATCGGATAAGGGTATTGGGGCATTGCTAATGCAGGACATTGAAGGGTGTAAGTTCCCCATCGCTTTTGCGAGTAAGAAATTATTACCAAGGGAGGAGAAATTTTCGGTCATTGAAAAGGAATGTCTCGCATTGGTGTGGGCGGTGAAAAGATTTCATGTGTATTTGTATGGGAAACAGTTCACCATTGAAACTGACCATCACCCACTCGCTTACATTACTAAAGCTAAAATGAACAACAATCGTGTGATGAGGTGGGCCTTAGATCTACAGCCCTATCGGTACGTTGTGCATGTAATTAAGGGTTCGGAAAATTTTGGGGCGGATTTCCTGAGTAGATGTGTAGCTAATGATGAGTAAGCCTTACTGATTATACTGTCATAAACATGTGGTGAAGATATATATTTTGATCGAAGTAAAAGATTTTGTTTTATTAATCTTCTTAAGGGAGGAGATATGTCAGGGGGTCGATCAAAATAACACTCTTAGTTGTACTACTTAGGGAATTTCTAATTATGTAACTGCAGTATCTCATTTGCATAAATGTGTGTGTAACAATAGACTTAATACTAGTAGTCGTACCTTTACATTCCTTGGGCGGTTTTTGGAATGTTTCCTCTGTGGAATATTAAGCATAGAGTTACTCACTTCGCTCACTGACATCCCGCTGTATAGATTGGGAGACGATTTGGTCGGGGACCAGCACAGTAAAAAAAAAGTTATAATTTTGAAAGTGAAGTCACCGTATATTGTGAGAGTCAACGTATATTGTGAGAGTCAACGTATATTGTGAAAGTCAACGTCTATTGTGAAAGTCAACGTATAGTGAAAGTCAACGTATTGCGTGAACCAGGTTTTGGATTGGAGCCGTGACCTGGTGGTAGCTTGTGACCTGAGAATTAGGTCAAGCATTGACTGAGAGGAGACATGCGATGTTCCTTTCGATTGCCTGAGAGGCGGAGATAGAGTCGTTATCCTGTATCTGGAGAGAAAGCCGTTTCAAGCCTAACCTGCATTATTCGTATTATTATTATTATTCATTTGTATTTCTAAGTATTATTGTAGGAGACCTCACGTAACTTATGGTTTCATTTAATAAAGTAAATTTTTGTGTTTAAAACTCGTATCGCTTCTTTTATCGATTCTATGTGTCAGACCTGCACCTGTTCCAAGGACCCTGTTTAGGGGGACCTTGTGACACACTTCATTACATTATTTTATTGTACTACGATGAGGAGGTAGGGTGCAAGTAGTGCTTTCGTGGTCACTGCACTGCTGCCTTGGTGAAAGGAGCTGTTTCGAAACCAATAAAAGAATAAATTAAACCAAACTCCATTCCAAATTCGCAAACCACAGAAGACTCGATTGTCAATTTCCATCAGTATTTTGCGAGGTCACAAACGCTCAGCTCGCTGGCCCTATATATGATAGTAGTGACAGTTGTATACCCTAGATGGTGTCACTAATAATTATCAGTGTTACATTGAAAGGCAAACATGATACTGGACATTGGAAAAGCTAGTTGTATATCGTTCGCAAAAATGAGAACTACATAAAAGTACCTCATCGGAAAAACATCGGCTGAGAACGTTTAGTCAATCGGTGTAATATTAGACAGCCTTTATGTCTTTGGAGAACAAAATGAAATTCTAAGGACGTGAAGAAGTACAAGCTTCCTGGTAGGCTTACTTTAAACTGAGAGTGCCATAATGACTGGTGAACGTGTCAACTCTTCACTGAGGGATAGCATACTATTATACTTCACGAATTATTTGACGCAACTTTATAAACTTCACTTTGACAATGACATTAAACAAATAAAATAATAATAATAAACGATAAAAGAACGTGTACCGGTTCAATGAATCTTAATGGTGAAGCTCTAGTTAAGGTACCTTTTGCAGGAAGGCAAGTAGTAGTGCTTTTGCGGGTATATCAGAAGCTTACCCACGATATAGGTGCAACTTAAAACTACCAAGATTAAAACTAACTAAGGTTTAATTCATACATCTTAACAGTCTATACTTACAACTGCAGGTCTGTAGGTCTTCGCGAGAATATTGGAGAGCAAAATTGCATAAAACTTCATTATCGCTTGGATTGTTTAAACGTATTTCTGTCCGTCTGACTTTATCGCAGTTGTCGTTTGATCATATTGAATATCGTTAAATACAGTGTTCTAGTCTTGGTGATTGACATCGTGTAAGTGGTGTTCTGTTGGCTGCGGACACGGTGAAAGCGATCTGTTGCAGTTTTCAGACAATTCTACTGCTAGATGTATATAAAACGTGATGGAAAGCACTTACTATCTTCGACCTGTCTGTTACGTTATGTATGGCGCCATTATCCATATACTTCTTGTAGCTTCAGTACAAACCACCTCCGTACAACTTGGTCCTTCATTATTCAGAAAATTGAGTGACGTCATCTTTCCTGGAGAGAAATTTACTTTACAGTGTGTGTGGGATGGACTGACAACCTGTAATATATCAATGTTTTTTAATGACATATCTATCTACGAGGAAGGAGGGTTTCAGTCACAGGTTTTTTTTTTTGCTAAAAGTTCTTCGTCTTGTTCACTGGATATTACATTTATCAATGTTACCATTAAACACAGAGGAATATATAAATGCCGGGTACAGAATGGAGTCACAACAATGGAGGATACGTATGAACTCAACGTTGTTACGGAATCGCCTCAGTGCTTGGCTAAGTGTAATGTATCTGATAATAGCTTTCAATTGTTCTGTTACATCTTTAGTTCGACTGGTCAAACTGTTTTACAGAGATGGGAAATAATCGAACCAGGAAGCCATTCGAAGATATTTACGGACTATACAATTCAACATCTTTCATTCACATCTGTAGTGAAGACTGTGGGGATTTCAAATACGAAAATCACAAAGAAGAATCTTACCGGTCTATACAAGTGTTCTTATGTAAATGACTCTTCAAAAAGTTGCTTCTTTAACTTATATTTTCCCATGATCGACGTTATCACAGCGCCAACTCCCCTCCTCGATGCAGGGTCCTCGGGTACATCTGACCAACAGTCTGAGCAAGTAGTCACAGGAACAGTGACTGCAGCATCGACTACTAAAAGGAGAGTACCACAACAAACATCATTCAAGCTCGTAGGTATTGGGTTGTCCTGTGCAGTTGTTGGCTTTATAGTACCGTTTATTGCACTTCTATTTACGTGTTACAAACTAAAGGATAGGAAGAATGCCTCAAAAAGTGCAGAAAACGAAGAGAACGAAGATCCTGCAGCAGCTGCAGCCTATTCTATGAGGATATATAATACCAGAGACCAAACAATGTACGATACTACCATAACTAACAATACAAATAACACGTATGACTATGCAGACCAAAGAGAACTTAACACCAGAGAGTTACCAAGGCAATCTTATGGAACGCCGACAGTTCACCAATACGAAACTGTACAGTAAAATACATACTGAGATGCAAGCGTTATCAATAAAAGACGTAGTCGTTGTATTTAACGGCTATTAATATACGTACTTAATATTAAAACGTATTTGGGGAAACGGAACCAAATGGCATGCATTATAGCGATAAAGATAAATGATGAAACTTATCAAAGCTTTATCGTGTCAAAGAAAAAAGCAAACCAGTCATTATACATGAAAAAACATAAGCGCCGTTGGCTACAACGATTAGATGTGTGGACTTGGTCAAGTCGTTTAGTCTTCTCTGTATGCATGAAAGAACATCAAAACCAGTGATATCTTGCTTATGGAATAATATCTTTCTCAACTGTTTTGATAAAGTTGATTATTACCCACATCTTCATCACCTAGTTAAATTAATTGGTTAGTTAATTGTGTAAAATAGGTTAATTAATTGGTTTTCTTCTACTGTTATTTTAAGCTTGTGTCAGTGAAATACATCTCGCTAGTACAACGAAACTAAATGTACAATGACATCATTGGCAACGAAAAAAAATCTTTTCTATTTTCATGTCCATAGTAGTGTATTTGGACAGTCGAGGGTTGGCATTGAATCATTTTGTCAGAAAATTGTAAGTTAAATTTAACGATTGAAAAATGATGTCATATATAGGAGAGTTGCACGACCCGGTGCTTAACAATATTTGTCAAAGATAGGTAGGTTATCTTGAATCCAGTACGTTACCATGGTGACAACATGTTTGGTGTTAATTCTATGATCACTAAACGTCAAGAGTGTTACAAGGAAGTTTACTCAGTAACTTCAACAGTGACGGACAGCAAATACAAACTGCACTACCTATTCTTCAAGCTATAGTACAGACAAACCTGATAGTTGCCTCCGTGAAATTCCTTTATTAACTTCTTTCTTTTCAGATCTCGAAGGTTAGAAAACTATTGTATGTGCTGGTACAGTTAATACAATATAGTATATTTCCATGATGTGACTCACACCTGTTGCCTAGCTAGCTTCCCTTCTCCGTCAGATTTGTTCAGAGAAGGAATGAGTACATTTTCGGTTCTAAGTAGTCTTCTCGTGACTACACAGGAATACTGATGTTCACCAGCCCAAGCGTCCCCTTCCCGACTTTCCCCTTCCCATCCTTCACTTCTGACCACGTGTGACCACTATTTTACCGGTTGAGTTAGTGAAGAATACTGTTTAGTTTCACTGCAGCCCACCTAAACCAAACTTATTTCGAAAGCAATAGACTAAAGGATATATGCCAAGCTCATTTTTCAATTCACAGAAATTAGCATATTTGGTAGTATACCATTATGAGTGATACGTATAATGCTCACAGCTATTATCTGCACATACCTTTGTACTATAGCTTTTCTACGTATAACAAATCGCCCATGTAGAGTTATACTCAGGAAAGTCATGAAGACATACGAACTGATCAAACTGAATTTACGACGTTTCTATTGATGTACCAAACTACATGGTAATGTAACATATCAACCATTTGCTTGGGTAAAGTTGATATTTGATGTACGCTTCACATAGTATTACCAGACATATCTTCGTTATACATACATGGTACAAATTCAGACATGTATCCCAAATATTTTATTGATAAACTCATCATCTCACATGTTCTACACAGTTTAATATATGTTCTATGTGAAGGCTATATTAATCAGGAATTAAGCGACATCACGTGGTGACGAATAACACAGTCCGACCGGATTATAATATGCAAATGTGGGCTAGCATACATGACTATACATCTACAGCTATTCTTAAGTTTAAGTGATGTTGATATTTATTTTGTACGAAACACTCTTCGGGCGTTGTCGACTAAACGGCGTTAGAAATAATTTGCCGTAATGTCCATTTGAGACAACACAAAGTGTTGCGAAAAGTAATATCAAAATGAAACCAACAAATTTCAGAACATATTTCTCAGCATAGAAACAAGCTATCAAATTAGCTAGAAAATTTGTTTCTATAATTTCGCATTCATAAGTGTTCATAAATATTAGACTTTGTTGTCCCTCTAAATATATTTAATACGGTCGTTGCTTATACCAGATATTCGAATTAATTTGTGAAAGGTGGCCCTGATATAAAAGGTATTACTTGCGGCTTAAAAAACAAGTAATTTAAAGTAAAGGAATAATTTATTCCATTGTAGACCATTCTAGTCTGTTGACTATTGTTTACACCCTGGTCTTAATAAATGCTTAGCTCGCTGAACCTCCCGACGTACATATTATTATAATAATAATAATCAATAATAATAAGAATATAATAATCAGCGGTTACTTTTACGACACTTAAAATACCACAAATGTGGGAGACACTCGCATGGGCTTATGGGTTACAACTAACACGTCGGGTGGCCTCCAATTCAACATGTTAACTCAAATTTCAATTTGAATGAAAAAACCACCTTTCTATGACCGGCCGGGTGTCGTACCCGTAACCTCCCAATTTGCTAAGCATCATTGCTTCAAATTGCCACTGCCTTTATCCACTCGGCCACAGCACCGGTATCATCTGACAACTAGAAAAAAACATATTTTAAATCAAATAAAGACAGAAAACACATTATTCAGTGGTTCAAAAGATCTATTGTTGAACGCTTTAGGTAGACTATAGAGCATAGAAGGGCACAAGAGGCTTAAACAAATAGAACTGGATAATTTCCCACGCTACTAGAAGGAAGTTTAAACGATCAGATTTTGAATGAAGCTATAAAGGAGATTCATTCTCGACAATGACTACCATTAAGTAAGTCTGGTGATTGCAGTTAATGTGGTTAACATGCTTTGGTTCTTCAATGAAACACTAAAATCGAAATTTAAAAATTGGTGAATGATATAATTTTCTTCGTTCCTCGTGATGTGGACTTTTCCGTCGCTAATATCAATTGTAGTATACAGTAATCTTCTACAGATATTGCATATATGATTATGCGAAATGTCTAACTGTTTGGAGATTGCCGTTTTCGTCGAATGTAAAAGTACTTTAGCGCCGGAGAACATTGGCTGAAAAATTAAGTCAATTGGTGTTATATTCGACAGCTCTATGTCTTTGGAGACAACAAACATCACCTTACTTTGGAGATAATTGAAAGAACAATAACGGAAGATAATAGAACAAGTAACGATTCAATGAATCGATAATAGTGCAGCTCTAGCTGTAGGTACCAGGAAGGCAAGTTGTAGTGCTTTTTGCGTGTATACCAGATGCTTTCTCTCGCTAAATAGGTGCAACTTAAAACTACCAAACTTAAAACAGATCGCAACGACGGTTTGTTTTCATACATCATTTAACAAGCTATACTTACAACTTTTAACATGTTAGACGAGATTACTGGAGGGCATAATTGTAACAAACTTAATTATTATCGCATGGATTTTGTCAGTCTGACTTTTTCACAGTTGTCGTTCGATCATATTATATAACTTTAAATGCAACATGTTCTAATCAACGCAATTGATTTCGTGCAAGAGGTGTTCTGTTGGCAGCTGATTTAAGTAAAAGCGATCTGTCGCAGTTCTCTGACAATTCCATTGTTGCGTGTAAAGAGATGATGGAAAGCCCGTACAATCTTCGACTTGTCTCTTACTTTATGTATGGCGCCATTATTCATATATTTCTTGTAGCTTCAGTACAAACCACCTCCGTACATCTTGGTCCTTCAGAAGGATTCAGAAATGTTAGTGACGTCATCTTTCCCGGAGAGCTCTTTATTTTACAGTGTGTGTGGAATGGATTGACAACCTGTAACATATCAATGCTTATCAATGGCACCTCTATCTACGAGGAAGGAGGGCTTGAGTCTAATGATTATGTTTTTAAAAGAATTGAATCGTCTTGTTCAATGAGTATTACATTTATCAATGTTACCCTTAAGCACAAAGGAATATATAAATGTCGGATACAAAATGGAGACACAACAATGGAGGATACGTATGAACTCAACGTTGTTACGGAATCGCCTCAGTGCCTGGCTAAGTGTAATGAATCTGATAATAGCTTTCAATTGTTCTGTTACACATTTAGTCCGACTGATCAGCACGTTTTCCAAACTTTGGAAATAATTGATACAGGAGACAATTCGAAGACATTTACGAACTTCATAATTCACCAACGTCAAAGCAAATCTGTTGTGAAGATTGTGGGAATTTCAAATACGAAAATCACCAAGGAGAATCTAACCGGTTTATACAAGTGTTTTGATTTCAATGATTTATCAAAAAGTTGTTCTTTCAATCTCACGCTATCCTGCGAAATCGATGTAAGCACAAACAAACCAATCTCTAAGCTAGAAACACGTCCATTGTTTTCAACGAGTACATTCAGTCACACCTCACTCCCACTTACAACCAATTATACCATCGAGCAGCCACAAATGAAACCATTCAGGAATAGTATCATTATTATCATAGCTGCTGCCGTTCTCTTTCTGATACTGTCTGTCAGTTTGGCGGTTATGATATACAAAATGAAAAATCATCTTTTTTGGAAAGGTAAGCAGCAAGAGATTGAATCACAGAGGGAAAACGAATTGGTACAAACAGGAACGGTGATTATATCACCAAATAATACAAACATAGTGTCGTCCACAGCAACAGAAGATTCCACGGATAGTAAATACAAATCGTACGCAATGAATACTGAATGTGGACTACCAGAAGATCTGTACAAGAAAATAGAGCGAAGATGCCCTCACAATAACGACCAAGAGTCCAGCTCTCAAGATTTACAGGAAGGTAAATATAAATCGTACATAAGGAACAGTGAAAGTAAGCTACCAGATGATCTTTATAAGAGGATAGAGAAAAGAGGTATTCGTTACCAGGGAAACCAGTCACCTGGTGGAAGATGTGAACCATATTTAACAGTATCGATTGAAGATATTGATCAATTGATGGTAGCGGGCGCTCATTCTGAAAATGGTTTGTCGATAAAAACCACCGGTATGGTTGACTATTCTGCTTATGAGCTTATTGGAAGCGAGAAGACAGAAGAAGAAATTCATTACGATGTTCTTGATCCTGATAAAGAGGATAACATAGAATAAGGCCACGAGCTATATATTAACTAAATTTTTATTGTGAAACATATTTAAATATATTCACCAATACGCAACCGTCATATTATATTGTGATAACGAAGCTTGCAATTGTGTAAAGATATGTTTGGTTTTCTTTTAATTGCTTAAATGGATCTCCAATATTAAGTCAATATTATTATGAATTGTTACAGCAGTGCAGATGGCTGACGTTCAGTTCCAGTCACAGAAATAATGAATGTAATACAATATATGAGTTAAGTTCAATAATGTCGTGTTGCAGGAAAATTTCGATTAACTGATTAACTCGAACTTCTTTAACATTACCGCAGTTTTCTTCGATTGTGATGTACCAATAACATAGGCTAGGTTAGGCTTGATATGGGATTTTAATTATCAAACATCGACAAGGTGATGTTTGGTTGGTGACGACGCAACCTTTCTCGGAATGGTAGCAAAACTATTATTTTGGGGGATATATCACCAAACATGTTACATTCTGTGAAAACTACTTTAAAAGCGTGTATAATAACACATCACCGCAACAACAACAAAAATGATTATGCATTGAATCTAACCATAGCCATATATTTTCATGCTTAGTTCCTGTACCAACACAAACACACAGTTTTTTGGGGGGAACCTTCTCATAAATTAGAATTACTTCTTTGCGTGAATGAAAGTTTCCTTCTTTCTATGTTTGTAATAAAAAAAAGTGCCCTTTAGTTGAGAACTAAGGAAACGGTAATTAAACAGTACCGTTATATTAAAACAACATTTCAAATACTACAATTAGTGGTACAGAATGTAAAAAGGGTTATTGTTTGTCGAGACATTTTGTACTAAGTTTGCAATTTCCTTTCTCAAATCAAAATTACATGTTCCGCTGCCTTTCGAAGTTTGTTCCCCCCCCCACACCCAGAGACACTACCCCTCCCCCAAAAAAAACACACGAACAACCTGATTGAACCCACTTCCAAAGTAGTTGTTAATACAAGTATTTGTAGCCCATTCTTTATGATAATTCTGACAATATTTGAGCTGTCAGTGCAAGAGAAAAACTGTTAATTATTATTAGTTTGTCTTTTAATTGCATGACTTTATAACGTTCCTTTTATATATCTTATTTCTATCCTGAGAGGCCCTTATGCAGATGTACATATAGTGGTAAATGTCTCCTGAAAAGTTTAACTGAAAACCTCTGATGTGACAGATCAGAATATTTATATTGCGGAAGGGGGGGGGGGATTATTATGGAGAAGATCTGTTCTTACGAGAGTTAAATTCGACATGTTCAACTTAATTACTAACTGCATTTTCTGCACTGTGGTGGATTGGAGGGATATACCGACGGTGCACACAAAGCGATATTCTTCTTCGTTTATGGGTGGTGCTGTTAGTATTTCATCACTACATTATTTTACTGTACTAAGATGAGGAGGTAGAGTGTACGTAGTCCTTTCGTGGTCACTGCAGTGCTGCCTAGGTAAAAGTTGTAAAGAGTTGTTTCGAAACCATTAAAGGAACAGATTAAACCAAACTCCATTCCAAATTCGCAAACCAGAAATTCTAGAACCACAGAAGACTCCATTGTCTTTTTCCATCGGTATTTTGCGAAGTTACAAACGCACAGCTGTCTGGCCTTATATATATGGTAGTGGTGGCAGTTATATACACTGAAAAAATAAACTAGTCAATATTGCCACGGACTAACGTTAAATTAGTTTGTAACGTTAGTCAATGCACACGAACTAGCAAAAATCTTCGTTTCATCGCTGCTTCTTAGTCAGTTTACACTGACTAAGGAAAATATAATCGCAGCTTAGTCGGTGGCGACGGACTAAGGTATTTTAACCCATGGACTAAGAACGACACGGACACCCGATTTACGCCATAATCGTAGCTTAGTCGGTGTCGACGGACTAATGTATTTTAACCCAATCCGATTCACTTCAATTTGGAAACCGAGAGGCAACGGCAGCTTGCTGGACTTGGCATAGTTTCATACGATCACTCTAAGCAACTTTCAACCGTAAATCACCCAAGAAGGTCTTTAGAAGAATGGAGGTATTAACTGCATCATCGGCCTACCTGTTATTCCTTTAACTTGAAGGTAAAATTAAAGTTAATTGTTAGGCCACTGGCACTAGTACTGTATTATGGTTAGTGTAACGCTACCGTTGTCACGTTGGCGTTTCGCAATACACAAGTGCAATGACAGTGAGTAGCCTATAGGCTTCTACTGGGTACTGCAGTGCATTCTCAACACTAAAGTGTGCATTCTAAACACCAATTAACAATGTGTTATGTGTGTATTGGGCTAGATTGAACAGTGGCACATAATCTTCTAATTTATTCCCAAACAAATGCTGGAACTATAAGGCTCAATAGTTTATTTGAAGTCTACACTCATTTGGTAAAGATTTCCTGTAATTTCCCATGTGAATCTAAATGGGTAGGCTTTGTGATATTGAATAAGCAAGGCTAGACCTTCAAACGTACAGTGACAGTAGGCTGAACAAATTATGTTGGATAGTCAACGGTATTATATGTTGCGAGCAGTCAGGATGCACGCTTCAGTTCTATTTAACCTTTTCATTTATCATTTTTTAGTATTTAATTTCCGGTCACACCCAGGAAACAATTGCGACATTCCTTCACGGTCGACTTGCTTACTGTAAGAAGTATTAACCGTTTTTTCTCAGGAAAGCTTGATAGTCTGAAGTTATTATAACATGTGCTTTTAGTATACTGCCAAAAGAGTAAGTTGTTGTATTTGTATTGATTTTTATGTAGAAGTAACGGAAAATTTAGTATGTTTAGTTTGGTCTAATTGCACGTTTTTTTTTTCTGTCCAATGTAGTGCAGGGTTCACTTGCGCGAATTCAAATTATTCTGTTTATGTATATGTATATGCATCGATTCTTAGATTATGATGTTTTTTTGACATTTATTTGTAATTCAAGCATATCTGTTTAGTAGCAAGTTTAAAGGTTAAGATTAATTAGTTTTCTCTTTCTGATCCTAGATTGAATGAAACTCATTGACGTAAATAATAGATCAGATGATACAGTTTAACGCAGTTGCTAAAACTCTGGGTATTCTCTAGTCTTCGCCGGTCCATTATATACTTTAGTACTACTAGTAAGACTAAATCAAAACGACCGAAAGACAAACTTAGTGTAACAAAGTACTGATTCTCCTCTAGCCTAGGTCTAAACAGGCTTGTTATGTGAGCAAGCAAAATAACAACTAAAAACGATTAGGCCTATAAATAAGTTGGCTCAGTGCATTTCTGTTTCTAAAATTTTATATTTTTAAAGATCATAAAAACAAACAAAGATTTAGCCCATGTTTTATTATCTCTGTATTCTGGGCATTTGATTCTGGTTGCAATGGTGATGACACTCTCGTTCAAATTTTCAGCTTTATACAGTCTGCTTCAAACTTTGGGATTGTTTTTTGAGACTATAGTGGAAGCAAATCTCAATAACTTTGTGGTGACAACTTTATTTAATTTTTTTTTTTCAAATGATGAATACTTTGCTGTTTCTTTTTTCCAGCAGGAATTGAAAAGCCAAATATCTAAGTCAAGGGTGAGGTTTCCTGTGATGTACGACACCAGTGTGGAGGCAACAACAGAAGAGGAGAACTGTGTTATATATGGCTTAAAGACATGTTTTAAGATGATATATTGGTACCCTTCGCAGAACAAAAGAGTTTATCCAAGAGTCCAAAAAGCAAAGGAACAAGTACCATAGAGAAAAAAGATGGAAGAGTGAGTTTAACTATTGTACCCAACTGTTTAATGATATTTAAGATACTTTTCATAACCTGTTTTAAAAAAAAAAACAGTCTAGTATATCATTTACGTGCAAGCTTCATAAGTTTGGTCAAATTTTCACTGATCTGTAGAGCGGGAGTCCAGAGGGTTTGGTTAGCTGGGAAGGTAACCAATTGCCTGGTACATCACAATGTTCACAATGCATTCCTGTATATGAAACCTGACGACTGGCAAACCGACTGTGGTGGATGTGGCTGGGAGAGCAATTTTAAAGTCACCTAATAGCTAACCTAGATCAGCTTTCTTGGTAACCACATCAAAGTAAGAACAATGTGTCAGGTATGGCCCCAAGAGCAACAAATGGCCATTGCCAGTAATTATTGGTGGTGGGGTACCCCTGCCAGTGATCTATAATTGACCCCTCAAGGCTGACCTAGGTCAGCTCATGAGGTAACCACTTGAAACCTACTGGAAAATGTTGGTTAGGACTTCAGATACAAGGGATGGGCATTGCCAGTAATTTTTATTGGTGGGGTACCCCTGCCAGTAGACCCCCAATATGCCCATCCCCTCATTGACCTAGGTGAGCTCATGATTTGACCAGTTGAAACCTACAGGAAAGTGATAGGTATCACTTCATATGTAAGGATGGGCATTTCCAGTATTTTATATTGGTGGGCCACCACTGCCAGAGTCCGCCCATCCCTTACATATAGAATCCTGTCAATCATTTTCCAGTAGTTTTCAACTGGTTAAATCATGAGCTGACCTAGATCAATGAGGGGGGGGGGGGGGCATTTTGGGGGTCTACTGGCAGGGGTACCCCAGTAATATAAATTACTGGAAATGCCCATCCCTTACATATAGAGTCCTGCCAATCATTTTACAGTAGTTTTCAACTGGTTACCTCATGAGCTAATCTAGGTCAATGGGGGATGGGCATTTTGGGGGTCTACTGGCAGGGTTACCCCACCAATGTAAATGACTGGAAATGCCCATCCCTTACATATGAAGTGATACCTATCATTTTCCAGTAATTTTTCAACTGGTTATCTCATGAGCTGACCTAGGTCAATGAAGGAATGGGCATTTTGGGGGTCTACTGGCAGGGGTACCCCCCCCCCCAATATAAATTACTGGAAATGCCCATCCCTTACATATGAAGTGATACCATTTTCCAGTAGTTTTCAACTGGTTACATCATGAGCTCATCTAGGTCAATGGGGAATGGGCATTTTGGGGGTCTACTGGCAGGGGTACCCCACTAATAAAAATTACTGGCAATGCCCATCAGTTGTATCTGAAGTCCTAAACAACATTTTCCAGTAGGTTTCAAGTGGTTACCTCATGAGCTGACCTAGGTCAGCCTTGAGGGGTCAATTATAGATCACTGGCAGGGGTACCCCACCACCAATAATTACTGGCAATGGCCATTTGTTGCTCTTGGGGCCATACCTGACACATTGTACTTACTTTGATGTGTTACCATGAAAACTGATCTAGGTTAGCTATCAGGTGACTTTAAAATTGCTCTCCCAGCCACACCCACCACAGTCGGTTTGCCAGTCGTCAGGTTTCATATACAGGAATGCACTGTGAACATTGTGATGTACAAGGCAATTGGTTACCTTCCCAGCTAACCAAACCTTCTGGGATCCCGGTCTATTGGGATCATTATTAACATGATTAACATAATTATTAAGCTTTGAGAAATAACTTGGTGTTATGCTGTGCAAAGCTAATAATAATTTGGTAAAGCTGCTATTCCTGGCTTATAATTTGAGGGACCTAGATTTAAATGTATACCTCCCAATATGTTATAAAATTTTAATGTAAATGTATGTTTATGATAATGTGAGTTATCATGTGCTATATCTGTATCTGTGCTTACACGTATATCATATTTTCTGTTCACAGGTCAATAATGGTGCAGATTTTGGATTCCTGAAGACAAGTGGGAGGCCATTTGTAGTTAAGAGAAACACTCTTTGTTCGTGAAGACTTAACTGGTGTCGATTTGGGGTACCACTTTAAAACGAAAGTCATGAGGAACCCTTGCCCAAGATTCAACTTTGCATTATTGTGCAGTGCTATACTTTTGCGATTCATGTTTGATCCATTAACTTGTCTTAACTTTGTTGGAAAAAAAACAGATTTTCAGATTTTATTTACAGTGATTTCTTCTCTATCTGTCGAAAGTCAGCCTTTGTAGACATCAGAAGTTTTATCAGAAATAAATACTGCCAACGTACACATTATTTGTGTTTCTTCTGCTCACTTTTCTTTCAGTGATGCTAGTCAGTAAAACTAGTCGGGTTTAATTCTTTCAGTGATTCTAGTCAGTGCAACTAGTCAGTCGATACCGACTCAGAAAGGTTAGTCGGGAGAGGCACCATCCTGACTAATGTAAAACCTGCTATAAACTAGTCGGTGGCTCATATAAATTAGTCGGTAAAGACCGACTAATGTCACCAACTAATGTAACTGACTAATATACATTTACCGACTACCAAATTGTTGATCGACTAAGCTGACGGACTAAGATGACCGACTAAGAAATCCAACTGACTAAGGAATGAATTAGTCGGTATAGCAACTGACTAAGGCTATGTTAGTCGGGAGAGGCACCAGATGGACTAACGTTATGTTAGTCGGTGAACCAATTTAAGTTTTCAGTGTACTCTAGCTGGTGTTACTCATAATTATCTGTGTTTTGTAGCAAAGACAAACAGGAGATTGGACATTGCAGAAGCTAGTTTTAATGTTGTTCGCAAAATGAGAACTAACTAAAAGTACCTCATCGGAAAAACATCGGCTGAGAACGTTTAGTCAATCTGTGTAATATTAGACAGCTCTATGTCTTTGGAAAACACAATGAAATTCTAAGGACGTGAAGAAGTACAAGCTTCCTGGTAGGCTTACTTAAAACTGAGAGTGCCATCATGACGTGTGAACGTGTCAATTATTCACTGAGGGGTAGCATACTATTATACTTTGCGAATTATGCGACGCAACTGTATAAACATTACTTTACTTTGACGACAAGACATAAATAATAATAATAATAATGGATGATAATAGGATGTGAACCGGTTCAATGAATCCTAATGGTAAAGCTCTAGCTTGTGGTACCTTCAACGGGAAGGCAGGTTGTAGTGCTTTTGCGAGTTACCATAAGCTGTCCCACTCTAAATAGGTGCAACTTAAAAATACCAAGTTTAAAACAGAACTAACTAAGGTTTCATTGATACATCTTAACAGTCTATACTTACAACTGTTAACATGTATGTCTTGGCATGAGTATTGGAGAGCATATTTGCATACAACGTTATTATCGCATGGATTTTAAACGTATTTCCGTCCGTCTGACTATATAACAGTTGTCATACGATAATATAATATAAAGTAAAATTTAGTGTCCTCGTCACAGCCATTGATCGTGTATATAAGAGGTGTTCTATTGACAGTGGATTTAAGTAAAGGCGATCTGTCGCAGTTTTCATACAATTCGATTGTTGAGTGTAAGAGATGATGGAAAGCACGTATGATCTTCGACTTGTCTCTTACTTTATGTATGGCGCCATTATTCATATACTTCTTGTAGCTTTAGTACAAACCACATCCGTACATCTTGGTCCTTTAGGAGGATTCAGAGATGTTAGTGAAGTCATCTTTCCTGGAGAGAAATTTATTTTACAGTGTGTGTGGGATGGATTGACAACCTGTAACATATCAATGCTTATCAATGACACATTTATCTACGAGGAAGGAGAGCTTAAGTCTAATGATTATGATTTTCATAAAATTGAATCTTCCTCGTCACTGAATATTATATTTTTCAATATAACCATTCAGCACAAAGGAATATATAAATGCCGGATACAGAATGGAGACACAACAATGGAGGACACATAATCTCAACGTTGTTACGAAATCGCCTCAGTGTTTGGCTAAGTTTAATGAATCTGATAGAAGCTTTCAATTGTTTTGTTACACCTTTAGTCCGATAGGTCAATCTGCTTTCCAGACATGGGAAAAACTTGAACCGGGAAACAATCCGGAGACATTTACGAACTTCACAATTCAACATCTTTCAAGCACGCCTGCAGTGAAGATTGTGGGGGTTTCACATGCAAAAATCACCAAGGAGAATCTAACCAATGAGTACAAGTGTTCATATTCTAATGATCTATCTAGAAATTGTTATTTTAATTTCGAATCTTCAATTGATATTGATGGAAGCACACCAACGATAATAATATTGATTTACCAACACATCAAAGGCATTCTATGAGACCATTACGTCACACCTCAACATCGATATCGCCTACATCCGTTAAGACCAGCGAGCAACCCGTAATGAAATCGATTATCATCATCTTAGCTGTTACAGTTTCATTTATGTTAGTACCTGTCTGTTTGACGGTTATAATGTGTAAAACAAACGGCAGATTTTCTTGCAAAGGTATGAATTTAAACGAAACACATACGAACGGCGACTTGGTTCAAACAGGAACGGTCTTGGGTAAATTATCTAATAATGCTAATCAGGAGATTCCTTCATACGATGAAATACAGAGGAAATCAGAGAGAGGATCTATGAAGGATAAACATAATAGGAGTACAATGAACAGTGAAGGAAATATATCCGAAGATCTTTACAAGAAGGTGGAGAAAAGAAGCGTTCGTCATGACGCCAGACAGTCAACCTCTCATGAAATAAAGGATAACACAAACAGATCACACATTACGGAGAGTGAAGGTAAAGTACCTGAAGATCTTTACAAGAAGGTGGAGAAAAGAGGCGTTCGTCATGACGTCAGACAGACAACTTCTCATGAAACTGAAGAATATAAACACAAATCGAACACAACGAACGATGAAGATGAAGTACCAGACCATCTTTACGCGAAAGTGAAGAAAGTATCTCCTCGTTGCAAGGCAAACCAGTTACGTGATAGTCAATGTGAACCATATTCAATAGTTGATATTGATAAATTGACGTTTCAAGATGACAATTTCCAAGATGATTCTCCGATAAATACCACCGATATGGTTGATTGTTCTTTATATGAGCCGTTTGAAGAAGACAAGACAGAAGAGGACATTCATTACTGTGTCTTTGATCCTAGTAAAGACGATGCTCTAGTATAAGACACATAGCGCGACGTGCATCGGTTTCTGTATTTACTACATAGACTCGGTTCTTATTCCAATGCGCAACTTGATATGGTTATGTTACAAACCGTAAAACCAAACAACGGGTCTGGCATGTATTCATCTCTTCTATTGACCCCCCCCCCCAGGATGATGCATCCTCCACAGGCCTGGCTATAAACGTGGGGTAATGAAAGTCAATCCCGAACCCGGGACAATTCAGTAGCTCGGGAATAAATGGAATAATTAAATAATAATGTATTCTCCTTTTTAAAATATAATTATAACGCAAAAGGTGGCCCGGAGACATAACAGATCTGTCGACTCTAGGACCCTTGAATTCTACAGGCCCAGTTGAACGCCTTTAATATTCCAAAGTTTTGCAACGTTCATTACATTATTCATTGATAGGCCCTATATTGTATGACTGTTGTACAATAAATGTTATCTACAGGCGACACTTTGTCACTTCTGTCCCTTACCTACGACTGGTTCGTAAACTGAGGACTACCTGGAAATCATCAATGATTTTTTGTGACTGATACAGTACGCCACACAGTCCTCCTTCACCTACCATTGTACCCCGTCTCACCGGTACGATTATCTGTTTTCCATTATAAGATAGTGCGCACCGGAAACCATTATTTCTTGTATATTTGTACAATTAACATTTATTTGCTGTTTGTATATATTTTGAATTATAGAGGATTTGATACCAACGCTCTTTGAAATCATTAAGATAACCTTGTAAATTGTATTTGACACATACTTTTAATTCTCAAAGTGGAAATTTGTAGGCCGAACTAAATGAAGGCTATATGAAACTTTATAACCTAAACTGAATTAATTAAACACTAAATAATCCAAAAAAGTGCGGTAGTTTATTATCTTATACTTTATATTTTAGACTTGTCAAAGTCCTCATGTTCGAAAAACGTATTAACAAGTGAGAAAGATCAATCATTGCGTATTTCTATATCAGTGACAGTTTGTCATTAACGTTTCTTTTCCCTTTACAATATAGCGAGGTTGCAATGTGGCGGTTATTTTCTGACAAGAATACATGTAATGTGATTCCGTATACTTGTACACGTATTCCAACATTGTTGCGATACTCGTATTTGCCATCTTGGATTTGTACTCGATACAATATTGTGTATGCACTGAAACTGACATGTTAATAAAAGGAAACTGAGATTGACACCAAAATTATAATTTCTGTTGCAGTACAGTTCAGGTCGATGTGTTTCGGTGCCAATAGTGGACATATATAATTCACATGTACCTTTGCCTTAAAAATGAATGAATAAAGTTACGCTGGCTTTTAAGATTGTTCTTCAGAAGGATTCAGAAAATCTAATCTACGAGGAATGAAGGTTATAATTTTTAAGACTAAGGGGAGATTTTCTTGTCGGTGGCTCTTCTGTATGCAGCTAGCTGCAAACTTTTGATGTTCGTACGTGCTTGTCGTCAATGAGGTTTACTGCGACAAAATGTGTACTTAGGCTGAAAAACTGCATTGATTTTGCAATGAAGTACGCATTCCTACTATGTGAACAATTTATTAGACAGCGTGCATCCAATTTGCTTTGTGTACACACATACAAGACAAAAGTCAAACGATTTCGCCCTGGTCAGCGAGCTCATACATACATGTCCTGCGAAGAAGTTTACTGTTAGACCCAAGCAATTTTCATCACTCTAGTCTCTTTCAATTGATTCTTATGGTAGTGCCATAATACTGCAAGATGTTGCTGTCAATTGCTGCCCCCCCCCCCCCAACCATCCAACCACAACCCTGTCACCACTTTACACGGAAAGAAGATGGAAATATTCAGTCCCTTCAATACGAAATTTTCAAAGATATATTTATACAAGTTAGTATTAAATATTGTTAAATTGTGCACATGTACTTAGTGCTGTGCACAATTTGACTGCTCATGTTGAATGTCAGTAGCTATTATCATCACTAACGAAAACATACAGAAGAAAACAGCTAATCTCTTTCATGGTTTGATGAATTAAAACATCAATACAACTGATCACCCGTCATTTCCACCTTTTACAATTTGGTCTTACCTATTTACTTGAATTGAACCTACTCACTCCCTCACCCCCGCCCCCTCCCTCCCCCATGCAAAGAAAAAAGAAAGAAAGAAGAAAGATTTATAGACCAAGTAGATATCGTGTCGCGGCGTGTTACATTAAAGTAGATTATTTTGAAAGATTCATATATATATATATATGTGTGTGTGTGTGCTCGTTTCTAATACTCAAAGCTCCTAATCAAGGCAAGCCACCATATAAGAGAGCGGCAAAAGCAAACTGCCTTGGCCGGGGATCGAACCCAGGCGCCAAAACTCCTCTCGCTTTTTTTACTTCGATGGGTGGGTGAAACGGGGTATCGGGATGGATGGAGGCATATTTCAATTCCTTCGCAAAGATTTGAAATTTATTGTTTGTGCTTGTATAATTAATACAATGCAGGACCCTTCCACGATGGTCTCACACCCGTACACGAGTATATTTTCAAAATTAGGTAGTCCTCGCGTGCCTTCACACGAATACTAATGCTCACCAGGTCGTGCGCCCCTACTTCCCCCTTCCCATCTTTCACTTCTAGTGGCATGTGACCATTAATATACCGGTTGAGTTAGTGAAGAATACTGTTTAGTCCATCGGCTTACCTCGTGCCATGTTAAAGTTATTTTTGGACAGTTTTGGGAAACTGCTCTAATTCATAGGCATATTGTTCAATTCCTGATTATTATTATTATTATTGATATTCTCGATACCATTTTCTGATATTTGATGTGAAGTACACAGGGTTGTAAATGAGCACTGATGACATAAAGATGTTTTTAAAAACGATGAAAGAAGCAGAAACTTTTTGGTGAATGACGTCACACATTGTTCTACAATGTACATACAAAATAAAACTTACAATAAAACCAATAACTGACAGAACCGTCAACTGAACAAAGAAGGCAGGTAACCAGTTTTATTTCTCTGTGTAGTGCGTATAGTATACTTATAATATACTTTTACAATCAACAAAAATCCCAAATAGAGAGTTATATATAGCTGAAGGTCAAACACACGTACACACACAACACCGATATAGCATTCTCTTATTACCATGGTTTATATATAGTTATACGGATGAGCATGAACTCCTTAAAATATTTTCAGGCGTCCTTAAAATGTTGATTTTAATTGGTTAGACTGAAATTAATCAAGTTTTGGATCAAATCTTTTTATTACTTCGAAAGCGTTTCTCTAAAATTGTCTCCATTCATTTCACTTCAGTTTTAAAGGGAAAAAAAGGCATAAAAATTTACCTTCATTCATATCAGTTTTAAATTCTGACTTTATATAAATTTTTAAGTTGTTCAATATTTTAATATTTCTTTATTCGTTTCCTTTCATTGCTCTCGTTTTTCTTCAAAAGACGTTCAAAGGAATTTACAAACATCTCTCTACAAAGAGCAACATTGTTCAGATTTTTCATATTAAGCACATTGTTAGCTAGGAGTTTGAGAAGAAACAAAGTAAGAAAAGATTATGGAAACAAAAAAGACATGTCCTGATGAGATGTAATTCACTGACACAAACTTAAAATAAAAGTAGAAGAAAACCAATTAGTTAACCTAACAATTAACCTAACCAATTAAGTTAACTAGGTGATGAAGATGTGGGTAATAATCAACTTCATCAAAGCAGCTAAGAAAGATATTATTCCATTAGCAAGATTTCGCCGCTTTCGATATTCTTTCATGTATACAGAGAAGACTAAAGGACTTGAGCAAGTCCACACATCTAATGGTTGAAATCAACGGCGCTTTGGGTTTTGCCAAGTATAAAAACTGTTTGCTTTTTTCTTTAACACGAGAAAGCTTTGATAAGTTTCATCATTAGTCTCTGTCGCTATAATGCATGTCATTTGGTTCCGTTTCCGCCAAATACGTTTTAATATTAAGTACGTATGTTAATAGTCGTTAAATACACAACGATTCCGTCTTTTATTGACACACTTGCATCTCAGTATGTATTTTACTGTACAGTTTCGTATTGTTGAACTGTCGGCGTTCCATGAGACTGCCTTGGTAACTCTCTAATGTTAAGTTCTCTTTGGTCTGCATAGTCGTACGTGTTATTTGTATTGTTAGTTATGGTAGTCTCGTACTTTGTTTGGTCTCTGGTATTAAATATCTTCATAGAATAGGCTGTAGCTGCTGCAGGATCTTCGTTCTCTTCGTTTTCTGCAGTTTTCGACGCATTCTTCCTATCCTTTAGTTTGAAACACGTAAATAAAAGTGAAATAAATGGCACTATAAAGCCAACAACTGCACATGACAACCCAACACCTACGAGATTGAATGATGTTTGTTGTAGTACCCTCCTTTTAGTAGTCGATGGTGCAATCACTGGTTCTGTAACTACTTGCTCAGACTGTTGGTCAGATGGACCCGAGGACCCTGCATCGGGAAGTGGAGTTGATGATGTGATAACGTCGATCATGGGAGAATTAAAATTAAAGAAGCAACTTCGTGAAGATTCATTGAAATGAGAACATTTGTATAGATCGGTTAGATTCTCTTCTGTGATTTCCGAATGTGAAACGCCAACAATCTTCAATACAGATATGCTTGGATTATGTTGAATTGTGAAGTTCAAAAATGGCTTCGACTTGTCTCCTGGTTCAATTATTTCCCATGTCTGAGGAACGTTTTGACCCGTCTGACTAAATGTGTAACAGAACAATTGAAAGCTATTATCAGATTCATTAAACTTAGCCAAGCACTGAGGCCATTCCGTAACAACGTTGAGGTTGTATGTATCCTCCATTTTCGTGTCTCCATTCTGTATCCGGCATTTATATACTCCTTTGTGCTGAACAGTTATATTGATAAACGTAATACTCAGTAAACAGGACGATTCAATTTTATTAAAAATATAATCATTAGACTTAAGCCCTCCTTCCTCGTAGATAACTGTGTCATTACAAAGCATTGATATGTTACAGGTTGTCAGTCCATCCCACACACACACTGTAAACTAATGTACTCGCCGGGAAAGATGACGTCACTAAATTTTCTGAATCCTTCTGCAGGACCAAGATGTACGGAGGTGGTTTGTACTGAAGCTACGAGAAGTATATGAATAAGGGCGCCATACATAAAGTAAGAGACAAGTCGGAGATTATACGTGCTTTCCATCATCTCTTACACTCAACAATCGAATTGTCTGAAAACTGCGACAGATCGCTTTTCCGTTGACAAAAGAACACCTCTTACACGATATCAATGGCGGTCACCGTGACTAACACACGTTGATTTTACGAACGGACAACAACTGTTATTAAGTCAGACGGACAGAAATACTTTAAAAATCCATGCGATAATGAAGTGTTATGCAATTATGCTCTCCAATACTCTCCCGAAGACCTGCTGTTAACAGTTGTTAGTATAGACCGTATAAATAAAACCATAGTTAGTTCTATTTTAAACTTGGTATTTTTAAGTTGCACCTATTTAGAGTGGGACAGCTTATGGTATACTCGCAAAAGCACTACAACATGCCTTCCCGTTAAAGGCACCTAAAGCTAGAGCTTTACCATAAGGTTTCATTGAACCGGTTCATGTCCTATTTTATTATGATTATTATTATTATTATTATTATTATTATTATTATTATTATTATTATGATTATTATTATTATTATGATTATTATTATTATGATTATGATTATTATGATTATGATTATTATTATTATTATGATTATTATTATTATGATTATGATTATTATGATTATGATTATTATTATTATTATGATTATTATTATTATGATTATTATTATGATTTTTATTATGATTATTATTATGATTATTATTATTATTATTATTATGATTATTATTATGATTATTATTATGATTATGATTATTATTATGATTATGATTATGATTATTATTATTATTATTATGATTATTATTATTATGATTATTATTATGATTTTTATTATGATTATTATGATTATTATTATTATGATTATTATTATGATTATGATTATTATTATTATTATTATGATTATTATTATTATGATTATTATTATGATTATGATTATGATTATT